>NC_057831.1:42225000-42850000 GCF_910594005.1 Cervus elaphus
ATCTGCCTGAAATGTGGGAGATCTGGGTTCGATCCCTGGGTTGGGAAGATCCCCTGGAGAAGGGAAAGGCTACCCACTCCAGTATTCTGGCCTGGAGAATTCCATGGACTGTATAGTCCATGGGGTTGCAAAGAGTTGGACATGCTGAGCGATTTTCACTTTCTTTCACTTTCACTATTTGAGTAGCTGAAAGTAGCTAGGAGAATGGCTCTTGAAAGTTCTCATCACAAGGGAAAATGTTGTTGACTATGTATGGTGACAGATGCAAACTGAATTTACAGTGATCACTTTGCAATATATACAATATCATATCATAACATTATACATCTGAAATCAATGTTATGTTGTTAATTTCAAAAATTTTGAAAAGAACCCTCAAGAGCAAAATGGGGTAGGAAAATATCCTGAAAACGGATTAATGACTTGAAGCATAATTTTGGCAGGTCATCAAATAGATTAATAATAATAATAATACACTAACTTTGAGCCCTATTGGTCTTATATATAAAACTCAAGTAACCATCACAGCAAACCAATAAGAGAAGTGCAATTATTTTTGCTATTTTACAGATAAGAAAACTGAGGCATAGAGAAGTTATTTTGCCCAAGGGTATTCAGCTAAGAAGTGTGAGGACTGGAATTTTGAGTCTAGAAATTCTAGTTCCACAGTCTATACTCTTAATCATCACACCATACTTCAGTAATATATTTTTAGTTTTGCTGAAATACTGTTTCTTCTAACACAATACTTTTGGATTATATTTCAAAATACATATATAATTTTATATTATGACCTTGTAGAGAAAGATTATTTCATACAAGTCAGTGAATTAAAAATCAAGATTTTTGGTTTATATATTGGTCCAGATACAAAAGTACACAGTATAATTGTTGATGTCAAGTGAACATAATCAAGTGAACATAATCATAGAGAATATTTTCTGTAAGATTCTGAGTGGAACAACATTAGTACATCTGATTTACATTAATGATTTATAAAACCACATGTAACTTGCTGTGGAAATGTGTACTGGGTTTAGATATATGGAGAAATGTGGGAACCAACAAAATAGATTTGTCTCAGTTGTATGACTTCAATTTAGTTTTTAAGTAAGTGCTTTCCACATTGCTTGAGCAATTAGAAAATTTTTCTGTAGATATACAGCGTGGTTTTGTCATATGGGTTCTCAGGTAAGTAATTATAGTTAACCTCCCTACACATACTATAAATATTTTCAACATTCAAGTGAAGCCTTCCTGAGAAAATCATTTATGGATACAAATAGAAGAGTTCCCAGGGAAATATTAAAAACTGGCAATTATCTCTTGGTTTCCCAAAGAATTTCTATATAGAATTCATTCCCTTTAATGTTAGCAGAATCTGAAACAGTAGGTCTCAATCTCGCTTGCTCATTCAAAGCAGTTAACTGTCTTTACAATGACATTCCCAGAGATTTTGATTCATTACTCTGGATGCAGGAAGGGGGACTTAGAGTCTGTATGTTAAATAAGCCCCTCTGGGAGTTCTGATGCACATGATCTGCCCACCACAATCTGGGAAACGCAGATCAAAGATGTCAGAGCGGCGTATGGCGGTGTCCTGACATGGATGCTTTGCGCAGGGAGCACCTAGGCAGATGGCCAGGTACCTGGTTCTGCCTACTCTGCGGACCAGCCATTGACTGATGGGTAAGTTTGTGAGCACCCAGTGGAGGGACCTCTCTCAACCGTTGCTGAGGGATTCAATGAAGGGATTTTGGAAACCAGTACAAGGATTAGTTAAGAAGGACTGAATCTGAAATATGGAATGAACTCACTACTTGCCTTTTATTCAATAGTGAATGTAAGAACATATGTTTACAGTAGATGTTTAGGAGCTATGTTTAATATCTAATCCCTCCTCATTCAAGGATTAATGAAAATTGTATCCAGGTGAGTTTGGGGGCATGATTTTGCCTTGTTATGCATAAATCTTCCCCTTTCTTTGTCTTAGTTTCATGGAATCTGCTAATTCCCATCTTGTCTCATAGGTGGGAATGCTGATTCTGCTGATTGCTAATGTAAAAATACTTTTAGACTATCTTAATCAATCATTAAGGTTTTCCACCACTATGGATCTGTAATTCTGGTTATTCATATTTTTCTTAGCTACTGCACAGGTCTGTGTAGAATGAAAATGTGTCTGTTTTCCAACTTGGTGAACAGGTTAGCCATCTCCAGTGTGACCGCCTGGGAACAGGTATCATCTTTGTTATGGCAAAATGAAAAAGAGATAGCGTTGCCACCTTAGAGGAAAAGAAAGGCTGCTAAATGGAGTGATGTCTGAGTTTCCATCAGTGGGCAGAAAGCTTTTACTTTAAGACGTGTCGCATAATTCCTTGCCCAACTGGATGCTGCCATTTAAACATACTGTAGCCTCCTCCTAGGGGTTTCATGAGCTGAGTTAATGTTACCATGTTGCTTCTTTTATGACACAGAATTGCATTAAGATCTGCTTCTTGGGGATGCAGTTTGTGATGAAAAATATGTTTTTAGTATTGTGGAACATTTTGGGATTTTATAGATTAGATTTTTTAGGTGGGGGTATACCATATTTTAGGCTACGTTTTCAACATGCCAATACCTGTAGAGAGACAGTGATAATTTTTCAAACACTTTTTTCAGAGATAATTTAATCATCTAGGAAAATAAGTGAATCACAGGGTGAAATCTTTATATCCTTCCTTGTATAGTTTTTAATTCTAAAAATCCTTACTACAGAAATGGTGCTAAAAGGAAGAGTCAGACAGTTACGCTCCTGCTTCTGCAATAGGCACCTCATGTGTCAAGGCGTGTCAGGTAACTGGTGTCCAGAGAAGGACTTACAGAACCTGCATGACAGGAACTGCAGTGTGTGTGACAGGGCCCGGAGTCAGAAATCCTCCCCCAAAACCTGAGAAGCGGCTGCTGCCAATCAGGAAGAATTTCCAGATTTCTCCCCCTTTCCTTAGGGGGAGACAACTGCTATCCTAAGCACAAAGAAAGCAAAATAAAACCTGGCTTTCCCATGAAGGTTAAGTTTTTTAACAAATGACCAAAAAAAAAAGAAGAGGAGCAACTCTCAGCATTTTGTTGCTTTTTCCCCTCCAATGTATATATTTCTCAAGTTCTACCCAGTCTCCATTTTTGAGGTTATCTAATAATTCTCAAGATTCTAAAGCTTTTGTCCTGCCCACTTGGCTAAAATTTGGGGAGTGAGTTTTTGCTTTTTTCCTCAAATTTTCTTTGCCCAGATAGAACTCTCAGAAGCAACCGGTATTTCTGTATTTTCAATAGTTATTTTCAATACAAAGAAAAGATTCCATTTGATTAAACTAAAGTCAAAGTTGAAATTTTTTCCAAAAAAAAGAACTTTGGAAGTTCGGTGGGATATTGGTTCATTCATTGTGACAAATACCATAGTGATGTAAGATAGTAACACAAGGGAAAACCGGGTGTGGATATGAAGGGACTCTGTACTGTGCTTGCAATTTTTCTTAAATCTAAAAGTATTTTAACAAAACATATCTTTCTAAAAAAATCTCAGTGGGTACAAAGTGCAAAGATAAGAGAGGCATGAATTGTGAGATTTTAGAGATTATCTGGTGGTGGTAGAGTCGTTGTGTCTTTCTCTTGAAACCCCGTGGACTGTAGCCCACCAGGCTCCTCTGTCCATTGGATTGTGCAAGAATACTGGAGTGGGCAGCCCTTTCCTTCTCTGGGGGATCGTCCCAACCCAGGGAAAGCCTGAATTCTCCTGGATTGCAGGTGGATTCTTTACTGACTAAGCCACCAGGGAAGCCCTGATTATCTAGTCCAAAAAACTGCTGAACATTGAAATCTTTTCATCAACATCACCTATAAAAGTTCATTCAGGCTAAATACAATTGATTTGCATTTTAGTCAGAAATACCTCAAAGCCAAGGCAACTTAATAAGGATATTTTTGGAGCCCCTTTAGAGAAGGTTCTTCCCTTTATAGAGTCTAAAGTTGTCTCTCTACAGCTTCCACTTTGGCATTTTCCTTGGGGTCCTTGTAGGCCACTAGATCAAGGGCCAGGCTCCCCTATATCATACTATCTCATACTCTCAGCTCACTGCTTGTCAACTATGAAACTCATCTAACCCCTCATGCTAGTTCTCTACCTACCATAACAAAACACCACAGGCTCAGTAGCTGGAACGGTAGTCATGTATTTTCTCATAGCTCTGGAGGGTGAGGTTCAGGATCAAGGTGTTGGTAGGTTTGGTGTCTCTTGAGGCCTTGGCTTGCTGAGCCCACCTTCTCGCTGTGCCCTCACATGGCTTCTTCTCTGTGTGCTGACCCCTGGAATCTCCTCTTCTTAAAAGGGCATCAGTCCTATTGGCTTAGGAACTCCACATTCACTAGCTCTTTAAAGATCTATTTCCAAACACAATCACATTGGGGGTTAGAGGTTTACCATAAAAATTTGGGGGGAACACCATTCAGTCCTTAATACTCCATTTAAATACTAAAGTCCTTCAAATACTGGAAAGTGTCGGTGAGATATCACAGTATACTGCATAACAGTGTGAACCTGGGGTAGTCCACCAGAGTTCAAATCCCAGCTAAGGCACTAGTTAACATCGTGGTAACCTTGGGCAGCCATTTAACCTCATGGAGTCTTCACTGTCTCACGTGGAAAATGAGGATAATAATGATCATTGTTGGTACTGTGAGGCTTTCATTCTAGGAATCTAATTAACAACAACGATAATAACTCCTCCTGATTCTCCTCTGAACTACAAAATCCTTACTTCCTATCTAATGTGGTTTCAGCCCGCTTAACCTGAATTGTGTGTTCTTCAAGTGATCCCCTAGTCATCTTCCTGTACATGAGTTAGACAAAGTGTATCACTCCCATGGGGCTGCAAACAATACTAGGGGCTGAAAACAATATCCTAATACTAGGACCTAAGAGCCCATTTGCCCTCTTGGCACTCAGATCACAATATGTTCTTATTAAGTTATCCAGTAAAACCCTTGAGTACAGTACATCTGTAAGTCTTTTTCTCCGAGGATTTCTGCTAAACCCATTCTCATTCTGTTTGGAAGGTCAGTCCCCTGAAACAAAACCACAATTACATACTTACTTATATTAAATTTTACCTTGTCAGCATCTTCATCATCATCTCATCATTATCTTTGTGTTTACAAGTCATCTCACTTACAAATAATACGTTTAAGATTTTACTCTAGACCCATCCAAGTGTATTGATCTGTGCAGAGAACAGCTTTGCCCTGGCAACCTTGCAAGAACTGGTATAAACAAAGCCTGGACTATAGCTAACCTGAGTCCTGGCTGAATGCCGTCCTGGAATGGAGAAAATTTGGGATGCCTCTAATGAGCTGTTATGAAGCCATCTCACACTTACCTCCCTATCTCCCTGAAAGGATACTATGAGACAGATTTTCATCATCTCCTGGGTTCTCATGAAGCACAGGCAACTTAGCACTGGAGTACCCCAGAGATGGACTCATTGCCCCTTCCTGTTTTGGTGCAGGGCCAAAGACTTTGGAGCCAGCCCCTTGGCTTATTCAGCTCCCTACTGTCTGTAAGTAATAGATGGTCTAATCCTAAAAGTGCCTCATTGTATCTGGACTGGTTGATCAGTCAGGTCTTGGCTTTTCCTTGGCTTCTGAGTGTGGGTAAGCTTGACAGTGTGTGGATCTCATTTTAAAAAAAAAAATCAGAAATAAACTCACCCAACTCTGATTCTTCCTGAATTTTCTATTCCTCAGAATTCCTCAAACATCAGTTTGATGGGTTCACTCACAATTTATTTTAGTTGCCTGCATTGCAAGTCACTGTGGCCAGGAAGTTATAATTGATAGCAGCTGATTGTTGCTACTTGCCTTCTTTTCATCCTTTTGAACTTAATTTCATACCATATAGACTTTGTTGCATATGCAAACTTCACTCACCATTATACCACCAGACAAAAGGAAGAAAGGAAAATTTATAGGTTAAAAACTGCATTCAAAATAATGTGTTACCACAAACGTTTCTTATATTTGAGGCATTGTGAGGATTCTACCGATCCAGATGTGATTCTAATAAGAATTATTTTTCTCTTTCTCATGAAATCAGAAAGAAAATATTCTAACTCTAAGCTAATTATTCTGTATATCATTTCTGGCTGAGTAAGGCTTACTCATAGTACTTGAATAGCAAAACTTTACTAAAGAAAGGTATGATGATACAGATGTCTAAAAAAAGAATGAAAGAAAGAAAGCTATAATGGAGGTAAACAAGTTAACTCTCAGTTAACAACTACAGCCCCTAATAGCAATTTTTCACACTTCATAGAGCAACTCTCTATCTCCCTCTCTGTGTCATCTGAATGCACCCAGGTTTAAAAATTTCCATGTGATTCCATGAAAATTTCATGCATTCCAAAAACTGTATAGAAATAACATTTGCATCATTTTCTGATAATGTATTATCATTGTCCATTTCCCTCTAAAACTGAATATTATTATTATTTTAATTTAAATATCCATTTGGGATAATTATAGTAAAATTATGAATATCCTTTCTCCCTCATTAAAATATTAACTCCCTATGAGAGATTTATTTTATAATACTTTGTGTCCCCAACAGGACCAACTGGATGTCTGCATATTTTACTTACCCAATTAACACCAGTTGAATTGAATTTAGGATACTTACACTGTGGCCCTATTCCATGAATGCATATAAATTGGAAGTTTGTAATATATTTCAAATGAAAAGAAACTGCAACCCCATGGACTGCAGCAAGCCAGGCTCCCCTATCCATTAACTCGCGGAGCTTGCTCAAACTCATGTCCATTGAGTCAGTGACGTCATCCAACCATCTCATCATCTGTTGTTCGCTCTCCTCCTGCCCTCAATCTTTCCCAGCAGCAGGGTCTTTTCAAATAGGTCAGTTCTTTGCATCAGGTAGCCAAAGTATTGGAGTTTCAGCTTCAGCATCAGTTCTTCCAAAGAATGTTCAGAACTGATTTCCTTTAGGATGGACTGGTTTGATCTCCTTGCAGTCCAAAGGACATCAAGAGTCTTCTCCAACACCACAGTTCAAAAGCATCAATTCTTCAGTGCTCAGCTTTCTTTATAGTCTAACACTCATATCCATACATGACTACTGGAAAAAAACATAGCTTTGACTAGATGGACCCTTGTTGACAAAGTAATGTCTCTGCTTTTTAATATGCTGTCTAGGTTGCTCATAGCTTTTCTTCCAAGGAGTAAGCGTCTTTTAATTTCATGGCTGCAGTCGCCATCTGCAGTGATTTTGGAGCCCAAAAAACAAAACTCTCACTGTTTCCATTGTTTCCCCATCTATTTGCCATGAAGTGACAGGACCAGATGCCATGATCTTAGTTTTCTGAATGTTGAGTTTTAAGCCAACTTTTTCACTCTCCTCTTTCCCTTTCATCAAGAGTCTCTTTAGTTCTTCTTCACTTTCTGCCATAAGTGTGCTGTCATCTGAATATCTGAGGTTATTGATATTTCTCCTGGCAATCTTGATTTCAGTTTGTGCTTCATCCAGCCTGGCATTTCACATGATATACACTGCATATAAGTTAAATAAGCAAGGTGACAATATACAACCTTGACATATTCCTTTCCCGATTTGGAACCAGTCTCTTGTTCCACATCTGGTTCTGTTGCTTCTTACCTGCACACAGATTTCTCAGGAGGCAGGTCAGGTGGTCTGGTATTCCCATCTCTTCAAGAATTTTCCACAGTTTGTTGTGATCTACACAAAGGGTTTGGCATAGTCAATAAAGCAGTAGATGTTTTTCTGGAATTATCTTGCTTTTTCAATGATCCAACAGATGTTGGCAATTTTATCTCTGGTTCCTCTGCCTTTTCTAAATCCAGCTTGAACATCTGGAAGTTCATGGTTCACATACTTGAAGTCTGCCTTGGGGAATTTTGAGCATTACTTTTCTAGTGTGAGATGAGTGCAACTGTGTGGTAGTTTGAAGATTCTTTAGCATTGCCATTTTTGGGACTGAAATGAAAGCTGACCTTTGCCAGTCCTGCGGCCATGGCCAAGTTTTCCAAATTTGCTGGCATATTGAGTGCAGCATTTTCACAGCATCATCTTTTAGGATTTGAAATAGCTCAACTGGAATTCCATCACCTCCACTAGCTTTGTTCGTAGTGATGCTTCCTGAGACCCACTTGACTTCACATTCCAGGATGTCTGGCTCTAGATGAGTGACCACACCATTGTGGTTATCTGGGTTATGAGGATCTATTTTGTACAGTTCTTCCATGTATTCTTGCCAGCTCTTCTTAGTATCTTCTGCTTCTGTTAGGTCCATATCATTTCTGTCCTTTATTGTTCCCATCTTTGCATGGAATGTTCCCTTGGTATCTCTAATTTTCTTGAAGAGATCTCTAGTCTTTCCCATTCTACCATTTTCTTCTATTTCTTTGCATTGATCACTGAGGAAGTCTTTCTTATCTCTCCTTGCTCTTCTTTGGAAATCTGCATTCAAATAAGTATATCTTTCCTTTTCTCCTCTGCCTTTCACTTCTCTTCTTTTCACAGCTATCTGTAAATCCTCCTCAGACAACCATTTTGCCTTTTTGCATTTCTTTTTCTTGGGGATGGTCTCGATCACTGTCTCCTGTACAATGCCACGAACTTCCGTCCATAGTTCTTCAGTCACTCTATCAGATCTAATCCCTTGAATTTATTTGTCATGTCCACTGTATAATCCACTATAGGAAGACCTACAAGACCTTCTAGAAATAACACCCAAAAAAGATGTCCTTTTCATTATAGGGGACTGGAATGCAAAAGTAGGAAGTGAAGAGATACCGGAATAACAGGCAAATTTGGCCTTGGAGTACAAAATGAAGCAGGGCAAAGTTTAACACAATTTTGCCAAGAGAATGCACTGGTCATAGCAAACACCCTCTTCCAACAACACAAGAGAAGACTCTACACATGGACATCAACAGATGGTCAGGACTAAATCAGATTGATTGTATTCTCTACAGCCAAAGATGGACAAGCTCTATACAGTCAGCAAAAACAAGACTGGGAGCCAACTGTGACTCAGATCATATATTCTGTATTGCAAAATTCAGGCTTAAATTGAAGAAAGCAGGGAAAACCACTAGGCCTTCCAGGTATGTCCTAAATCAAATCCCTTATGATTATACACTGGAAGTGTGAATTAATAAGTACATGAATTACAATTACAAACTGTGTGAACACATCATGAATTTCTTTACAAATTTACTATAGCTATCCAAATGGGTACCGGAGTTGTGCAAAGTGGCCATGGACACATAGCTAGTCTAATTTCCCAATTTTTGTAGTCAAAGATGCAAACTTAAGGGAAGAAAAATACTAACCTGAAGAAAAACAAATGTACCCAGGTTGACTGTTAGCACCATGTTGGAGCATAAGCTAAGCAACTCTAACAGAGAAGCAAAAACAATGGTTTCAACAAAACAGAAGATTCCAGCTCTGTCATATAGCAGTTCAGGTGGCAAGTGATCCAGGGTAGGTAGGAATCTCAGATTCACAAGGTAATATGGTGATTCCAGGTCCTTTTGTCTTGGTGTTTTGCCATTCCTGCTGCTACTGCTGCTAAGTCACTTCAGTCGTATCCAACTCTGTGTGACCCCATAGACGGCAGCCCACCAGGCTCCCCCGTCCCTGAGATTCTCCAGGCAAGAACACTGGAGTGGGCTGCCATTTCCTTCTCCAATGCATGAAAGGGAAAATGAAGTCGGTCAGTCGTGTCTGACTCTCAGTGACCCCATGGACTGCAGCCCACCAGGCTCCCCCGTCCCTGGGATTTTCTAGGCGAGAGTACGGGAGTGGGGTGCCATCGCCTTCTCCGTTGCCATTCCTAGGATGGCCCTAATCTTAATACTCAGAAGTGGCTCGGCACTTGCATTCCTGAGAGAGTCAATTCCTAGGCAGGTTGATAAGAAGTCCTTGGTCCCTGAGGAGAAGAAAGGGGTCCAGGGCCCTGGAGAAGGAGAAAGGGGTACAAGGCTCTCAAGAAGGAGAAAAAGACAAACATTTTTTTCCTACATTGCTTGGTCTTAGTCAATATAACAATGTATCTTGCTCAAGGATATATTTCTCCTTAACAAGAACCTTCTGACTAATCTTGTTATCTTAAAACTTGTTATACTGTGGGAATGGGTCTGGTAAGACCTTTCTATTGTCAGTTCTAATCTTGTTAATTTAAGATGTATGTTGTGGGAGTGGGTCTGGTAAAAGCATATAAGGCCTTGATAAGACTAGTGAGGGGGGCACTCTCCATCCCCCTTCTGATGTCTATGTCAGAAACTTTCTCTGTCCCTTTTTCACTTTAATAAAACTCTGCTACACAAAAGCTCTTGAGTCATCAAACTGGTCCCTGGTCCTGAAGCTAAATCTTCTGCGGAGATTACAAATCCAACGTCGTTCACTGTAAGCTATCATTACCCTTGGTTTTCCAGGGAAACAGAACCAATATGATATATAGATATATATCCATCACTATGTCTCTGTATCTCTCTAAGGGAGAGAGAGAGAAATTTATTATAAAGAATTGGTACATGTGGTTGTGGAAGATGAGAAGTCCCCAAATCTGAAGATATTTACTGCATGTGCATGCCCTTTAAACATTATCTGGGTTCACTCTGCACCCTGAAAGTCACATACATGATTTTTCCACACACGCTTCCTTGTACTGAGCCACAGGTTAAATAATTGGGCAATTGGAGAGTGCAAAATCCGATTCTTGGCTGAGTTTGGTCCTGATTCTGGCTTCAATTGTTCTTGGGTGATTGTGTCCCTACTAGTTGCAGCAGTGTAGAAGGTGGGTTTTTAATATTACAGTCAGTTCATTAAGGGATTTCTATTGGGTATGAGATGCCAGGGATAAGTATGATAAGAAATGCAGAATCTGGTATGCTTATTAGCATTCTTAATGTTTATGTTTTTTTTTTATATCTTTAGTAACATCCTTTAAAGATTCTACTTGCTTTAAAATTCATACAAAAATTCTAGTCTTGTATATTTTCACTTACTAAGAGTCCAATATCATCAAAATCTGTGAAAATGCAATTTCTAAAACTAAAGATGAAAAGAAACCAAATCTCTCATAGACTTTCTTTGATTCCTCTAAATGAATGAATAATTCCAAATATGTCCCCTTAGGGTCTTTAAATAAAACTAAAGAAAGAAGAGAAAAGAAATTTATATCAATTCAAATTAGTCAAATTTATCCAGAAAAGTATGTTTCTAAAAGCCATGTAAACCAAGAATTAATGAGTCCCCCAAATATAACCAAGTTCAGCCTTTAAAAAAATACGAAAATCAATGACATTATTATAATCCCCATGGACAATAGAAAAAAAAATGTTTTGATAAATTCAGATGAGAATAGCAAAATTACACAGATCCTCAACAGTTATGCTTCTATGACCAGTCTAATGGTACTTCATTATATGCTTTTGTCTCATTAATAAAAACATTTTTGATAATTACTGAGACTTCCATTTCTACTGTAAGATTTGTAACTTTATCATAAATAGCTCCTCTGATTTTTAAAAGACTTGACAAAATTTTTACTTATGAATAGTAAATGTATTTTGAGCAGTTTGATACACCTTGGAGAAAAATTTAAAGACACTTAATAAGTTCTCTTAAAGTCTAATAGAATGAGGTCTTCCCTTCTACCTACACTAGAATAACTAGGATCAGACTCGTCTACCATAATAAAGAACTAGAAAAGGGGATAAAATATGTGAAACAACTGTTTCTGGATGTTAGAGAACATAAAGCATAAAACTATGACTTCCCCAAAAGAGAAAAAACAAAGTGAGCAATACAGTCACCCCAGCTTTCTGTCTGGAGGCATTTACAGACCACGTGGCAAGAGAGACCCCAAGTAGAGCTCAGGAGTGTCACTGGGTTCATGAAAGGAAGATGGGGATTCAGAGAAGCTCATACGGTTCCTTCTCTGGGAAGAACCAGAGGGGAGGGTGTCACACAAAGAAAGAGCTTCAGGAATCTGCATAGGAATCTTCTCCAGACCCCAAGGCACCTAGGCTGAAATTTCACCAAATCAGGAAAGAACTGAGGAATGATCACATCTTGTGTAGGACTGAGAGATGTGTGAGTGTAACCTGCCAGTGTAGACAGGCCACTTTGTCCACTGAGAGCTCTGCCCGCTGAGAGTGGAGACCTGAGAGGGGCCACTGCTGAGGGGCAGAGGCCTTACAGTGAGGAGCACACTAGACAAGCCCTTACAAACCACCATCTAAAGAACTGAACAAACCTACAAGCAATGTAGCTGTCTTCCAGAAAAAAGAATGCTCCTAAAGACAAAAGAATCAAACACTCGACAGCAAAGAATCACAATGCACAACCTTCAGTTAAAATTTATAAACCGAGAAGCTGAAAAATGTACTTCAAAAACTAGGAAAACAGTCAGTCAATAGAAAAAAAAATCACTGGAGATGACTCACAGGATGGAATTACAGAGACTTAAAAGAGTTATTATAATTAATATTTTAAAGAAAAACATACACATAATGAAAAAATACAAAGAAGGATCAAATTAAATTCTGGAGATAAATATACAGTATCTAAAATAAATAATCCACTGGATGTGTTTAAGAGAGATTAGAATCTCTAGAAGAAAAAAATCAGTGAACTTGAAGATAAAGCAATAGAAAATATCCAAACTGAAGAAGAGAGAGAAAAATAAACAAAACAAAACAGAACTCTGAGGATTTGGGGGCAGTTGTGGGCTAGCTTATACGTAGGACAAACAAAAATATTCAAAGGAATAAGGCTACAGATTTTATTCATTTTATGAACACAATAAGTGCACAAATCCAACAAATATATACACAACAAAAACCACACCAAACATATAATAAAATTTCTGAAAACCAATGACAGAAGAAAATCATAAAAGTAATCAGAAATAAAAACACAAATATTTTATAACAAATTAATTCAAAGAAAATACAAGTCTTTAAGTGTGTATGCACCTAATTACAAAGTTTCAAATACATGAACAACAAAATGACAGAAAGGAAAAAATTAGACAAATCCAAAATCACGGTTAAAATTTCAATACCCCTCTCTCAGCAAGTGATAGAACAATAAGACAGAAATCAGGAATATAGACATCTCAAATACCACCAATCTAACTAACCTAATTTACATTTATAGACTACTTTATCCAACAGCAGTAGAATGTACATTCTTTACACATGTTCATTAAATATTCAACAAGACATATCATATGCTGAGTATAAAATAAGTCAAATTTGACATACTGTGATGTTGGAGAAGACTCTTGAGAGTCCCTTGGACTGCAAGGAGATCCAAACAGTCCATCCGAAAGGAGGTCAGTCCTGGGTGTTCATTGGAAGGACTGATGCTGAAGCTGAAACTCCAGTACTTTGGCCACCTCATGCAAAGAGTTGACTCATTGGAAAAGACCCTGATGCTGGGAGGGATTGGGGGCAGGAGGAGAAAGGGACGACAGAGGATGAGATGACTGGATGGCATCACTGACTCGATGGACATGAGTTTGAGTAAACTCCGGGAGTTGGTGATGGACAGGGAGGCCTGGTGTGCTGCAATTCATGGGGTCGCAAAGAGTCGGACACGACTGAGCAACTGAACTGAACTGAACTGAAGACATACAAAGTGTGTTCCCTGATGACAAAGGAATTAGATTAGGAATACAGTAAAGATACCTGGAAAATCTCCCAACACACTTCTCTGGAACACATGGTCAAAAAAGAAATGATGAGAAAAAATTTTTAAAGTATTTTTAAACAACTAAAAATGAAAGAAAACATAAAAATTGTGAGGAACAAGCTAAAATAGAATGTAGAAGAAACTGTAGCTCTAAACGCTTAGGAAAAAAGAAAAAATAATATCAATGAACAAAATTTCCACCTTAAGAACAGACAGAAACAGTCTCAACTTGATAAAGGGCACTATTAAAACTGTGTACCTAACATGGTTAATGTTGAAAGACTAAATGCTTTTCCTTTATACTAGAAATGAGGCAAGAGAAAGTAAACACATACACATTAGAGTTAAAACTGTATTTGTAGGCCACATGATCAGGTATATAGAACATCTTAAGGAATCGCAAGGAAGTTACTAACATTTTTAAGTAAATTTAGCAAGTTTTCAGGAATATACATATAACTACATCCATACAATTTTTCTATATACTATCAATGAATAGTCAGAAAGCTTTCTTTCTTTCCTCTTAACACTGTTCTGCTTTGTTCCACTACCAATTCACAAATGTTAATTTGTTATCCAGACTTCACACGTACTGTATGCAGAACAAAACCCTCAGTTAATTATCACTCAGGAAGAGTCTCACACTACTGTAGTAGGTTACAAACATGGACACAAATTCTTCCCATCTTTTTAGTTATTTTGAATGGAAGGATAATTGCTTTACAATATTAACTCTTCTCATCTTGTATGCACACTCCTATGAAATATGACGACGCGGTAGCTCTTTGCAACAGGAGAAGGAGTCTATTTTTGTCCCCTTAAATTTGGGCTCAGCCATATGACTTACTTTGGTGGATGGGACATTAGTAAATTGATCAAAAGGAGTCAAAACCACGTCTGCATTGGAGGTTACTTTCTCTTAATGCTCTTTGAACCACACTATGAAGAATCTGAAGTTAGTCTACTAATAGGAAAGAACATATGGTCAAACAGATCACGCCAGCTGGGGACTTCCTGCACCATCCAGCCACACACAGTGCTGCCGGCTGACCACAGAGATAGGCCAAACTGTCTCAAAACAAAAGAAATGCCCACCCAACCCACAGAACTGTGAAAAAAATTAATGCCTATTAAGCCACTACATTCTGGCGTGGTTTATGACACAGTAATAGCTACCTGATACATGTTACTTGTGTTTTCATTTCAGAAGTGAAAACAAATTGCATGCCCACCACTGACTTCTATTACCAGCATATCCAGCATGTTTGGGAAGCAAGATCCTAACGGATAGCAAGGATGATGCCTCAAGGGTTGGATGGTAAGTCACTTTTATTCTTTAGAGATGCATATGTTAGAAGCAAATATCACATGATGGCTAAAAGAAAGTGAAAGTGAAGTCATGTCCAACTCTGTGACAACATGGACTGTAGCCCACCAGGTTTCTGCGTCCATGGGGTTTTCCAGGCAAGAATACTGGAGTGGGTTGCCATTTCCTTCTCCAGGGGATCTTCCCCACCCAGGGATCGAACCCAGGTCTCCCTCATTGCAGCCAGGTGGCTTCCCTTGAGCCACCAGAGAAGCCCAATAATGTCTAAGTTTGATACAAAAATAGTCTTCATAAAATGGGCAGTAGGGATGAGGGGGTACAAAATGGAGAAAAGTCAATGAAGGAATCATGACATTTAATGATAACTGATTTTGAGGGATGATTAAAGAGTGGACTCATCTGCTTGGGCTGCAATAACAGAACACTACAGATCGGGAGACTTAGCAAACAGATGTCTTCTTACAATTCTGGAGGCTGAAATCTGAGATCAGGATGAAGCATGGTTGCTCTCTGGAGAGAGCTCTTCCTGGTTTGGAAGCGGCCAGCTTCTCACTGTGTCCTCACAGGAATTTCCTCCAAGTGTGTGCAGGGGGTCGGGGAAAGAGAAAGAGGATTTTGAGAGAGAGAGGGGAAGGGAGTGAGAGAGTAAGGCAGGGAAGGGATTGCTCTTTCTCTTCATCTAATGTCCTAAGATATTAGTCTTATGACCTCATTTAACCTTAATTACCTCTTAAAAATCCTATTATCATATACAGTCACATTGGAGTTAGTCTTCAACATATGAATTTTGCAGGGCAGGGGAAAAGCAGACACAATTCAGTCCATCATAGAGGGAATTCATGCTATTATTTCTAATTTTTTACATGTTTGGAAGCTTTCATAAAATTTAAAAGATGTAACTGTATTTTGTTCCCTATTGTTTGTTTACACTTTATTTGGTGAGAAACAAAACTACTCCCTGAAAGAAAACTCTAGAAGGTTCTACAGTCCCTTTATACCATTAACAACTCTTCATTAAGTAGCCAGAAAGTCCAGTTCAAGATAGTAAAGCTGTGAATTTGCTTTAGTGTCTAATCTTCTACTCTCTGCTGCTGCTGCTGCTAAGTCACTTCAGTTGTGTCCAACTCTGTGTGACCCCATAGACGGCAGCCCACCAGGCTCCCCCGTCCCTGGGATTCTCCAGACAAGAACACTGGAGTGGGTTGCCATTTCCTTCTCCAATGCAGGAAAGTGAAAAGCGAAAGTGAAGTCGCTCAGTCATGTCCGACTCCTAGCGACCCCATGGACTGCAGCCTACCAGGCTCCTCCATCCATGGGATTTTCCAGGCAAGAGTACTGGAGTGGGTTGCCATTGCCTTCTCCGCTACTCTCTTCCAGGTTGACTGTAACTACAATAGTTCCAAGCCAGCAATAGGAAAGGACTGAAGACCAGTTTCTCTATTTCTGCACCTTATCTTCCCCATCTACCTGAAGGTTGTTTTAGCTTTTATCAGAAATGACACATCGGGGAAAGGGACAAGAAAAATTTTAATTGGAACTGTCATATGTTGGCCTTGAGTTGTCTGGGCCCTACTCTGTTACAGTTTTGTTGATATATAGATGCACATGGTCATCTGGAATTCCTTCCTTAATAACAGGAAGTCAATGGTATACTCCAGACTCTGCCTGCTGAGACTGCCTTGCTCCTACAGAGGGCACTATTGGATAAGTCTAATGAAAACCCCTTGCCAGGTCTCTCCTGTGAGGCCCACATCTGGTCCATGGGAAATACTCACCCAGGTCTCTCTCCTGTGAGGTCCACATCCGGTCCACGGGAAATACTCACCCAGGTCTCTCTCCTGTGAGGCCCACATCTGGTCCACGGGAAATACTCACCCAGGTCTCTCTCCTGTGAGGTCCACATCTGGTCCACGGGAAATACTCAGCCAGGTCTCTCCCCTGTGAGGTCCACATCTGGTCCACGGGAAATACTCACCCAGGTCTCTCCCCTGTGAGGTCCACATCTGGTCCACAGGAAATACTCACCCAGGTCTCTCTCCTGTGAGGTCCACATCTGGTCCACGGGAAATACTCAGCCAGGTCTCTCTCCTGTGAGGTCCACATCTGGTCCACGGGAAATACTCAGCCAGGTCTCTCCCCTGTGAGGTCCACATCTGGTCCACGGGAAATACTCACCCAGGTCTCTCCCCTGTGAGGTCCACATCTGGTCCACAGGAAATACTCACCCAGGTCTCTCTCCTGTGAGGTCCACATCTGGTCCACGGGAAATACTCAGCCAGGTCTCTCCCCTGTGAGGTCCACATCTGGTTCACGGGAAATACTCACCCAGCTCTCTCTCCTGTGAGGTCCACGGGAAATACTCACCTAGGTCTCTCTCCTGTGAGGCCCACATCTGGTCCATGGGAAATACTCACCCAGGTCTCCCTCCCATGAAGCCCACATCTGGTCCACGGGAAATACTCAGCCACCCCTCCCCCGCCCCCCGGTTTCTGAGCCTGCTGACCCACCTCACAGCAGCAGAACTCTCTGAACTCGGTCACCAAAGCATCGCTCTGGGCATTAGTTTCCTATTACCACAGATTTGTGATTTTACACTTCTGGAGGTCAGGTGTCCAAAATCAGTTTCACAGGACTAACCTCAAGGTGCTGGCAGGGCTGTGATACTTCTGAAGTTGCTGAGGAAACAGACCACCAGTTTCTTGCCTTTTCCAGCTTCTGAAGGTTACCTGCCTTCCTTGGCTCATGTCACACTACTTCTATCATCACACCTCCTTTGATCCTCCTGCCTCCCTTTCCAAAGGATCCTTTTAATTACACTGGCTCACACGAATTATCCAGAATAACTTCCCCATCTCAAGATCCTCAATCACACTTGCAAAGTTCTGTTTGCCATGTATAGTAACATGTTCACTGGGTCCAGGGATTAGCATGTAGACATCTTTAGGAGGACCACTACTTTGTTGATGCATTCTGTCTACTATGTTTCTGAGGGGCAAGGGTGAGTTGGATCCTAACGTAGCCTTTCTAGGTTTCCTCATGGAAATCACTCCCACTAGGCTCCAGGTATGGATGGTAGCACACTCCACTCCCTGTCCAAGGATGGCAACAAGTCCCCAAAGATCTCTTCTCCAGTCTCTTCGCAAATGCCTATCTGACCTTTTCTTTGATCCTTAAGTCTGTCAAATGGATATAGAGTTGTGGAACACATTTCTTTACAGTTCTTTAATAAAACTTACATGTGATGCTTTCACTCCATTTAGTATCCTAATTTATCAAACTGGCACCTTAGTTGAAACTGAGGCAGGGAGAGTTCCATTCTAATATCCTATTTCCCTCAAGTAGAAACATTAAATTATAACCAGACCTTCAAGAATTGTTAAATTCTTAAAGCATGTCTTATTTTGTGGCAGAATAAATATATTTGATGAGTCAAAAGGAGCTTCAATATTCAAAGGTGAATATTAAATGAACAACATTTAATAGAATGCAAAAATATTTTTAGGAGAGTATTTTTGCTTCTGAATAGCTTTTCAGTTATGATGTTCCTTCTTGAATTAAGAACTATTACTCAACCAATCTTCTGTTCATATGAAAAAGAATAATTTTAGCTGGAGAGCAAATCTCACCTGCAAAATATTAAATGTGCAACGTGATGTTGGCACACTATTTTGCCCAAAGAAATGTATTTTTTCATTCTTAAACTTCTATTAGTATAATGGCTAAACTCACTTATAAAATCCACAAAATAATGGTGCCAAAAAATACATTCACATTATTTTTAGGCATTTTTACTCAAATGATGAAAATGAATTAGTGTTTATCCAAAAATGGAATTGCAGCTTCAGCCTTTGCTTGTCAGATCTGCAGTATTTCTTCCAAACATTCCATCAAAAACAGATGTCTAATCTTTGAGAGTACACCAAAAAATGAGATGGAGGCTCTACTGATATATTAGCTTAAACTCTTCTGAAATGTAAGTAACAGAAATCAACTATAGCTTCATTTAGAGTCGGATATGGTTTAGCGACTGAAAAATGACAAAAACAAACAAACAAACAAACAAAAAAGGCAGTGGGAGGGACCTAGTGGTAGAAGAACTGGGTGATAGGATGGATGTCATGGAAATCACGGGTGTGTGTCTGACTCTCTACGGCCCCATGGACTGTAACCTGCTAGGCTCCTCTGTCCATGGAATTTTCTAGGCAAGAATACTAGAGCGGGTTGCTGTTTCCTACTCCAGGGGATCTTCCCCACCCAGGAATCAAAATTACTGCCTCTTGCATCTCCTGCATTGGCAGAATTCTTTACCACTAGCGCCACCTGGGAAGTAGGGAATGCAACTAGATTTCAAGATATTTCTAAACCCAAGCACTCCAAAGCCTTTGAAACGTTTTTTTTTTTTTTTTGTCTTCATTCCCTCTGGTTTTCTGCATCGTTTTCTCTGGCAAAAGGGCTACACAGCAGAATATACAACAGCCAAAGGATCCTGAGTCTTCAAATTATCAAGGGAGGAACGTATTCATTTCAATTCCCAGGGAAGAGACTGCCTGCCCTGGCTGGGGCCATGTATCCATTTCTGGAATAATTAACTACAGGCAGGTCCCACGGCATTAAGATGGTATCTATGAAATGGAGGGGTGCAATAAAGACAACAATAGCAGGTCATTCCAAAAGTGTTCAGATAGAATGATGCTGAGTACCTAAGTAAGAGACAGTTCACACCTGTGCACATAAAACCTATAGGTCATTGGATGCGTGTTCTTCCATCTGCTGAAGTGGCATCCAGCAAGGCCATGCTTTTATACTACCATCTCTTGTTGGGGAGAAGCATAGAAGAATGCAAGAAATAAAAATGTAAACACTAAAGCTATGGGCTATCAACTTTCAGAGGCAACAAACCACAGCCCAGGTCACAGCTGATAAACTCCCCTACCCTGTGTCTCTAAATGTGGGTGGGATTTCTTCCTGTGGATGTAGCACATTGAAGGGTTCAGCTTCATGTAGTCATCTTGGCTGCAAATCCCTATCTCTCTAAGCACCAGGCCTTCTGTCCTATCTCTATATGAATGCCAAGTCCTTCAGTCAACACAACCAGCCAAATCTTCCAGGCCTGTCATGGTATCAGGTTGCCAATTTAACCCTGAAAGCAGTAAAATGTATGGAAATCGCATGTAAAAACCACTTCAAACACAATTTGCATTCAATGTTAGGAACACTTAAGTTGTAATATAAAATCTATATACTTGACTCTAATCAGTCTTTTAAGGTTTCCTTTTGTTGTTGATTATAATTTATAAAGTTACAGGGTTTTCTTTAGCTTCTCATAAAGCTGCTATTTCAGGTAATATTCTATATCAAGATGATCTAAATGTCTCCAGAAACCCAGTTAGAATTGGTCTACAGCAAGATAGTCTCTTAGCGTCCTGCCTAACTGAGGAGACACCTACACAATGTATCTTCAAATAGGAACACATTCAGGCATCTTTAACCCATGGAATATCCAGCCCCCCCACCCCAGTAATTTCTAACAGCTTGGAAGAAAAACTACCAAAATAAGGAGTTATGAAATTTAAGCAGATAAGAGGATCCTAGGCAGGAGGGTTAAAAATAGAAATAAAGAATTAAACTTTAAATAATAATTTCTCACTCTAAGTAGGGTAAATAGAAAGAGAAATATTTTCCTCAAAATAAACAAACAAAATAGAAAATGACATGAAGGCTTTTATGTACAGTTTACAAGGTTTAGATGGATAATCTTTTGGTCTTCACAGTTTTCAAACAACTTTCATGGGGAAACATATAGTTCTAAGTGTACATTACAGAATTAACCCCATTTAAAAAAGCTAGAGAGAGAACAGCACTGTAAGCCCCACAAAACACGAAATAATAAATAAAAGACAATGACAGTAGAAAGCAAGCACGCAGCAGAGAAAATGGACAATACCAGAGTTGATTTCGTGAGAAAGTTAACACAAGTGGCAAAATTTTTTTAACAGAGCAAACACAAAATAGCTTTATCAGAAGTGAAAGATGAAATTAGCACACACCTTAAGGGATGAGTGGATATTAGGAAGGACTTCATGGTAAGTAGTGTATCAACTCAGGTGAAATGGACAGATTCCATTCCATTTTCCAAAGAAAATTATACAGCTCACTATAACTGAATGAGAAGACATAGAAAATCTTTAATAACTCAGTATCTTTCAGAAAATGTAATCTATAATAAAAAAACTACCCTTGAAAGAAAAATTGAGGCCCAGATAACTTCACTTGAAAATTCTGCCAAATTAAGACATGTAACTAAATTTAAAAAAAAAAAAAGACCTGCAACTAATACCAATCTTATAAAAACTCATTCAGAGAATAGAGATAACTAAAGTAGCACAACTCATCTTAAGAGGACCGCGTAATACTCATCCAAAACCCAACAACGATTATTAAAAGAAAATTAGAGACCAATTTCTCTAGTAAACACAGATGCAAAAAATAAAAAAATACATATGGTAATAAAACCCAGTGATATATTGGAAAGATAATATTTTATGATCAAATAGTATTTATTCCAGAAATGCATTCAAAATTCAGTCAAGGTCTTTGACTACAGTAACAGAATAAAGAGAAAATAATTTAAATATTTCAACACTTAAGAAAATCCAAATCTCATTCATGTTAAAACTCGGCTAATGAGGGGTAAGAAAAAAATTTTAATATCATAAAAGCTATTTACAAAATACCTAAATCCAATGGCATATCCAAAGATGAAGTATTAGAGGTCTATCAGTGTAAAAATCTGCAAAAAAATACTAACAACAACAAAAAAACTAGCACATAAAAATCAACATACACCATTGATTAAGTACAATTTATTCCTGAAATGCAAGGAGGATTCAATACATGAATATCAATGTAATATACCACATTTATAAAATAAAGAGGAACAAAACAGGATCACCTCAACTGATGGAGGAAAAGCACTTGATAAAATTCAGTACCTGTTCATAAAAAACCATCAACAGACTAGGAATAAAAGAAAACTGTTTCAACATAACAAAAGCCATATATGTAAAGCCCACAGATAGCATCGGGCTTGATTGTGAAAAACTGAAAGTTTCTCCATGATCAGAGAAACTTTGATCTCTTCACTTTCTTCCATAAGGGTGGTATCATCTGAGTATCTGAGGTTATTGATATTTCTCTCGGCAATCTTGATCGAGCTTGTGCTTCATCCAGCCTGGCATTTTCAGAATGTACTCTGCATATAAGTTAAATAAGCAGGGTGACAATATACAGCCTTGACATACTCCTTTCCCAATTTGGAACCGGTCTGTTGCTCCATGTCCAGTTCTAACTGTTGCTTCTTGACCTGCATACAGATTTCTCAGGAGGCAGGTCAGGTGGTCTAATATCCCAATCTCTTGAAGAATTTTCCACAGTTTGTTGTGATCCACAGTCAAAGGTTTTGGCGTAGTCAATAAAGCAGAAGCAGATGTTTTTCTGGAACTCTCTTGCTTTTTCTATGATCCAACAGATGTTGACAATTTGATGTCTGGTCCCTCTGCCTTTTCTTAATTCAGCTTGAACATCTGCAAGTTCACAATTCACGTACTGTTGAAGCCTGGCTTGGAGAATTTTGAGCATTACTTTGCTAGCATTTAAGATGAGTACAATTGTGCGGTAGTTTGAACATTCTTTGCCATTGCCTTTCTTTGGGATTGGAATGAAAACTGACCTTTTCCAGTCATGTGGCCACTGCCGAGTTTTCCAAATTTGCTGGCATATTGAGTGCAGCACTTTCACAGCATCATCTTTTAGGATTTGAAATAGTTCAACTGGAATTCCATCACCTCCACTAGCTTTGTTCATAGTGATGCTTCCTAAAGCCCATTTGACTTTACATTCCAGGATGTCTGGCTCTTGGTGAGTGATCGATCACACTATCATGGCTATCTGGGTCATAAAGATCTTTTTGGTAGTTCTTCTATGTACTGCCACCTCTTCTTAATATCTCCTGCTTTTGTTAGGTCCATACCATTTCTGTCCTTTATTGTGCCCATCTTTGCATGGAATGTTCCCTTGGTGTCTCTAATTTTCTTGAAGAGATCTCTAGTCTTTCCCATTCTATTATGTTTAGTGAAAAATTAGTAAATCAGTACTATTATAATGTCAACACCACCCAAAGTGACCTACAGATTTAGTGCAATCCCTTATCAAAATCTAAACATATTTTTTCAGAAATTGAAAAATCCATCCTAAAAGTCATATGGAATCTCAAGTAATCCCAAGTAACCAAAATAATTATTATGTACTTTATTATGTTCCCCAGAATTCATTATGTTGAAGCTCTGACCCCTCAGTAGCTCAGATTGTGACTGCATTTGGTAACAGGACCTTTAAAGAGATGAACAGAATGGGCCCTAGTCCAATCTGACTGGTGTCCTTAAAAGAGGAAATCTGGATACATGAGAGACTCCAGGGATGTGCAGAAAGAAAGACAATGTGAGAACACAGTAACAAGGTGGCCATCTAAAAATGAGAGGACTCATGAGGAAATATAATTTGCAAACTGACATATGAAACCTAGCTTTTTTGTTTGGTACTCATAAAGAGATCAAATTGCAATATCCAATGGATCATAGCAAAAGCAAGGGAATTCGGAAAAAACATTAACTTCTGCTTCATTGACTATGCTAAAGCCTTTGTGTGAATACTGAGAGATGGGAACAACAGACCACCTTATCTGACTCCTGAGAAATCTGTAGGCAGGTCAAGAAGCAAGTTAGAACTGGACATGGAACAATGGACTGGCTCCAAATTGGGAAAGGAGTACATCAAGGCTGTATATTGTCACCGTGCTTACTTAACTTATATGCAGAGTACATCATGAGAAACGCTGGGCTGGAGGAAGCACAAGCTGGACTCAAGACTGCCAGGAGAAATATCAATAACCTCAGATATGCAGATGACACCACCCTTATGACAGAAAGCGAAGAGGAACTACAGGTGAAACTACAGGAGAGTGAAAAAGCTGGCTTAAAACCGAACATTCAAAAAACTAAGGTCATGGCATCTGGTCCCATCACTTCATGGCAAAAGGGGAAAAAGCAGAAACTGTCAGAGGATCTCATTTTCTTGGGATCCTAAATCACTGTGGACGGTGACTGTAGCCACAAAATAAAAAGATGCTTGCTCCTTGGAAGTAAAGTTATGGCAAATCTAGACAGTATATTAAAAAGCAGAGATATTACTTTATCAACAAAGGTCTATATAGTCAAAGCTGTGGTTTTTCCAGTAGTCATGTAAGGATGTGAGAGTTGGACATACAGAAGGCTGAGCACTGAAGAATTAATACTTTGGACTGTAGTGCTGGAGAAGACTCGAGAGTCCCTTGGACTGCAAGGAGATCCAACCAGTCAATCCTAAAGGCAATCAACTCTGAACATTCTTTGGAAAGACTGGTGCTGAAGCTGAAGCTCCAATACTTTGGCCACCTCATGAAAAGAACTGACTCACTGGAAAAGACCCTGATGCTGGGAAAGATTGAAGGCAGGAGGAGAAAGGGGTGACTAAAGATGAGATGGTTGGATGGCATCACTGACTCAATGGACATGAGTTTGAGAAAACTCAGAGATGGTGAAGGACAGGGAAACCTGGTGTTCATGGGGTTGCAGAGTCAAATATGACTTAGCAACTCAACAACAAAAGCATGAAGACTAGGTGGGAATAAACCTCACTGTTATGCATACCAGGAATTTATCCCTGTGGCAATTTGATTAATCATTCACCAAACCATCTATCTTTCCTTCCTGGACACATACCTCGACTACATGTTCTGGATTCCTTGCAGTCAAGTATGGCCACACTGTGTTCTGGTGAATGACTTGTGGATTGAAAGAATATATCCCATTTCCAGGCCTGATCTTTAAAATCCTCCCATGTGCTATCCTCCATCTTCTGAGAAATTACCTGAGAGAAGGGCAGAAATCTGGGTGAGAACTCCCGGGAGAGCTGCCATACTAGGAACATACATGCCAGACTACTAAGCAAGAAATCTTTATTGCATTAAGCCTCTAAAATGTTGATTTTTTTAAAAAGTTTACCCAGATTCAACATGAAAATTTAAAAAAACTAAGCAGTAAAAAATTGTTAATCATAGCCAACCACTAAATTAACATTTTTACTCAGTTTCATAACACTGCTAACAAAATACCTGCTTAGAACTCAAGTTCACTGCTTTCACGTGAAGTATCTTCCTGGCCACAATCTTCAGCCTGAATTGGTACATGTGAGTATACCTGGCTTTGGAAGCAATCATAACTTGCATATATCTGCACATAGAACATTCAATTTATCTGCACACACAAAATTTCATCAATAGTATATGCCAAGACAGAATGAACACAATGATTGCAAAACTGAAAAATTCTTTACCTTGTTTAAACAACCTCTTTGGAAATGAATATGAAGAGCCCTCTGAAAAGATTTTGAACTTTTTGAATATACTTGGAATACTCTGATCAAAGTCTTCATCAGTATCTGCTCAAACTAAATGGTAGTAACAGGTTGAACTGTTTCCTTCTATTGAAAACTGTTTTATACAGGACACAGAAGGACAGTATGGGTTTCAAACAAAAGTTTAACAAGGGTTTGGCCAGGAATTAATTCTAAGCATCTAACTCTATAAACAAAGGTGGGGGTCCATCGCTGACCATATAAATGGGGGTTTCTTAATAATATGGTTCTGTAAGTTCACATTCAGTATCCACCTTTGAGGCACTGACGTCCCCAGTGAAGAGGCTGGAAGAAATCTATAACCACAGGCTGCCTGAGACTTCATCACACACAGAGAAGAGTATACCAGAGAAGCTAGAAAGACAGGACCCATTAACCAACAATGATTAAGTTAATACACCACTTGTGTTTCTCAATTGATGCCTCCAGAATTTCAAAATTACCACTGGCTTGAAGCCTCTAATGGATAGTTCTAGACTGGAAACCTGCAGGTAGGTTGGGAAGAAGATTCAATTAATATAAACTTATAAAAGAAAATCTTATTGCAATCTCATCTTTGTCTAAAATCAAGCAACAGTCAGAGATTTCTTATTACCAACAAACTTATAAAGTTACACATTTCTTTCAGGAGTGCTTTATTTATACAAATAAATCTTTTGGTTTATTTTTTTATTTCAGTGGGAAAATGTGAGTTGACCCAGATGATGGTATTAATGTAAACTTAGGGAAAATATGTCAAAATTGGCAAAACTGATAGAATGACTTAAGTCTGGAAAATATCATAAGTAGTTATAAATAATAAATTCATTTCTTAGCTAAGAGCTTTGAATTGAATATTAAATTAAATTATTCTGGGAATATGAAAGGAAAAACAGAATTAACATTTGTTTTAAACTTCTGATTGCTGTGTATGCATCACTTTCCTTGATGATTTAGCTTAATTCCTGAATCAAATACATTCAGTTAATTTTTTTAATTCCTCAATTTTATGGTCTCAACCAACTTCAGTTTGGGAATTTGAATTAAATGCCTGAAACACAGTCTAAATGTCTTAACATTGTTATTTCTCAATAAAGAATACAACCTAAACCTTAGCATCTACACATAAATTGCCTTCTTTATAAGATTATACCTATTTATATAAGTAGATTAAACATAGATGTAGTTACATTAAGACACATGTACAAAATAGCCTGAGATTTAGAAATTAGTTGCCACATAATACCAACCTGAAATGTTATCATTTACACATGTACATAAATCACAAAAACACTCACACACAAATCTGTTGCCTAAAAATAGATTAGCACATACTAGCATAAAACATCATTTTTTATATATATATATATATATATATATAATGTGCCTATTATACACCTTACATAACAGATTTTTAGAAAAAACTTTTATGAAATATATCATGTTTCCTTAAATTGAATATAACCAATTAAACCTTATTATGGGGCTTTCCTTGTGGCTCAGCTGGTAATCTGCCTGAGAAGCGGGAGAGCTGGATTTGATCCCTGGGTTGGGAAGATCCCCTGGAGAAGGGAAAGGCTATCCACTCCAGTATTCTGGCCTGGAGAATTCCACAGAGTGTATAATCCATGGGGTGGCAAAGAGTCAGACACCAGTAAGCAACTTTCACTTTCACAATATGAAATTAACTCAAAATAATCGGGATGAGAAAGAAGTCTAGTAAAATTATAGCTAATAGACACTGTGAAGAGCAAGAGTATTTGCCTTCACAGAAGCAGTCAACGCGCAGAAACAGTGGCCACGGCATCAGGGAACATAGACCTGGTCCTGGATGTGGCATAACCTACTGGCATGTTCAGCAGGTCACAAACCCTTACAGCCTCAGTTGCTAAAAATTTTAAATGAGGAAAATGAATGACCTGATCTCTTAAGAAAACTGAAACATTATGAGTTTATGACTCTATGAAAAATAGAGAAATCTCAACTAGCAAGAAGTCAAAGATTTGTCTTTTATAAGACAAATACGTGGAGGATGCAATGTTTTATTTGCTTCCTATTTGTAAACATCAAATTTCAATTCAAATACTAAGAATATAAGGCAGTAAGTCATTGCTCATCACCTATGCTTTGTGCATCAGAACACTGAATATTTTTAGTGGAATCCTCATTTCATTCTAAATATTCTCTCCAGTCTCCAACTCTCCAAGTTCCAGGCTTCTCTTTCTTCTGTTACCTACAAAAAGCTATGTTTAAATTAAAACATGCTTACTGAATAGTGAACACTTGCAGGTAGGGCAACTCCTCACTTCCTGTGGAGGAAGGAAAAAGCAGAAAAAAGTTTGTTTTTCTATTTGATCTATGGGTCAAAGAAACAGATTAAACATTGGAATGACATATTGCAAAATAACAGAGCAAAATTTAAATAACAATTCAAATAAATAAGATTTATTCCATTTCTTATTAGTTTGTCTTGGTCATTTCTAAACATCATCCTGCACAAATTTATCAACTTACCTGGAGACCCTGGGCCAGGAAGTAGTTAAATGAGCAGGTGCCAACTTTATCCACTCAATTGCCTTGTTTTCCCCACCAAAACGAACGCTTTTAAAACCAACAGCTAGCAAAAGGCCTATTTAGAACTACCAGTTTTGTTATTTTAAGACAAAATAATTTATTTCTAATGTAGTAGTAGCTCAATGAAAAGTGAACATTTCACCATAATGAGTGATCGCCTGTCGTCCCCTCTGAGAATTACTTGATGCGTGAAAATATTAAGTCTCTTAGGTTTTGAGGTTTATCAAGCTTGATTTTAGCATTTCTTGAATATATACTGTGTTGGACAAAAGGTTGGTTCAGTTTTTTCCTAGGATGGCTCCAGTAGTGCTTGTCTTTAACCTCATTCGAAACAATTTTGTAGGTTGTATTGTGACAGCCGTCTTATCAGCATGCATTTTACAAAAACCTATCAAAATTTGTGGATTTTTGTGTAGCCATTTTAATATCAAAGATGGAAGAAAACAAGAAACATTTTCTGCATATTATGCTTTATTATTTCAAGAACAGTAAAAACGCAATTAAAATGCAAAACAAGATTTGTGTAGTGTATGGAGAAGGCGCTGTGACTGACTGTGTCAAAAGTGGTTAGTGAAGTTTCACGCTGGAGATTTCCTGATAAGATGATGCCCCACGGTCGGGTAGACCAGTTGAAATTGATAGCAATCGAGACATCAATAGAAAACAATCAATGTTATACCATGCGAGAGATAACCAACACACTCAAAATATCCAAATCAAGCACTGATAATCAGGCAAAAACTGCTACAGTTCTGATTCATCCACCATATTCACCAGACATTGCGCCTTCAAATGTCAATTTATTTTGGTCTTTACAAAAAATTTTTTTTTCATTATTTTATTTTTCATTTATTAGTTGGAGGCTAATTACTTTACAATATTGTAGTGATTTTTGCCATACATTGACATGAATCAGCCATGGATTTACATGTGTTCCCCATCCCGATCCCCTCTCCCACCTCCCTCCCCATCCCATCCCTCTGGGTCTTCCCAGTGCACCAGCCCCGAGCACTTGTCTCATGCATCCAACCTGGGCTGGTGATCTGTTTCACCCTTGATAGTATACTTGTTTCAATGCTGTTCTCTCTGAACATCCTACCCTTGCCTTCTCCCACAGAGTCCCAAAGTCTGTTCTGTACATCTGTGTCTCTTTTTCTGTTTTGCATATAGGGTTATCACTACCATCTTTTTAAATTGCATATATATGCATTAGTATACTGTATTGGTCTTTATCTTTCTGGCTTACTTCACTCTGTATAATGGACTCCAGTTTCATCCATCTCATTAGAACTGATTCAAATGAATTTTTAATGGCTGAGTAATATTCCATAATGTATATGTACCATAGCTTCCTTATCCATTCGTCTGCTGACGGGCATCTAGGTTGCTTTCATGTCCTGGCTATTATAAACAGTGCTGCGATGAACATTGGGGTGCACATGTCTCTTTCAGATCTAGTTTCCTCAGTGTGTATGCCCAGGAGTGGGATCCCAATTTCCATTCCCTGGAAGACTGCAAAAGGCACCTGCAACAGTTCTTTGCTCAAGAAGATAAAAAATCTTTCTAAAGAAGATAGAACTGTGAAGTTGCCAGAAAAATGGCAGAAGGTGGTAGAACAAAACAGTGAATATGTTGTTTAATAAAGTTCTTGATGAAAATTTAAAATGTCTTATATTTTTATTTGAAAACCAAAGGAACTTCTTGGCTCACCCAATACTTTTTAATCTAATCTGATTCAAACCTTGAGACTGCTGCCAAAAACAGATCTAAGTTATGCCAATCTTTTTAGGCATGTCTTGCGTATCGGGGGAAGCCCATGTACAAAGGAGTCAGAGAAGACCCTCTAACTTTTGCAAGAAGGACTGCAGTGAGACTTGAGACAAGAGACAATTAAGGACCGGGGTGCATCAACAACCAATGATAACTTCTGCATCAGACCTGTTTTTGCCCTTGGGATGGAATTTAGAAATTAGCACTTTAGCATGAACCTGAGGAACTTTACCTGCTTAAGGACAAAGTAACTGCCAACACAAAAGAGCCAACACTGAAGAATCCAAAATAAATGAATGTGAACCTTATATGATAACTCTTCTTCATTGAGTTTCATAAATGGGAAGGGGATTAAGAGGCACAAACTTCCAGTTAAAAAACAAGTAAGTCGTGGGGGTGCAATGTACAGTATAGGGAATAAAATCAATAACATTTTAAGTGCTTTTATAATGACAAATGGTAGCTAGACTTACTGTGGTGATCATTGTCTTTGCAATGTATAAAAATATAAAATCCCTATGTGGTATACCTGAAACTAATCAATATTGTAAGTCAAATTATACTTCAATTAACAAGAAATAACAGAGATCTCATTGGTGGTCCAGTGGCTAAGACTTTTTGCTCCTAGTGCAGTGGGCTTGGGTTTGATCCTTGGTCAAGGAACTAGACCCCCATATGCCGCAATTAAAGAGTCTGTATGCCACAACTGAAGATCTTGCATGCTGGAACTGAGACCCAGCGAAGCCAAAGAGCAACCAAAGACCCCACGTGCCACAGCTGAGACCCAGCACAGCCAAATAAATATTTTTAAAAAAAGAAAAAAAATAACTTGTATTTGAAAAAACAGAATAAGTAAACCAATATATAAACCACTGAAAAGCCACAAAAATATTTTAAAAAAAGTATTAATAAGACCAAAGTGATAGGGTGAAAATAATGTAATTTAGGAAAAGTTTTTAGGCATTTGCAATTTCAAAAAAAATTGATTAAAAAAAAAAACTTACAGTACTCAAAATAGTATTTACAAAATACATCACTCCAGAAGCCGTTTGATTCACATGCCATCATCAGTGAAGCTAATCATGTAAAAAATCTGATAACTGATTTATGTATAATTCTGGCTAAACCATCCCAATGCACAAACTTCATTAAATTAGAACTAAATGCTTCTGGGACTGTAAAATGTAAAAATTTAAGACTGACACAATGACAAACACCTATTTATTATATTAAATACAAGCCTGAAACATTAAGTAGATATTACAGATTTCAAGAAAATTACACTTCAGATTCCCAAAATGTCTTGCTGGTGCTTTGACAACTGAAACATTGTTTTAGAGGCTTTTTCCAAAATTCATAAAAAAGCAACACTTGGGGGATATAAAATACACAAAATCCAAAACTTAAAAGTTTATTCAAAATTCTTTTGAATCCCTAAGGTGGCTGTAAACAGTCTGCTTTTACACGTTCATAGCTTAAAGGAATGTGACTATCACAGTTTATATGGATTTCTTACCCAGGAAGCCCACCAAGTCTACACAGTAGTTTCGTGTTTCCACAACCCAGTCCTCACATTGCCAGTGCTATCCGTACCCAGCAAGGGGCCCTCCTGCCCACTGCTTTTGATTGGTCCGTTCTGAATAGCCAAGTTCAGGCCATAAGACTTCTGCTGACTTTCAAGTTCAACTACAGTGGGCTTCCTTATCGCATCTTTTTTACTACTAGTTGAAATAGGCTTTTCAAAATTCCTGCTGCTTTTGGGAAGCGTGCTACAGGCATCACTGCTATCTTGCTGGGGGGGGTTGTACTGTCTCTCTCTGTAGGCTAAGTACGCCCTCCGACTCCGAGAGTGTCCTTCATTACTGCCCAGCCGACTTTTCGGCAGGCCGTTCTGCACACTGCCTTCCACGCTCGTGGGGACGTCGTAGGCATACTCTCTGAGGACCGTGAGTCTGCTGGCCCGGTGCCCTTTACTTCTGTTTTTATGATGGCGGCTCGGGTGCACATTTGTTCGAAATGGAACTTCTAAAGGCGCCACGTGCATTTTAATGTCATTGTCCATTGAATGTTCTGTCAGACTATTGTCGAGCTGAGGCGTGGCATTCAAAGGTAGGGAATTGGTGTGGCACTGGGCCGCGGCAGCCTGTAAGTTGGTTAATTTGCAGCCCTGGGAGGAGTTTTTGAAGCTCGAAGCGCTCTTGTTTGTGCATGAAGACTCTGCGCTGCTGTTGGTGCACTTGGGCGCCTCCCCGCTCGGCCCGCTGGAGCTGGGGGGCTGCACATTGACCTGGACTGAATAGGCGCTCCGTCCCGGGCAGCACGTCATGATCCACGCCAGCCGGACGTCCTCCCTGTTGACACAGTGGTGAACCACGATGAACGCGCTGAGGCTCAAACACGTGGCTCCAAAAAAGAAGCTAAAAACCAAGTCCAAAGGGTAATACAAAGAAACAGCCAAGGCCCCAGACATCCACAGGGCGACATACAAGAGCAAGGTGAGGCTGGCCCCCAGAAGCTGGGCGTGGAAAGTGTGTTCATTCTCCAGGGCTGATGTGGAAATCAGGGACAGAGACATGGAGTCCTGATGATTGACTTCGCCGTTCTCATTGGCTGCCAGCCGCTGCTGCTCCTCGGCAGGCTCCTTCAGCTCATATTTGCGCTCAGGGTGTCTTTTCAACTGAATAAATATGCTGAGAAAGTACATACAGTTTACGAAAGTGATGAAGCTGGCGGGCCCATAGAAGGCTCCCAAGGAGGGTTCCCACGCCATCCAGCAACTAGGAAAGAAAATGGAGAACCAGCTCAGATGCTCCACGTGTCAAGAAACTGTTTAAGTTGCAGTAAGCGTTAGTGCCTGGGAAACAGTTCAAGGGGAAGCAACCAACTCAGGTACAAAGAGAACACTGAATACTCACTAGGGCGCGTTTGGCCGACTGCCGTAATTCTTGATGTTTGCTGCTGCAGTGATGCCACAAACTATGATGGGTATACCACCGCCGATCAGGTAGAACCTAGTAGGGGCAACGATGGAAAGAACAGCTCGTCAATCTAATTTGTTTAGGTATACACACTGTAGGATCTCATTTCTGCAGAAGTTGTTCCTTAAAGATTAATCACTACTTCAATAATTCAGGAGAGGTTAACATTTGCAGGCTCCTTTGTTAACAGTAACTTTTTTTTTTTAAGTTTGTATTTATTCTTGATTTCTTTAGTTTAAAAAAGCGGGAGATCTACCAAGTTTGAGTCGAAGCAAAGCTGATCAGCTTCTGCCACCCTGTGGGCAGGCGACGCAACACCCAGTTCCTGCAGGTAGGGCTTTAATTTATACTTGTTTCTTTTAGATTCAGCCAGTGGAGCAGAAAGTTTGTCCACTGCAAAATGGACTTGAAGATCCCACTGTGCCACTGTTCACACTAAAAATGTAACAATGTCGTTTATTCATCAATGCCCGGCTAGACCTGCATATTAATGCTTAGTAGGACCTGCTAGATCTAATGTCCTGCTGCTGTGTATGCTTATCCTCAGTCAGCTGAAATGGGGGTAAGGAAGGTACCTGGATCCCAGCTGCCCACAGCGCTTGGGCCCTTCCTCACCAGCTGCCCACAGACCAGCTGGGAGGAGCTGAGAGAGACAGAGTGTTGGCTGGTCCTCTGAAGAACAACTTTTGGGTCAGAGGGGAGCAGCTTCTCTGAGTTCTCTGAAAAGATCCTAGGGAACTTCCTGGCCTGGCGAGCTGCCCCTGGGTACAGCCAGTCTTAACTCTGCATTTGCCAGATTCAGAGACACAGTCCACATGCTGAATTGGCTGGATAAAGGACGATGTCCACAACGTATTTTTCCATATGTTTTCTTCTTAATCATGCTTACGGGTACTAAAAATCTTCAATATGATATTACTGCTGAAAAAGACAGCTAATTATTCCCATAAAATGATAGTCATGTCTTTTATTCCACAGATTAGAGGAAGGCCAACATTTGTGACCCTGCCGTTCTTCCTGTTGAACTAATTCATAGCTGCTTCTGACCTGACGAAGAAGCATCAGTTCACCCACATTTGTCTCGCGTTCCACAGTACTCTCTGCCACTCCTTCCCCACCTCCATTCCAGGACTGCCTGCTACCAACTCATCCTTATTTTAAAGCTTTAAATCTACTTCCCCACTGCTTCTTCCTTCCAGCCTGTATGTATGTTCACGTTTTCTCCATCTTCTAAAACTTTCCTTCAACTACCAACTTCTTTCTTGCTCCCTTTGGTGACAAACACCTGGAAACAATAGCACCAACATGTATGTGCCTCCCCTTTATTGTGAGATGACGCTGCATCCAACCTACCGTGCTACTGAAACTGCCCTCTCTGGGGCCAGCAGGCTCAAGACAAGTCCCTGCCCATCCTCCACGCAGCCCGGATGCTGAGTTTCCTTAAGTTTCAGAGCCTGGGGAAGGAGGGCGGCCTACACGGTAAACCTGACCGTCTAAAGCAAAGGGCGTACCTGCCGGCCATGGGGGACTGCACAGGCTTTGGAGCTGAGGCTGCCTTTTACTAAAGCCTTTGTGCTTTTAATCACCTAACAGAAAGGAAACCCAACAGAAACGAACAGCTGCATGAGGACGGGGTTCTTCCTGTCTCTTAGCCAAACACTATCCCCCTCAGGCCCTTTAACACCACGGACAGGGGTATCAAATCGCATCCAAGACTCTGGCTGTGGCCGAGCACTCCTGCTGTCCCCTGCTGCTCACTGAACCACTCTCCCCTCAATCTTCACTGTTCTCTTTGGTTCTTCCCTTTATCTGCTATGGCCTATCTACTCAACATTGATATGCCCAGGGATCATTCTTAACTGACTTCTCCCTGGGAGAGCTCATTCCTTATCACTGCTTCAGTGAACACATGTGAACACATCTCCTGTCCCGTCCAAAGGGCACATGCTGTGTCCTCTCTGCTGAGCACCAGACTCCCAAAATGTAAACTTTCCTTGAGAAAGTATGGGTGAGCCCACTTCCCCTGTGCATACCCTCCCTGGGTCCCCCCACCCACTTTTCCTCTGTGACTTTCTCAGTTGACGGATGCACCATCTGCAGAAGGACCCTAGCGAACTGGAGCATACAACCTGCAAGCCACCTTCAAATTCCCGTACAGAGTTCCCAGATGCAGCCAGTCAACACTCCTAGAGAAACTGCCCCAAGTTTCTGAACACATGTCCTCTCTAACGTCCACGACACTGTGCTGGTTGTTCAGTCACTCAGTCGTGTCCGACTCTTGGGGACCCCATGGACTGCAGCACGCCAGGCTTCCCTGTCCTTTACCATTTCCCAGAGCTTGCTCAAAATCATGTCCACCCAGTCGGTGATGCCATCCAACCATCTCGTCCTCTGTCATCCCCTTCTCCACTTGCCTTCAATCTTTCCGAGCATCAGGGTCTTTCTAATGAGTCCGTTCTTCACATCAGGTGGCCAAAGTATTGGGAGCTTCAGCTTCAGCATCAGTCCTTCCAATGAATGTTCACAACTGATTTCCTTTAGGATGGACTGGATCTTCTTGCAGTCAAAGGGATTCTCAAAAGTCTTCTCCAACACCACAGTTCAAAAGCATCAATTCTTTCTCACTCAGCCTTCTTTATGGTCTAACTCTCACATGTGTACATGACTACTGGAAAACACATAGCTTTGACTACACAGACCTTTGTTGGCAAAACCTCTGCTTTTTAATATGCCATCTAGGTTTGTCATAGCTTTTCATCCAAGGAGCAAGCATCTTTAATTTCATGTCTGCAGTCACCAGCTGCAGTGATTTTGGAGCCCAAGAAAATAAAGTCTGCCACTGTTTCCACTGTTTCCCCATCTATTTGCCATGAAGTGATGGGACTAGATGCCATGATCTTAGTTTTCTGAATGTTGAGTTTTAAGCCAGCTTTTTCACTCTCCTTTTTCACCTTCATCAAGAGGCTCTTTAGTTCTTCATTTCCTGCCATAAAGGTGGTGTCATCTGTATACCTGAGGTTATTGATATTTCTCCTGGCAATCAAGATTGTGCTTCATCCAGCCTGGCATTTCACATGATGTACTCTGCATATAAGTTAAATAAGCAGGGTGACAATACACAGCCTTGAAGTACTTCTTTCCCAATTTTGAAATGAGTAGAAGACCCTAAGCAGTACTCATGGGGCTCTCCTAATGACCTCAGAGGAGTTATCTGTAGATGCCTCCTGCCTTCGGGCATTCTAATGCATAGCCCACAGTTTAACCTGGCCCTCTAAAGCCGGACACTCAGCTTTCCCTCTGAATCATGCTACTCTACACCATAAAGCCTAGGCTCCAGCCACAGTCAAACCGCACTTCTCAGATCTGTTCAGCTTGCCATATGATCCTGAATCTAAAGTGCCACCTCTGCCCTTTATGTGGTAGTCAGGCAATTCTTAATAGCCCCCCACTCTCCCTGACCCCTCAGAATTCCAGTTCTTTTTTGGCGCTTTCAGAGAATGTACTTCCACTCCAGCTCTTACACAGTTGCAGCAGTTCTTCTCACACCTGTCTCCTCTCAAACTGTAAAGATCTCAAGGACAGGTCTTCTACCCATTGACTTCTACTCATCCAGAATAATAACTCATTGACAACTGATTTAAATTATGATATTAGGAACGGCACGACACCAAAACTGCTTTTTCTTTCATGGAGAATAACACTGACACGTACTTGAGAAGATTGAAATCTACTACATGACCTCAAGGAAATAAAAACAACGAATATTTTCAGAGTCTATTCCACGGCCAGTGCCGTCCATCTGAAGTGCTTTACACGTTAAGTCACTTATGCCCCACAACAACTCTAAAGAGAATCACTGTCGCCTTCTAGATGAGACAGAAAGACAAGAGAGGACACAGACCTTCACAAAGAACTCCCAGCTGCAAGGCTGCTTACAAGTCTACTCTTTCTCGTTCCAAAGCTCACTCAGCAATTTTTTGTTATGACCATACTTCATTTAATTTAATATGTGTGGACATTTAACAGAAGATAGTACACGAAGATATTAGATACCTGAGCATTGGCCTTGGTGGAGGTGGCAGCTCATCAGGGTCCTGGCATCTTTTAGCTTTTTTAGTGACTTGTTTGTAGATGTTCCGAGCTGTCACTCCCACCCATAGTACTGTAGCAAGAGTGGAATAATGAAGAATTATTCCAACCTAGAGAGAAGATTGAAGAATACATGAACTAAAATTTAAAAAAAAAAAAAAAATTCCCCTTAACAATCAAAATACAATAATTGCCAGTAAGCTTCCTCAAAAAGACTGGTAAGTTACTTTGAATATATGGCTTGAAAACTGTATGAAGGTATATTCTAAGGATCCATTCCTTTGCCTGCTAATGAACAAAAAAAGCACTCTGAGAGACGTATAATAGAGGACTGAATCTATAGTTGAATATAGGAGGCCCATGGACTACAACTTATAGCTAAGATGATACTAAACATGCCATAGAATTCATTCCTGGACAACAGTAAACCAAAGCCATGTTTCCCATAGATGCTATGTTATAAATTAGAGGTGAGTTCCTAAAGTCTGTTTTAAGGAGGAATGAAGACGTCAAGGGTAAGTGAGAGTGAAAGTGAAAGTTGCTCAGTCGTGTCCGACTCTTTGCGACCCATGGACTATACAGTCCACGGAATTCTCTAGGCCAGAATACTGGAGTGGGTAGCCTTTCCCTTCTCCAGGGGATCTTCCCAACCCAGGGATTGAACCCAGGTCTCCCGCACTGCAGGTGGATTCTTTACCAGCTGAGCCACAAGGGAAGCCCAAGAATACTGGAGTGGGTAGCCTATCCCTTCTCCAGCAGATCTTTCCGACCCAGGAATCAAATCGGGGTCTCCTGCATTGCAGGCGGATTCTTTACCAACTGAGCTATCAGGCGGACATCAAGGATAACCGGAGGGCAAAAGTCACAGCACACAGAGAATAAACTTTGGAGTCACAGACCTGAATAGTTCTAATTCAGAGCTTTTATGTACCAAACTGGATGGCAAGTGAGCAGTGTAACAGATTGGTGATTATTTGAAATGAGTGAGCTCTGGAGTTAACAATTTTGCCTGGTTTTAAAACCAGAATCTACCCCTTGTGACACCTTAGCAAACTCGCAGAATATCTCAAGCACTGTTCTCATTTGTAAACTGAGGATAATATTATAGTACCATAAGGCTTTAAATAGGACACCCTATATGAAGCATTTAGCACTTAATCTGGTACATAATATGTGATTAAAAATACAGCAATATTTTTATTATTATTAGGATTATGGTTTTAAGAAAATAACGTCAACATTCTTGAAATGAATGTTCCTCATTTGAATAGTAGAAAGACTATCCATAAGCATCCCTAGGGGTTTTTGTAGGGACTGAAAGGGCACAATATCTGGGACATAATAAGTACTGGAAAGACGATGGAGAACTGCAATACAGGTAAATGATGACACTGAGTTCCCTCCCAGGGGGATGACGGGGGGCATGTTTACCTTGTGAACTGTGTCTGAAGCAACAGCAGTTAAAGATAAAATTCTACATAAAGATAAATATGGGGTAAGAGGGGTTTAAAATCTACTTTAAGAAAAATAAATGTATGGGTCATTGGAGCAGCAAGGACATAATTCAATTTTCTTATCTAATTCTATCTTTTGATCCTTTCTTCTTACACAATGATTACAGGTAAAATTCTATTAACGAAAATTTTCAAGGAAAAAAAAAAAAACTTTAATTCAAAAAGGATAACTCTCCAATCTCAAGAAAATCAAATTGATCGACATCATCAATCCTAGGTAAGTAACAGAAGCATCTAGACTGCTGTCTAAGGTTCATGTTAATAAGACATGAACCTCAAACTTGGGGACATGGAAGTACACAGATTATTTTGCAGGGCAAAAACTAGGGTGGTCACTTGTCCAGGGAAGTCACTGTCCTCTCAATGACTGAAAGGGTTAGAGGGTGATCCAGCCTGGCCGAACCAGAGGGTCAAAGTATCTTCATCTTTAAACAATTTTTTTTTAATTTAATTTTTATTTATTTATATTTTGGTAGTGCTGTGCAACACAGGGGATCTTAGTTTCCCAGTCAGTGACCGAACCTACGTCCCTGCAATGGAAACATGGATTCTTAACCACTGGATCACCGGGCAGGTCCCCACAGTATCTTCTTCTTAAGCAGAAAACTTGCTCCGTGGTTCCTATTAGTTTTATTCACTGCACTATAAAAGCAAAGCTTACAGATGTAAGTGGAACAAAAAGCATAAAATAACTCTCTGAGCTATCTGGAGTCACATCAAATGTTGTAAATAAAAATAGTATAATTGGATTTGGTGCATAAAAACCAAAACATTCAAAACCAATCAATGATATTGATTCAAAATGGTATCCTCTACTGTTTCTACAGTTTTCTCTGATGTAGAAGTCAAAAGAATGAGACAAGGTTGTAAATAAGCTTCAAAACAGAAGTTAAAAATATTTTCAACACAGGAGGTGCAAGATGGAGAATTTTCTTGTTTTGGATCTAAGAGGTGAAACTCAACCTTTAGATTTTGAAGTGTTTCCTATGGCATTTCAAAATTTGCAGAGAAGTGTTCATACTTTAAAAATACTAAAGCCTTCCAGTTAAACAATTATTACCAATAGTGAAATTTTAGGGGTCTGACAGCACCTGGTAGTAGTCACATAAGCAAATCACCAAATGTTCCATAAGACGGAATAAAGGAGGCACTGAGATCTAGTCTAGCAGCAATGGTGTTCCTATCTTTTGGAAGGAGTTCCTTCCTATTTTGGGATTCCCAGGTGGCTCAGCAGTAAAGAATTCACCTGCCAATGCAGGAGATGCAAGTTTGATCCCTAGGTTGGGAAGATCTCCTGGAGAAGGGAATGGCAACCCACTCCAGCATTCTTGGCTGAACAATCCCATGGACAGAGGAGCCTGGTAGGCTACAGTCCATGGGGTCACAAAGAGTTGGATGCAACTGAGCACACATACATGCTTCCTATTTTATTCTCCATCAGACACTTGGGCTATACTTGAAATACAACCTCACTGTCACAATTTCTGCCACATAAATCAGATACATGTGGAAAATTTGTAAATAGTTTGGAAATAATCTAATTTATAGGGCATATAAACGATTCATTAAATGCAACAGATGAGAACTTAAGAAAGTCACCTTACCTCAAGACATCAATTTTCAAAGCTGCAAAATGGATACAAAAAATTATCTTGAAGAGTTGGACTTTATATGTTACCTAACCATAAACATTCACATATCAGAGACCAGACATTTTAACAGATGGGTTTTTAACCACCAACAAAACCTACAACAGTGCAGCATACACAGCAAGTGTGCAAAAAAGTCATCTTTAATACTCACAGTCTGATATGAATATATATAAAAATTAAGAGCATCCACTACTGAATGCCTGAAATGTACGCCAAAATGTATTGGACAATTTTGTATGTGCTCCAATTTTATCCTCTTAGGGTCACCATCTGTTTAGTGCTACAGACAAGGAGATGGAGGCTAAAAGAAGTTAAATCATCCTCCAAAGGTCACATGGTCAGTGGTGGGGCAGCAACTCAAACCCAAAGCCTGCGACTCTTCTATTACATCATCCTGGTCCTCAATAACAAGAAGGCAGTGTTAAGGGTGGGGATTGGCAAGGAATACTCAGAGAGACTGTCATTTGAATCAGGGCTCTGCCACCCAAAGGCCCTAGACTTGGGGCAAGTTATTTCAATTCTCTAAGACTCAATTTCTGTACTAATAAAATATGAGTAAGAACTACTTCCTAGGGTTAATGGGAAAGTTAGGATAACACACTTGCAGTAGCTGGCAAGTAGAAAGCTCTTAACATCCATGGATTGAATCTTTCCCTGTGTATCCTATGTGCCCCTGCAGCAGTCCTCTGGACAACAGAGAGCAGAAGACACCTGAGAAGGTCAGCTGGCACGATAGTTAACAGATGAAATCATGGAGTGGTAGAGCAACACAGTATCCTGAATATTTGCAGCCAAATCCTTTCACTGCTTAGCTAGGAAACCAAGGACCAGAAAACTAACGATCACACAGTTAATCTGGCAGTACATCCTGACCCAGAACCCGGATCTCTTCCAAACCCTGTTGAGTCAACAGCCTCTTCTACGCTATCACTCAACTTCTTAGGTCCCCTTTGGCTCCTTTTGCAAAAGAAAGTTCAAGGCTACAGCATGCACCCCTGGCACCACCCAGAAAGGATGACATAAGAACCAGAGTGGGAAGTGTCTGGCTGGTGGGGCCATTAATAACCTCAGCCAATTACTTCAGGGAAGAAACTGCATTTAGAACCTATAGACACCACTCATAAAATACATGAGCTCTAAAAGGGAGATATGCCAAAGATGACACTGATCATGTGCACATATGAAATGCATGTAGAAGATGTACGCTTCAGGGTTCAGTTTTAGAGATGGAAGATGAGCCCACCCCATTATTTTGCAGAAGAAACATGAAGCCCCTACTAGGTTAAGAGGCTTCCCAGGTGTCTAAGTAGGTAAAGAATCTGCCTGAAATGCAGGAGACCCAGGTTTGATCTCTGGGTTGGGAAGACCCCCTGGAGAAGGAAATGGTAACCCATTCCAGCATTTTTGCCTGGGAAATCCTGTGGACAGAGGAGACTGGCATCACAAACACCCAGACACAACTGAATGAACAAGCCACCACCTCTAGGTTTGCTCATGACGAACATGAGTTTGAGCAAGTTCTGGGAGTTGGTGATGGACAGGGAAGCCTGGCACGCTGCAGTCCATGGGTCGCAAAGAGTCGGACAGGACTGAGCAACTGAACTGAACCGAGGTTAAGAGACGAGTCACACAGGCCATTCTGGCAGACACAGCTGGCTACTAACTGAATAAGGATTAGAAAAATAAAGTGAAGCAAGCCATCTCCGAGTCAGAAATAATAAGAATGATGCTATGTCTTTCACAGAGGAAGAACACTGTAAAAAAAAAAAAACAGAAGAAAACAACATATGAAAACATCTAGAAGTCTGCCCACCCCACATTTTTCAGGTAATTCTTTACCTAATAGACATTCATTCTTGAGGCCCTGAAAACTCAGTGTACTTTCCTATCCTTTTCATTCTAGAAAAGGTATAAAATACCATTCAGGATGATGAAAGGCAGTCATTTCTACCATGGCCTCTTTCTGTTCATTTCCTTAGTGAAATAAATTTATGTGTCTACTTCCAGAAATCAATGAGTATTTTTAGACAGAATTGAGACTATTACCACCATTGTGTGTTGAGTACACTAATAGTCTATGTTCAAAACAACTCCAGGGTTGAATGAGTTCTACTATTTGCAAACAGAGGCCTTTTTTGTTCATCTACCCAGTCAGTATCTGCTGAGCACCTACTACTCGTCAGGTCTTATACTGATTCTTGGATGAACAGTGGTGAATTGAATTGGTATAATCCCCGTCCCTGTAGAGCTCCGAGTCCAGGGACAACAAATAGGTAAATGCCAGTCAATTACAAAGTTTTGCAGGCACTATGGAATGTTAATCAGCAGCAGAGGATAATGAGGGGAAGAGGTGGAGCGACTGCACCTCTAAAACAGTAAACTGAGACCTACAAAGAAACTGGCAGTCACCCAGGTGAAGAAGGCAGAAAATACTAAGAGAAGCACTATCTTTTGTACACGTATTAAGTTGATTTGGGATCCATTACCTAACTTCTCGTAGGCTTCAAACAAATTTGATTACAGATGTATCGTAATGGCCCTAATACAGGGGAATATTCTGCACAGCTAAGAGATAATTATACCAATAACAGTCGTAGTTATAGCTTACATTTACTGAGCACTTACTGTATACCTGCTACTCTGGAGTCATTTAATTCTCTCAACAATTCTTATATATACACGTACATATTTGAAACTGCTTTACATGAAGAAAATATTGGATTCATCAACAGCCGTAGGTTAATGACACATTCTAATGACTGAGCCAAGCACGCAAGCGTGGCCTGCCTTTATTTAGTTACTTAAATAGTTGTTATTAATAATTAGTGGCTACGAATCTATCAATAAGACAAAAGGTAAGATCTTGACAAAAGCCTCTATCAGCACGTAAGAAGCCCTTCACCCAAGGTAATCATCACCATCTATCCTATGTTTATCATCCCTTTGCCTGCTTTCTTATACAGTTTTACCGCACCCACATATTTTCATTAAAAGTATGCTGTTTCATTTTAGTTATGTTTAACTTTATAAAGAAAGATATCAGGGTGAATGTAATTTATGGGCCTTAATTTTTTTCACTTATATTCCTGAGACTGACTCGCACTGCTATGCCTTGTTGTAATTCATTAATTTTGACTCTTGCATAATATCACCATTTATTCATTCACTCTCTCGGTGATGGGCACTTGGGTGGCTTCCAGGTTTCTGCTACCGTGTAGAGTGCTGCTATGAATATTCACAGGCACTCACCCTAAGCCCTGGAGTGGGACTGTGTGAATGTTTACCTGTAGAAGGTAAAGCCTCCCAGAGTCATCCGCTTATATTCCTACCCAGTATGTATAAAATATGTGGATCCACATGTTCTTCCATACGTGGCCCTGCTGGGCTTAATTTTTGCTGGCAGAAAAGGCATAATATGATAGCGATCTGAACTTGCATCTCCGTGACCACCAATGCCATGTACCCTGGCCCTCCGTCTACTCTGTTATGAAATGCCTGTCACTCTCACGACTTCTCTACCTGGGCTGTTTGTGGCAGTCTCACTGATTAGTTTTTAATATATTTATGTATTTTTTTAAATTCTAATGCTCCGTCAGTGGTTATGTATTGAGAATTTGTGCTGTGATGTGCTTAGTCGCTCAGCCGTGTCTGACTCTTTGTGACCCCATGAACCACACAGTCCATGGAATTCTCCAGGCCAGAATACTGGAGTGGGTAGCCTTTCCCTTCTCCAGGGGATCTTCCCAACCCGGGGATTGAACCCAGGTCTCCGGCACTGCAGGCAGAGTCTTCACCATCTGAGCCACCAGGAAAGCCCATATGTACTGAGACTAGTGTCTTCTGATGTGGAACTTGTCTTTTCCTTTTCCTTAGGAATCTTCACTTTTTTAAGAAAAAGATATTATTTTTAATTTAGTCAAGAGTACATCCTTTCTTTTCTAGTCATATTTAAGAAATCCCTCCTTATCCCAAGGATTATGATATTTTCTAATAGAAATTTTAACACTTTCGTTTGGACTTGTAATATTTAATCTACCCAAAGCTGACTTTTTTAACGTGGTATGAAGTACAGATCCACTTTAATCTTTCTTCCACATGGATTTTCCCCAGCTCCCTTAACTGGACAGTGGTCTGTCTTTACCTAGCCATGAGACACGTAACATCTGTCTCAAACCAAAGCTCTGCATGCGTCTGCTTCCACGGCTGCTACTCCACTGTGTTGGTCAATTTATCTATCCCTACTCTACTCCACAGTTTTAATTCCAACAGACTCAACAGTTTGGTGATAAGAAGACTTCCTAATCTACTATTTTTCAGAAGTGTCCTAACTATCATTGGTCCTTCTTTACTTTCATATAAATTTAAGGACCATTTTATTGAGTTTCATGAAAAATTCTCTTATCTACAGATTAATTTAGGAGGAACTGCTACCTCTCTGACTTTAACTTTTCCTATCCTTGGGCCTAGAGTATTTTTCCATTTATTTAGGTGTTCTTTAATGTGCATTGAAATTTTACCTGCAAATCTTAAATATCTTTTATCATTTCTAAGTACTTGATATTTTTTGATATTACATAAATGTTACCTTCTCATTAATTACGTTTTCTCTTGGTTACATTTCTGCATACTAGAAGCACATTTCTGTATATTAAACTACATTAAAAAAAAATACATACATTGGAAACTAAGTTTTCCTATTTTTCTAATAATTTATCTGTAAATTACTTTAGCTTTTCTAATGTAAATAGTCACATCATTTGACAACAACTCAATTATTATTCCCAACTTACAGGTGAGAAAATTGAGACACTGAAATATTAAATATTGATATCAGGATCAAATTGCAGTCCTATGTTCACGGCAGTATTACAACATTCAAGAGCTGGAAACAATCTAAATGTCTACTGATAGATGAATGGATAAAAAAAATGTGGTGTATATATACAATTACATATGTATTCAGTCTTAAAAAGCAAGAAATCCTGTCACATCCCACACCATGAATGAACCTTGAGGATATTATGTTAAATGAAATAAGTTAATCATGGAAGGAAAAGTACTGCATGATTTCACTTATATAAGGTATTTATGAAGTCAAGCTCACAAAGACAGAAAGTAGATGGTGGGGCCAGGAGGTGAGGGGAAGGGATACAGGAGGTAGCCGTTTCGTGGGTCTAGTTTCAGCCACATAAGATGTGTAAGTTCGAAAGATCTGTACGTCCTTAGAGTTAATCATCATACAACACACTTAGAAACTGGTTAAGAGGGTAGATCTCATTATCTGCGATTAAAAAAAGTTAAACAAACTGCCCATAAAAACACTGGAAAAAGCAGAATTGACATCCAAATCCAGGTAGTCTGCACTCTGAATTTCTATGTGAGACTGTTTGCTATGATACATATAGAAAATAAGATGCAAATAAATATAATTTTATGTATTTCCTACTCATATATTAAGAAGTTTTGCTTTTTATACTTAAACTATAAGAATACTGTTTATTAATGCTACATATGTAATCATTTACTTGAAAATAAGAGTTGAAGATTTTTAAATTCTTCGTATTTACCACACCTAGGAAGTTTCTTGTTTTTATATCTTACAGTTAAAATTTTTATAATTCCTATTTCCATAAATAGATAGAATAATTTTTAAAATCCTGTCAGAAAATGTTACTTCTTTCAGCTATATCAGAATTTTACAAATTTTTAAAATTCAATGTTTGTCATTATAACAGATATAACAAGTAGCACAAAATTCCCAAAGATAAAAAGACAAGCTCCATAAGTCATATATGCAGTTGTGAAATGATAATTCAGAACCTGAAGTATACTGCTGAATTATTTAAGTAACATTCAGGTTAACTTTAATTAGCTAAAGAAAAAAAGCTTTAAAGAAACAATTTCCCTTTACAGTTAATGAAACATATGAAATTACTTTTTAATACCAGTTTATATTTTTTTATTTTAGTTTTTCACTTACTGCTTGGCAGACGCTGGCATTTCTAGTTTGACTTATTCCTCCCACAAAGACCACACAGGTCAGAAAAATATGAAAGCACAAATTCACAAGCATGTGCCAGCCTTTGAGACTGATTCTAATCAAACTGTTAAAAGAAAAGGGAAAAAATTAACACTCAGGTTAACATACTTGAAGCTGGACATCTCCAAGTTAACATACCTAATTCATACAAAGCCAAATGTAAATGTGTAAACATTTTATTAAAACATACTATCACACACACACACACGGGTTTTGAGAAATCCCTCAACACAATACAGTTTCTTAACATTTAACTTTATACACTAAAAAAGACAAGTTAAATGGAACTACTACATCCACTAAAGGCTACACAAATTCTCCATAATAAGAAATATGTCCACTTTTGTTAGTTATGATGTCTTATGACAGATGGATTACTTGTTTTGCTTCCCAGAAATTTCTGCAAGATGCCAATCTCTATTTTTCCTGACCTACTAGGATAACACGGTCTAAACAACCAATGCATTTCCTCGTGGCCTTTCATAATGAAATGCTCAAGTCTTTCTTTTTTATATCAAAATCTCCTTGTTTCCTAACTAAATGTCAAGAAATGTCATATATGTCCAGCTTAAAGAGGAAAATACATTCTAGCAAAACCTCTTGAAAGTGTATTTCTGCTTAGCAAATCCTTTCAGTTCATTATATCTCACCATAAAATAAAAATTTCTGTACCTTTGCCTCTAATTAACAAAAACCATATCCCACACTTAAATGCCACAAGCTTTCTTAAATGCCATCTGTAAAAGAGACTATCACAACAGGCAAAAACTTATGAAATAGAAATAATACCACAGTCTGGTTCTGGAAGACACCTCTGCAGGTAACCAGGCTCCACTTTACCTCACCCCCATGCCCCACTCCCCAACACATACTTCCCACGTTCTTTGCCAGGTACAAACCCAGCAGGATGACTGAATGCTGCAGAAGATGAGTTTATTACCACATGCACTTATTATTTATGTCTTGACTTGCATGAAGAAGGCCTGGGGGTATTCTGAAGTAACTGCCCTTACTTTGGAAGGACAGCATGGTATTAAATTAGAATAAAATTTTATCCTAATTACATGTGAAATGATGTCCACAGGCCTCAGCAGTCAGTTTTCGTTCTTACCTGTGATGGTATATGTAACTGACGATGACCGCTAAGAGGCACAAGAGAAGAATAACAGCCGTAGTGTAGACCACGGGGTGCAGGAGATGGGCCGCCTGGGTGTAGAGCTCGGACCCCGTCAGATCCTGAAGGGAAGAACGAAAGCATTATTCTAGGAGTGCTTCTCTGGACAGAGATGTTGGGATTTCCTCAGGGACTAAAATATACCGATAAAGAGAACTCTGGCCCTTGGATCTCTTCATTGTATCCAAGGGCTATGTTTCACGCTATTTTCCTCACACATTACTATGCCCTCCTAACTTGCACTGTGTCACTACTCATGTAGTATGTATATACACATACATGCACACATACACACCCACTCTTCTTACCATGGGCCATCTGCTTTATAAATGTGAACACTGACTCTCCTTTGAGGGTAGTGGAGAGGGAAAGCAGGGATTTAGAAGGTCAACCAGAGACTACAGTCTTTTTAATGCCCTCAGCTTCCCTGGTGGTTCAGACGGTAAAGAATGCAGGAGACCCAGGTTTGATTCCTCGGTCAGGAAGATCCCCTAGAGAAGGGAATGGCAACCCACTCCAGTATTCTTGCCTGGAGAATCCCATGGACAGAGAAGGCTGGTGGGCTACAGTCCATGGGGTTGCAAAGAGTCAGAAGTGACTGAGTGACTAACACTTCATTCTCACCCAACGTATCACTCCGCACATTCACCAGCTAATAAGGTACAAGACAGCAGCAGTATCTCCAAGTCAATAAAGCCTAACCTCCCGCAGTCAAGTTCAACAAATATGAATGGGCCAGACACTGTGGAAAGGACAGGGATGTGACGCTAACCCACTAACCCATGATTTACGCTCTAGAAGAGCTGAGAAGTCAAAGAGTCCTCAGACACGCAATGAGATCACAACAATTGTTTGATCAACATAAGGGCAGGCCTGTGACTGAGAACTTAAGAGATCAAATATCAGTAATAATAAATAATAACAACAGCAGATCACTCACAGAGCATTTATCATAAACAAGGCACCATGCCAGCACCCTACACAGAATAACCCTATAAACTAGGTATATTGTTAGTCCCATTTTATAGCTTGAAAAACTGAGGCACAAAGAGGTTAATGGCTGGGAAGATCAGATCTGAAAGAGTTCGTGGCTGCCAAGGCTCTGCTTCCTAAAACAAACCAGACAGTGACTTCCTAAAATGAAAACATCATTCACCTGAAGGCTTCCTTCCTGACAAAGGCCTGGGGCAGGCTTGGAAGATGTCTCTCCCTGGGCCCCGGACACCACGCCAGACAACCAGGGCTGCAGGTTCACCAGGCCCTGTCACCAAATTCTCCTTCTAAACTGATTCTGAAAGCTACAAAATCACAGCTGGACGTGGGAAGCAGTTCACAGTGGGATGCACGTCTAGTCATGAAGTTATTAAGATAATTCTTGAAACTAAAAACACCAAGATGATGAAGACAGGAAGGAATGGGTGACAGACACAAGAGGACACTGAGGATGGCTCAACACGGAAGAAGAAGGGAAGGAAGCAGAACCTGTTCCTGGGAAGAATCAGTGGTCAACAGGGCATAATTACACACCCAGAAAGATCTATCAGAACACCTTCACAAGTCCCTCACCATTAACAAATGACTAACACAGGCCACAAAGCCTGACAAAAGTCAGAGTTAATGAGAAACTGGAGGTACAACAGGGGAAATTCCACCCCAGCCCACAGTCAGAGGAGTCACAAGCCTGCACTTCATCTACGTATTTGTTAAATGCCAACTGGGTGACCACCATGGCCAGGCACTATGCCAAGTACCGGGTATTCAGGGAAACACAGGATCCCTTGGGGGCTGACGGTCTATAAACTAAGACCTGAAAGGGAAAATACAAGACAGAAACCTACAGCCACCATTCTCAACAACCTGTCCTTGTAAGATGCCCATGGGACTAGTCTATAGAACACAGTTTCAACGCATCAATACTTGCATTCTGCTAAAAATCCAGAATGTTAGAAGAGATATTCAAAGAAGACTGGGGCAATGAGAGCCAGTTAGACACTAGCTGGAGTAGACAGATTCTCCCTCGTTTCTATGAAAAGCTTCTACTCCCATGGAGACCAAATAATTGAGGACAAACTTTCAGTGCCTAGGATGTGGTCTCTTCACTCCTTCTATGCACTGCCTGTTTTCCAGTCCTTCAGGAAATGTTCAAGAATACTCTGCCACCACTAGCTATATGATCTGGGGCAGTTACCCCACAGTAAAATGGAGACATCATAGTCATCCCATCCGGCAGGGCCTGGGGAAGGGGCAGAACTTGTGTATGCCTGCCTTCCACAGGCCTTTGTAGAGAATAGCAAAACACAGGTAGCTGGATATTATCCAGCAAAACATCAGACAAAGTGCCAGTTCAGTTCTTACATCTTATACAATATTTATGGTTAAAAACGGAGAAGGCAATGGCAACCCACTCTGGTACTCTTGCCTGGAAAATCCCATGGACGGAGGAGCCTGGTAGGCTGCAGTCCATGGAGTCGCTGTGAGTCGGACACGACTGAGTGGCTTCGCTTTCACTTTTCATTTTCATGCGCTGGAGAAGGAAATGGCAACCCACTCCAGTGTTCTTGCCTGGAGAATCCCAGGGATAGGGGAGCCTGGTGGGCTGCCGTCTATGGGGTCACACAGAGTCGGACACGACTGAAGTGACTCAGCAGCAGCAGCAGCCGCATGGTTAAAAGAATTCAGTTTTTTCAAAAGGCAATGAATGTGACATAGCACGAGCAGGAAGCTGGATGTTGACACAGAGTACCCAGACTGTTAAAACTCCAAAGTAGTCCTGGAGGAAGGAGCAAGTACTACTGACTGTTGCGTGGGGGCATTTTTGTTGTCACAACAAACAGACCTTTCCAAATGAAAGGGAACCCCTGGCAAGGTGTGAAGAGCCAGAGAATAAAGACCTCAGGCTTTGCAGGCCAAAAGCAAAATTGAGGCTATTATGCAGGTACTTATTAACCACTTAAAATATAACCATTAAAATGTGGAAACCACTTCTAGCTTTCCAGCATTTAGAGTATCAAACAAACAAAAGAGAGCTGACTGGAACAGGCCTGTGGATCAAATATTTGCCAGGGTTTGCAGACTCCCTGCCCGGTGTAAAGGAGACAAATCAAGTTAATAAAAACTTGATCTTGTATCTTGACGACAAAATATAAGAGAATTTAAGGCCGTATAAGACAACTGAGAAGATCAGGATAGGAAAGAAGTTAAGAGAAGTTAAAGACTACAACAAAAGAGGTAAAGTAGAAATCTTAAGTCAAAATTATTTTCAATTATATCCATCAACAAATAGAGGCTTTGTGATACTGTAACAAAAACATAGATGAAAGGAGTCCACAAGTACAGATTTCCAGATATAGAATAAATGAAGCCTTGGAGATGCAGCAAGGGACTACAGTTACTAATAATATACAAGTTTGAAAGCTGCTCAAAGAGTAAAGCTAGTTTTTGCCATAAGAGAAAAAACTTGTAACTGTATACTGATGGATGTTACCTAGACTTATTGTGGTGATCATTTTGTAACATACACAAATACTGAATCATTACATTGTATACCTGAAACTAATAAAATGTTGTATGCCAATCATACCTCTACTGAAAAAATATCTACCTGTTCAGGGAGACACATATCAAAAGACTTCAAGCTCTTTAATTTCACAGAAACCCATGATTCTTGCTTTTATTCTCTTTTTATAAATCAAATCATTTCCATCACAAAAAAATTACCAAACACATTGTCCATCAGTGGCCACTAGGAGACACCCATGGAAGAAAAGTAAAAAGTGGCATTCACATTTGCAATATAGTGATACATAACAGAGGAAAAGTCTGCCTCTGGTGCTTATTAAACCACAGTCCATCACTAAATGGTGATCTTAGTCACTCTTATACATGGTGCAGAGTTTAAGAAAGGGCTTCCCAGGTGGCGCTAGTGGGCAAAGCGGAGACAAGTGTTCAATCCCTGGTCAGGAAGATCCCCTGGAGGAGGGCATGGCAACCCACTCCAGTATTCTTGCCTGGAGACTCCCATGGACAGAGGAACCTGGTCGGCTATAGTGCGTGGGGTTGCAGAGTCGGACACAAATGAAGTATTATTACTACTACTACTAAGTTTAAGAAAACAGGCCAGGAAGTGGAAAGTAAGGGTCACCAAAATAAACTGCACCAATTCAGAGAATATTAAAACATGTAAAAGTGTGTTAAAAACTGCAGAAGTACTTATTATTAAGGAACCAAACAAATGGAAGAAGAGCTTTTGAAATTTTTATTTACCTGATAAAGATTCATACATTTACAATAGATTAGCCTGAGAATTACTAAATATAAAATCACCAGCAGTTTTAAATAATTCACTGGCATCATATCAATAATAATTATAAATTAATTATGATTTAAACTCATCAGGATCTGAACAATGGAAGGAAGACAAAGAAAAACATCTCAGTTTCCCTCTGTCTGTCAGAGTATAAGTATTTTAAAAAGAGTTTGACAATAAAATAAAATTTTAGAATAGATTTAAAATAAAAAGTGTCTTTAAAAAAATTGAGACCATGTCTCTGTTTCTTTTAATTTTTCCCCTAAGAAACAAGGAATAATTTCAAGATTTTAATCCTTAAAACACACACAATACACAAAAGTCAGTTCCAGCTGAATCACAGACCTAAATGTGAAAGATAAAACACATTTAAAGCTTCTTAACGCAAATAAAGGAAAATAAATTCATAATTTGGGGGTAAGCAAAGACTTCTTAAATATTAGGACGCAAAAAACCATTAACTACTAAAAAATGTTAGAAAAATTAGAAACTCTGCTTATAAAAAGACAACATTAAGAAAAAAAGGAAAAAGGCATGCCCATAGACTAAATGTTTGTGTCCCCCAGCTAAAATTCACATGTTGAAACCTAACCTCCAATGTGATATTATCTTGAGGTGGTGCCTCTGAGAGGTGATTAGGTCATGAGAGTGGAGCCCTTATAAACAGGATTCGTGTCCTTTTTCCTTCTATAAAAGAGACACCTGAGAGTTCCCCTGCCCCCTCCACCACAAGAGGATACAGAGAAAGGTCAGCATTGATGAAGCAGGAAGCAGGCCTTCACTAGACAAAGAATCTGCTGGCTTCTTGATCATGGACTTAAGCCTCCAAAACTATGAGAAAAAAAAAAAATTTCTTCTGTTTGTAAATGACCTAGACTGTGATACTCTGTTGTAGCAGCCTGAATTGATTAAAACAAGTCATGGACTGGGAGAAGATTTTTGCAACACATACATCTAACAAAGAGCTCCTATTCAGAGTTCGTGAAGAATTCCTATGAGCCAGTAAGAAAGCAACAGACAATCAAATTAAAAGTACGTAAGATTTGAGCAATAACTTCACAAAAGGGCTACCCAAGCCATAATATGAAAATGAAGAGGTACTCAATATTACCAGTTACCAAAGAAAAACAAAAAATTTTTTTTAATTATCTTAAATTTTTTAAAAATTTAAAAACTGAAAAAACTTAAAAAATTAAAACCACAATGATCTATCACAGCACAGCCACGAGAAGACCAAAACTAAAGATTGAGAATACCAAGCACTGGCAAGGATATAGAGCAATTAACACTCATTACTGGTGAGACTGTAACCCAATAAAACCAGTTTGATCATTTGCATGGCATTACTTCACAGCATACAGATGCCTACAACTTAGCAATTCCACTCCTGTATGCACATGTCCATCAAAAAACATGTTCATAAATATGTTGTTGTTGTTCAGTTACTCAGTCGTGTCTGATTCTTTGCAACCGCATGGACTGTAGCATGCCAAGCTTTCCTGTCCTTCACTATCTCCCACAGTTTGCTCAAACTCATGTCCATTGAGTCAATGATGCCATCCAACCATCTCATCCTCTGTCATCTCCTTCTCCTCCTGCCCTCAATCTTTCCCAGCATCAGGCTCTCTTCCAATGAGTTGGCTCTTCACATCAGGTGGCCAAAGTATTAGAGCTTCAGCTTCAGTCCTTCCAATGAATATTCAATGTTGATTTCCTTTAGGATTCACTGGTTTGATCTTCTTGTTATCCAAGGGACTCTCAAGAGACCTCTCCAGCACCACAGTTCAAAAGTATTATCAAAAAAAAAAAAAAAAGTATTATCAATTTTTCAGGACTGAGATTTCTTTATGGTCCAACTCTCACATCCATACCTGACTACTGGAAAAACCATAGCTTTGACTAGACAGACGTTTGTCAGCAAAGAGATGTCTCTGCTTTTTAACTCACTGTCTAGGCTTGTCGTGGCTTTACTTCCAAAAAGCAAGCATCTTTTAATTTCATGGCTGCAGTCACCGTCCACAAATATTTACAGCAGTTTTTTCCTGATATCCAGAACCTCGCAACAACTCAAAAATCCATCAATGCACAAATTCTGATATCTTCCTACTATGGCCTGTGTGTATGCTAAGTCGCTTCAGTCGTGTCCAACTCTTTATGATTCCATGGACTATAGCCCACCAGGCTCCTTTGTCCATGGGATTCTCCAGGCAATAATACTGGAGTGGGTTGCTATGCCTTCCTCCAGGAGATCTTCCTGACCCAAGGATTGAACCCATGTCTCTTACATCTCCTGCATTGGCAGTCAGGTCCTTTTACCACTAGCACCACCTGGGAAGCCCACAAAATGGGCTATGATGAAGGAAAAAGAAAAAACAATAACCTGCTACCACATGTGAAAACAAAGATGACTATCACAGACATAATGATGGGAAAGAAACCAGATACAAAGAGTGCATGCTATACAATTCCAATTATATGGAATTAAGGAGCAGATGAAACTTACCTAGTGATACACATCAGAAGGCTATTTCTTGAAATGACAGTGAAAATTTACTAGAAAGAAACATACCAGAGCTTCCGAATGCTCAAATAAAAGTCTTTATCTTGATGGCAGCTAAACATGTAGGTTCACAGGTAAAAATACCACTAAGCTATATAGTTAAGATCTGTGAACATCAATCAATAGCTCAATTTAATGAAAAAAGGAAAAGTTTTGGTTTCCCTTTATTAATTCTACTTCAGATAATTTATGATACAGATTTTCTAATGTGTAAAACCATTCTATACACAGACATTATTAGAAACAAACAATATAGAGAAATGCCCAAATAAATGATGGTGAGGTCATAAAGTAATATTCAGAGACAAAAAAGAATGAGAAAGCTCTCTAACACTGAAGTTTTCAGAAAGGAAATCCAGTAGTGGGATTAAGAAGACATTTGTGGAGTCTGAACTCCAACTCCACACTAACTACCTTTGTCAACCTGGTCATGGCCCTTCACTTCCTTGGTTTCTCCATCTGTAAACTGGGGGGTAATAATAGTAGCGCCACATTTCATGATGTGGTTATGATGACCAAATAGGTTAATGTAGGTGAAGATTTAAGAGAACCCAGTGCATTAAGTACTTAATAAAAACTAACCACTGCCATCACTACCCTCATATCATCCTAAGAATATCACCAACAGAAGGCAGCGTCATCAGTGTTAAGATATATTGTTCCATGGTTATCATCATCCTTGACGTAAGATATACTGCTTCATGGACACAGGCATGGTTTAGAATGTTTGTAGCATGCTACCTTCATATAAAAATGCAAGAAAACAGGATCATGTATTCATTTTGTTGTAATATATGTGAAAGTCCTTCAATAATGTGTAAAAAAAACAATTATCTATTCTGTGGAGAAGAGACAAGAGTGTCAGTTTAATTTCTCACTGTATATTAGTTAGAAATAATTCAAACATTTGATCCATGTGAGTATAATACCTACTTAAGAATTATATAAACAATGCTAACATTCATGTTCAATTATAGAGTAAATGAAACCACAGTTTGCCTTGAAAAAAAACTAGAGATGTAAAAACAAATGAGTGCTCTCTGGTTTCATGTGTTTCTAGGTGAATATAATAACAAAGGAGAATCAAGATACAGTGGTTATTTTATCTTCACTATTAATATCAATTAAATAGTAAGTACTACCAAGAATAATTTGGCCCTCCTCATTAAGTTTTTTTGTTCCCTACTGACCTCTGGTCAACTGGTTATTTCTGATCACGTAATTCAAACAAACTCAATTTCTACCTAACTTTTTCCTCTGAGAACTTGGAATATACATGGTTATTGCAGGATGCCTACTGACCTATGTTATCTGTCTAGAACTATGAATATCTATTTGAGATTTTCAAACAAATATATTCTTTTCATTTCATTTCCTAAATACACATTTTTTGAAAAAAACCACAGCAGGAAAAGCTTTATGAGCTAGCTGCCAATAAAGGAATTTACACTTGCTAAATAAAATCCTACATTAAAGCAGTTCTCAAAAAAAAATAGGATTTTATCTATTATTCAAAACGGTGTCAGGAAAAGAAAAAAAGATGTTGACTTCCAATTTTTAAAGCTATGTTTTCTAACTCAGACATGACTTTATTTAAGAGTAGGTATGATTTCATTAACTTTGCCTTCATGTTTCATCAGCAACTCTAAAAATGCCGTATACTAACTTTGACAATTTTGTCAACAATTTCAAATCCTTTTCACCTTGCTACCTCTAGGTGGCACAGTTATATTTAAGAAAAGAGAAAGGATATTCTTTGAAAATAGAAAAAAAAACCTAGTGCTGTATTTTAGCTTTAAGAATTGTGTATTACATTTTTTAAAAGATTAAAAGTATGAAAGATAAAAGAATAGCTTATTCCTTCAAGAAAAGGATTATACTAATTTAAACTGTGGAGAAGAACAGCTAGGAAGTTCAAAAATAGATGTTTTAACTGGTATTAAATAAAAATAAAAGTTTCACATGGTACATTATCATGTCTTAAACACTGAAGTTTATAAAATGCCTTTCGTTGTGTGTCTGCATTTCATTTCTCTTGCCCAACTTTTTCTAGTTAACTACTAAAAAAATTTCAAATGCTGCTGCTGCTGCTGCTAAGTCGCTTCAGTCGTGTCTGACTCTGTGCAACCCCAGGCTCCTCCGTCCCTGGGATTCTCCAGGCAAATGATGCTACATCTCTCTTATTTCTCCTTCAGTACTTCTCGGTTCCACGTTATTTTATAATCAAAACCTGAATGAGAAAATACTTTCAAACTGAAAGAGTAAATGCTTCATATTTTAATTACTGCTTCAAGCATTCTTTGAAAGCTGACTATAAAACAATAAAATGTGAACTTACAGAAACCAGACTTAGACTTAAAGAACTCAAACATCTATTTGTGAAGAGAGTCCTATACTATTAACACTAAACCCAAAAGGAGAGATGACTTACATCAACACAGCTGAGTCCTTTCCTAGTGTAGACCCCACCCACTGTCTGCTGGGCTAAATAACACACACATTAATCTTTCTGCCCTGCTTGATAATCTACTTACTCCTCTGCCTGTTCGGGACACTAGGTAGGTAGCCTAATTTGAGGAGCAAAGAGAAAACCAAAATATAAAGCTGAAGAAAATCTACTCCAATTAAAGCATGCTTCAAGACCATTTCCAGTGAAAATGCTCTTTTGTAGTTTTAAGAAAAGAAAATTCACTTAGAGTAAATATCATGTTTCAAGATTACTTGGTGCTTTGATAAAATGTTGTCTAGATAACAGATTCAGAGCTGGTGGCAGAAATCAAAATGGAAGCGTCCTTACTCCCAGGCTAGCCTCAAGCCATTGCTAAAAAATGTCCTTCATGTTCATCAGTAATTTCTTCCACTCTGCTCTAAATGCATGCCTACATGCTTCAGGATGTTAGTATATTAGAATAACTACAATATGCAATAAAAACTAGCACAGCTAATTTCATAATTATCAACTCAAGAGATCAGATTCACATAAATGATCCATTAATAAAAAGATATGTTAATAAGTAGCTATTTCACAAAAGATTAATAAACACAAAAATAGTAAATAACAGAAAACATTAACTTGATTAGCATTAAAGTTGAAGACATTTGTGTCAGTGCTGCTGCTTGCAGCAACTAAACTGAAATTATCACCATTACTCTAAATACAAAAAAGGAATCTAAAAAATTATGATGTGTAGTGGGATGAGGCACTAAATAGCAAAGTAGGAGAATCTCTCACTATTCATTGTGTGAAAGCAAAGTGTTAGCTGTTCAGTTGTGCCTGATTTTGCTACCCCATGGACTGTAGCCCTCCAGGCTCCTCTGTCCACGGAATTCTCCAAGCAGGAACACTGGAATGGGTATCCACTCCTTTCTCCATGGGATCTTCTTGACCCAGGGATCAAACCGATGTCACCTGTATTGCACGCAGATTGTTTACCGTCTGAGTCACCAGGGAAGCCCCATCATTGTGTGAAGAAAGTGAAAGTGAAAGTTGCTCAGTGTCCGACTCTTCATGACCCCATGGACTATACAGTCCATGGAATTCTCCAGACCAGAATACTGGAGTGGGTAGCCTTTCCCTTCTCCAAGGGACCTTCCCAACCCAGGGATCGAACCCAGGTCTCAGGCATTGCAGGCGGATTCTTTACCAGCTGAACCATCAGGGAAGCCCAGTTTACTGTGTATCTTTGGGCAAATGAATCGCTCTTGATTAAGAGTTGGACAGCATGTCTCCCAATTTTAAGGTCAAGGTCTAGTTGAATTGACTGGCTTAAAGTTTACTGAAAATTCCCATACCCAATTCAATCCCATATATTTCACTTAGTAGTAACTCAATTTCCCTTTAAAATCAGAATGATACCAAATGTCACCTCTTCCTTAATTAAAGGCAGCAATTTACGTTAAAAGTTAAAAAAAAAATCATTTGAGCTTAACTGTGCATAGGGAAGAAATTCGAACGCTTAGTGTTTATGCATTAACATTAACAACTGCCGTACCATTAAAACTGCATAGTTACTAAGGGAGTAGCACTGAATGCTGGTGATATTTTCATCCGAATAGAGTATATGGCACCCATCTGACTTCCAGCCTCCTTGTCCATTCAGCAGATCGAAATCCCACTGGGCAGCCACAGCATCTGCTCCATGCGCAATTCGACGCAGCGTCACATTAACGGGGATGTGGTGGGTATCAACGTTCACACCATCTGGAGGAAATGGGAAATAAAAATATTTCTGAAACAAATTTCATGAACAATTAAATGTCAACATACACGAATGGGCATTCTGCAAATATCTTTTTTCCTCTAGTGACTCATTAAAAAGAGAAGGAACAAAAATAAGCATCTTTAGGAGCAGGGAATGATCGAGTCGTGCTGTCCAGTGACTACAGGAAGACATATGCCACAGACAAACCTATTTTGGTGAGAATCACGGGGGTAACCACTGTACGCCGTTTTCCATCATCGGCCAAATTTGTTGAATTCCCGGTGGCCGGAAAAAGCTTTCCATTGCGGAATGCGATGAGCTGCAGCTTATAGAGAGAGTCATCACTTGGTCTGACTTCTCTTTTTTGCTTTGGTGAGAAAAGGGAAGGAGGAAGCTGAATAGAAGCCTCCACAATAGTGTTCTGAAAATATATTAAAAAAAAAAAAAAAACAGAAAAGTTGCTATCTTAGTAGGTTAAAACCAGAAACATTTTAGACAGCTATGAATACTGTCTAGTTATATGCTGAATACAGGTCTTAAATATATGAGTGAGATTTAGTAGTTAAAACAATTTATTCATTAAGTGAAATGCGTAAAGATCATTTAACAGCGCAGAACAAAAGAAGTAGAAAATCAAGAGAAATGCAAACTCTATTTCAAAGCATTAAAGTAGTAAGCAAGGGATTATTTCAAAGTGAATTTTCCCCTGATACTGTATACTGCTGAAGTAAACAGCATTAAACAGAAAAAGATCTCAGCGATCACTCTGCCTATGAATTTTACAATGACAAAACATGGTGAATGAGCACAAAGGGAGCATATCACAAATGTGAGTATAATTAATTTGGGCTTATGAAAACTTTAAGGTGATTTATGATAGATTCCGACTGTCAAAGAACAGAAGAAATTACACAAAAACATAACAGAACTTTAGACTCAGAAATACATTAGGTTTACAAAAACAGTCACAAAGAGGAACAAGTGAAAATGCTGGCTGGGCATTGAATGTTCTTCAGATTTCTTTATTAGGGATTTTTAAGTTATAAATTATTCAGCATTTAATGAAAAATAAATCTGTACCCCAAGGAGGCAAATAATAATCTAAAAACTTCCCTATTTTAAGGACTCATCACAGAGCCTTTCTCTTGGCATCAACCTCTCTCTCCAACCCAATGTTCATGATGCCAACAGAATTTCCTCTTCAACAAATCTGTTTTTATTTCAGTTCAAGTAACACCTTGGCTCCCAAATGTTTAGAAAATACGGCCAAAAATTCTCAAGAATGCCATAGAATTTGGCTAAAATCCTTGCCTCAAATTCATCTCCTAACACTCCCTACACCATAACCTATGACTGGGCCACAGTGAGTTTATCACTTTTTTGGGGGAGGGTGGGGGTCACATTGACAGAAAAATATATATACTTTTTAATTTATTTATTTTAATTGCAGGCTAATTACTTTACAATGTTGTGGTGGTTTTTGCCATACACTCACATGAATCAGCCATGGATGTACATGTGTTCCCCATCCTGACCCTCCCTCCCACCTCCCTCCCCATCCCATCCCTCAGGGTCATCCCAGTGCACCAGCCCTGAGCACCTGCCTCATGCATAGAACCTGAACTGGCGATCTGTTTCATATATGATAATACACATGATTCGAGTTTATCACTTTTTGACATCCCCGCTTTTTTTCCTTTTCTATTTTACTTTATTTTTGGCTGTGCTGGCTCTTCACTGATACACAGGCTTTTCTCCATTGTGGCAAGCGGGGGCTCCTCTTCAGTTGCAGTGCCTAGGCTTCTCACTGCAGTAGCTTCCCTTCGTTCCGGGCACAGGCTCTATAGGTTCAGGATTCAGTAACTGGCGCCCACGGGCTCATCACTGGCAGCTCCCGGGCCCCAGAGCACAGGCTCAATACTTGCGGCACACAGCTTAGCTGCTCCATGGCATGTGACATCTGCCTGGATCAGGGATCCAACCCGTGTCTTCAGCATTGGCAGGCGGATTCTTTACCACTGAGCCACAAGGGAAGCCCCATCCCCTGATTCCTAAATGCCACCGTGCACGTGCCAGTTATCTCTGGCTGAAATGCCCCATGATTCTCTTATCTGGTAAGCTCAAACTGCTCAGATTCTGATTTTTAGTAAGTTAGTTCTGCTGCTCCTGCAAAGGATGGATCAGGATGAGAAAGGCTGGCAGCCAAGAAGAGAAGGTCTTTGCAAGGTTTTATTAATAGGGCTTTTGGGGGTGATTAATTACATCACTACTCCAGGTACTGCTCCCTATTCTGGACTCGGGCAGCATTCTGCACACAGCATAGCATAACTAAAGCCCTAAAGTATTGCAGTCTAACTGACTGTCTACTCCTCTTAACCAGGGTGAGAGAACTTTCGAATGTAGATAATCTCATTTATTTTGGGACTGCCTATGTTAATAATAGTTCCTGGCACTAGCATTAATAAAAGTAGCCCATTGTTTATGAAATTAATGAAAGTCTGTGTGGCATTTTTAGGGTTCTACTGAAGCAAATGATTGACTTAGGAATTAGTTCTTAACTACTGTGCTTAAAACAGTGTTGTAACACAGCAGATAACCATAAATATCTGCTGAAAGCATTTTTGAAGTTTGAATATTGATAGGTGAACATTACTTTTAAATTGCAGATGACAAGAAAACATTTAGTAGAAATATTACATCTAAGAAAACATATAATAAGGTTTCTACTATTCTCACAAATACAGCTTGATAGGAAAACAAAGATATTACCAATTCATTCACTAACAGAGTAAATTTCTATTAAGTATATAAATTTATCCTAAGTATATGAAGATACATGCCAAAGAAAAACATAAACAGATCGATTTAATTAGAAGGTCAAAATCCTGATGAAATGTTACATGCTGGACATTTATCAAAACTTAAGTATTTAAAAGTCCATAAAATAATTCTATTATGAACACAAAATAACTTGAAAACAAAGCACAGTTCTCTGGGAAAGTATTCCTTATGATAAATCAAATTAATTTAATAAAGAAAGTCATACTTTACTTTCTAAAAGAGAGCTGAAAAAGGAAATGACAATTACAGTTTCTACAAGTCCAATTTTTTTTCTGTACAAATTTAAACCGGCAAAACCAACCCAACAACAAAATCTAAAAAACTCTGGAGTAAGGAAAAATCCCTGAGAGATGAGAGCTACAAATTCAAGGCTGTTACATGTTTATAATTTATAAGATAACCTTCAAAGTCCAGTAAAGAGTATTGCCAAATAATAATTATAGGTCCCTTGGGGTAGCCTAGGGGAGATGGAAAAGCAAACTTCATCTGTATCAACAATATTTTTATAGTAGATATGTAACACTTGCATATTTAATCTCTCTAAAAGAAGTACTGATCATTTATTATAGAAAGGTTGTAAATCTAATGAAAAAATTCACCAAGGAGGACATCCCTGGCAGTCCAGTGGTTAAAATTCTGTGCTTCCAATGCAGGGGGTGAGGGTTTGATCCCTGGGTGAGGAACTATGATTCCACATGCTATGTGGCATATCCAAACTAAGGGACATATTTGATACATTTATTGTGACTATACATTTGCCACTTAGCCTGAAAACAAAAACACAAAGGTAATATTTTCATTTAACCATATATTCATTTTAAAATGTATATATACCTAATGTATGTAGAGTGTGTATATATATATATACACACAATATATATTACATATATAATGTATATAGTATATATACATATAATATTATATATATAATGTATATATAATATATACCTAATGTATATATACCTAATACAATATAAAAGGATTAAAATAAAAAAGAGTGACTTTAAAAAAAATAAAATAAAATAAAATGTATGGATTACAGAAATGGAAATTGATACAAAACATATAAATTATAGCTACTAAATTAGAAAAGTTTCTTTTCAAAAGGCTTGGGAAGCCCTCTTACACTGTTGGTGGGAATATAAATTGATGAAGTCACTATGGAAAACAGTATGGAGGTTCCTTAAAGAATTAAAAAATAGAGTTGCCATATGATCCAGCAATCCTACTCCTGGGCATATATCCAACAAAACAAAATTCAAAAAGATACCTGCATTCCTATGTTTATAGCACACTATTCACAATAGTCAAGATATGCAAACAACCTAAATGTCCACTGAGATGAATAAATAAAGAAGATGTGGTATATACACACAAATGAGATAGTACTCAGTCATAACAAAATAAAATAATGCTATTTGTGGCAACAAGGATGGAACTAGAGATTACGACACTAAGAGAAGTCAGTCAGAAAGACAAATATCATAGATATCACTTACATATGAAATCTAAAATAGGACACAAATGAACTTACCTACGAAACAGCAACAGACACACACACAAAGAGAACTGACTTAAGGCTGCCAAAGGGACTAGGGGAAGGATGGACTGGGATTTCCGTGTTGGCAGATGCAAACCTTATATACAGACTAGGTAAACAAGGTCTTACGTATAGCACAAGGAATTACATTTAACATCCTGTGATAATCATAATGGAAAAGAATATGAAAATGAATATAAATATATATATTTATATCACTGAATGACTGCTGAACAGCAGAAATTACCACAAATTATAAATCAACTATCCTTCAATTAAAAAAAAAAAACTCTTTCAGAAAGACAAGTTTTTGGTGTCTATTACAATATCTATTGAAGACTATATGCCACCCCTGGGGGGTTGGGGGGGAACACGGGATCTGAAACAAGAAACCAGAATTTGGGTCGCAGCGTCACCAGGAAGTAGTGGCTAGACACTGCAAGATTTTGTCTACCCTCTGAGTTGCATTTGTTACATATACCTAATGACCTTCCTAACCAATAGTTGTGAGGACCAAGTGGGATCACAACCATGACAAGCATGAAAGGCAAGGAAAGGTGGTGTTTTTATCATCATTTCAGGCATAGCTTGTTATATTGCACTTCACAGACACTGCATTTTGGGGGTGGGAGGAGTTGTTTGCTTTGATTTTAACAAATGGAATGTTTGTGGCAATCCTACATTGTCAGATGGTTATCATTTTTTAGCAAAAAAAAGTATTTTTCATTTAAAATATGCACATTGTTTTTTCCCCTTCGTGGATCATGACCTTGTCAAGGCAAAGGAGCTTGCATTCCTCAATGAAGCCTAGAGCCATGTCGTGCAGGGTCACCCAAGATGGACGAGTCATAGTGAGAGTTCTGACAAAATGTGGTCCACTGGAGGAGGAAATGGAACACCAGTCCAATATTCTTGCCACGAGAACCCCATGAATGGTATGAAAAGGCAAAAAGAGACACCAGAAGATGAACCCCCAAGGTCGGAAAGTGTCCAACATGTTACTGGGCAAGACTGGTGGGCAATTACTAATAGCTCCAGAAAGAATGAAGAGGCTGGGCCAAAGCAGAAACAACGCTCAGCTGTGGATGCATCTGGTGGTGAAAGTAAAGTCCAATGCCATCAAGAATAATATTGCATAGGAACTTGGAATGTTAGGTTCATTGTTGTTGTTCAGTCACTATGTTGTGTCCAACTCTTGAGACCCCATGAACTGTACCATGCCAGGCTGCCCAAGTTAACTGGACATGGTCAAGCAGGAGATGGAAAGAGTGAATAACAACATCTTAGGAATCAGTCAACCAAAAGGACGAGAATGGGTGAATCTTAATTCAGACAACCTACCTACCACTGTGGGCAAGAATCTCTTAGAAGAAATGCAGCAGCCACCATAGTCTACAAGAGCCTGAAATGCAGTAGCAATCGCAAAACAACAAAATGATCTTCATTTGTTTCCAAGGCAAACCATTCAACATCACAGTAATCCAAGTCTACGCCCCAACCACTAAGGCCGAAGAAGCTAAAGTTGACCAGTTCCATGAAAACCTACAAAACCTACAACTAACATTTAAAAAAAAAAAAAAGATGTCCTTTTCACCACAGGGGATTGGAATGCAAAAGCAGAAGTCAAGAGACACCTGAAGTAACAGGAAGTTTGACCTTGGAGTACAAAATGAAGCAGGGCAAAGGATAACAGAGTTTTGTCAAGAGAAAACACTGGTCATAGCAAACGTCCTCTTCCAACAACACAACAGACGACTTCATACATGGACATCACCAAATGGTCAATACCAAAAATAGATTGATTGTATTCTTTGCAGCCGAAAATGGAAAAGCTCTATAAAGTCAGCAAAAACAAAACCTGAAACTGACCGTGGCTCAGATCATCAGCTCCTTATTACACAATTGAGGCTTAAAATGAAGAAAGTGGGAAAAACCACTAGGCCTTCCAGGTATGACCTAAATCAAATACTTTGTGATTATGCAGTGGAGGTGATGAATAGATCCAGGGATTAGATCTGGGAGACAGAGTGCCTGAAGAACTGTGGACAGAGGTTCCTAATGTTGTACAGGAGTATAGCCATAGCAGAGAACACAGCCATCCCAAAAGAAAAGAAATTCAAGAATGCAAAAGTGGTCAGGAGGAGGATTCACAAATAGCTGAGGAAAGAAGTGAGAGGCAAGGGAAAAAGGGAAAGATATATCTAACTGAATGCAGATTTCCAGAGAAGAGCAGGGAGAGATAAGAAGGCCTTCTTAAATGAACAATGCAAGTAAACAGAGGAAAACAACAGAATGGGAAAGACTAGAGATCTCTTCAAAAACACTGGAGATATCAAGGGAACATTTCATGCAAGGATGGGCACAATACACGAAGGAAATAATAAGGACTTAAAAAAAGTAGAAGAGATTAAGAAAAGGTGGCAAGAATACACAGAAGTACTGTTCAAAAAAGATCTTAATGACCTGGATAGCCATGATGGCGTCATTACTCACCTGCAGGCAGACATCCTGGCGTGTGAAGTCAAGTGGGCCTTAGGAAGCATTACTATAAATAAAGCTAGTGGAGGTGATGGAATTCCAGCTGAGCTATTTCAAATCCTAAAAGATGATGCTGTGAAAGTGCTGCACTCAATATGCCAGCAAATTTGGAAAACTCAGCAGTGGCCTCAGGACTGGAAAAGGTCAGTTTTCATTTCAATCCCAAAGAAGGACAATGCCAAAGACTGTTCAAACTGCCATACAATTGCGCTCATTTCACATGCTAGTAAGATGGTGCTCAAAATCCTTCAAGCTAGGTTTCAGCAGTATGTGAACTGAGAACTTTCAGATGTACAAGCTGGATTTAGAAAAGGCAAAGGAACCAGAGATCAAATTGCCAACATCTGCTGGATCACAGAAAAATCAAAGGAATTCCAAAAAAACATCTACTTCTGCTTCACTGAACACATGAAAGCCTTGATTATGTGAATCACAACAAATTATGGAAAATTCTTAACGTGACTGGAATATCAAACCACCTTAACTGTCTCCTGAGAAACCTGTATGCAGGTCAAGAAGCAACAGTGAGAACCTTACATGGAACAATGAACTGGCTCAAACTTTGGAAAGGACAATGTCAAAGGTGTATACTGTCACCCTGCTTATTTAACGTCTCTGCAGAGTACATCATGCAAAATTGCCAAGCTGGATGAATCACAAGCTGGAATCAAGATTGTTGGGAGAAATATCAACAATCTCAGATATGCAGATGATACCACTCTAATGGCAGAAAATGAAGAGGAACTAAAGAGTTTCTTAATGAGCGGTAAAGAGGAGAGTGAAAAAGCTAGCTTAAAACTCAACGTTCAAAAAACTAAGAACACGGCTTCTGGTCTCATCGCTTCATAGCAAACAGAAGAGGAAAAAGTGGAAGCAGTGACCGATTTTATTTTCTTTGCCTCCCAAATCACTGTGGATGGTGACTGCAGCCATGAAATTAAAAGATGCTTGCTCCTTGGAAGTCAAGCTGTGACAAACCTAGACAGCATATTAAAAAAAAAAGCAGAGACATCACTTTACTAAGACAGGTCTGTATAGTCAAAGCTATAGTTTTTCCAACAATCATGTATGGATGTGACAGCTGGACCATAGAGAAGGCTGGGCGCCAAAGACTTGATGCTTTTGAACTGTGGTTTTGGATGAGACTCCTGAGAGTCCCTTGCACTGCAAGGAGCTCAAACCAGACAATCCTAAATAAAATCAACCCTGAATATTCATTGGAAGGGCTGATGCTGAAGCTCCAATACTTTGGCCACCTGATGCAAAGAGCCAACTCACTGTAAAAGTCCCTGATGCTGGGAAAGACTGAAGACAAAAGAAGGGGATGACAGAAGATGAGATGGTTAGATAGCATCACTGACTTAAGGAACAAGAATATGAGCAAACTCCAGGAGATAGGGGAGGACTCTGACATGCTATAGTCCATGGTGTTGCAAAGAGATGGACAGGACTGAGCAACTGAAGAACAACACTATTTTTTAGGCATAATCAATCACACATTTAATAGACCAAGTATAGTGTAAATGTAACTTTTATATGTACTGGGAAACCACAAACTCATATAACTTGCTTCATTACAATATCTGTTTTACTGCAATTATCTGAAATCGAACCCACAATATTTCGGAGATCTGCCTATACTGTTGTAGGGTGGCAGGTGTTATCTGAAGCCTGGGGAGAGAAAATGCCTTAAAGTAACTGAATTACCATCTAGAACTTCATGTTCTGACTTCCACAGTTCAGAATTAGTTTTAACTTAAATAATCAAAACTGACAAACTATAAACACACATGAAATTAATGTCATCACTGAGCTCTTATCATGAATTTATTTGCATGCATTTCTGCTTATTTAGAATGACACTAAGAATAACATGGTAAGTATCCTAAGGGGTGTTAACTCAAATATTTCCACTAGATTTTATCATTCCTTGTGAAATAACCTGGACTCCGAAAACTACAGAATTGATAATTTAAAATTTTCTGAAATCCTAATTTTGTTTAAATTTCTAGAATTTTAGCAATAAAATTAGAATGGGTCAAAGAGTTAGCTGACTGAAACAGTAATTTGTTCATGTTTTCTTGACTATCTACTCACCGGATTTTAAGCAGATAGATGTTCAGATACATCCTAATTATTTTCTTATGTATAATTAGTTATTAACTGCATTCTACCTTTTGATTGTCTCACTGCTGAAGATTAACAAGGATTATGCTTGCTTTTAGAATTTTTTTTAACTGACTTTACTAATTAAGTTTGGCTGTTAATTTTTATTCAATGATGTTTATTGGATGTTTCATTCCTCTACTCATGGCACTGTGCAGAATCTGGAGATAATGAAATAAGCTATGGTCCCTGACCTCAAATATTCAAAATTTAGCAAGGAAGAGACAGCAACAATGATAAACCAATACAAGCTTAACATGTATTAAGTGCTTGCCTGTACCAGGCACTGTTGTGTATGTCTACATATTTGCCTCATTAAACCCTCTCAATAACCCTTTGAGTTTAACACCATTTCATGATCCCTATGTAAGAGAAAGGAACTGACATTCAAAGAGGTTAAGGTACTTGCCCAAGTTTGCACAGCTTTTAAGTGGGGGAGCAGAACATGAACACATTTTAGTAGCCATATCCTCTAGCTTCTCACTATAACTCAACTCACCAGCATATCAGCTTCTATTTATTCTGGACAATGAACAAAGCACTATGGAACTAACGGCTACAATGAATTCTGTCTGAGGAAAAAAAAAGGAAGCTGCCATCTGAACTGGTTCTTAGAAGAGAGTAACAGGTATCTCCCTGAGCAGGGTGATGACTAAGGGCATGAAAAGGGGCACATATGAAGGAAGGAAGTGTGAGAATGTACATGACTGGCTTGGAAATGAAAAGGATTTCATTTGGGCTAAAGCCCCCGATGGGATGACAGAAACGTGGGATGCATAAAGAAAACCTGATTTCCAAATTCCTGCCAAGAAAATTTTGAAAAACAAATTCCTTCTGGCTACATTACTGAATTCAAAACACCAACAGTTACTAAAAGCTCTTAATATTTAATAAAAAAAAAGGCAATATTTTGTGATGCTAACGAATCTGACTTATGGTACCAACAGTGGAAGGAAGCATCTGATAAAGAAAAAATTTAGATCGGGTGCTGAAAGAGTCATACCACAGGTTAATTCAATCTCCAAATGGTTGAATGGCTGTGGGCCAGCACTGGAGGTCATCAGTGACATAAAGAGCAGCTCTGACCTCAAGCAACCCTCAATCCAGGGCAGGAATAAGAAGCCCACTGGGCCCCTGTGTGTAACATGCGATGGCAGAGAGATGAGCAGAGTGCTATGTGCAAAGCGAGGAAGAGAAATGGAGATGAGAATGGGAGAGGCAAGGACTGACCAGATGGACTTAGTTAGGATTCTCGAAGGTTACATCTTTCTGCTGGGTGTTATCACAGAACCAAGCAGCTAGGGAAGGGAGGGGCATAGAGGAGCAGGGATTCTAGTAGAAGAATTAGCATGAGCCTGGCCTAAGTAAAACTGGTCAGTGGTTGGAAGAGACAATAAAGGAAGCTTTCTTTTATAGACAAGAGCAGATAAATGCCAAATTATTAAGTTAACTGACAGCCAGCCTCCTAAACGACATGAAGAATTTATCGTGGGATCTACAAGGTCACCTCCATGTTGGACAGATCCAGGGATAACGTTCACAATCAAACAGTGTGAACAGAGGGGAAGGTCCTAAAGGTCCTTGGTTCTGCAGGCCTTCAGTTGCTAAAGGGTGGACAGACTGGAGAGTGTTCCCAGAAAAAGGACCAGAATGTCAGCTGTGGAGGCACTCAGGGGGATGGGGGGTGGGGGGTGGCACAGCTATTCGCTGAAGGGTAAGGAAGCACGTCAACATTTCACTAACTGCCATGGTTGGACTGGTGTGCGTCGGCTGAATACTGCCCTAGGCAGACCAACCTGTAAGAAAAGCATGGATATTTTTTTAATCAATTTAATTGGAAGATAATTACTTTATAATATTTTGATGGATTCTGTCATATATGAAGAGTCAGACACGACTGAGCGGCTTCACTTTTCACTTTTATGCATTGGAGAAGGAAATGGCAACCCACTCCAGTGTTCTTGCCTGGAGAATCCCAGGGATGGGGTTGCACTGAGTCAGACACGACTGAAGTGACTTAGCAGTAGCATACATGCCTACCCACCTTTTTCTGAAACCCCCTCCCACCTCCATCCCCACCCAATCCTTCCAGGTTGTCACAGAGCACCAGTTTTGGGTGCCCTGCTTCAGAAAAGCATAGATTTTTAAGAAGAACCTGGAGACACAGAGACTAAACAGAAGCTCTCGATGGTATGGGCAATACAGGATGAAAGCCCAAACTGGGCTGTGATGGTAATAAAGAAAGTAAAGACAGGACAATAGGGATTCAAAAAATATGCAGAAAACAACTCCAGTCAGGCTCCTACAGCTAAGGACTGCCTTTTTATGGGTTTAACTTTATATGCTAGCATGTTCTTCCATCCAAGGGCAATACAATCAATTATGACATGTTCAAGATGTCTAGTTAGTCCATTGATGGCATTAAAAAAAAAAAAAAAGCACAAGCAAAGAAGAGTAAAAACTGCCATCATATAAAGTCTAAAATGTGAAAGTTTTCCATTAAAATGCTAAGGCATTTTGCATTGTCAATGCAAAATTTTTTAACTGACTTTTGCGTCATGAAGAATATGTTCCTTATTCACTCGGTGTAAGCATGTCCATCTATGAAGCATGAATAATAGTGTGATGCATCCTTGGTTTGTGGCCACAAGATGATCTTAAAATGATGGAACAGTATGAAATTGACAAATTTAAGAGTGTTCATTTAAAGCTTTCTACTTCAGCAGGTAAACTCTCCTTACCCAGAGGGGTAGGTTGTGAAATTGATGAAATGTTGAGTTTCATCATTTTTAATCCGTTCCTACCAACTGTGATCATCTAAGATAGAAGGGTTCATCAATTTTAAGTGTTCCTCAAAGACACACACCCCTCTCTTGTGGGCGCCTTCTGCACTATGTTTTTGCCAATACTACACTCTGAACAAAGGAGGAGACACTAAGGAGCTGCACGGCTAGGTGCAGACACTATCCAAGAGCCAAGAGTGATAAATATATCTTGCTAATTTTCCTCTGAATATACGGCATCAAGTAAATACATTATCATTAGACATCCTGATACAGTTGAGATAGCTGTCTTGGGCAGTGGGAGAAGTTAAGATTATTTCTAAATTAGGCAAACTGGCTCTCCTTATGGAGGTCACAAGTGTAAAGCATGACTCCAAACCCACTCCAATATTCTTGTCTGGAGAATCCCATGGACAGAGGAGCTTGGTAGATTCCCAATCCACGGGGTCGCAAGAGTCGGACACGACTTAGCAACTAAACCACCACCATACTAAACCACTAAAGTATGATAAAATATACTAATTCTTCATTTATCCATTCACTCATCCATTCAGTATTTATTGTGCTTCCTGTGTTCCAGGACACCTAAGACCTATTTGATTACTATGCAGGCATCAAGACTGGAATGCCTAGAATATCGTTTGCAATATAATTAAGAAACGAACTATAAAAAAAGAAAGTACTGTGTAATTAAAAACCACCAAGAACACAATTACACATAGCCACAAAAAACTCAATGAAAAAATATAGTTCCATTAGGGTGTCAAAACTGTACTTCCACCATTTGCTTCAATGTAGTTTAATAAAACACGCCTAAACCCCCAATTGTAAAAACCAATAAACATGCTTTTAATTTTGCTTGCTGCAGTGAAGTCGCTCAGTCGTGTCTGACTCTGCAGCCCCATGGACTGTAGCCTACCAGGCTCCTCCATCCATGGAATTTTCTAGGCAAGAGTACTGGAGTGGGTTGCCATTTCCTTCTCCAGGGGATCTTCCCAACCCAGGGATTGAACCTGGGTCTCCCACATTGCAGGCAGACGCTTTACCCTCTGAGCCACCAGGGGAGGCCCAATTTATAAACACACACGTGTGTGCACTTCTGTGCAAAAAATCTTGATATACAGCTGGCTTGATTAAATGCCTGGACTTTCCCATTAGGCCCAGGAGCACAGAGCCACGGGCACCGAATACTTTTAGGAAGTCTACAAAAATGTCTTCATGTCTTTAAAATCAGCAGCATAAAAATGAACTTTAAAGTCAAAGAAAATGTCTTAATATGTAACTAATATATTCATGCTTTTAAGACTCCAGTCATAAAATTAAATTTTGATACATTCATATGCAGAACGGGTCCAGAGGGCAAAAACGCCTAGGTCCATGAAGGCCATGATGTGTTCCTTCTTGGTCTGAATTTCTTTCAAAACAAGAACAAAGGCCAATTCTAATACACTTCTCCCTCCGAACAAACTTTAATAAAATTATTTTTGCAAAGCAGAGCATTTATTTAAGTGCAGTCACCCTCCATATCCTCAAAGGACTGATTCCAGGATCCTCTCGGATACCAAAATCTGTGGATGCTCAAGTCTCTTAATTAACATGGCATAATATCTGTATATAACCTAGGCACACCCTCTGGTATACTTACTTTAAATGATGTGTGGATTACTTATAACACCTACTGCAGGTGTTATACAAACAACTGTAAATATACTGTAAATCCTATGCAAATAGTTGCCAGCATGTAGCAATTTAAGTTTTGCTTTTTGGAACTTCTCAGGATATTTTTTTAAATTGGATATTTTCAATCTGCAGTTGGGTTATATGGAGGTATTGTATTCTAATCTAACTACAAAGTCTTAAATGACCACAGAATATAACATACCTTCAGAGCCAGACTTGAAAACGTGTTGGAAACGTTGCACTTAAAGCTCAGCTGCTTATCCAGGTTCCCATCGGGGTCTCGCCTCCCATAGTCGGACAGGCCTGTCCGGTCAGTGGCGGCCACTTTCTGGAACACGGTACATGTCATCCCAGTGAAGCCAGTAGCCTTGATGACATAAGCTTCCAGAGCAATATTGGGTGAATACTTCAAAAGTCAATCAAACAGGAGTTACAAAAGATTTATAACATGGGGGGAAAAAGCACTTTCAAAGACTTTTAAACACAAAATACTACATAAACTAGAAGACAAAGCTTGAGCTCTTACTAAACAAAGACACTGTGCAGGTAACTGGCAGAATCAAAAAAGATGCCAGCTACAGAAGGATGTCCTAAAATAACAAGATACCCACGAAGAGGAAAAGAGTAACTCACGAAGTATGGAAGGCCAGATATAAATGAGAAGTCGATTAATAATTTGAAAAGGAGTTGCAGGAATCTATAAGCTGAAAATGTAAGTATCCTGATTAAAAAAAAAAAAAAAAAAACAGCTAGAGAAATCAGTGGACCCCCTTAATGATCTTAGTACACTTAAAAGCTGCCTTACTCAACGCTTCATAACATCTTTACACTTCTTCCTTTCACAGGAACATCAACACTTGGCATTAAGTTTCACCAATAAAATCTTTATACAGACTCATGGCAAAGTTTTCTTCAGAAGAGGAAGGGAGGTGCTAGTCCAAATAGAAATGAATCAACAGATTTTGAAGGGCGAATTAGGCCAGAAAAGTCACCTGAAAAAGATGGCACCTGTCCTGACAATTTTAAGCAATGCAAGAGTGTGACTGAACTTGACAGTCTACCAAAACCTGTGGTCTGCCGATACAACCGACCATCCAGCCCATGTCCAGGAGCTTCCGGCACCGCTCCCACCCGTCAGAACCACGACCAGCCAACATGAGAAGTGGCAGGCTGACCGGTTTCTCTTACATCCAGCAAGATGACAGGATGTGCTGTAAATTCCAGACAAAATGGCATCTCCTTCCTTTAAGGATGGTGAATTCTATGTTTACTATGGAGGCAGGGCACCAATCTAAGTGCCATATGTGGACAAAGTTCTCCTTTAAACATTTTTTTTTTTTAAACATAGGACTTTCATGTAAGATGTCCAAAATCTATCAGGAAGATTAAAATTTTTAAATATAAGAAGGTAGAATGTTTTCAAGTACCATATATATAGTAGAGAATATCTGGCGGTTCCCCAAATTTTTAAGATTAAGAAATCTTTGCATTTAGTTTTGCCCCACAGATGACACAGTGTGAAAAATCTTACTAAATTCAATCATACTTACCTGAAAATTGTATTTGAAATTTTTTATTACTCAAAGACACATTATGATTATGATAAATATGTGAAACCTCAGTTGAAAGAAAACTGCCATTTTGAAGTGCCCTTAAAGCCATGTCATCAGCAGATATATTGTTTCTCAGGAACTTTTTTATACTTTGAAATGGTGTGAAAATACCCACTATGACCTCTATTATACCTGTGGGTTCTCAGGAGAATGAAGGAAACTCTTTGTGCTGAGTAATAAGCAAGGCTGAAGCACAGGATGGAAAATGGGTTTAAATGATCTGGGAGGACCAAGTGTGGCCCTCAAACTGGCAAGCTCATTTCAAGTAAGGTCACAGAGAGCACCTACCCTATACTATGTTGTCCTCACAGGAGCCAGTCTAGGCCTCCATCCTGTTTATTATTCAAGAAAGTAATACTAAACTTAACTGAACAAAAGGATCAATAAAACACAGCCTCATCAAAAAGGTTCCATCAATTAATGGAAAGACAGTAATTTTGAATTGTATAAAATCATAGGAGGAGGTAGAAAACATTCAACGAACCCACTAAAATAGTTAGAAAATGAAAAGCATGGGCCAGAGCAGAGTATGACTGCTAAAAGAATAAAATAAAGCATTATTTATCATAGTTCCCACATTTATCATATCTACATTTTAGAACCAAAAAAGTAAGCAGTACACCAAGAAATTCCGCACAAACAAAATTTAAGATTATTTAACAGAGTGATCATTGCTGTTGGTTAGTCAACTAAACTGTGTCCAAGTCTTTTATAACCCCCCTGGACCGTAGCCTGCCAGGCTCCTCTGTCCATGGGATTTCCCAGGCAAAAATACTAGAGTGGATTGCCACTTCCTTCTCCAGGGGAATCTTCCCAGCTCAGGGATCGAACCTGCATCTCCTGCATTGGCAGATGGATTCCTTACCACTGAGCCACCAGGAAAGCCCAAGAGTGGTTATTACATATAAAAAACTCACTTCCCCCAAAGTGGAATTGACTGAAAAATGTCAATAGGTTCACAAGAGTTGGGGGGAATCCTAGTTCCCTTTGAAATTGAAACCTGGGCAAGGAATCAAGCACTGTCTCAAAACATCCTTCAGGGCCCTGAAGTCAGTATCAGCTAGGATAGGAGGGCAAGGCTATGGAGTTCTTATTTGTGTTGCGGAAAGTGTCAGAGGATGAGATGGTGGTAACTGTTCAAATTACAAATTAAGCCCAGTTACCAAGAAAACAGACTATTCAGAAGCAAAACTGTCTTTTTAAATGTCTGAAAACAGGAAATTTTGTAATAATCAGCAGTAACAAAATCCCCACCCCATAGTGGGGATGAGACCTATCTATTTTGAGGTTAGAGCTGATTTCAATGAACCTTATCCTTAGAAACCAAGGATAACGTGACACTTACTGTTGAATAAACATGAGCTCCGTTTGCCAGTCGGTATGTGGCAATGCGCTGCAGACACTGAACAATTCTACTGCAGGCTTTGGCCTCCCTCTGCGCCAGCCCCAGGACACGTTCATCAGCCAACATGATGTTACTTGCAATGTCAACCATCACATCGCCGAGCTAGCAGGCGTGCAGGAAAGAAAAGGAAGATCTTTAATGCCCACACAGGAGGCTTTACATCATCAAAATCTTAATGAGACACCAAGATGGGCATTCAGTCTAAATTTTCACAGGAAAACCCACCAGGCACTTCACTCATTTCTCATTAAGGCATCTTCAGACAGGAAGAGCACAGTCATTATAACCATTTGGTAATATTTAGCTCAAAACAGTGTACTCACGTAACCACCAAATCATCAGTGAAAAGAGCGACATGTAGTACTCAAATTGACAGGTTGAGGGTGGAGGGTGCAGTCGGGGGAAGGCATTTATACTAATCAAGGGGAAGAAAATCACATGATTCTCAGAATAAACAGATCTCAACTCTGTCTGGAAAAACACTTACCTTCTTTTTGCATAAGTGTTACTTAATACGATCAAGAAGTATCTGGCGCAACATTAAATCAACTATACTTCAATTAAATTTAACTAAAAATAAAAGAATATACTGGCGACCTCTTTAGCATCCTGTCATGTTTAAAACTCTAGGTCTGTCCAACTACTGTGAGTTCTCTGTATGCGCTGGGCCATCACATGAGTCTGTGCACACATGATTCCCCTTCTCTTTATCTTGAATGAGCCACTTCTTCCCTGTCTCCCAACTCAAGGGATGCTTTTAGATTCAGATGGTCACAAAAAGAAATGAATCCCCAAAAGTGTCCACTTTCCCACTGCTTGTTTGTTTCATTTCCTGAATTCTTTTCATTAGCTCAGTTCGTAACTTACAGATGTAAACATCTGTCAGGCAACACCAGTGAACTATCGATGGGCTGCCGTTGCTGGTGACTTGTCCGTCTCGTATCAGAGAAGTGCACTGAACAGTCCAGGATAAGGAGGCAGCCCGTTGCCGGGAGGGTCTCCTATTGAGCAAAATGTTCACGAGAGCCAGAGCACACCAGCGTTCTGGAGGCAGCGCTGGAGGACTGACAAGCTGGCAGGTCCTCTAACCAAGAAAAAAGCCTCAAAAGCCCCAAAGCCAAGCCAGACTGCCAAGGCCATTTCAGCAGATGTCTTTTCATCACCCCAGAAGAGCCCAGCTGAGCTTTTCACCCTGTTCTGCCTCCAATACTCTTCCGGGGGTGTGTAATTATGAGGGCTCAGGTGGGTCTGGAAAAAGATCAGTCCTTCCCACCCATGCTTCACTTCAGGAAGGAGACAAGCCTGCGGAAATCTGCCGGATTCCACCCCCGAGCCGTGGAGCAGGGCTGGCACCTCCCATACCTTCTTGCTTTATTTGTGAAACAAGGATAATAACCATCCTGTCTTTTCTGAATGTTGTGAAGATTAAGCTCCACTAATAACTATAAGGCTCCTCAAACTATGCCTTGCACATGGCAGGCATTCAAAACACAGCTCTAATTTTACTGCTCTTTTTCTTTTTTTTTCATTTCCATCCCAAACTAAGTCTCTTTGAGAATGACAGGTTCTAGAAGAAGTGTTAAGAGGGGTACATTTTTAAAGTCTATATGTTCATGTATAAAGAGGAACAATGTACCTGGCAAAACTGCCTCTTGCTCCTCTGTAAAGCCCCATCACCTCATCCAATTCAAATACAGTTAATTGACTTCATACTGCCGTTACCATCATGTGTCACAACTCTGTCCTTATTTTAATTCCAATATAAACATGTTGGGGCAGGGACAGCACAATGTTCTACTTATATTCATACTCATTCATTAGTGTAACTCCTCGTATAAAAGCCAATAGCTATATAATACCCATTCACTCCCTGACTAAATATTTATTGAGGACCAAGGTGAGCCAGACACTATCCCAAGCAATGGAGATACAGTAGTGAGAGAAACATAAAAGGTCTATTTTGGAGTCTATATCTATCAGGAAAATATATAACAAGCAAGTAAATACATTTTTTTTTAAGTGACTAGGTTGTGATACCTGCAAGAGATGAAATAAACAGAGTAATAAATGACAGATAGAATTTAACTGCAAAACCCAATTTTAATGGACTCACATATTCTCTCAAGAGGCAACTCATTCAAACCCGAGACATGAACAAGATCAGCTGCCAAAGAATTAAGAAGAACCTATAATCAAACTATGTAGAATCCTGAGTCTGTTCATTTGATACAATTTATGAAAACACCAGACTTTCCTGGTGGCTTAGATGGTAAAGCGTCTGCCTACAATGCAGGAGAACCGGTTTCAATCCTTGGGTCAGGAAGATCTCCTGGAGAAGGAAATGGCAACCCACTCCAGTATTCTTGCCTGGAAAATCCCATGAACGGAGGAGCCTGGTAGGCTACAGTCCATGGGGTCACAAAGAGTCAGCCACAACTGAGCAACTTCACTTTCTTTTCACTTTCATGAAAACACCAGCACCTCAGAATATATTCCTAAAAATAATAGGTATGGGGGTAAATTTCACTTTTAACAGAAATGCTTATTTCTGGAGTCATGAAGATGGGTGGTGACCCCTGCATGTGTGAATCAGCCACTTACACAGCAACTGGAACAATAACTACCACCTCTTAATGGGAATTCAGAGAAGCTAGAGAATTTGGTTACATTTTTACCTCTTATTCTTACTTTTCAAATCTGTATTTTCAAAACTGTATACAAAATAAATAAGGGATGACACTGTACGGTATGTTCTATAGCTATCAGAAAAGAAATGGCCATTGCCTGCAAAAATTTAAAAGATAAAATACAAGAAAATACCAATTCTTCTCCAAGGCACTCCTCAAATATTTACAAAGTTATTCAAAAGAATCAGCAATTTTACAACTAGTTTGGAAATTTCTTTACAAGTTCTACATGTATGGGCTTTATGAAAATCCAGCATGAGACCTAACTGATACATCATCTCTTTTGAAAAGCTGTTTATTTTTTAATCAAGGAACTACAGCTATGGGTCACTAGCTAATGCCAGCCAAGGAATCTGACATGTGTCAATAACTGTTAAAAAAAGAAAAAAAGGAAGTATCTCTAAGAAGGTATAGAGCTAATATAAGTGGTTGCCCTAGTCGCAGATAAGCTTTTTTTTTGTCCCCCATTATTTCATTATAAATGGCTATGAATTAAAGAAACGGTTTTGTAGCCAAAATATACCCTCTAGCAAGCAATCATGAAACAACACATGCTTCTGGAGCTTGGTTATGGAAGTAGTTCTGAACCCTTCACAGTGGCAAAAAAGGACACAAAAAGGATAACAGTGCATGAAAAATCACACTGGATTAAAAAAGCACCCCTGAAATGTGACACGCAGGTACAGTTTAATAACTGCAACCAGTGTGCTGGGAAGCACTGTATTTCTCTTCGACCACATTCCCTGAAGGCCATGCCTGCCACGGAAGGGTCGGAGGAGTCAGGCACCTGCTCTGCCATCTGTCACACCAAAGGGTGAGGATCAAATGAAAACACTGTGAACGCACTTCATCCAGGATAAAAGGGAAACGAAATGAAAACACCACATTGATAACAATGAAACTATTAAATGTCATCTGTGGTAAGAGGCAGAAATATTTCATGCTCTTTTCAATATTTATGTTTGCAATCCCAGGCAAAATTAGATTAAAATCACCTGTAAATTTCATGAATGTCTGATGTTGGTTCACGAAACACACAATACATAAACTCAACTTGATGGTATTTGATTTTAATGTAACAGGAGTATAAAATAACACTGCAGCGGGAATGCTTATGTGCCTTGAAGTTAAGTTCTCCTGGGTTAACAGTTCAACCATCCCTTACAAGTTAAATGTCCATAGCAAATTATTTATCCTCTCCAAGTCTCTGTTTGCCCATTTGCAAAATGAGACCAAGAAAACTGCATGGAATGTCTCATTTCAGAATAAACTTAAAGAAAGAGAGAGAGAGGAGAAAGAACAGAAGGCAAATATCTTCATTAAGCAATACATACAGTTTTTGAGAAAAGCCAAGAAATCTAGTCCCCATCCCACATTCTTGTCTCAAGCACAAAGTCAGCAGGGGGTACCTCGGCAATTCTAATAACCAGAGAAGCAAGAATTAGAGACACATATACCACAGGGCAGTAAGCTGGGAAGTTGTCTGGGGACAGCCGAGATGGAGAGGGAAAGTACAGAACTGACACACAGTTCAAACTTGACTAAATAATAACTCAGCTGATGTCATAATTTTAGTTCAAGGAAACTTCATGTTTTTTTCCTAATTATGAATAAGCGTATTGATATCATTCCCATCTCAAAGTATGCTATATTGCCCTGATTACGTTAACGAAGGAAATGCTCTGTTGTGAAAGTCAACTTTTAAGACTGTGCTTATGGCATTAGTAACCAGCTTCAGCATCCTGAGGGCCTGGGGACCCCAGGCTGAACCCTGCTCAACTTGATAAGCAGTCAGTGTTCAAAAGGTCCAAACGTGATGGTCATCAGGACTATGGTAAAGATGAAAGCTCTGATGTCACTCTGGTGCAAAAATAAAGAGGATGACAATGGGAAAACAAGTGGGAAGCGGAAAGGATTGAAAATAATGTCACAGGGAATAAAAGTTGCATTTATTCTCTATTGCCTTACAGAAAGTATCTGAAGTAGCCTAGCAAAGTTTAAAAGATAATTCTTTTTAAATTAAAACATACATAGAGAGTGAGAAAGTGTGTTAGTCACTCAGTCATGTCAGCCTGCCAGGCTCCTCTGTCCACGGAATTCTCTAGGCAAGAATACTGGAGTGGGTTGCCATTTCCTTCCTCTAGGGGATCTTCATGACCCAGGGATAGAATCACAGTCTCCTACACTATAGGCAGATTCTTGACTGTCTGAGCCACCAGGGAAGTCCTGCTGGGAAATACAGGCTTAATAAAAGTCTCAAATGAGTTAAAATACACATCAATGGCAGAGTTAATGGGACTGGGGAAAAACTGATTCTTGACATGTTTCTAGTCAAGGCAGTGAAGACAACTGTTCAATTACTAACGAAAAGGAGAATATTTCCTCCAAGTAGACAGTCACTTTCATAAAGAAAATTCTTAGAACACGTGAAGAACACTATTAAAGAGATACCAAGTGAAATGCGCAACGCCCTCAGCCATACCTTCACAACAAACGGAAAGGCTTAATTTCTACGATCCCTCCAACTCTCCCACTGGAAGCAGATCTTGTTTTTTCCAAAGACAAAAATGGACATGCATCTCCCTTTCTGGAAGTATGGAGGACTAAGTACTATGGACAATTCTCCTGACAAAAGTGAAAAATGGTAAAGGAAAAAAAAGTTACCTTTTAAATGCACCATTGACCATTCAGAAAACAAAGGCTCCACAAGAGACCAACAGCAAAACAACAGGAATCTGAAGAGCTCTGAGGTTGAGCTCAGCTGACCACAGACGATGCTTTGACTTCCATGCAAGACCCAGTCCCTGCCAACACAGGCTAACAGGAAAAAACCACAGCATAAAGCCGATAAGCCAAAGGGGACACCAACAGGGTCAGGGCCAACCAGCATTAGACTAGCCTCCTGGAAGGAAGGGAACATCAAGGAAACTTGAAACTTGCTCATCTTGACTTTGGCACAAGGTAGGAGGTAAAAAAATCTCTTCCCTGTCAATCTGTCAACACAAGTCGACCTTCACACAGGACTGAGAACAGAGTTCTGTAGTCTGAGAAACCTCAAGCTGAGAACTACTTCCAATGTGAGAACTACTTCCCTCTAAGCCTGATATAGACCCCCAGCACCTAGCAGAAGCACATAAGAATCACACTTAGTAATGACACATCATACCATTCTCATGAAGGCCACTCGTCACCAACACGAATCAGCAGAGTTCTGGAGGTCCCCACCGATGTACAACCAGAAAAACAGGATGTATTTTATACGGGAACAGACAAGCCAACTGTTATCTACTGTCTACAGTCAAAACCGTCTGTCTAGAAAATCCCACAAAACCAACTAGAAAATTATATGAATGAATTTCATAAGGAAACCAGACACAAGGTCCACGTTTAAAACAATAATCAAGGGAAACTGAACACGGATTAGATATTTTATAATATTAAGGACTTAGAGTTCATTTGGGTGATATAATAACCATATCATGGTTCTATTTTAAAGTTGCTTACAATTTTAAAAGAAATTATGGATGAAATATGACACCTAAAATGTGCTCTTAAATGTTCCAGCATTGAAAGACAGAAAAACACAGAATAAGACAGAGACACACACAGAGAAGCGGGGAGAGGGGAAGAGAGAAGGAAGGAGGGACAGAAAACATAAAATGAGTGGACAGGAGAGATGAAGCAAGACTGGTAAATACTGAGAACTGTTGAAACTCAATGAAAGGTAAAACAAAAGTGTTAATAATAATATTCCTTCTCCTACACGTTAGGAATTTTCTAATTTAAAAGAAGTGTCTGAAAAGTTCTTAAAAAGTTAAACCCAAACAGAACATTTTTTTTAAAAAGAGGTAAGGATAGAAAAGAAATATACTACAGCGGCCCTCAATGTGGGAGACCTGGGTTCGATCCCTGGGTTGGGAAGATCCCCTGGAGAAGGGAAAGGCTACCCACTCCAGTATTCTGGCCTGGAGAATTCCATGGACTACAGTCCATGGGGTTGCAAAGAGTTGGACACCACAACTGAGCAACTTTCACTTCACTTCACTTCACAGTGGTGCTCAAAGCCTGTGCCAAAGACGTTGCCCAGTATCACCTGGAATTTAGTGGAAATGTGAAGCCTCAGGCTTCCCGCATCTGGTACCTGGTAGCATTCATGGGCCCCATGCAAGTTTGAGAAACCATGTTCTCAGAAGGATCAAAAAGCCAGAGGCTGGGTCTTTGAAAATGTTAACAATATCAGGAAGTCTAACAAGTAAGATCAAGGGAAAAAAACATTAAAAAATATTGAAAATAAAAAACTCACCAGTACAGACGTGATTATACCTTAAAATGAAAAAATGAAAGAACTTTAAATTTTAAAAATTCTGTACATAAAAATCTGAGGTGCATGCCTTACAAATTTAAAACTGGAGCACAGTAAGAAAAGTATAACACATAACTAACTCTAATCTTCATAAATGTTCTCATCTTTTAAAACGGATATATGTTTGTTTTCATAAGAGAAATCACTACAGTAAATATGGAACACACACTACCTGACAGATAACCTTCAGCTCTTTTTAAAAGACCCGGTAAATACCTCATTTAGATCTGGCAGTTTGATAGTTTTCAGCACCCATGCTAAGACAACAAGAGTACCAGCTTGTGTTGGCCAGACTCAATCACAGGTTGTTTATGAAAAACTCCACAGCACAACAACTTTTTGGATATAATACAAAAAATCAATTTAATTGTCCAATTATGCTATATGCATTTTAAGATACCTTAGCATAATTTTATGCAGTGTTAATTAACTTAAAATGGAGCCCTTAAGCCTTATGATTTCTTCTTAACATAGCAATAAACAGGGAAACCTTTGGCCTGCAATTTTAAGCTCCCAAAGAATCAAATGTCTGTCACTGCATCAAAGGTAGCAGCACATTTATATCTCGATTGCTCAATCCTGAATGACTGTCTGGTTTTCTATTTATACTTAATGGGTTTCCATCATTTGTTTCCAAAGATAGTTAAAATTCCACCTTCTACGTCAGCCAGTGACAGTGACAACAATCTCCTTCAAATTAAGTTTTTAGATAAGCAACTAAAGCAGTCTGGTGATTTTTTTTTAAAGGACTTCTCTCTCAGCTTCTGAGACCATAAGAATATTACTTTTCATAGGGGACACATGTAAGCCTATGGCCGATTTATGTTGATATATGGCAAAAACCATCACCATATTGTAAAGTAATTATCCTCCAATTAAAATAAGTAAATTAAAAAAAAAGAAATTGTGGGAATTCCCTGGTGGTCCAGTGGCTAAGACTCTGCGTTCCTGATACAGGGGGGCTGGGTTCGATCCCTGGTCAGGGAACTAGATCCCACATGCCACAACTAAAACTCTATGCAGCCAAATAAATAAAAATGTCTTTTTTTTAAAAAAAAGAAATTGTGAATGGCTGTGTTGCATATATACAACAAATGTCCGTACAGTCAAAGCTATGGTTTTTCCAGTAGTCATGTATGGATGTGAGAGTTGGACCATAAAGAAAACTGAGTGCCAAAGAATTGATGCTTTTGAACTGTGGTGTTGGAGAGGACTTTGAGTCCCTTGAACTGCAAGATCAAACCAGTCAATCCTAAAGGAAATCGGTCCTGAATATTCATTGGAAGGATTGATGTTGAAGTTGAAGCTCTAATATGTTAGCCACCTGATGCAAAGAACTGACTCATTGGAAAAGACCCTGATGCTGGGAAAGACTGAAGGCAAGAGAAGGGGACAACAGAGAATGAGATGTTTGGATGGCCTAACTGACTTGATGGACATGAGTCAGCAAGCTCCAGGAGCTGGTGATGGACAGGGAAGCCTGGCGCGCTGCAGTCCGTGGGGCTGCAAAGAGTCGGACACGACTGAGTGACTGAACTGCACCTGCATGTTGTTCATCTGTAACATACAGTATTGCACATCAACTCAACTTCAATTAAAATAAATAAATAACTCACACGCACAAAATTCCTCACACGCACAAAAAGAATGCTAATTTTCTAACCCTATAAAAAGTATATCCTAGCTTTGCAATGATAAAAATAGTTTCACCTATATTTTCTCACTTGCGTACACTCTGCAAGTTAAACAGGGCAAGCATCATGTCTCATTTTAAAAATAAAGGGTCCATGATTAGTAACTCACAAACCAGGTCCACTTCCAATCCTCAACAAGATGCTTCCCCCTAAGAATATGACAAAGCAACAAAGATCCAGACCATTCTTCCCTCACAGCAGCAACACAATGAAATGTACACCTCAGGGCATCACACTGCTGCTCCCGAGCTGGGAGGTGTACAGAAGTCCTTCACAGCAGAACAGGGCGGCAAGGGGATAAACTTCAGTCTATCACAGGATGATAGGACCTTTCCCTATGTCCAAATTCCAAATCCCATTCCAATTACTCTAGTGACCTGAAACATCCGGCTCCATGAATGACTTCTAATCAAGTGGGTGGCAACATGTGATTATACTCAACAAGGGAAAGCAGGATTACCACAGGGCCAGGATTCACACGGCTCCTCCCAGCACCAGAAAAATTCATCATGGGAAGCGGGCTATGGCCCAAGGACACAATCAAGCAAGGGAACAATTCATTAGGAAATTAAGGTCCAAAGTTCAGATAACAACTGTGAAATGCCATGTCATCATTAAGTGGTCTGGTGTCCTGAATGCCATTTATAAACATGTCACTATTTTCTTTATCAGCTACACTACATCAAATAAAGTGCCTAATGTATTAGAGCCACAATTTCAAAACTTATCACCAAAATGCAAGGTATTAATAGATACCACATGCGAAAAATTCCCTTGGTTTAATTATGTAGAGAAACAAGGGATATTATTGGGTTGGCCAAAAAGTTTGTTTGGGTTTTTCCATACCACTGTGCGTAAAAAGCTGAATGAACTTCTTGGCCAAACCAATATCATCTTTTAGCACATTGATGAATCTGAGATGCCCCACATAAAGAAATATATTAAGACTTTGTTTAGTCAAGTGTTTTCCCCACAGTACTTTTGGAATACCATGACAGAGCAAAGCTCTTCTAGAAAGTAAATGTAATACAGTTGAAAACTGCTGGATTAGACAGCCAAAGTTCTTGGGTTGTTTTCAGCCCTGCACAATTTAGCTCTAAAACCTTAGGTAAATTATTTAATTTTCTTTAGGCTTCAGTGTATGACCTAATCTAGGTTTATTCTAGCTCTAAAATTCATTTTTATGTGATTCCATCACAAGAGAAACAGTTTATATAAAGCTCTCACCTGGCTGGAAATAAAGTTTAAGAATATGTTAATCTGCAGCTAAAAACTTATTCAAAACATTATTTGCTGCTCACTCATTCTGAAAACAGTAGTTGTCAATGTCTTCGCCTAAAGGGTATCATGTGGACAGGAATTCATAGCTTTAACATGGCCCGTTTTTAAAGTCACTATAAATTTTCATGCCTCGTGTATCTTAATCATTTGGAATTTTGTTTTAAAAGTGCTAAAATAGTCTTACATTTTCTCTAATTTAAAATTAAATTTAAAAAATAAATAAAAGAACAAAAAAGATTCTACTTATTGTAAATTGTTAAGCATACAAAGATTTCTTCAACCAATAAATTTAAGTGGTGATTTAAAAAAAAACAAAGAAGGATGAAAACACACCAGTGGGGAGAAGGGAAATCCCAGGCAGCCTGAGAGATGCAGCCTGACTCACACATACCATGGATGCAGAAAAAGCTGCCTTCTCATGGGCTGGTTCTGCCCTACCCTGGTACCTTATTTCCAAGAAATAACAATCCACCTCTATTTCTCCCAACAAGTCCACATGACAGATGGGAGCATAGGTTTCTCAATGACAATTTTGGAAATTAAAAGGTATATTTAGTTCAAATACAGGAAACATAAATAAGCTTTAAAAATAGAGTCAGCTCTATCACACAACCACTTGCTGACATACTATCTGCTACAAATCTGAACCAGAAAATACCTCTTTTGATTTTTCCTCTTTGGTAAATCTTCCAAATTTCTCTATCATTTCAGCCACAAATATAACATCCATCTTGTCCGAGAAGTTGGCTGCTTCCACAGTGTAAGCTAATAATTGTCGGGCTGTAGCCACAGCGTTGGTAAGATTGAGGGGCATCTGTATTAAAAAGGCAAAAAGAAGTACTTAGCAAGTGAAGTGAAAGTCGCTCAGTCGTGTCCGACTCTTTGGGACACCATGGACTGTATAGTCCATGGAATTCTCCAGGCCAGAATACTGGAGTGGGTAGCCTTTCCCTTCTCCAGGGGATCTTCCCAACCCAGGGATCGAACCCAGGTCTCCCACATTGCATTTCACCTTTGCATTTCAAAACATGGCAATTTCAAAACTCTTTATCACCGATTCACTATGACCTTTCTAAAATGCTTTTTCCAAAACTGAGAAGACAAATTTTATTGGAAACTAACTGAAGGAATTTTCATTTTTTAACTTAGAATGAAATAAAACAATACATAGAAACACATCAGGGAGGGACCTCCCTGGTGGTCCAGTGATTAAGGCTGTGCTTCTAGTGCAGGGGATGTGGGTTTGATCCCTGGTCAGGGAACTAAGATCTCACATGCTACAGCACAGCCAAAAGATAAAAATAAACAAAGTTAAACGTTTAAAAAGAAAAAGAAAAATCAGGGACATAGCCTGCACCATCTCTTCATCTTTATCTATCTAAATCCTATATATATTCAATTCCAATTGCCTAGTAACACCTTTCCCAAGTATTCCAGCCAGGAGGGATCAGTATTTCCCCTGGAACTCCTGCCACTTGGGAGTACGAACCACTTACTTAGTACTTATCTGTACTGCCATGCACGGCCTGTGATGTTTTACATTTGTTTATTATTGACTTAAACACAACCCAGCACCAATCATTACAAAAAGTGTAGATCAGGTGCAAAGAGGCGTCAGAAAATGTGTAAAAGAAACCACCTGCCAGGTGCTTATATTCGGCTAAGGTTTAAAAAAAGACAGAGAAGCAGAGATGAGACAAGGCGTGCTAAACGGACAGCATAACAGGGATCTCTTGTGACAAAGAGATTGTAAAAGGAACTGAAGAGGGGGCCTCCCGGGTGCTCTTGAAGAATGGTTGGGATTCTGTTTGGGGATACAGATGACAAGGCATTCAAGTAAAGGCATAAAGCCAGGCCATGCCTGGAAAGGAAGAGTAATGCCGGAGAGGGCCCTGGATACTGGTTGAGAAGAATAGGTCTGATCCCCAAGGCACAGTCCAGGAAAGCACAGACACCAAATCCTTACGCTACACTAGTAGTAAAAAAAAAAAAAAGTATGTATTTGGTGTGAGCACCACGTCTTATTAGCAACCTCAGCAGACCTGAAGACTTTCCAGTTACCTGATTAAACATATAGAGAACTCTAGTGACATCGTTCGCATACTGGCAGCGGGAGTAATCATCATCCGCCCAAAAGCCCCCTCGATCACATCTGCGCCAGGCCTTTCTCTCGTCCTGGGCGTTCCCAGGGTAGATCCCACTGCCGTGGGCGTTCCGAGTACACTGCAGGTACGCGGTGATGCCCGCCAGCGTTCTGGGCCACCTAGGGAGACGAAGACACAAGAGAACCTACACTGAGATAAGTAACAGCAGGGGAAATCAAGGATCAGGACACGTCACGCAGACTCAGAGGAAAATCAAGGAGAAACAATACTCCTCTAATAAAAAAGACAAAAACAAAAAAAGTTAAAATGAACTAAAACCATTGTAAGCTATCCGCTGAATAAATTTTTTAATGCCATAACAGAATATTTTCCTAAAATATTCCAAATATAAACACGGAAATTGTACCTTATCAAGCAGAAAAGAAAAATGGTGCACCAAATGGTCTTGTTTCTTTACTTACTGTTACTTATCATTGGCTTATATAACCATTAGGTATATAAGGTCAGAATCTTTTCCAATATGAATAGAATTTGGCCTTTCACAGAGAGTTAGTATACTTGCAGAAAGGACTGACATCCTTAAAGAGGCCTGCCGGCAATGCTGGCCCTTCGGTGGCACCCAGGAATTTGGGGCTTTTTGTGTTCACAGTTAACTGGTAAGAGTGATTCACTTTACCTAGACAGTCTGGGAAAGCCATATGGTGTGCGCTGAGCACCTGCTTTCATCCTGGGGGTCTGAAATTTTGGAATGAGATAGACAGAGGTTGCCTTTACGAACATTTCCCAACAGGAGTTTTGGATGCTGAGACTCGAATGGGCTTCCCTGGGCAGAAACACTATACAGAGGCTGCTGCCTTTTCAAGGCTGGAGGAGGAGTAAGCTCTGCATGAGCCTCCTGGGAGGCAGAGATAATCAAGAACTTCCACACTGATCGCCCCAGAATCCATCTGTGTCTTTTCCCTTATTATCCGGCTAGGTATATTACTACATCATTACATCTGAGCTGTGACCACAGCTGCATGCTGAGTCCTGTGAGTCCTTTCAACAAACTTTTGCACTTGGGGGTGGTCTTAAAAACTTCCAATAACATATACAACCGAATTTATCTGACTGAAGCCCAGATAAATTGCATAGGTACTGGGCAAGTGACTACACCAACCTGCTGGCGTGAAATCAGCACTAACTGGACTGGGAGAAATCTTTGCTATTTGAGCTCTATTTCTCCAAAACTGGGAAGGAAAATAATGTATTTAATAAAAGCTACAGATGACTTACAACATATGAACTTCTAAATTATAATATCAGCCACACCAAAATGGAATGCATTATCAAAAACTTTATAAATAGATTAAGCAATGCTAAACTAAATCTTATTAATGCAGTGGAAGTTCTAACTGTATTATATCTTAAGGAGTGTCAAAAAATAAATAATTCATTAATCAGTTAAACAAATCCTTCTTCTATTTTTAAAAATGAAAACACTCCAAAACTACGAGTAAAGACAGACAATACAGCATAAATAGAAAATATACTATGATTATTTAATAAAGGCATTGAATGTAACAAAATTAACAAATGGTATCTATTTCACTTCAAAGTATACTGCAAAAGTATTACAAGTTAACAGTTAATCCACATAAAAGACTTACCTGTTGGCAACAATAAATTATGATTTCCACACACTCATATCCAGAAAAATTTTAAATGGGGGAGGAGAAAGGAATGTCAAAAGGCAATTTAAAAAAAAAAAATCAATGAAGAACTAGCTGAGCTAAAGTTGTTATTGTTTCTTCACCTTGGACTTGAAAGAATAACAACAAAGAGTTTTTTTCTTATCCTTAAAAATCAGACTTACAGCCACAAGGCAGCAGTGATACCAATCACAGACAGTGTAAACTGTGTATTCAAAAATCTCTATGCTGCTTTAAAGAGCTACATATTTCTCTTCATTTATATTAACTATAAACTGATTATTAAAATTCTGAACATAAAGCATTTTAGATAAATAAGTTTAAACATAATGTTTTTAAAGCAACTTTGAAAGTAAGGGGAGTCTAAAGTAAAAGTTGTTATCGCTTACAAATTCTAAACTTTCTACTACAAAAACAAAAACAAAAACACAGCATTTAACTCAGTCTGCTTATCCTAACATAGTCCAGCACCAGTGGCTTCCCAGCTTTCAGGCCACCCAACAGCTTTCATTTCTCAAAGTCCCCTTGTTTAATTGCTAGAAGAACCAAACAGGGGAGGGAAATTGGGTGTGTGTTTCTGCTAAGTACAATGTCTACCAACTGTCTGCAGTTAAAACTGAATTAACACAACAAAACCTTCCAAAGGCCATCCAAAAAAAATCCCCTTAGAAACAGGAAATGCTGTTAATCCGTCTGAATTTCACACTATTTGAGTGGAATTTCCAAAATGTTTCCTAAAATCGTGGTTCTTAACTACTACAACAAAAGTACAAAATAAAAATAAACACTTCTGGCTCAACCTTCAGAGACTCATCAATCAGTAGATCTGAGATAAAGTTCAGGCACCTGTTTTTACTTTTAGTCTCCATAAATGATTCTGAAATCACCATTTTAAAGAGTAGTCCTTAGATATATAAGGATATACATGTGAATACATTTCTCAAATTCTTACTGACGACAGGAGACCAATTACCTACATCTATGCCTTTGAGAATAAAAAGAATTGGGGCAAATCAGCCCCTTTCAGCACTCTCCAAGTCACTGACCTGAAATCCCCTTTATTGTTCACCACCCTCTCAGGAGGACAGTACTGCGCAGAGCTCTCTAAGACCACAATATCCACGGTTCTTGTATTGTTCCCACGTTTGGTCTGGACGTGGCAGCCCCAATTTCCAGTCGATCCAGCCTGAATATTAGAAATGGTTAGGGCACTGCATGAAGAAAGAGTTTAAAGAGAGAAAATATGGTTAGGCAAGAAGGGAGACAACGTGCTCTTCGATCATGCATTTAGCAAACATGAATGTGCACTGGAGGCTAAGCGCTTGCTAGATAAAAATGAATTAAAAAAATGATCCCTCCGTTTAAGTGCTTCAGCCAAGTCAAGAGCTGTAACGTAAGAATGAATGGAGGGCAGTGGCACCGAGACTCCAAGAAAAGGCAGAGCGGGCCACGCCACGGAGGGAAACCGAGAGCCAGACAGAAGCATCACGGCACTGCCTTCAGCAAGACTAACGGAGAGGCCGTGTGCTTTCCGCTTTGCGTCCAAGTTCGTTCCTATCTTTTCCTTTAGATCTCACATATGAGGGATAAAAACGGAAACAGACCCACAGACATAGAAAACAAACTTTTGGTTCTCAAAGGGAAAGGAGGGAAGAGGGATAAATTGAGTTTGGGATTAACATATACCTACTACTATACATGAAACAGGTAACCAACAAGGACCTAGTGTATAGCAATAGTTTACTCAATAGTTTGTAACAACCTATAAGGGAAAAGAATCTGGAAAATATATATATATACACAGAGGTATAAGTGAATCAGCTTGTTGTACACCTGAAACTAACACAACATTGTAAATCAACTACACTGCAATAAAAAAAAGAAGAAAAAAGATAAAACAATTAAAAAAACTAATGGAGAAGTTTCCAAGTTACATCTACCTTTTCAGATTCTAAGGAAAATATTCAAGCATGAAGTAGAATAATATAAAATGTGTAATTAATATTTAAAATGAAATATGGAAAAGGGGTGAAAAGCTATCAAGTCTCTAAAAAGATTTAATAAATTACCAATTAAGGCTTTTAAAAAAGTATCTTTTCATTTAAAAGTATACTTCAACTTATAATAACAGCTATATTTCTGAACAGCTGTCAGAAAATTCAACTTTCAAGATGACATCATAATTCTCTAATATAAAACTTATTAATTAAAGAGCAAATGGCAGAATCTTCAATTAGCCTTTATTCCACCCAACATGATCTACTATACTTTGCTTTTATGTAGATACAGATAAATCATTACACATAAAGCATGTATCATTTTAATTAACTCACTAAAGAATGCCTTGAAGTTAATACACACTTTTGTAGCTTCTTAAATCATTAATGGCTTACACAACAATAAATGCTCTAATAAAGACTTTGAGGGACTGTGATTCTGAACCAAATAAAATGTTTATCATCTTTACTAAGTTAAACAAATTAACACATTGAAATAAATATATTCAAGGTAAAATGACACGGCAGAGTTTGACATTAAATTTAAATAACCAAAACTCTGTCAACTGGAATTCTACTTTATATGACTCTACTGAACCAAGAAAAAGTATATAAAAATTCTGGGCAATAAAAAGCATTCTCTAAACCAGAAGTCCCCATATTTTCTCAGTTCATGGTACCTTCATAACTAGAATAACTTTCACAGTGCCTCTAGCCTAAAAGAAACACCTACGGTGACTGCAATGACTATACGTCCTAAAACTGTGTATATACGTCCTAATACCTTAGTAGCCATTAAAAAAAAAATCAATTTAAAATAAATATTTCATTCTTACATAATCACAACTGCTTCCTAATGGGTTGTGCATGCTTACTGAGCACTCCAAAATTAATCAGATACAGATCAGACAATGATATCTCTATTTCTTGTTCCAAAATGATTTTCATACAGTACTTGTTTTGCACCACAGTAATTGTCAAAATACCAGTATCTAAGATGACACAAACCAAAGGGATGCAGCATGATGTAATGTCAACACCCTAACTGCCTGGAGCTGGTAGCTGTGAGATGTCCCCAAATGTCCAGTTATCACTATGCTCAAACACTCAAAATACCCCACAGCACCTCTGTACGCTCACCGCAGTATCCCAGAGCATGTCAGCACACCCTCTGGGGAAAATGATCCTAACATTATTTAAAGATAACTTTCAGCAATACCTTCAATGTCTAAAACCAATTAGCAGAATAAACTTTTCAAGAATCCTCAACACAACACGTTAGGAGATTTAAGGACAGGGGTAGCTTCAGTTTCAGTGAGCAGTAAAAATACAAACTCCAGTTCTCACTAATGAAGGCCCAACGACATGCAAAGACCAATGAAGAATCGAGAGGTCTATGAAGTTAACCAATCCAAGAACCACATATTTCCTTCTCCTACAACTTTCTATTATTCTGGAGCTAACTCCGGGTAAAGGACTTCCCAGTCTTCATACGAAAGACTTTCACTTTGGTAAGTATTACTACCAACAGAAAAATGTTATGCGAAGTTACTATCCTTTGAATTCATTCTTTTTTAATGCTAAAGGAATTTAGATTAAGTTAAACATGACTTACAGAAATGAATTTATAAAGTAAATCTTGTTACTTGTTAGAAAATTTAAGAAGCCTAGATTGAAGCTCTTGGAATTATATTCAATATCCTGTGATGAACCATAATGGAAACGCATCTGAAAAAGTATATTCATATATATATATAACTGAGGCACTTTGCTCTATAGCAGAAATTAACACAGCACTATAAATTACAGTAAAATTTTAAAAAATAAATTAAAGCTTTTATTCAGACATTTTTAAAGCTTTACTGTTGTGAAAGTGAAAACGAAGTCACTCAGTCATGTCTGACTCTTTGCGACCCCATGGACTGCAGCCTTCCAGGCTCCTCTGTCCTGGAATTCTCCAGGCAACAATACTGGCGTGGACTGCCATTCCTTTCTTGGTTCCTATCAAACCACACTCCCTACAATTAACAGCTATAAGCTGGAGACAAACTACAGTACGGCAACTATGTGAACACAGGCGAGTGATCCAAAGCCAGCAGAAGCCAAAAAGAAACTGACTTTAGGAAGAAGAGACTGGCACTGGGGAGTAACCAGGAAATTTTTTTTAATGACTTTTGCCCAAGGGCAGGCATTATTCAAATAGAAACTCAAAATCTGAGTGGTTAAAAAATCAAAGGACAGAGGTAAAAGGAGCCTGGCTAAAAGCCCAAACTTGTGCATATACAATTTACCCAGTTTTTAACTGATCCCTGACCTACATGCAGACAGGGCAAACACCACCCAGATTTCAGTGGCTGCCTACCATACAAAAGCCAGATCTAGGAGTTTGAGCTTAACCGAAAGTTAATTGCTCATTGAGAAGAATACAAAAGAATTCAGAGTCAGGGTTCAGCAAACGTTTTCTTTGAAGGCCACAAAGTAAATACTTCAGGTTTTGCTGACCAAGAAGTAATACTGAAGGTATCTGTGTAACCATTTGAAAGGTAACTATTTAAAACTATAAAAAAAAATTCACAGGCTAGATTTGTCCCATAAGGTGTACTTTGTCAGCTTCTCCACAGCAAATCATTCACATTATCTAGGATACAATCCCACATTACCAGACATATAAATAATACTTTTTAAAGTAGAAAATATAAACCATATTCATAAAAAATAAGCAGGGTGATGACCCCCATGTGACCCAGATACTAAAATAAGAGGCAAGGATTTAAGGGTTTCTACTATAAAAGTTCAAAGCATAAATCAAAATATGCTTCTAAGAAAATCTCAGAAGAGAAAGAGAAATTATGAAATACAATATTCAAACCTCAAAATTCCCAGACCTGAGTCTGAACTCAGAGAACTATTAGTTTTTTGGTTGTTTTTCATGGTACTTTGGTAATACTACACAAAGTGCCTCAGTAGAAAGTTGAGAAATCATAGCTCTATCCTTAAATATCCAAGTTGAGGTCTAACTTCATCAAATTGATAAAAAGGAAAGAAAGAAACACAGAAAAGGCTTGGAGAGATAATCAGAGACAGAGGCAGAAAGAAGGAAAAAGAAAATTCAATGCCTGCAGATTAACATATCACCAAAATAAAATACAATGAGTGATAACATATTTATTTTTATCCTGTTTTTTGTACTTTAACTTCTTCGAACTAACTATTGTGGCACTTGCACCAAACATGAGGTTAACAGGTGGTATACTGTTTTATACTAACAGGATGAAAAAAGGCAGTATCTTAAAATGCAACATCAATCATAAGACAGTAAAAATTAGCTGATTCCTAAAAGTGAAATTCCGAGCTTATTAAAAGCAGCAGGAAATTATTGGAAATTAAGTTTGGTTAAAAAAAAAAGTTTACATTTTTTCCTCTTAAAACTTTAAACAAAATGTCTCCAACTTATAAAGTGTTTCCCTTCTACCTTATGCTTTTTTCCCCTCCAAAACTAGATGGAAAAGATGTCTATTTAACTTTTGAAAATAAATAACAATCAGAAAAAGAAATGTCAGACATTTGCCTTTTAAATGCAAAAAGGTAAAATATTAAATTCCAACTAAACATTACAATTCCTGAGATGATAAATAAAATCTACAGAGACAATTCCTCATCTAAAAAAGTTTACCTTGCAATCAATGAGCAGTTGTGAATCATGTTCTTTTCAACAAAGATACCTTGCGATTCATCAGTTTCAACTATCCGCCCATCCTGATACCATAACACTTGCATGTCTTGATCGATATATGACGCCATGCACTGGAAAGGAAGGCTGTCTCCTTCAAATACAACTTGACGATGAGACGGAGTCATGTAGAAAGATGGTAATTCAAGGGGAGGATCTGGAGACAGTGGAATAAAGACTCAGTAAACAAATCCTATATTCACACTACAGAACTTAAAATTATAGAAGTTCTAATTGAAATCTTAAAAATGGAAAAACATATTCCTCAATAACCAGCATTCTAGTTTTACCATCAACAAAGATGTTGCTGAATTAAGAGGATCCAAGATGGAAACACCATTAACTAAAATTAAAATTAAACCATTTCATGTCACTTTTACAAAGCTGATATATTTCTTCCCAATAAGAAAAATAAAAGGGAAATCTTAAACTACATATGCAAAAACGTACACAAATATCATGGCTCACTAAAAGCCTTTAAAATATTCAGTCTCTAACACAATAATTCTACTTTTAGTAGCAAGCTATCCTAAATAGCTAATACGTAAAGATGTACGTAAGGAAATTCATCTTGTTCATGTTTATGGAGTGAGAAATTAACAACCTATATATGCAGTAATAAGGAAATTATTGTGGCTATATCCCTATAATGAAAAAATAAAAGTTATGGCTACATATATATATATATAAATGAATTGGTATACATCTTTCATATCAATATGATGAGGAAATAAGTTTACATTATTTCAAGTTTAAAAACAATACAAAATAACAGAGTATGGTATTTTGGATAAAACATAATAAAAAGGTAGAAAACTGTTATGTACACCAAGGTATCTTTGCTACCTATGAGTGATAAGAATGTAAGTATGTTGTTTTTTTTCTTTTAGTTTTTTCATTTTTTCCCCCCAGCTTTATGGAGGTATAATTGACAAAATTATAAGATATTTAAAGTATACACCAAGGTGATTTCATATGTGTACACATTATTTCTTTTCATAAAACTTTAATTCCATGAGCACACTTCACATGTGAAACAACAATAATAATGATGACAATAAAAGGAAAAAACTGATAGGGTTGTTTATTTCCAAGCACAGAGACAAAACTAGAAGCTCCCTCTATCATTTTAAGGACTGTTTCTTGTTTTTTCTGGGTTTTGTTTTTCATTAAACACATGGTAAATGTATTATTTCCCTCAAGTCTTTAGATATTCTTGAAAAAATCATGATTTAACAGCTTTACGCTATTTCATTGAATGGACTGCCATAAGTAAGCCAATGCCCTCTTTTTCAGAATTTAAGATATGTTCATATATAAAATCTGAAGATTTACATACAAGCTGATGATTTCTGAAGAATTAAGCCCTACATGCAGAATTAGCTTTATCAAGTTATATCAATTCCTTAAGAATAGTGATATATACTGCCAAGCCACCCTTCAAAAAGGCTGTATCAATTCATACCCTATCAATAAAATGCATGATTGCATCCTGAGATTTTAGTACTATCAACAAATCACTGATTTGCTATTAGAAAGTATGAAGATCTATACTATTTACTGAAATTGAATTTCATTAAGAAAGCTGTTCAGAACCTAAGAACTTTAAATACCAATTGAAAAAAACATTTTTTCATCCAACTGACTTAACTGTTGACAAAAACTAAATATTATCAAATTCATGAAGACTGATGGCTACAATCAGTTCCAATGTATAAAAAGAATTCTGAAGTTTGTCAGGAAGCACATGGCAGCAAGTAAAACACAGCTGACCCTTTCTCAGTTTTTCTTCCTTACCACATGTCAACAACTCCTGCTTCACACCTGTGACCGGCTGGGCCTGAAGAGACTTGGGATAAACACACCGTGTGTCCCGCACCGTGATGTTTCTCTCCTTTACCCAGCGGTGCATCCACAGTATGTTACAATCACACAGCAGATATTCAGTCTGAAATTCTCTGCGGCACACAAAATGCAATTTAGACAGGATGGCAAGTGAATTAAACTGCACTTTTGCTTTACGTTGGCTCAGCCTTTGTGTGGAAGCACACAGCTGCTCAATCTCTCCTAGAGCACATACAGTACCATCAACTGGCTGTGGTTTCCTTCCCAGTGAGAGGATGTCGAATGTCTGACCCCAAGATCCCTTCCCACCTGATCCTGGACTGACTCTGCTTTCAATCAAAGATGGTATGTGAACAAAATCGATTCTTCGTCTATGAAACACATTTCTGAAGCCCAGGGTACTGGAATATCACATCCACGTTCCTTTTGTCTATCAAACTTCTATGGATTTGTCATCAAGTCTATGGCGCTATTACTGGAAACTGAAGCTTTCCCCCTTTCTTCCAGCATCACCGCCATGTTCTTGGCTTAAATGTCTGCAAACTCTGCTAATTCTGACAGCATACAGCAACATATGACTGCTTCGCATGGTCACCTTCTGTTTGTCTGACTACGATGACTAACTTCTAATTCCTAAGAACCACCTTCTGGTGAGTTTATCTTTTATAAACACTGACAATTTTGCTCAACTTTTGCATGAAAATACTTCCTACATTCCTGCTATCTAGAGTTTCAAAAGTCAGACCATTTTTGCAGTCTTTATCTCCTAAACTTCACAGAAATGGCTGACATAAGCCCACTATAAGGAGATGTTTTCACTAAAAAGCAGTTTTCTGGGTAAGAACGTTAATAGTACCAAAAAGACCAGGTAAGAGTTTGATGCAGGGTGCAGGAGCCACAACTCTTAGTTGTGGCATGTGGGATCTAATTCTCTGACTAGGGATTGAAACCAGGCCCCATGCAATGGGAACACAGACTCTTAGCCACTGGACCACCAGGGAAGTCCCAGAACCATAGGTGATACTTGGTGGAAGAGTTTTCCAGGCCAAGGGCCCCATAACTGCAAAGGCCCTGAGGCAGAAGAAGCATGTCTGCCTGGCATCTTGGAGGATTACTATGGAAGAGGGGGACTTGACTGGACTTGAGATCAGGGAACGAGATGATCCAAAGCCTTGTTCACTGTGCCAAGTTAGTGGCTTTTACTTTGATCTGAAAAATGACTGCAAGTTTTTAAGCATGTGAAAATATTATCTGTCAAAAAAATATATTATCTATCTCAGAGAAAGAGAAATATCGCATGACATCCCTTACTGTGAAATCTAAAAAGAAATGATACAAATGAACTTACTTTCAAAACACAAAGAGACTTATAGACTTAGAAAACAGAACTCACGGTTGCTGGGAGGAAGGAATAGTTAAGGACTTTGGGAAAGTTATGTACATACTGCTATATTTTAAATGGATAACCAACAAAGACCTATTGTAAAGCATATGGAAGTCTGCTCAATGTTATGTGCCAGCCTGGATGGGAGGGGAGTTTGGGGAGAATGGACGCGTGTATACGTATGGCTGAGTCCCTTCACTGTTCACCTGAGGCTATCACAACACTGTTAATCAGGTATATCTCAATAAAAAAAAATACTTTGGGTATTAAAAATAAAATTAAATTTAAATTTAAAAAAAGAAAAAAAAAGTTTGACGCAGGGATTCTAGAAGTACATACATATATCTGCCATGATGGTGAGAAGCCCCTTGAGCACCTAACCTATTGGCTTTATTCCAATGAAAGATGCTAAATGAGACTGAAATGATAAATTTACAAAACTAAAGATGAAGAGGAAGGCAGGGAAAGGAAAAAGAAAGGGGCAGGGAAGGGAGGAAAGATAAGAAGTGAGCATACATCAAACAGGCATCTGGCAGAGAAGACATCTTTCACTGGAAAAAGAGACTCAAGTCTGTATGTCACATGCAATAAAAATTTGAAAAACCATTGTATTTAACTGTAATTCCAATAGGAATCAGTAAAAGTTATGCTTTGAGACATATTAAGGTCTATCTGAAAATACAGTAAGCTTCAAAAGTAACTCCTAGACAATCTAATCTCTCACTTAACAAAACTGGTTTTGGGTGTAAAAAAAAAAAACTCAGCCAATTTTAAAGCCACAGAGAATTGTGTAAATATGACCATACACTGACTTCATAAAGCAAGCATTCTATGTAAGCATGACCAAAAATAGCAGTAATAAGTTGTGAATTCAGTTTGGGGATGGAGTCACAGGATAGAATTAATCTCTAAAGCATAACATGAATGACGTGTTAGTTGCTCAGTGGTGCCTGACTCCTTGTGACCCCACGGACTGAGACTCTCCAGGCTCTTCTGTCCATGGGATTCTCCAGGCAAGAATACTAGAGGCAGGTTGCCATTTCCTTCTCCAGGAGATCTTCCCGACCCAGGGATCGAACCCAGGTCGCCTGCATTGCAGGCAGACTCTTTACCGCGTAAGCCACCAGGAAAGCTCTCAAAGCACAACGTAAGTCTTAACTATAAACTCTTCATAAGAAGGTTGGCTTATTTTATACTTTGGGGATTTAATTACATAAACAAAATATTCTCTAATTTGGAAACACAAAGAAAAAAATTACCAACCTATTTAAATATAAATTAGAGAGATAAGAGTATTCTAAGAAGAAAATGGTTGCTCTAGCCTGACACACATTATTATTTTTTTTTCCTGACACACATTATAAAGGTTTATGGTATGTTTTTCAATGTGAATGCCAACTCTCAAGTGAGATTCTAATTACTGCAAAATCACAAGATTTTCCCATGAAGTCTCTTAAGCCGTATAATAACTGTTTTTAATTTTCAGACACTAAGATACATTTACAAAAACAGGAAGAAAAAATTCTTACTTACAAAGATCGTAATGAGCCAAGATAATCAAAAGTTCCTTGAGATAATGAAGAAAACAAGTTCCCTGAAAGGTTTCTGGAAAAAAGGAAATAACTTCACTGTAAGAAAGGCAAACAATTATATATCATTTTATATTACAATTCCTAAAACATCCTATCATTAAATACTGTTATTAAGAAGTTATGAAAGTTGTTTTAAACCTCATAGAAAGAAATATCTAATAAATATTTTCTCCAAAGTTGAAGAAGAAAATTAACCTTATATAAAGCAATACATAACATTACTTAAAACTACTGCTGGATAAGGATTTTTCTGTTAAATAACACGTAGAACCTCCAAGTTACCTTCCTGAACCTGATTTTTAATCATGCTCTCATTGCAACTAGAACTGTTCTTCAGGAGTTCACTCAGTTTCATTTAAGGAAACAAAAATTAAAAAACGAAGAAAAGGATGGTACGAACAACCAGCAGCAGCTGACAGTCACCCACTAAAATATATCGGAAGAGTGAAATGGGGCCAGGGTTTAATCAAAGACTTGGGATAGAATTCAGTGTTGCCCTTGAGCAGATTACTTAACCTCTCTGGTTTCCCCATGTATCGTGGCTTTAATAAGTACATAAATGCTTGCAGAGTTTGCTATAAATTGTAGAACACCTTATGCTACTATATGAGTAGTTCGAACAAATCATTTTTTGTGATTTCTTCCATGCTCGACTTTCATAAGCTCCAGGACAGAAAGGACTTGTGTGTCTTACTTACTTGGGTACCTCTGGTAGCCGGTAGCAAGCCAGGGTATACAGTAAGTGCTCAATTGCAGTGGCTGGCTGTTCAGAATATGGACCCTAGCTTTAGGAGGTGCTACCAAGGGCTCCAGGAAAATGGCAGCATGACCCAACCACCACAAGATCTGTTCAGTGCCTGCTATAGTATCAAGAATGTTATAGTTTGGACCTAGAATTCTCAAGAAAGAAGTCCTGAGACCCGCAAGGAGGCCTGCCTCTCCTCCAGAGGCTGAGTTAAATCCTTTAAGTGTGGAAGAAAGTGACAACTGGGTGGAAGGATTCCCCAGTGGGGAGAGGGAAGAAACTTGAAGGGGGAAGAGGTCAGCTGTTTCCATGACACCTGCAACGACATATTTCTGGATGGGAAGACTAAACACTGCACAAACACCAGTCCCTCAAAAGTAGTATATAATGGACTTCAGTAAAAACACTACTGAATTCATTTTACATATATCTTAGGATTTTTTTTTTTAATAGAAAAGAGGCTGGGTAAAATAATTTTGACCTTCATAAAAGAATTGCCAAGGAACTTAAAAAATAAAAAGAATACTTGCACATTAAAAGAATCATGAAAGCAATGCCTTTTTCTTTTTTGGCCTATCAGAGTGAATACTGAATATGGTTATGAAAAGGGTATTATGGCTGACGGAGTACAAATCATAACATTTTAAGAAAGTAACCTGGATGTAATTAAAATGAACAACTGTACTTTTATCAAGGTACCCTATGTGCAATTATAAGATTACTGGGGTTTACTGTAAATAATATAGGTGGGAAGACAGATGTGATGTGGAACTAAAATAAGATAGGCTATGAGTTGCTAAGTGCTGAAACTGACTGATGGGTACAGGGAGATTCCTTGTACAATTATCTGTAATTTTTTTTTAGATGTCTGAAAGAGTCTGTAGTAATTGGAAATAAAAATATATACTACAAGTATAGGATTTAAGTATAAATAAAACGACTGTATCTTACAGGAACCATTAGATTCTAATTGCTAGGTAACTTTATGGTAATTATTAGGTATATTAATTTGTTTTTCCTTGGAAATCACTGAGGAAGGAATCACATTGGAGAAAGACATGCCATCCGCCCAGTAAATCCCAACACAAACCAATTTTTCCTCCGGTGTTGGAACAAACTACTGTTTGGCTAGACACCAAGTGAAGTAATTGGCTGATGACCATAAAAATTCACACATACTTTTAAACATTAAAATCACATTCCAACTCTGAGATACTTATACCAAAAAAAGCATCATGGAATTGAGAATGACAATGTTCACAGCAAAGTCACTCTCTCATGTCCTAATACAGCTCACTCGATGGAGTGAGAGGTGAGTTACCCACCCACTCCCACTCATGTTGTTTCTTACTCTCTCACTTAATTTTCATTTACTTTTTGTTAAATAGATATTTGCATTCCTGTGAGTTAAATGGATATGATGCAGCATCTGTGTATATACAGGCGTGTTTACCAGGGCAGACTTGTTAAAGGAGGAGGTAATGAATCAAACGGTACCTCCTTTCACCCAGGAGTAATTGACTAAATCATACTGTTCTTCACCTCATGGCTCAGACAGTAAAGAATCCGCCCGTAGTGTGGGAGACCTGGGTTCAATCTGAGTTGGGAAGATCCCCCAGAGGAGGGCGTGGCAACCCACTCCAGCATTCTTGCCTTAGAGAATCCCCATGGACAGAGGAGCCTGGAGGGCTACAGTCCATGGGGTCGCAAAGAGCCGGGCACGACTGAGCGTCTAAGCACAGCACACTGCTCTATACTTGTGGAGTACTCTGTTAGCCAGTCAGAAGCATGAAAAAAAACATTCTCCAGAAAAGATAATGGTATTCTACTAAAAAAATATTCTCCTAAAAAGATAATGGTACCTTGGTAAATTTTTTTAAAGTAAATTGTCAAGTAGAACACACTTTTTAAAGATTTTCTTTGATGTAGATCATTTTTAAAGTCTTGACAGAATTTGTTACAATACTGCTTCTATTTTATGCTTTGGGTTTTGGTCACAAGGCATGTAGGATCTTAGCTTCCCAACCAGGGATCGAACCCATTCCCCCTGAACTGGAAGGTGAAGTCTTAACCACTGGGTCACCAGGGAAGTCCAGAGTAGAGCACATTTTTAAAGCCCTGTGTGGATGCCTATACATGTGCAGTGGCAATAGAAAAATCAGAATATATACACTGGACAGTATATGCTATCTCAGAGGGGTGTGTTTGAAAAGATGAAGGGGAAATTTAACTTTTCCTGCATACCTTTCTATATGGTTTTATTACTTAACAACATCAATAATTTTTAAATTATAGAAAGGAAGTTCTTATAAATATCACTCAACTGACAGAAAAATATTAAAGGTATAATTCTTAGGGGGAAAACACAGGTTTTAAATTGATCAAAATTCATAAGGAAAGTTTTGATTTTTTTTTTTTGATCTCCTAACAACTACTCTGCAAGCTAACTTCCTAAGTGAAGGATACAGACTTCACCAAAGTCCATTATTAGTTCCATCTTTTTTCTGCCAGTTATTCCCAGGGTTAGAGTGGGAACCTCTGGGAGGATGGCTTCACTTCCCAGAAGTTCTCCATCAATAAAGGCAGAGATCAATACACAGATTCAATCAATTTACCTACCACACCCAAGTCCACTGAACACTCTGACGTATTTTTACAAAGTCATTTTTCAATTTTTACACTAAATCACCAAAGCCCAGACTTGTTTCAGCACAATGAGAGGTCTGGGCGGGAACACCACAGGCCTTCTGCCAAGGTCTCCAGACTCCCTGGCTAAGAGGCCAAGTCAGTCTGAGGGTCCAAAGTTCCAGGGTAACCCACAGAGTTGAGCGGAAGAGGTAGCAGAGGAAAGAGCTAGAACAGTAATCTACTCTAGACGGACTTCTTTTGCACGTTTACTCTATAGGGTGGGAAATAGTAACACAGAGCTTCTCTGACTCTTAACCTAAAAATGTACTACCTGTCCCTTAACTAATCAGACTCTCTTTTCCACTTGCTAGAATGAAGATGCTATTCTCCATATGTGAAATACCAAATGCTATCAGCCTTTACAAGCAACATACAACCTGGCTGAGAGAGCCCAGAAAGCTGTGTGGCCCACACAGAACACCCATCCAAAGGCTCCTGATCCAATGCTCGAGAACTATGTCCCCCCAGATGATCACGGGCAACTCCACTGCAGTGCACTCCTGAAAGTTAAGAAGCTACCACAACTGCTAATTTTTCTTATGTGTTTATGTTTAGTACTGGTAATTTTTCTTCAGTTCAGTTCAGTCGCTCAGTCATGTCCGACTCTGCGACCCATGGACTGTAGCCCACCGGGCTCCTCTGTCCATGGACATTTCCAGGCAAGGATACCGGAGTGGGTTGCCTTTTTCTTCTTCAGGGGATCTTCCCGACTCAGGGATTGAACCCATGTCTCCTGGGTCTCCTGAATTGCAGGCAGATTCTTTACCCAATGAACCACGCGGGAAGCCTTAATTTTTCTTAGAACAGTATTTAAAGGATATGTCAGGTATGGTTCTATATGTGCCATACTGTTGCATTTAAGAGGGCTATCATCTACTACTACATGGACTACAAAATTATCTCAATCAACCACAAAGTAGGAAACTTGGTAGTATTATTTCTATGCTTTAATGATTCACCTGGATATATGTCCATTATCTTCTACGTCCTGTAAATTCTCACAACAGGTATCAGAGAATTGGTAAAAATGTAAGAGACAATCCAGGCTTTAAAATTTGCAAAAACATTAGATTTTAAGGCAGGAGGCAAAAACCAAAAATAAGTGTATAGTAACCTTGTTTAATATAATGTCCAGAACAACACTTTTGCCTAAAGAACTTTTGTTGTTGGGTCAAAAATCCCTAGACCAAAGCTCTAAATCCATCTGGAACTAAAGTCGAGAAAATGGTAAACTTCAGATTCCCTCTTTCACTATTTGATTCATCACTACTCAAAAACATAACAAATTTTTCTCCATAAATGACTCAGGTTGCCAATTTTTACATATTCCTCAAAACCAAAAATAAAAAAATCTCGAGATAATAAAAGCACTGAAACAAAACTGTTTATAATCCAGTTACAAAAAAAGAAAACCGTAATAGATTTAACTGATTTCTAGCAATGAGTAAAGCTGTACACCAAATCAATCTTTTATTTAAAAACATAAACTTGGGCCATCTATCTTTCCCCCAGAGCTAAAGGGCACACTGAGAAATACAATTTGCTGGCTGAGAAGCAGGAGTACTTAGCTCTGTTCTGACAAGTGAGACCCCTCACTTACTGCAGAGATGAGATAATCTCAGTACTTAAGCCCACATGGCTTCTTCAAAGTTAACTTGAACAAAACAGATGAAACACCATAAAAAGCTACAGAGAGAAAGAGCCAAGCATAGGCCATCTCAGAACTAGAACTTCTACCTCAAAATCCTGCCTTCCATGCTATACCCTATTTCCAGATTGCTCTTCTCTAAAGCATGATTTATGCCATTTCCCCACATCAACGTCTTCCAGCGGCCTCCTAGGACTGAATCAGTTCTAAGCTTCAGTCTGCCTTTCATACACTCTTGTATAAAGCTCTATTACAGGTAACTGTCCTTATTTCTAGTTACTCTCAGATTCTTAACATAACACTAAAACATATTTGACGGTATACACAAAGTTCTCCATTTATGTTAGATACAAATTATAACAAAGTTATAGATAATTCAAATGCTAATTAATCCTTATAGTAACTTTGAGGTACTATTAATCCTACTGTATAAGTGAAAAACAGAAAAGCTCAACAGGTCACCTATAACCACAAGGTCAGAGGAGTGACTTAAACAGTCAATCTACGCATAAGACTATCTGCCTTCACCTTGACAAACTGGCCTCGCTCTGATTCCTACCTCCCTGTATCATTTGCTTGACTTCTTTTCCTTTCTAAAGATCTGGACCATTAGCTCAAGATTCACCTCTTCAAAGAAATTTTCCCAAACCATCAAAGCTTTTGATCATGTGTCTCAATATGGACCTATTCTCTACATTGCGTGTGTGCATGTACGTGTGGAGCAGTGGATGTAATGCATTATTATATTCTGATGACATTATATCTCCATGATTAAATTTCCAGCTCCTTATCCCCTACCTTCAATCTTTCCCAGGGAAAGGTTGAAGGCAGGAGGAGAACAGGATGATAAGAGATGAGATGGTTGGATGGCATCACCAACTCGATGGACATGAGTTTGAGCAAGCTTCGGGAACTGGTAATGGACAGGGAAGGCTGGCATGCTGCAGTCCATGGGGTCGCAAAGAGAGGACATGACTGAGCAACTGAACTGAACTATCCCCCTACCAGTTCTATAACCTCTACAGTTGCTATTTTAAACATATAAGTGGTCATAAAAATCTGGGTACTGGTTCAAATGCTTCCTTGTATTATAATACAAAAGACAGAGGTACTTACAGCCTAACCAGATTGGTGAGTCCTCGGAATATATCTGCATTCAGACACCCTATTCGGTTGTTTGTCAGATCCCTAAGAAGAAAGGGGAAAAGTATCTTCAATTAGTTCTCTTGGTTAATGAAGGTTTCATACATTTGATATTCAAGAATGGCACCCAAGTATCATGCAAGACTTTTCTTTTAAGCATCTCTAAAATATTCACTTATCTCAAGTGCAGCGCTGAGAGAAGAAATAATCCTTGCTTTCACTTACTTCTGGCACATACAAACTAAACGCTGTTTAATTACAGTGCCCTCGATATTTAAAGCATTTACTCCTGTAAAATGACTCAAGATAAAACCAAAGTAGTAAAAATGAGACTCAATCTATCTTACTGCCTGTGATGATATACACAGCTAATCACTCTGGGTAAGTTAGGGAATAGGGCTGATATAAGGCAACATCCAAGAGACAATGGGTAAAAGGGTACATTATCACAATGCCAAAACTTTTATTTCCTCAAGAACAAGTGAAACTTAATGCTAACTTGTTACATTCCTTAAATACTCAGAAGTTTTGACTGTAATGAAAAAACAACTGAGTTAGCTTTTACTTTACAAATCTGTCATTTAGGCTCCAAGCCAAATTACTTTATAACAATATCTAGGTAATGGCCCATTTTTTTTCAGTCACTCCTAAACTTCTTATAGTTCCTATCAAATGCTACTTTGAAATCATTTTTTTTCTCCTCCTCAACGTATGTAACTTTTTTCCTTTTCTCTGTAATAATTTTAGTATTTTGTTCTTTCTACACTATACTTCTTCACACTAAGCACAGTGAACACACTTTTACACTTCAATTAGATTTATTTTAATTAGGAGATAATTGACTATTTCTTCAAATAAGAGAGCATAGCTTTCATCATTTCCCATCAGTGGATTTAGTATGGAAGCCCTCAAACAATGAACCTTTGTTTTTATCAGTTGTTAAGATTTGGGATTATTGGTCATTTTTAATTTCAATAGAAGAAGTAAAACAAGCTTTCTAAGCCAAACTTTAAAAAATATTTTTATCATATTTTCTTCACTGTCCATATTATTCTCTGTAATAGACCAGGACATATTCACTGAGTTACTCTTTAGAGACTTATACCAACCGTTTCTAAACTAAAACTGTCAGATTCTAAATTATACACTTGGTAATGGGGGGTGGGGTATTAGTCTGATAGAAATTACAAAGACTTCATATTTGAATTCAGTACTGACTCATTAATTTTTTCCTTTAGGTATTTTGAAAGCTAATTTAGGTAACCCCTGGAATTCAAAAATTTCATAGCCCTGTTTCCCCTTTCTTAGGGCAACTTTTGATTTAAAAAAAATCTTAAGCAATACAAGTTTTTAACTACATTCATTATGCTCTAGCTCCTCAGAATATTAAAACTAAGTATTTAATTGTGTGGGACTTTTCTTTATTCTGGCTGATTTTCCTTCTATTTCTGGGCTTTACTATTTTAAGAAAATGAGGCATCATCTTGCGAAGTGTTGCTTAAACAAGCATTTCTGAGCTCTATTCATTATCTTGTCTCAGTTCTGAGCTTTAAATTGTGTAATTACCATTGATTCTTTGGGAAACAATTTCATTATAGTTATACCTATTTAAAATGGAATTTAGGTACTGATAATGAGTTTTCATTTGAATTGAGAATCAGCTTGAATTTTGTTGATAAAGCAAAAGAAAAACTGAATGGGTCTAGATTTTACCTACTTCTGGTAGTTTATTCTTCAGAAAGCCACTGACTTAATCTTCCTGATCCAAATTATCTATAAAATAAAGGCAAAGGCACGGGACACTTACAAAAACACTTTATATGTGGTTGCTGAGTGAGATGCACAACTGAATGATTTAAGGCCTCATAGGAAAAAGCGCCTGTAGTTAAGAAGTGACTAGCAGAATACCTTTCTATCTCATTGAGTTTTCATATAGAACTCTCTCAGCGTGCAAGCTGTATGCCAACTTAGCTGTTTGGAATTAAGAACGAATTTTCTAGTGGGAAGATTATAAATGACAATTACCTTCCTAGGCATGAACACCAAAGACTACTTAATGTGTAATGCAATGAAAAAATGCCAAGGCAACATCTGGGACAATCATGGTAATTAAATTAAGTGCTACTGAACAAGAAAATTTTAATTTTATTTTGGATAGCAATATGTGAAAAATTATTTACTGAAGGATAAAGAACTGATGGAGAACGTAGGATATTTTGCAGTATCCTTGAAAGATCCTGATGAAGCTGCTTTTTATTAAGAGTCAAATTTCCTTCAATCCCTACCTCAATGTGCAGATATTATCATATTAAGCTCCCTATTACCAGAAAACAGAACATGGACGGTCACGTGGATCACAGAAGGAGAGAATAAGTGGACTTGTCTGGCCATGATACCACACTCCTCCCTCCTCTTGCAAAAACTAGTTCTAGTAATTCTCCAGCTTTAGCATCAGAATCACCAGGAGGGACAGTTGAAACAAAAATGCTTTGGCCTCAGCCCCAGAGTTTGATAGGGCAGCTCTAGCAGCTACACTCCTACTCCTTCTCCCTATGTGAGGACTCACATTCCATCCAAACAAGGTATCAGTTTGTCCTAGTAAGAAGCACAGAGAAAATGACTCACTGTTACAAATCAAGCTCAGCGAGCTGCTGCCCTCCACTCCCTAAGGACTGTGTCTGGAGATGCATGTAGCCTGCTGATGGCCCTGGTCCACGCTCCACGCTCCTGGCAAGTCCCCACTGCTTCAAAGACCCGTAACAGCTGAACACCAGCGATTGCCCTATCTCTCTGGGAGTATATTCCAAACCCATATCCAAGATCTTGGTTGGTATACATGATTCCACTAGACTGCAAACCTTCCAAGGGGCTCCTGAGTTAGTTCCCTTTGTATCTCTGGAGGCCGGCTCACTCCTGGGCCCAGAGGATGGACTTGATAAATGTTTGTTTAACTGAATTGATGCTGATCTGTCTTTCCACTTCAGTGACATCTCTATACGTTGATAATACTTTCACTGAAGTCTAAACCTAGCTTGATCCACTGCAGCTCTGATGTCACTAATCTGATCACGTCAACAAAAAAAGTTTTGCCAGTCCCCCACTGTCTAAAAGATTTGAAATTCTTCAACATGGCAGGAGGTCATCAAAAGCCTGGTCTCTTCCTGACTGACCTTACATTCCAATGTTCTTTTCCCCTTTCTACTTAATGCTTTGGTCAAAGCATTTGTTCTTTCACACCTGTGTCCACTCTGTTTACAGAGCTCTTTCTGTTATTCTTCAATACATGTTCACCCCTCAGGAGCAAGGTCAAGTCAAAAGGCTGGCTGCTCTCATGGCAGGTCATTCCTATCTCAGGTGGTCCTCCTTTCCCTGGCAGTAATATTATTATTATTATTTAGGATGCATTTTCACTATCTATTTGCCCCTAAGAGTCTGTGAGTTTTTCCGGGGAAGTCCAAGCATAGTAAGCAGTCAGCACTCAATAAATGCATTCAGAAGGAATCAAGGGTAGTGGGGCAGTCCACATGGCTGAAGCACCGGGTGACCTCTAAAATATGAGCACTCTCACAAAGCAGTTGTGACCAGAACACGATAAGGAAAGCAAGAGTGCTTCGTCTCAGAAGTAATAAAAACTGGTCTTCAGGTTTTGAAATAACATATAGATAAAATATATAGGAAATTGGCAAGATTTTTAAATCATTAATAGAAATATGAGGCCTCACTTCTGGGCATACACACTGAGGAAACCAGATCTGAAAGAGACACATGCACCCCAATGTTCATCGCAGCACTGTTTATAATAGCCAGGACATGGAAGCAACCTAGATGCCCATCAGCAGATGAATGGATAAGGAAGCTGTGGTACATATACACCATGGAATATTACTCAGCCGTCAAAAAGAATTCATTTGAATCAGTTCTAATGAGATGGATGAAACTGGAGCCTATTATACAGAGTGAAGTAAGCCAGAAAGATAAAGAACACTACAGCATACTAACACATATATATGGAATTTAGAAAGATGGTAATGATAACCCTATATGCAAAACAGAAAAAGAGACACAGATGTACAGACTTTTGGACTCTGTGGGAGAAGGCGAGGGTGGGATGTTTCGAGAGAACAGCATCGAAACATGTATATTATCTATAGTGAAACAGATCACCAGCCCAGGTTGGATGCACGAGACAAGTGCTCGGGCCTGGTGCACTGGGAAGACTCAGAGGGATTGGGTAGAGAGGGAGGTGGGAGGGGGGATCAGGATGGGGAATACATGTAAATCCATGGCTGATTCATGTCAATGTATGACAAAACCCACTACAATACTGTAAAGTAATTAGCCTCCAACTAATAAAAATAAATGAAAAAAAAAAAATACAAAGAGGTCTCAATTTTTAGGGCATTTACAATAGATTGTTTAAATGCATTCGTAAGTTGAAAGTCATCTACAGATTATGCCCGCTGGCAAAGCCAACCATAATGATTTTATTACCATAAGAGGGATGTAACCATCTACCACCAACAAATCAAACTGCTGTATAAATAAACTGCCTTCTGAGCTACTTACATTAAACAGTCTGCTTTTCTATCTTAGATGAATTTCTAAAAATTATTAAAAAGCCACTTTTTTATCATGTTAAAGTTTGAAGTAGGTTAACAGTTACTTAAAAAGGAATGGTTCAAATTCATAAGCCAGCAATTCAAACACTTACAATCTTTTTAGCGATGACAGTCCCCAAAAGGCACCTGGGTCTATACTACTAATAAGATTGTTTCGGAGGTCCCTGTTAAAGACAAAATAAAAGTTACTTACATCTCAACACTGTTGAGGCATACTGCACTTACCTGCTATACAGAAAACAGCAACGACAGTAAAAGGAATGAAAGGAAACTGAAGCCAAACAGACTAACTAAAATCAGCCCAGTAGTAAGTGGCAAAGCAAGAATTCGAAATCAAGAAATCTGGTTCTGCAGCCATTTGTGTTGGGCAATATAGAATAAAGGTATATGTCAAAAAGATGTGCATCCTAATATTACTCCAACTCAAAGTTATGACTAAATGACAATCTCATACATTATTTTTATAGTCTCTTCCTTAGTATGTTACACTTTAGCTATCAAAATAAATCAGACTGTATTTGTGACAAGCATAATTAAATTAAAAACTTTCAAATCGTTTTCAACACTATACACTCTAAAATTCATGTCATTTCACTGTTAATATTTTATCCTCCCAAGACTTCTACGGCTAGGCTTTCTATAAAACAGTGTGTTATTTCACGGTATATAGCTCAAAACCAAGATCCATCCACCAGTCCTCTATGCAATGGCATCTGAGAGCAATCACAACTGACAGGAGTCCCCACTTTATCCATGTGGAATACATTCCAAGACCCCCACTGGATGCCTGAAACTGAAAATAGTGCCAAATCCTTTATATACTATGTTTTTTTTTCTATACTTACATATCTATGACAAAATTTATAAATTAGGCACAGTAAGAGATCAACAATAATTAAATAGAACAAATATAACCATAGGATAAAAGTTCATAAAATCAGTCTTTCTCTTTCAAAATATCTTACTGTACAAATGCAATGCCTTTTCCATTTTCCCAGTGGTACCGAACCCACCTGCCAATATCAGAGATATAAGAGACAAGGGTTTGATCCCTGGGTGAGGAAGATCCCCAGGAGGAGAGCATGGCAACCCACTCCAGTATTCCTGCCTGGGAAATCCCACGGACAGAGGAACCTGGCAGGCTACAGTCCATAGGTTTGTACAGAGTCGGACACGACCAAGTGACTTAACATGCACGCAATGCCTTTTCCCTCAGCACTTACCACACACTGTGGCCGTAACTTCTGCAGTGTGAGATATAACAGCAAAACTAGTACAATTTTTTTTGGTCACAATTTCAGAGAGAAGATTCATTCCTACCACGGATCTTAGCAACCTCAGCATCCAGATTTTTTCTCTCCTTATTACGTCAAGAACTTTCACCATTTAACTTAAATCAAGTGTCAGGTCTTCTCTTCAGCACATCCAAACTGTCAACATCAGTACTCTCATGCTTTGGGGCTGTTACTGAGTAAAATGAGGGTGACCTGAACACAAACTGTGATATCCTGACAGTGGATCTGATAACCGGAATGGCTACTAAGGGACTGAGGAGCAGGATATGCACGACAAAGGGTTAATTCACGCCCTGGGTGGGATGGTGTGAGATTTCATCACACTATTCAGAACGGTGTGTAATTTAAAACTCACGGATTGTTTATTTCTGTAAGTTTCCATTTAATATTTTCCACCTGTAGTTGACCATGAGTAAATAAAACTGTGGAAACCGAAACCTCGGATGGGGCGGGGGCTGCTGTATCCCCATTCTCCCCTGATGCTTGGCCCTTCCATGCCAGCACATGACCACTAGGGGCAGCAGTGAGCATCACAGCCAGAGCCTTCCTCTAGGGCAGATTTGGCCTATCACTGAAGGTTCTGCTTGGGCTTCCCTTGTGGCTCAGCAGGTGAAGAATCCACCTGCAATGCAGGAAACCTGGGTTTAATTCCTGGGTTGGGAAGATCTGGAGAAGGGAAAGGATACCCACTCCAGTATTCTGGCTTGGAGAATTCCACAGACTGTATAATCCATGGGGTCACAAAGAGTTGGACAAACCTGAGCGACTTTCACTTTCAAAGGTTCTGCTTGGGCTCAGCTGAAACTCTCCAGTCACCCCACACTAGCGTCCAGCTAACATCTGTAGAGAGCAATCCTCGTGGCCTACTTCCCACAGGCCAGCCAATGGCTGGCCCGCAGTTCAACTCTACTACACACCCAAAGTGGGCCCATTCATCAGGACTCACTCATAACCTTGTCCACGGGAGGCCTGTGTGGCCTCAGGTCATCTCTCAGAGCACCTCAGGTCAGACTGTGAACAGAAACCCTCCCAACTTCTCTTCACCTGGGAGTCTTTCCCAAACAAAGGCAACATTCCCCCTTCCATGTATGTGTGAGCTTCTGACATCAACCCTCCTAAATATCCATCATTATTCTCATAATTGGACTTCCGAGGGAGCGCTGGTGGGAAAGAACCCGCGTGCCAATGCAGCAGACATAAGAGATACAGGATTGATCCCTGGGTCAGGAAGATCCCTGGAGGAAGGCATAGCAATCCACCCTAGTATTCTTGCCTGGAGAATCCCATGGACACAGGAACCTGATGGGCTACAGTCCATAGGGTCGCAAAGAGTTGGACAAGACTAAAGTGACTTACACCCACCCACAGCACCCCCTCACACACACACGCACACACGCAGTTGGTGAAACAATGCAGAAATGCAGAGCAAAGGGCAATACAAACCCAGGGTACTGTGTACCTCCCGGGTCCTTTAGTACCTTACTTATTTGAGAAATAAAGTTTTCCTGAAAGCAGATCCTGGACCACTGGTGCCGCCTGTTATCACAACACTGAGGTGACATGTCTCTGGGATCATTTGTCACTCCTGCCCTATCATGGGCAGTCTAGCCTGTGAGAAGCAGCCTAAACTACTCAACAGAAAAATATTCAGTTCACTTCCTCAAGCATCTGACCTGCTTGGTCTACTGGTGCTGAAGAAAAGGACACCGAGGAAGTCTTACTGCAGTGGACTCAGATCCATGTGCTTCCTGTCATCCAGTGAGGGAGGCACATTCAATTTTACTGACATAGGCTGATGAAAACTCACCGTTGTATGGCCTACTTCATAACATGCTCTTCTTCCTTAATGGCTCATTCTAACTATCAATATAGACAAAGCTGCACCACTAGGACTGGTTCGTAGGCATGTTTCCTGGCAATTTCACAAAACAGCCTGATGAAAGCGGCCCTCTGCCCCTCACAGCACTGGTCAGCCCCTGCTACAAACCCAGCGCTCCCCAGGTGCCATCCACACTGGCTTCCTGCGCTCTCCATTCTGTTTCATACCAGGCGACGGAGGTTGACCAGAAATTCTCAAGAACGCTTCTCTGGAGGCACAACCAGTGAATCCTGGGCACATAAACATCCGCCGACAAACCCTGTTCTGCCTTCTCCATGTCTCACTCCCAACCTTATGCATTAAATATTCTTCTGCAAGCTAGCAGCAAAATTGCAATCCCACTCCACCCACCCTACAAATCAGAGCCAGGTTCTTCTAAATAAAACTGAACCCCCAAGTACCTTGCAATTCTATAAAGATAGGAAACATTCTTTAAACATAGTATAGGGTCAATTCTGGTTACCATTACTTAATAAGTATTTCATTAATCAGAACTCAGATTTTATGTTCCACAAAGATGGGGTCTTTGGGAGGTGGATAGGTCATTAAGAGCAGAGACTTCATGAGTGAGGTTAATGCCTTTGTAAAAAAGAGACTCAAACAGCTCCCGCTTCCCCTCCCACCACATGAGAGAGACTGCAGCAAAAAGACGGCCAAGTACGAAGTGGGCCCTCACCGGACACCAAACCTACCAGAGCCTCGATCCTGGACTCCAGCCTCCAGAACTGAGAGATGCTGTTCATGAGCCACCCAGCTCATGACATCTCGTTACAGCGGCCAGAACGGGCTGAGACAGATGATAAATGGATGGAAAAGTCAACCATGGCTGAGAGACAGGATTACACTACCTGACCTTCACCATAGAGCCGTTTCAGTCAATTAGAGCTAGCCACAAAATCATTAGGATATTCACAGCATAAGCACTAATATTTCTCAATAAAAGTAGAAGGTCATGATGTCTGCAATTGACTTTCAAATAATTCAGCAAACATGTATATGTAGGCGCACTCCAATATAAAGGAAAACAATAATGGCATGTTGTTATTAATGACTGAGTAGGTAAATTGGTAATGTGGGAGATTACTACATCATTCTTTCAATTTTCTGTATGTTGAAATTTTTAAAACAAATTTTGTTCCCACTATTTTTAGTCCCATGAATTACAACTAGTCCTCAGGCTCAATTTATTAGTTCTCATCTCCCTGCCCCAGCCCCCCGCCACAACTGACCCCAATTCTTTATTGCAAAAATATGATTTTAGGAAAAAACTGAATCAATGTTTTTGACCTATATAAGCAAAAAAGTTCTGCAAAAAGAAATATACGATGTCAGTTCTATTTTTTTTAAAACATATGTTTCGTTTATCAGATTTTAAAGAGTATCTACAACAGGAAGTGATTTAGCTAAAGCAGTACATAAATTTATGGTCAATGATGTACTGCATGTGTTTCTACAAAATACCTCTCATGAATAACCAAGGACTATAATATGATTTAAAGATGCACTTTTTCTTCAATAATAAAAAATCCTTGACATATTATATAATATTTAATAATAGCCATATTAATCAGGCATTGCCAAAAGATATTTATAGTCAAATTCTTTAATACTGCCCTCCTCCTCCCTGCCTTTACCAACCCACAACTTCCCTAGTGAACATGAGTTTAAGTTGGGGATATACAGCTAAATCTGACTGTTGCTTCATTAAAATATAAATGAAAAGGCACACAAGAATTGCATAAACAAAATTAAAGGACTATCTTAATGGTTGTTAAAAGAGCTAAGTCTTTCTTCCCTGGTGGGAGAGTGGATAAGAATCTGCATGCCAATGCAGGGGACGCAGGTTCGATCCCTGGGTTGGGAAGATACCATACCCCGTGGGCAACTAAAGCCTGGGTGCCACAACTACTTTCTCTGAGGCAATCATCACCACCCCTCTCTCTGCTCACAACTGTATCTGCAGCCCAAGCTCACCATTCCCTTGAGTTCCCTATTGCATACACAGCAGTCTGACTCAACACCTATACCTGGACATCTCACAGCCACCTCAAAAACCAACACAGCATCAGGAGCTCTAGTTTGTGCTTTATCAAGTCCTCCCAAGTGATTCTACTGCACACAAAGTTGGACAACCACCAGTCCAAATGAGGGCACTAGTCTCTAAACAGAGATTATGGGCTTTAAATTACCTTAGATTTAACACTTCCCCGATAGCTCAAGAACAAAAAGGTCTGTCTACTCAGGGCTATGGTTTTCCCAGTAGTCATGTACGGATGTGAGAGCGCCGAAGAATTGATGTTTTTGAACTGTGGTGTTGGAGAAGACTCTTGAGAGTCCCTTGGACGGCAAGGAGATCCAACCAGTCCATCCTAAAGGAGATCAGTCCTGGGTGTTCATTGGAAGGACTGATGCTGAAGCTGAAACTCCAATACTCTGGTCACCTGATGCGAAGAGCTGACTCATTTGAAAAGAGCCTGATGCTGGGAAAGATTGAGGGCAGGAGGAGAAGGGGACAACAGAGGATGAGATGGTTGGATGGCATCACCAACTCAATGGACATGGGTTTGAATAAACTTCGGGACTTGGTGATGGACAGGGAGGCCTGGCATGCTGTGATTCATGGGGTTGCAAAGAGTTGGACAGTGACTGAACTGAACTGAACTGATATATCAGTTGGTAATGAATCTGCCTGCAACGCAGGAGACTCTGTTTCGATTTCTTGGTCGGGAAGATCTGCTGGAGAAGGGATAGGCTACCCACCCCAGTATTCTTGAGCTTCCCTTGTGGTTCAGCTGGTGAAGAATCTACCTGCAATGCAGGAGACCTGGCTTTGATCTCTGGGTTGGGAAGATACACTGGAGAAGAGAAAGGTTACCCACTCCAGTATTCTGGCCTGTAGAATTCCATGGACTGTATAGTCCATACAGTCACGAAAAGTCGGACACAACTGAGTGACTTTCATTCACTTCCCTACTTCCCCCTTATCCCAACCCCTCATTCCAGCAGCCAGAGCATCCTCTGCGTACAGTGTGTGCGCGTTAAGTTACTTCAGCCGTGTCTGACTCTTTGAGACCCAATGAATCAAAGCCTGCCAGGCACCTCCATCCAAGGGATTCTCCAGGCAAGAATGCTGCAGTGGGTTGCCATACCCTTCTCCAAGGGACTATCCGGACCCAGGAATCAAATCTGCATCTCTTTTGTCTCCCGCACGGGCAAACGGGTTGTTTACCACCAGCGCCACCTGGGAAGCCCCTCTGGGGCTGGGAAGACAGTCAGTCGCTCAGTCGTGTCTGACTCTTTGCGATCCCATGGACTGCAGCACGCCACGCCTCCCTGTCCATCACCAACCCTCGGAGCTTACTCAAACTCATGTCCATCGAGTCGGTGATGCCATCCAACCATCTCATCCTCTGCAGTCCCCTTCTCCTCCTGCTTCCAATCCCTCCCAGCATCAGGGTCTTTCCCAGTGAGTCAGTTCTTCCCATCAGGTGGCCAAAGTATTGGAGCTTTAGCTTCAGCATCAGTCCTTCCAATAAATATTCAGTACTGATTTCCTTTAGGATGGACTGGTTGGATCTTCTTGCTGTCCAAGGGACTCTCAAGAGTCTTCTCCAACACCACAGTTCAAAAGCATCAATTCTTCGGCGCTCAGCTTTCTTTACAGTCCAACTCTCACATCCATACATGACTACTGCTCACAGTAGCTCATAGTAAAAGCCAAGGTCCTTACAATAACCCTCTAGAATCTGTCACACCAATACGTCTTTGGCCTCACTTTGGTCTCCTTGCTGCCCCTCAAACACAAGCAACACGTTTCACAGCACAGCTTTTGCACCTAAAAGTCCGGCTGCCTATAATATTCTTTCCTCAAGGTTCAATCACTTGCTCTAGGCCTTCACACTATCACCATACAAAACTCACATACATAGTGCATAGGTGTGCAAATGCCACTCCCTGTTGTATGTTTGTTTACCCATAGTACAGTCATTCCTTTAGTTCCAAGACCCCCACAAACACCAATATCCAGACATTCAAGTCCTTCATGTAAAATGGTATAGTAGAGTCAGTCCTCCATACCATGCAGGATGGAACCTGGAGCAGGGGGACCTATACTTATGCTATTAATTTGCTTGCTATGTTTATTCTATTTCTCCCCATCACAACAAAAACTCTTTAAAGACAGGACCTTTGACAACAATCCCAATCCTAAGACAGTGTGGGCAATTAATAAATATCTGCTGAACAAATTTAGATTAGCTACTCAGGAAAGAATAATGATTGAGACAATACTTGTACCAAGCCTTGATATCAGACCATTTACCTTTTTAATGATTTTAATTAACATGATACAATCAATCTACATCAGTTATCCATGGCACACACTTTTAAAAGAATGCAAATTAATCTTTTAAAAAAGTAGATCATAACTAGGAAACTAGTTTCCAAGATGTCATAAAGAGGTATTATGTCCTAAAAATAAAAACCCCAAGCCCTAAAGAAAAACTCCAAAGAATCTAAAAAAAAAAAAAAGAGTATGTATATGTATAACTGATTCACTTTGCTGTACACCTTAAACTAACACAGTGAAAATCAACTATATTCAAATAAAAATGTTTAAAGAAAAGCACACACACCACACACTCTGCTACTTTCTTATGAGGGACAAAAGCAAATACAAATGATGGAAAACAAGAAAGCTCCCAAACGGAAACCAAGCATTTGGAAGAACAATCTGGTAAGCCTAAAGAAAAAGGTTCCATTCTAGATGGAGTTTGTAGGAAGGGGTGTGTCCACCCACACCAGTTTTACTTTGTGGGAAAAAAAAAGAGAAAACTAATCCTCTTAAAGAAATCCACTCTTCAACCCAAAAGAACTGCCAAGACGGCTTGCCTTGCAGGTTTTACTCCATCTCTGGGGCACACATGCTAGCTAGTTCAACCCAGCCAGCCCCTACTATTCTACCCCATGCACCCTACCCAGCGCTACTAAGCCCATCTCTTATTCTGCATGGCCTGGCTACAGGAATTTTAAGCCAGACTTTTACAGTTTTGGCCCTAGTCTGAATAATTCCTTGACCTACCACTTGCTTTTTACACCACATCCCATTCTGGGAAGTGTTAAAGGAAGAAGTCTGCTACAGTGTTTTCAGGTAATTTTTGAAAGATTTGAAAATGATGTCATTTATACAAACAAGAAGTCATTTATCCAGCTAGCTCGGTCTTAAGTTGGGTTCCCAGAAGCAGCCCAGGACACCTCTAAAGTACCTCCTGGCAAAAAATAAAATAAAATAAAGTACCTCCTGGCAACCAGCAGGATTCTGCAGAGACAGCGCCCTCTCTCTGCTGACAAACCCCAAACCTATCCTGCCGCTCCCTGGGGAAACCCTTCGATAAACCCTTAGAAAGATGGTCCTAGCCCACACACTTCAGTGGCTACACGACCAGCTCTCCTGCTCCACATCATGCTGGATCCTGGAAAATCTGGGATTTTGCTTCCCCAGGAAAGAGGCCTCAGATGACCCTTTGGATCCAGAACCTTATATTGACTTCACATGATCTTTTTCCCTGTCTCCCCCTCATCCCAGGTAGGAACAGGGAGGAAGGCAAAGACAGAGCCCTTTCCTGGGGACCCACCAACATGTAAGCTCTGCCTACACTCCCTCTAACTCTCCAGTTAGCCCACAGAGTATGCATCAAGGTAAGGAATAATTTTTCACATCTTTTGAAACTTCTTTTCTACACTTGGACCAGGACTTCAGGAACTCACTGGTCAGAACAGTCCTTTTTTCTGTTCTGTTATCCATTCTCCTGAGGCAGAGCAATTAGGAAACAAGGAAGGAAAATATACATGGGTTAATCTAAAACACTACATCACTGTCACAGGCTGAATTGTGTACCCCCGGATTTGCTATGTTGAGGTCAAACCCCCCGGTACCACAATGCTGTCCACACTTCTGATGTGCATGAACCACCACAGCGATCCTGGGGCCACAAGTAACTCGTGCTTCTGAACACAGGCCCACCACAGCACCCTGGAGTGCCCATCGCCCTTCCCTTGGAAAGGGCAAACCTCGCAGACCCCGCCTCACTGAGCACCCATACACAGGGCCTGACACTGTGCCGTGGGAGACAGGGTATCCGTCAGGCACGATGACTTTTCTTACAAGTAACAGAAAACTAAACAGGATCACGCCGCCTCTTACGACTCTTAACAGTCCAGAGGGAGTCCCGCTTTAGGGAGGTCGTGCCAGCTCCCCTCCGCTCACCCAACGGGCAGACCCCACTCTCTGTGCATCAGCTCTGGCCCAAGCCCGCAGCATGGCGGCTTCTGTACCAGAAGTACAACCATCCTTCTGAGGACGGGGAGGAAATGCCTCTCCCCAAAGCCCCAAGCAAAACTCAACTGGATTCAACTGGGTCAGATACCCATTCCTGGACCAGTGACCATGAAATGTGTGTGGATGGTTCTCTCAAGGAAAGGCCTGGACACGAGGTGCGGCTAGCATCCTTGGAAGCAAATGGACAATGTGGAACAAGACAGGAAGCCTCAAATGAAAACAGGAAAAAAAAAAAAATCTGAGAATTAAGCACTACTGTGTAAAGATCATTTCATAGGTGTGTATGTGTACACATATGTGTGTATATACACAATTATATGCACACATGAATGCACTGTTAGGTTAATGTAAACACATTGCTATATATGCATATGTAAATGAGTAGAGGGGAGCTGGAAGGCCCTAATATAACCTAATTTAAAGACATTTGATCTCAATGAAAGGAATAGAGACATATCCAAAAAGACAAAGAATTTTAGATGCTATGTGCTTAAATAACACATTTGAGATGAAAGCAATAAAGTCCTGTGGGAATCAGTTGTGGGAGAAGACACCAAGTGAAATGGTCAAGGAAAGGCCACACGGAAATAGAGAAAGGGAAGAAATGAGAACTAAGAAAATGAGGAAAGTCTGTTATCCAACAGAAACGGAGATGCTCACTGTGTGACCAGTTCCCTGCTGTATCTGAAACGTTATCTGAAGGGTATGAGTAACATGGGAACTGGAAACATGATCCTAGAGTAGCATTCAGCACACAAGCAAATTAAAGATCCACTGTGCAAAATCACCAAGGCAAAAAATAAGTGATACCTGTCACACATCTGGGTCAGAAGCAAAACTAGACCTAACTGTTAGGCAAAACAAAAGGATCATATTCAAAGATGGCTGAATAAAATAGTAAGTTTATACAAAAGTACTTCCCCTTGGATGAGGTTTTTTTTTAATTCTACTGAACTAACTTAAAAGGTACACACATTTCATGACAGAATTTCAAAACAGCACTGAGGCTTTAAAAGCCACAGGTCAAAAATTAATTAATTAATTAATTAATTAAAAAAATAAAATAAAAGCCACAGGTCATCAAACTATGCTGCAGAGTCCATCTTTGTAAGCAAAGTTACATCCACACTGATTTATGTATGCACTGTCCACGGCTGCTTTCTCCAGACAGTGGCATAACTGGGTCACAGTGACAGAGACCGTACGGCCCACAAAGCCTAAATTATTTAATATCTGGCCCTTACCAAAAGCTTGCCCTCCTCTGCTTTAATGTATTGCTTTTTAAAATTCAATTCTGGAAAAAAAAAAAAAATTCTGAGATGTTTCATGATTGGGAAAACAATTTTATTTTGAAAAGTTGATAGCTTAGTAACAGACTTACATTGGAAATGTAGTAAACAAAATACCAATAAGAGATGATAATAAAAGAATACTCACAATCTTTCAAGGAGACTTAACCCAGAAAATGAGCCATTCTTCAGCTCGGATATTTTATTGTTACTCAGAATCCTAAAAATGACAAAAAAAAAAAAAGGTAAGTTGCCTAATATATGTACATCATCAATATCAAAGTAACTTAGCTTGTTACGTTTTACTATAGGTAGTCTAAGAAGTCACTTATTACCCAAAGAATTTTTGAGATGCCTGAAAAAATGGAAGCTTCCTTCTCTTTGAGAAATAACCCAAAATAGCTAATTTGCACATCTTGTCACATCTTAAATTGTTCTCGTCACCCTAAATCAAGACATTTGAAATAAAAAGTCAACATAAAATAGCTCTAAGTCCAGCGTAAGAATAAAGAATGTCATATACATTTACAAAATTAATTTATATAAACTGAATACCTACTTAAAAACTGGAAACTTAATACAAAAAGAGCTCTACCAAGTACTGACTTGAAAAGAAATACAGGGCTTCCCTGGTCGCTCACTGGTAAAGAATCGGTCTGCCAAAGCAGGGGACACTCACTGGCTTGTTCCCTAATGGAGGAAAAGCTCAGATGCCGTGGAGCAGCTCAGCCCATGAGCCACGACCCCTGAGCCTCCACGTGCCCGAGAGCCCGTGCCGCACAAGAGCAGCCGCGATGAGAAGCCCACACACCGCATCCGGAGTAGCCCCTGCTCACTGCAACTACAGAAGAGCCTGCACAGAAAGACCCGGCACAGCCAATAACAGTAAGTAAATAAAAACCATTTTAGAAAGAGAAATACAACATCTTCTAGATGCCGTTTCAATAATACTGAATATTATTGGCAACTTAACTATGTACATATCTGTATGTGTGAAAATATTACACTTTTTGCACACATTCACAGACACAGGCAGCTGTGCTGCAATACTACAACTCATGGATTACGATGATGTTCTTTAAAAAACTGGAAAGAAAAAAATGATTTAAAAGAAGTCCTGGTCGAGCCACCACCATGGCACAACTTGCCTAAGAGCAGACAGTGTGCACATGGTCTTTCTTTGTAACTATGCTCCTTTTGCATCTAGAATGCCAATAAGGAATTTCCACATAGAAGGGGAAAATGTTAAAGCTACCTTACTTGGAGGAGCGGAAACAATGAGATAAAGTAAATGAAAAAAACCAGCCTTAGAAGAGTTAAATTAATGGCTCAAGACCATACTAGGAAACGGCAGAGCTGGAACAGGAACCCTGGTACACTTCACTCCAAACCCCCTGTTCTTCAATATACACCACCAGTGCAGGTCAAGAGACACCCTTACTGGCATTTCAGGCAGAAAACTCTCCATCCCACAAGGTGTTGTACAACTTCAGGGGCAGACCCTTCACACTGGGTACAGGCTGAGGGCTGCCCCCATCCAGAACGGGCAACACGGTACATACAAATGTTAACAGAACACCCCTGGGTCAAAAGGTTTCAGGCACTCATTTTCATTTTGTTTACTCTCATCTTTCTTTAAAACAAGAGTCCATTAGGTGTATGAAAGCAAGCAAAAAGAAACAGCCATTTGACTGATTTTCTTTAGCTTGAAGTTAAAAACAAAAAAAAGCTAATGTAGATTAACATTTCACGGCATTTTTGTGATAAAGTCAAGCTATGTGTGCTTGAAGTCCGGCTCTACCATGTTCAATTACACTGGTCATGAGCAAGTCACTCCATTTCTCTGTAATACAATTCCTCATTTATAAATGGGAAGAATAGTATCTATTGATACCTCATATAATTCTAGAAAGAAAGCAGAAAACACCTAACACACTCAATGAGTATAATGTTTCAGATTCTATTTCCTTGGTTCTAAGACACACATCTTCCCTCATTTTAATGTTTCTGAAGTCAAAATGTATCTGGCAATCAAAGCATATCACTAGGTAGTACTTCCCCTCTCCTCCAACCTGTTCCTAAAGCAAGGATAAGGCCTGAACTACTGGAACCAAGAAAAACATGGTGATCAAGAACATGCCAATTAAAACATCATTTTCTCTAATTAAAGCTGCAAAAGGACTTTAAGCAAAGTAGTAGGCATGTGCAAAAGCAAACATGGACTTGGACTTGGGCCACAAAGGTCACTGTAACAGCATTTCTCCGGCAGTCCACACCCAAGAGCTACCAACCTTGCCTTCCTAAACAGGCAGGGGTCCTGGGCTAATAAGTCACCAAATCGAACAAGAAATATATTCAATGATCTAATTTAAGCATGATTTATACCAAAGAGTTCAGCTTTTGTAAGAGGGGGAGGTAAACAAATGATGGTATACCAAACAACAAAATTGTGCACATCCGTTAAAAAAATGATCCTTTTAAAGGAAACTTGATAAAAAGGAAAATGCTTATAATCAGTTAAAAAGCAAAGAACAAAACTGACACTATTGACTGGAATGAATATAATGTAGAGACAAAAAAGACTTGGAAGAAATATATCACAATGATTACTATCTTGATGATGAGGCTCCTACTTCTCTCTCAGTCTTTATATTCTTGCAGTATTTTGAAATAGCTAGAATGACTCTTCTCTTTGAAACAGACTTTGATGATAAACCTAAGAATCTTAATTACCAAGTATAGCTTGAAACTGAGCTAATTTTGAGTATATCTTAGAAATAAACATTGAAGTAAGGAATACTTTATTTCTGCTGAGATTAAAAGCTCACATTACATTCAAAAAAGGTTTATGTAGTGACTGCAACTTAAAAGGCAGTAAAAGCAGTGCAAAGAACAACGTGGTTGCTATCTCAAGCTTTTGAGACCTCACCAGTAATAAATGACTCAGTCTCTGACAAGTCACTTCACTTTTCTACGTAGACTTCACTCTTCTATGTAGACTTCAGTTTTCTACGTAGTTTCATCATTTTTAAGACAGAAAAGATTAGGCAAGAATGATCCCCAAGCACCTTCTAACTTCTTTTAATTTTTTATAATTATTTATGTTGTAACAAGCAAAGCTGAAGAAATTGATGGTAACTGAGAATTTACAAGCAATGAACCAAAAGTAAGGAAATAAAGGAAAACTACACAAAGCTACCAAGCTCAGTGCCACCACTATGCTGTTTCTGAATGGAGAATGAAACCTACACACTGAAGTAGCTTGGGAAAAACTGCCAGGATGGGGACTGAATTACTCTCAGTGAGATCTGGTATTGCTTCAGCAAAAGGCCTGTCACTTGCTCAGTCATAAAGGCTTTAGTACGATAAATGACAGACTTTACTGACGAGAGTAAAAGGGAAGATATTTTATCACACTTAAAAAGTTATAACTGTAACCTTAAAAATATAGTTTACAACCTCATGTTAATATATTCAGTCTACATATTATTTGATGTGTTTAAGGATTTTTGCAAGAAAACAGGATCAGTATGAATAAATCTACTCTGCAGACAGTTTTTATATTCAATTTTGAGACAAAGGGACTGTGGAACTAGCAAGTGCATAATATCATGTATCATTATAAACCTAAAACCTATTCATAATCAATATTTTTGCTGACACCTTTGAAATTTCAAACTTTCTAGGAGGTAACTAAATGAAAAACGTAAAACTTGACCAGAGTTATAAAGCTTATATATACTCATTTCTGTTCTATACTAATGATGTTACCACCACATGATCTACAGACAACACTCAGGAATGCTTTTATGGGTTCATGCCTCTGGAATTCAAACACAAAGAGAGTTTGATGTTCACTGGTACCATCTAACCCAGAAACAAGTTAGTTTGGTGTGTAATTTATGCCTGAAACATGAAAAAAGGAATAAGACAAAATGTAGACTTTTTTTTTTTAATCAAAAGGTTACGGAGCAGCAAGAAATAAAAATTCAGCCTTACAATTTCTCAGCTGCATGCCATTTCAACTCCCAGAATGGCAGAAGACAACAGAATCATTTTCCTTTTGAGAGGAACTGAAAATATATTTCAAGAGCATTAAATATTCAGAGCAAACATTAGGAATATAACTCTTAAAATCAACATAATTTCCTGAAAAAAAAAAGATAGTCAAAAAAGATAAATAAGAAAAAAAAAAGATAAATAGAGTCAATAGAGTGGGTTGAACGGTGTTCCTCAAAAATGTATGAAAGTGAAAGTGTGAGTCATTCAGTCGCATCTGTCTCTTTGTCACTCCATGGTCTGTAGCCCACCAGGCTCCTCTGTCCACAGAATTCTGGAGGCAAGAATACTGGAGTGGGTTGCCCATTCCCTTCTCCAGGAGATCTTCCCAACCCAGGGATCAAATCTGGGTCTCCTGCATTGCAGGCAGACTCTTTACATACTGAGCCTCCAGGGAAGACTCCAAACGGTATACCAAGAACTTGTGAATGCTACCTTAATTAGAATAAAGGTATCTGCAATGAAGTTAAGGTTTCAAGATAAGACAGTCCTGGATTAGGCTGGGCTCTAAACAGAGTAACAAGTGTCCCAGAAGAGAAAGAAAAGAGGACTCAGAGGGGCATGTGAAAACAAGGGCAGCCTCAGAAAGAGGAAAAAGAGAAAATGGAAGGTAGGCAGATATACCTAATATACAGGCATAATAACCAAAGATTTTCCAGATCTAAGGAAAAGTGCAAACAAAACTATTTTCTTAAATGTAGTGTATTTTTAAAGCTTATTTTTTTACTTTTTAAAATCCACAGCAATGTTAAAAGATACATATTTACAATCACTATCAAAGACAAAGGACTAATTTCCCAAATACTTAAAGAGCTCTTTAAAAAAAAATCCCCAATAGAAAATCTAGCAAAGGCCAAGAGATAGTTCATGAAAGTAGACACTGGTGGATCATAACCACATGAATTACAATTACAAAAGAAATGCAGCTTACTAAAACAGGACGCCATAATCACTTATCAGAACGGGGGAAAATGTGGTAACACATTTGGACTCAGAGGGGAACAGCCACTTATTTAGCTATAAATTAGTACAAGCACTATGGAGGGCAAAAGTACAAACGCATATATAATATGTGATCCATTAATTCCCCTTCTGGAAATTTACCCAAAAGACATTCTTTGTTGCTGTTGTTTAGTCAGTAAGTCATGACTGACACTTTTGAGACTGTAGCCCACCCACCAGGCACCTCTGTCCATGGGATTTCCCAAGCAAGAATACTAGAGTGGATTGCCATTTCCTTCTCCAAAAGACAAAGCTGCAAATGTATAAAATATAGTACACGTTAAATATTATATAATTATATATTTAGATAACAAAATTATTCATTGCTCTATTGTTTATAAAAGCTAATTACTGAATATTTAAGTTGGTCCCAGGAATATGGGATTGGTTTAAGTCATCCATTAAATGGATACCATGCAGAATGGGGGTGTGGGGGCATGGAGGTGGTGGCAAGGAAGCTTTTAGCTATTCACACAGATCAGACATACTGAAGACTGAGGGCATATATTTACATATTAAACGGTTCCATCTCTTGACATTTTTGCTTTGCTAAAATAATACTACAAATTGATTTTCTACTAGATTTATCATGTAGAAGAGCACCTGTTATTGCTACATCTTTATCAAGTCCAAGAAAAATAGACAATATGGCTAGGTTACGCTTCTGAGTCACTAACTTACACAACGGGCACACTGCCTAAACCTTTAGGGCCACCTGTGATAAGCTAAAATCAGAAATGTTAACTCCTCAAAAGTGAATGTTTAGTACTTTGCTTCATTTATCCCATTAATGAAAACTGGTTATTTCCCATGTTCTCTTGGGGGCAGCCAAATACAACCCACCACCTGTTTTCTTGACAACCCATGGGCTCTAGGAATGGTTTTTTATGTTTTTTAATGGCTGAAAGAAAACCAAAAGAATAATACTTTATGATACATGAAAAAAATCTATGAAATCCAAATTTCAGTGTTCTTAAAGTTTTACTGCAACACGACCATGCCCGTTTGTTCACATATTGTCTATGGCAGCTTTGATGCTATGACAGCAGATTTGAGCAGTGCTGAAGGAGGCTGGCCAGGAAAAGTCTAAAATATTTACTGTCTGGCCTGTTACAGAAAAAGTTTGCCAGCTCCTATCTCAGCTTATTCTCTGTTTTCAGGCAAATGAAATGCTAATTTCTAAATGAATTCTTCCTACCAAGTAAGAATAAGAGTATCTACTGGATTTCAAAACTCTCCATCAATCTGAATAATCTTTATTTTTAAATCACATTTAATTCTGCAAGGCATCAGCAATTACACACATTTTGCCCCGCATGTTATCAGTCTGTTCATCAATGCATCCTTTTGTTAACTGGATGCATTCATTCATTCCTGCAGAAAAAATTCTGGGTGGTCAAAAAATGTTTTGTCCTCAGTCTGTCACATTATCCTGTTTTAACAGCACTTCTCATTATCTGAAATTACTCTGCTCAGATATTGGTCTATTTATATGTCTCCCATGACAAGGTAAAATCCATAAAGCACAGGGGATCTTTTTCAACTTGACTGTCACCACATACCCACAAAAAAGATCATAATGGTGAACAACTGGAGAGAGTCTGTCTTGCAGCCATTCTTTTCTATGTAGATACACACTCATTCATTCCTCACAAGAACACTATGAAACAGGCACTATTGTTTTTTCAAAGACAGTAACAACAGAAAATTTGCAAGCTGGGCAACTTGCGCAGATTCACATTCAGACCAAGTAGCAGACTGAAGAGGCAAACAGTGCCTGATACATTAGAGACTCTTGGGGCTAAGGGGGGTACAGTACTAAGATCTCCCTTCCCGACAGACCTGTGCAGAAGAGCAGGCAATTGACCACTTCCGGCTGCGACTGTCCAGAAGATCCGCCTCAGTTCCGAGCAGAGGCCACCCACTTTGAGGCAATGCCAGTCCAGGACTGAGCTCCGCAGTGATAAGCAGGTTCTCCATCCCTGGTCAGTACAGAGTCCCCAGCGGTTCTGCTCTGCACCAGAGCTTCCGGCCGGGCCGGCCAAAACTTTCCCATGGCTGCAGGGAGTCTGCACCACCCAATCATCCTTTCTTCCCTCTCTTTTCACAGGTTCTAGACTTGCATCCCAATCCAGAGGCTTTCCATAACTTCTGCTTCATCTCCTTCTTCCCCGACCTCCCGAGTTAGTTCCCGGAGTTATTCTTCTAACCCCACTCCGGCATGTGCTTCCCAGAGGACCCAACTGACAAGACACCCACAATATCTGTTCGGTAAATGAGGGAAATAAAATTACGGCTGGTTTTAACGTTCTGTGTTCAAAGACCCCTCTATAAGGAATTAATGATACAGCATCTACAATATCCAAGCACCTAGTCATACAGATGAGACACAAATTTCAGTCCCATGCTCATTCCTTCTTCTCCAAGACCTATTGAAAAAACTCTGGAGGTGGCGGGGCCAGGAATAAAAAAAAAAAAAATCTACCAGAATATGCCTAGATTTCTTCTTTTGTGTGCATGTGTGTTCAGTTGTGTCTGACTCTTTGCAACCCATTGCAGACTCCTCTGCTCATGGGATTTCCCAGGCAAGAGTACTGGAGTGGGTTACCATGTTCCCCCTCCAAGGGAACTTGCCAACACAGGGATTGAAACCACATCTCCTGCGTGTCAGGAGGATTCTTCACCACTGAGCCACCTGGGAAGCCCCTTCCTCTTTTAATATTGCAGTAAAAGTTGTCTTAATATACTTTTTCCCACATTTTAACCCTTCTAAAATTAGGACCATCTTAAAATGGAAATCAAAAGAAATGTCCAGCTGCTAGAAAAAGGAATAAGTTATCAGTTGCTGTCCCTACTGGCAAATACACAAACTGTGGCTGAATGTGAAGTCTGAATCCTTAATGAAGGCTTAATGTTGATACATTAAGGTTTCACTACGATACAGCACTGAAATAAAAAGTCATATAATGGGAGACTGCATATTATATGACAGTCAGCATAATTAAAGGCAACAGAAATGTTAAATCTCCCAGAATTTAACATTTAGGAGAGGCTGGTGGGATTCATTCATGTGTCATGGAGAATGATCACTCAAGCAGCTCACATCTCTCATAAGCTGCCAGCTAATTTATAAGGGAAGCAGTTAAACTTCAATGAAACATGATTCAATGGAGGTGGAGGAAGTTGGTTAAATTAACCAAATAAAAAGTGCAAATAAAACCCTAATATTCTTAACAAACAGCCAAATCATACTGCCAAGTCTAAAGATGCAAAAGAAAAAGTCAAGATCACTTTTATAAAAAGCTCAGTAGTTTACAATACATGCACCATGCTGTCCAATATCTTAAAGTACATTTATCATTTATACACAGAAAAGAAAAGGGGACTGATATAGGGGTAAAATGTTATTAATAGTCAAAACTGGCAAATCTGTGTATAAAATATGAGGGTTCTGCCCATTATTCTTACTCTTTCAACTTTCATGTTTGAAATTATTTTCAAAGAACAGTATAAAAAGTTTTGTATTAAAATGATACTATGCATGACAAGAATGGTCAAGTGATTCAGAAGATCTCTAAATGAGATGGCTGGGTGTCCACTTCAGTACTGAAGAAGTGGTATTTCATGCTGTGGGGAAAAAACGCTGACATTTTTGAGAAATTAGCTCCCTTAGAAAAAGGCTGTTTGGAAACAGGCATCTGACTGTTGATGGCATCTTAGCAGCAAATATTGGCTGCTTTTTCTTCTCCATCTGTTCCTCAAGTTGGTTGGATACAGGCTCTTGTAGACCCATCCTTCACATCTCTCAATTCTTCTTTATAATTCTTAAACCTTCTGCTTTGAATTTTAGAAGAAATCCTCGGTTCAGTTTTCCTGACCACTAATTTTCTGTCTGATGTGGTTCCTATTTTAATCTCGAGCCCATGTGCCACCCCCAGCCGCCACAGTCTAACATTACAACCCCAGGGTTAACGTCTCCAATTGCCTCCTTTTCTCAACAACTCCTTTCCCTCAACAGCTGCTGCTTTCCAGACTTGTCCTTCTCTTGGATCTGAGACTAGGAATTAGACATTTCCTGTATTAACTTCTCCTTGATCATCCTGCTGATTTCCTCTCGCATGCCTGACGACCCATGGTTGCTTGCTCATCTTTACAAATGGGGGTCTGGACCAATGCAGATTCCCCGCTGCAGACGGTTTCTTGGGCACATGTGAAAATAATGGGGAATGAGCAGGAAAGGGAGCTGAGCAAAAAGCGTTCATCTCAAGGCACAAAGTCTAATAATCCTTGGAAGGTAGGGACACAAACCTGGGGTCCTCAATGACAAAAACATCAACTTCTGGCTACAGTCACCTGCTGGTATTCTGCCTGGACAAATCTCCCAGCTTATTGAGAACTCCACTAAAGGGCTCTGCTGCAGAGGCGAACCCTACCACCAAGCCCGCTGAGTCAAACTCAGCGAGAGCTGGTTCAGGGCTATTCATTCCTGGCCACCACTCTCCTCCTCACTTCTGCTGCCACTCCCTGGAGTGTCAATTCTTGGGAATCGTCCAGGATCCTGTGAAGAAAAATTCATTTGCGTAGTTACTCCCTCTTCTGTCTCTGTTGGGTTATAAGTTCCCACGCCGTGTAGTTTCACCATCAATCTGATCCCATCTGTTTTATTTATTCCACTGCATCCTCAGTGCGCCCGGAGCACTGCAGCACCTTTCTCAGTTTTCAGCCCCATTAGTTATGGGCCTGCTCATATTTTCATGTTTCTTCTGTCGTTTCCAACAGAATTTTGGAAGGAAAGGAGAAAAAGTAAACAAGTGTGGTTCAATGGATATCCACTGAGGGGGTTGTAAAAGAGTCATTTCCTAAGAGGGGAGGGCTCCCTTCCTCTCCTGCATCCTCTCTAGACGCTACTGACTGGGGTCAGGCTTCCTGTCTGGCCCATCCCGGCCCCGCACACAGGGAGGCTAGCCTTTCCCTTTATGTCGCCAAAACCCATAGAAAAATCTCAACCACCTTTCACTTAGCAGAACGATGACGTTTAATCACAAGGGTACCTGCTTAAAACAATGCCTCATGCGTCCACCAAAGGTAAAGCTCCAGGTGCCCTGTAAACAGGCAGATGTCGCTGAGGAAACCCATCCGTGAGCGCTACAGCCATCTGGTTCAGCATCCAACCGCCAAAGGCTGAGCAAGGGTGGGGAGTCATGTGGGGGGCAGGGGGTGCCAGAGGGAAGCTGCAATTCTGTTCCCTGACCTGGCCACTAGTAAAAGACAAAAAGCTCAACTGAACAACTTTAAAAGCTCTCGCTGGCTTTATTTGGGCTTCCCTGGTGGCTCAGACGGTAAAGAACCTGCTTGCAGTGAGGTGCTGTGCTTAGTCACTCAGTCCTATAAACCTCTGTGTGACCCCAGGGGCTGTAGCCCGCCAGTCTTCTCGGTCCATGGGGATTCTCCAGACAAAAATACTGGAGTGGGTTGCCATGCGCTCTTCCAAGGGACCTTCCCGACCCAGGAATCAAACCAGGGCCTCCTGCATTGCAGGTAGATTCTTTCCCAGTTGAGCTACCAGGCAAGCCCCTGCAGTGCAGGAGACCGAGATCTGATACCCTGAACAGGGATCAAACTTGCGCCCCCTGCAATGAAAGCACGAATTCTTAACCACTGGACTGGCAGGGAAGTCCCTGAATAATTTTTAAAAATTAAACAGCAAGTCAAAGATATCACCAGCTAACATATTATTATAGGGTCACAATATAATTTATCACCAGACACTTGATGCTTACATTCACATTAATAATTACAGCAAGACAACAGGTGTTAACCCGGGCACATGGTCATCCTTAATACTCAAATGGTTCATTAAATAACCTTTCACGTTTCCAGGCATTTCTATCAAAGATCTGACATTTTAAGGCCTGCTTTTTCTTATAATTATTTCACAATTTTTATTCAGTACTTTTATAAATAAAAGGGTGATCTGGTGGTTCAGATGGTAAAGAATCTGCCTGCAAAACAGGAGACCTGAGTTTGACCACTGGGTCAGCAAGATCCCCTAGAGAAGGGAATTCTATCCACTTCAGTATTTTTGCCTGGAGAATTCCATGGACGGAGGAGGCTAGTGGGTTACAATCTGTGGGGCTGCCAAGAGCAGACTGAGCAAATTAACACTTCCCCTTTCTTCCACTTAATTCAGTAGTTTTATAAGCAGGAAGGAAATCTATTTTTCTGTTTTTGCATTAAGCAGTAAGTTCGCATGTTATCAAATAGCATTTGGTTAATTAAGAAAAACTAAAGGGTTTTTTTAATGCCAAACTACTGATGAGCTATGGACGGAGGTTCGTGACATTGTACAGGAGACAGGGATGAAGACCATCCCCAAGAAAAAGAAATGCAAAAAAGCAAAGCGGCTGTCTGAGGAGGCCTTACAAATAGTTGTGAAAAGAAGGGAAGTGAAAAGCAAAGGAGAAAAGGAAAGATATGCCCATCTGAATGCAGAGTTCCAAAGAATAGCAAGAAGAGATAAGAAAGCCTTCCTCAGTGACCAGAGCAAAGAAATAGAGGAAAACAACAGAATGGGAAAGACTAGAGAACTCTTCAAGAAAATCAGAGATACCAAGGGAACATTTCATGCAAAGATGGGCTCAGTAAAGGACAGAAATGGTATGGACCTAACAGAAGCAGAAGATATTAAGAAGTGGCAAGAATACACAGAAAAACTGTACAAAAAAGATCTTCACGACCCAGATAATCACGATGGTGTGATCACTCACCTAGAGCCAGACATCCTGGAATGTGAAATCAAGTGCGCCTTAGGAAGCATCACTATGAACAAAGCTAGTGGAGGTGATGGAATTCCAGTTGAGCTATTTCAAATCCTGAAAGATGATGCTGTGAAAGTGCTGCACTCAATATGCCAGCAAATTTGGAAAACTCTGCAATGGCCACAAGACTGGAAAAGGTCAGCTTTCATTCCAATGCCAAAGAAAGGCAAGAACAAAGAATGCTCAAACTACTGCACAATTGCGCTCATCTCACGCGCTCAAAATTCTCCAAGCCAGGCTTCAACAATATGTGAACCATGAACCTCCAGATATTCAAGTTGGTTTTAGAAAAGTCAGAGGAACCAGAGATCAAATTGCCAACATCTGCTGGATCATCAAGAAAGCAAGAGAGTTCCAGAAAAACATCTATTTCTGCTTTATTGACTATGCCAAAGCCTTTGACTGTGCAGATCACCACAAATTGTGGGAAATTCTTAAAGGGATGGGAATACCAGACCACCTGACCTGCCTCTTGAGAAATCTGTATGCAGGTCAGGAAGCAACAGTTAGAACTAGACATGGAACAACAGATTGGCTCCAAATAGGGAAAGGAGTATGTTAAGGATGTATTTGGTCACCCTGCTCATTTAAATTCTATGCAGAGTACATCATGGGAAACGCTGAGCTGGAGGAAGCACAAGCTGGAATCAAGATTGCCAGGAAAAATATCAATAACCTCAGATATGCAGATGACACGACTCTTATGGCAGAAAGCAAAGAACTAAAGAGCCTCTTGATAAAAGTGAAAGAGGAGAGTGAAAAAGTTGGCTTGAAGCTCAATATTCAGAAAACTAAGATCATGGCATCTAGTCCCATCACTTCATGGCAAATAGATCAGGAAACAGTGGAAAGAGTGAGAGACTTTTTATTTGGGGGGGCTCCAAAATCACTGCAGATGGTGACTTCAGCCATGAAATTAAAAGACACTTACTCCTTGGAAGAAAAGTTTATGACCAACCTATAGAGCATATTAAAAAGCAGAGACATTACTTTGCCAACAAAGGTCCGTCGAGTCAAGGCTAAGGTTTTTCCAGTAGTCATGTACGGATGTGAGAGTTGGACTATAAAGAAAGCTGAGCACCAAAGAACTGATGCTTTTGAACTGTGGTGTTGGAGAAGACTCTTGAGAGTCCCTTGGACTGCAAGGAGATCCAACCAGTCCATCCTAAAGGAAATCAGTCCTGGGTGTTCATTGGAAGGACTGATGTTGAAGCTGAAACTCCAATACTTTGGCCACCTGATGTGAAAAACTGACTCATTTGAAAAGACCCTGATGCTGGTAAAGATAGAAGGTGAGAGAAGGGAAAGACAGAGGATGAGATGGTTAGATGGCATCACCGACTTGATGGACATGAGTTTGGGTGAACTCCGGGAGTTGGTGCAGGACAGGGAGGCCTGGCGTGCTGCAGTTCATGGGGTCGCAAAGAGTCAGACACGACTGAGCAACTGAACTGAACTGATTGTTTCCAAAATGCCTAAAATGAAAAACTGCTTATTAAATAATACTTCATTTTACCTTAGGAACACATTAGCTCAATGAGAAAACAAAGCCTATTTTTCAAGGTGTCTTTAACATCATAAAGAACACTGGACACTTAATATTTATGAATACAATAAAAGCATGCTTATTTGGCATTTTAATCAAATAGAGAGCTTTCTCCTGGGACCAGAATGAGTTTCTTCTAGGATTTTGAGTCTGATTTTTAAGTTGAAATTCACGATGAACCTACTATGCATTAATCAAGTGTATTTGCGCATCTATTGTGTGCTGGGAGTTACATTAAAGGACACAATAATAGGTCTCAAGGACTAATACAACACATTAATCTTGGTATAAAGTGCTACAAGAGGACTGTATGATTCAAAGAAAATACAGAGTTTAAATGTTGCAGAAACGCAAATGAATAAGGGAAACACTTCTGAACTTTGTTGTTAAATGAGGAGGAATTCAAAGTGCAGACAGGAAGGGGAAAATCCTTTTAAACAGAGATAACCTCTCTGTAATATTTTCTTTTGCTGCATAACAAATTACCACAAACTTAGTGCTTTAAATCAACACCTATTACTTAGCACACAGCTCTGCAGGTCAGAAGCTCAGGCTCAGAGCGTGTGGGTCTTCTGCTCAGGGTGGGAGCTGGCTGCAGAGAACCTGGGTACCTATAGAGGGGATGCCCCTAAGTTAATGAATGGGGTGGAGGGAAGGAGGGAAATGAGTGCACACATCACCCGTGAAATATTCTTGCCAGAGTCATGCTTCAATCTGAGTATAAAAAAAAGTGGTACCTTGTAATTTCCACTTCCCATTGTGAATCTGTGTTCCCTTCCTGTGAATGTGTGCAAATGTCCTTTGACCACTATAACACACTGGTTGTTAAGTGTGAACTCTCAAGTCAGACTGCCTCAGCTCACAGCCTGGCTCCACCTCTTACTGCCCGGGTGACCTCAGGAAAATTAACGAGCTTCTATGCCTCCCCTGCTCAGGCACAGAAGCGAGATCATAATAATAATTACCTCATGAGCGAAGTATGAGAATCAACTAATACAACACAACCCTTAAAAACACTTAGACAGGATCTGGCACACTCAACAAACATTACCGATTATTACTGGCCCACATTTCGAATGGATTATCTGTCTCTTCTAATTTGGAGGAGGTTCTTAATACATGGGAACCAGCAATTTCCAATATGATCTTCCAAAAATTCTTAGGCAGCTGGCCCAAATGCTGGGTGCCAGTCTCTGTTAGAAGAGACTTAGAGTTCGGAAACTATTACAAGGAGTGAAATCATTATTTCTGACAAGCACAGTGCTTGCTGCTAAGCAAAGAATTGTCTAATTCTTTTGGTAAGAAAGACCTCCCTGGAGGTTCAATGGTTAAGAATCTGCATTTTCACTACAGGGGGCATGGGTTTGATCCCTGGGGCAGGGGGTGTCCCTTGTGGCTCAGATGGTAAAGAATACACCAGCAATGCAGGAGACCTGGGTTCAATCCCTTGGTCGGAAGATCCCGGGAGAAGGGAGTATCTACCCACTCCAGTATTCTTACCTGGAGAATCCCCATGGACAGAGGAGCCTGGCAGGCTACCGTCCATGGTGTCACAAGGAGATAGACACTACCAAGCAACTAAGACTTTCATACTTTGGGGAACAAAGATCCCACATGCCTCAAAAAAAGAAAAGAAATCTCCTAAGACTCTTGTAAAATTCAGAGACACTCTTTCCATGTAGCTGTTGAAACTGTATCAAACAGGAAACAACCTGGGTATATACAAAAAGCCATGTGACCCCAAGATTATAAAACCAAACAATCCAGTCATTAACCGAGTTTTGGGGTTCCGGGGCCATTGGCAAAAAAGGGCATGTGTGCCACCACCTCCCCATCCTGTGCCAGAGCAGGCATCTGAACTGGCTCTTTCCTGATGAGCTCAGGCAACACTCCTGACGGCTGCTCCCAATTCACACATGTTGTCATTCAAGGCATCTATTTACCGCACTGGTTCTACAACAGAAACTCTATCACAGCAATTACGACCTCAACGTATGTTTTATAACTGGTGGAGGCATCGTGACCAGGAACTGACCTGCCCACTGAAGGTGAACTGTGTACAGAGCCGACAGGGAAGTGCTGTGAAGCAGAATCGGTCAGAACAGTGGCATCAGAGGATGCAAAACAAATACGTGGCGACTGGGCAAAGCAGTAAGGGCGTGGGGGGAGCATGCAGGCAAGAAAAATCATCACGTGATACAAAATCTGCAGCATATCCATACAGTCTGGAAATAAAGGGGAAAATATCCATGTGTCTGTGTATGTATAAAGTCAAAAAAAGCATTTTCACGTTGCTTTAAAAAAAAGTATGCTTCTGAACTTTATGGACACCTTGTACATTCCTGTGATACTCAGAAACTCTGATAAGCAGGCTGGTAGACTAACTGGGCTGGGACTTAATAATCTCTATTTCTTTAAAGGAGGAAAAGAATGAGGATCTACTGAGAGATAGCCAGAGTTCAGTGCTAGAGCTCAAGGATTCAGATCTAACTCAGAGACAAAAAAAAAAAATCGACTAACAGGATGAAAGCACAAAGTTCCATGGTGGTTTAGCCCTAGGGAACGAGGGCAGGTCTCAGCCCGCAACTGAGGGGCAGTCAGCCTAAGAGTGGTGAGAAAAGGCATGCGGCCAAATACTAAGGACTGCACAGACCCAACATCCGCCAAGAAAACAGCCCTGCGCTTAGTTACTATTATAATGCAACAAGCCCCTTCTAATACACAATTTGAGCTTCATCAAATGTACATATGAACTCTGAGGATTTTAAAATATATCTCAATAATCTTGAATTTCAGCAGTTAAAGATACTTAAAGATAACCTAGTTCAAAATCTTATTTTACTCTTCAGGAAAGTGATACCCAGAAAAATTAAGATGTGTAAAAGGTCACATTCTACTCAGTAGCAAAGCTAATAGAGCCCCTGAACACTTTGAGTCTTGATGTTAATTCCTCTGTTTCCTGCTTTCTGGGCATTTTTGTCAAACATGGAATAGGCACACCAGCTCCCTGCTTACTCAGGCATAACGCTGACAGGTAGATGTGAGTGCTCCCTGAGAGGTGTGTGTGACGGATTCACGTCCCACGGAGACCCGTCAAAAATGCAGCTACCCACTATGAGGTTATTATTCCTTTCACCCTAACAGGGCAGCAACGCCTGAGGTTGGTCATTTATTACTCGAAGATATCACTCTAGGATAAAATTTTTGATCTCAGGAACACAGGCAAGAGGACTATTTAATAATCAATAATACTACAATGTAGTCCTAAGTATGACGCTCTGATCATTCCCATAACCACTTGCTGATAGCAAAACGAGACACTACATTTGTCCTTGAGTTACTAGGACACAATAAGTACTGAAGGAGAAGTCTCAGTTATTCCATTTTCCCATGTCAGCCAACTCTAAAGAAATGGTTCAAAGTAAAGAAGTTCCCCATCTCTTTTGTTCTGCAAAGGCTTCCCCTCAACCCCTGCTGCCATTATGAGCATTTAGGTAGTCAGTGACTTTTATGAACAGAACAAGAGTGAGAATTACAAGCTTAAAGGCCACATTCCTGGGCCAGAGCCTACACAGCATGTAACCTGAGAGGATCAATTTACCTGTCCACGCTCAGATGGCACACCTGAAAAATGGGGAGAATGCCAAGCTTATGAAGTTATCTTAACAACTAAGATGTGTATGTGGAGCATTTGGCACTGTACCCGGCACATGATAAGTATCGCCATTAGAACTTGAGTTACTAGGACACAGTAAGTACTTAAAGAGAAGTCTCAGTTATTCTATTTCTCCATGAGTCAGCCAGCTCTAGAGAAATCACGGAGTGCTGCAGTCCATGGGGTCGCAAAGAGTTGGACACGACACGACTGAGCAACTGAATTGAACCGACATCAGTTAAGGGCACTGATACCCAACTGAGCCTTGAAAAACATGGCGGTTAGGGCACCAACCCTCCACCCAGTGGAAAATCCAACTTATAGTCAGCTCTCACTATACGTGGTTCCTCCACATCTATGAATTCAACCCACCTCAGATCATGTAGTTCTATTGTTGTTGTTCAGTCAGTCAGATGTATCCAACTCTTTGCAACCCATGGACCACAGCACATCAGGCTTCCCTGTTCTTCAGTATCTCCCAGAGTTTGCTAAAACTCAGGTCCATTGGGTCAGTGATGCCATCCAACCATCTCATCCTCTGTCACCCTCTTCTCCTCCTGCCCTCAATCTTTCCAAGCATCAGGGTCTTTTCCAATGAGTTGGCTCTTCGCATCAGGTGGCCACAGTATTAGAGCTTCAGCATCAGTCCTTCCAGTGAATATTCAGGGTTGATTTCCTTTAGGGTAGATAGGTTCAATTTCCTTCCCGTCCAAGGGACCCCCAAGAGTCTTCTCCAGCACTACAATTCGAAAGCATCAATTCTTTGGAGTTCAGCCTTCTTTATGGTCCAACTCTCACATCCATACATGACTACTGGAAAAACCATACCTTTGACTAGATGAAGCTTCACTGGCAAAGTGATGTCTCTGTTTTCTAATACGCTGTCTAGGTTTGTCATAGCTTTCCTCCCAAGGAGCAAGAGTCTTTTAATTTCATGGCTGCAGTCACTGTCCACAGTGGGTTTGGAGCCCAAAAAAATAAAATGTCACTGCTTCCACTTTTTTCCCATCTATCTGCCAAGAAGTGATGAGACCAGATGGCATGATCTTAGTTTTCTGAACGTTGAGTGCTACATTGTACTATGGTACTTACTGAAAAACTTCCACTCGTAAGTGTAACCACAAAGTTCAAATTTTTGTTGTTCAAGGGTCAACTATATAAAGTTCTGGAGGCCAAGGAGTTCTACAGAGTTCTACACCTTAGTTTGTGCTATTCACAGTAGTTTAAGGCAATTATCGAGCTGGTTTTGGGAGAAAGTTGAACAAGCATTAAAAGTTTTTAACCACCTACATTAGCTACTCAATCATGGATTCTTTACAGCTACAACAGAAGTAGAAACAACAGGTTTACCAAATTAATCTCAACAGAGCTAAGCTAAGGAGTTTTCTGAAATCCTATTTCTCCTGAAACAAGAAGGTTCTTCACATTGGCTTTACTATCAACCTCCCAACAGAAAAATAGTTTCTTTCCATTTATAAGCTGTCACCATCTACTCTAAGATGGGGTAAGACTTAGTGTAAGTAAGACTTAGTACAGGAAGCCTCCAAAATCCCCCCTCATCTCTGCTCCATGTGGTGACAAGAAAACATCTGCAATTTTTAAAGTTCTATGAAACACTAAAAGGAAAAATAATGGAAACACTAACAAAGCTTAAAAACGGAAAGTCTGACAAAGTCCTTACATCATGGCCCCAGTCTGTGGTTGCTAAACTGTTCTAGTTAAGCTGATGGACAAGTTTTTCAACTTTATCCCTGGGGGAAGAACTCAAAGACAGTTCCCCTCCCGCCCCTAGTAAGGATCCCTGAAAAAAAATCAAGCCATGGCAGACAGTTAACTAGGTTTCTCTAAGTAGGCAATAATCTCAAGTAGACAATCTCTGTTTATGGTGGTTCAGGGTGGACGATATGCATTCCGTAGGGCTTTGCCTTCAAAAAACACCATCCCCTAAGGAGGTATTGCTCTCTGTGGTCATCTTGGCAGGAAAACAGGCAGCCAAGCTAGCCACTTCCTCATAGGAGCTGCTGAGCCCAAACCACGTCAAACTGATGAAATTTAATAATTAAGTGAACATGGTAACAGAGGCGGTGACCAGGAGAAGACGACACATGCAATGGAGGAATGAAAGATCTTTGAGTTTAGGCTGATTTCAGGCAAAGCGCAGTATAGAAACTAGACAATGGACTGAAACTGAAATAAGGTAAGAAAAAGCCAGGCTGAACTCATGTTCCTTTTTAAGTTTATTTGTGAAATAAGAAGAAGAGTAACTACACGGTGCTGCGGCAAGGGTGGTGTGAGGGAGGCGAGATTGTTGTTGTCTGTCTGTTTGAACAGAGGCTATTTGTGCCAAGGAGAAACATCACAAAGGAGGGGAGAAGCGTAAAACACAGAAAAGGTAAGTGACAGTCTCTCCAAAAGAAGAAGGGAAGTGGATCAAGAAAAGGAGAGAAAACAACAAAGTAATATGTGTAAGAGAGAAAGGCTTTTCACTATCAAATACAGAGTGGGAGTTTAAGCCTTGACCTTGTAGCTTGGGTACTCCGCTTTGAAGACTCTGAAGCTTATCAGTGATAGATTCATCATCCTGTGTTAAAAATAATGCAAGATTCTTCTTCTAGTTCTACTTGAGGAAGAAAAGAAAAACAGCGGGGAACATGGGCCTTATTTATACAAAGACTTACTAAGTGTTTATGTGATAGACACCGAGGATACAGAGGTAAATATCACCATCAAGAGTTTACAATCTGGTGCAGCCACTATGAACACACTATGGAGGTTCCTCAAAAATAAAAAACAGAACCACATGATCCAAAAATTTCACAGCTGGGTTTACACCTGAAGAAAACAAAGACGTTAATTTAAAAAAATACATGCACTCAACGTTTGTAGTGGCATTATTTATAATTGCCAAGATAGGCAACCTAAGTGTTCAACAACAGTTGAATAGATGAAGATGTGGTACATATATACAAGAACATTACTAGGCCACAAAATAGAAGGAAACTCAACAAAGTTGATGGACTTAGGGAATATCATGCTAAGACAAATAAGTCAGACACAGAAAGACAAACACTCCATGCTATCACTCATTGTTGCTCAGTCACTAAGTCGAGTCCCACTCTATGAGACCCCATGGACTGCAGCACGCCAGGCTTCCCTGTGCTTCACCATCTCCGGGAGTTTGCTCAAACTCATGTCCATTGGGTCGGTGCTGCCATCCAACCATCTCTTCCTCTGTTGTCCCCTTCTCCTCCTGCTTTCAATCTTTCCAAGCATCAGGGTCTTTTCCAGTGAGTCAGCTCTTCGCATCAGGTGCCCAAAGTATAGGAACTTCAGCATGAGTCCTTCCAATGGATAGTCAGGGTTGATTTCCGTTAGGATTGACTGGTTTGATCTCCAAAGGGATAGATGTAACAAAACAAAAACAGACTTTCAGATACAGAGAACAAACTAGTGATCACCAATGGGGAGAAGAAATGGGCAGAGGGGCACAATAGGGGTAGGAAATTAAGAGATACAACCCACTATGTATAAAGTAAATATGCCACAAGGATATATATATTGTACAGCACAGAAAAATACGGCCATTATTTTGTTATAAATTACACTTCATTTAAGGGCTTCTCAGGTGATGCTAGTGGTAAAGAACCCATGCAGGAGATGTGAGAGATATGAGTCCGATCCCTGGGTTGGGACGATCCCATGGAGGAGGGCGTGGCTATTCACTCCAGTATTCTTGCCTGGAGAAACCCATAGACAGAGGAAATTGGCGGGCTACAGTCCATAAGTTCGCAAAGAGTTAGACATGACTGAAGTGCTTAGTATACACAGGCATACTCCATTTAAAGTTACAAAAATACTGAACCACTATGCTGGACATTTTGAAACTAAACCAACTATACATACATCAATTTAAAAAAAAGTTCACAAAAAAATAAAATAAAAAATAAAAAAAAGTTCACAATCTGGTAAGACAGCAAGGATTGTAAATAAATAATTCCAAAGAGTATGACAGCTGCAGTAATGCATGCAAAGGTGAGGCAGGATGTGGGTACAAGGAATGGAGAAGCCGGCCTACTACTGATTACCAAGGTGGACTGCAAGTACCATGGTATTGGAAAGACTTTAGAAATCTAATCAAATCTTCACCAGCAAGGGAGAGTTTACACTTGGGCTTGTTTCAAACAAACAAAAGGAAGGTTAAAAAAAAATTTTAATCTAATAGAAAGCCCATCTGCCTTAAACATGGTACTAGAGATGAATACACCCCTAGTCAATTTCTCTTTGCCTTTTCAAGAGAAAAGAGTTGGGAAGAATTGCACAATAAAACAAAGAATGCTTTTAAGTCTTATCTTGATGGGAAATGAATCAATTTAATTAGACTTAGATTCAAGCAGTCTTGAAGAAAGAGAAGTTTAACAACTGCATTATAGAATCTGTGTTACAGCTGCATCTCCAAAGCCCGCTTTAAGTTTTCTTCAATTAAATCTCAGGAGGGTTTAGACTGAAGTGTCATCCCCAACACAATTTATAACCTGCTTTCTATCCAGCTCACAATAGGAGGCGATCACAGAAATGCCAATGAAAAGCCTACCACTCTTCTAGGTGCGAGAGTGGCAGGAGAGGACAAAAAAGTCTCCAAGCTCCATTATCTAGGGGAGGCAAGATCACATAGATGGAACTATGTATTCTAATTCAGAAATGTCTTCATATAGGGAGTGAATTTAACTCACAATCACCTACTGTATATTATGTCCCATACTGGGAGGATGCAGGGAAGCGGGGTGGGGGTGCAGCTTGGGGAGCTTAGATTACCCACCCACTCCAGCCTGGGTGGCGGACATGCTTGTTTCTATTCTGGGGAAACATCTTGGCCTGCAAGTACAGGAGTCCCTCCTATCCACAGGGGATACCTTCAAGGCCCCCAGGGGATGCCTCCAACTTCAGTATCCTTTATTTACTATTTTTTTTCCAATATATACATTCTCTGATACAGTTTAGTTTATAAAGAAGGCACAGTAAGAGATTATCAGTAATAAACTAATACAATTACGACTACACATTGTAATCAAAGTTCCATGCAGATGGTTTCCCTCTCAAAATATCTCACTGCACATATCAAAAAGGTCTTTTGCATCTGCATCTAACTAAGCACTTATCACACACTGTGGCAATAATTTTTGCAGTCTGCGGGGCAACAGCAAAATGAGCACGAATTCTTTTTTCTTCACTATTTCATGGCTAAAGGATTTGTTCTTACTGTAGATCTCAGCAACCTCAGTATATATGATTATTTTTCTTTCCGTGTTAAATCTAGAACTTTCACCTTTCCACTTAAAGAAAGCATTTTACAGATTTCTCTTTGGCACCTTTGAATCGCCAGCATCAATACTCCTACACTTGAGGGGTCGTTATGAAGTAAAATAAGGGTGGCTTGAACAGAAGCCACTGAGCTTCCAGGACAGTCGATCTGATGCCTTATATAACCCAGGTGGCCACTACGTGACGAACAGGAGGATACTCTGGACAAGAGGATGATTCCCATCCCAGGCAGGAGAGAGCGAGATTTCACCATGCAACTCAGAACAGCGCACAATTTAAAACTTATGAATTGTTTATTTCTGGAATTTTCCATTTAATATTTGTGGCCCACGGTTCACCACGAGTAACTGAAACTGAGTATAAAGGAGGATTACTGTACAATTCTTGACTACTAAGTGGAAGCACTGCTTTTGCTTTTAGAGCTAGCAATCCTGCCAAAAGATTTTCTTCATGCTCATGCCACTGTCATCCAAAAGAATTTAATAAAAATAGCCTAAGAGGTAGAGAGTGAGGATGACTGACAATTGAGCCTTCTTTGTGTTAAGACTGCATTTCACAGGCGTGCCCTCCCCCCCCAATACTGATTATTCAGGAAGAAGAGATTTCAAATGTGTACAATTCAACCATTACATAATTTAACATAACAAGGCAAAATATGGGAAGGAAAAGAAGGGCAAAAGATATCTTTTATTTACCTAAGAACCAAGAATGTCAGTCATGTGAATTGATAAAGAGCTAAAAGCAACTAGCAAATGCCTGCTATATGAGTGGATTTAGCCTCTCAACAAAATCAAGTGTCCTGCCAGGAAATATCTCTTGTCCTCATCTGCCCAACACGTCTGTCCATTATCAAGTCAAGAACATGACAAAGGCACCCACAATCCTGCCTCCTCAGTCCCAGCCAAAGCAGCAAGAAAAAAAGGAAAGTACTACATTTTCAGATGATGAGTGGTCACTCAAAAAATCTAAGTGTCAACTGGTGGTGAAAACAACTACTGGAAACTAAAAATGTACAGAGAAGGCGGCCAAATACAAATGACCCTTCTGCAGATGTGTCAAAATATATGAAACTTGACTTATAATGAGGATGTAAATTAAAATAAGCTCTTTTAAATAACTCAGACAAGTAAAGACCAAACAAAAAATTCTCAGCAGGTAGATACTTGGGGAATTGGGCCTTTCATGGATTCTCTATACTTTTGTTAGTATTTAAATTAATAATGGATTATTATCAGAAATAAATCTATTTTAAATTTAATGTACAGAAAGGATTAAAGGCAGACCAAGGCAGGGGCTATTACGTTTTGTTGTCTGCTCCACCTGAGCATCAGGCCCTCAACTACTGGTTTGCTGCCCTTAGACTCCCTCAGTTCGTCCTTCCAGTGCCACAACGCGTCTCCACAACCGTACAGCCCTTAGCCCCACGCTGTTGCTGCTGCTGTTTACGTGCTCAGTCGTGTCCAACTCGTAGCAACCCCACGGACTGTCACCCGTCAGACTCCTCTGTCCATGGGATGTTCCAGGCAAGAATACTGGAGTGGGTTGCCATTTCCTTCTCCAGAGGATCATCCCAATCCAGGGATCAAAGCTGCATCTTCTGCATTGCAGGCGGATTCTTTACCGCTGAACCATCTGGGAAGCCATTAACCCCATGAGTTGATATTAAATCCTAGTTCAGCATATCATTCCCCACTTTACATACAGTCATTTTTCTCCTCTCTTATGAATAAGGCCCCAACCTAAAGCTCTCAGTTCTCAGTCCTAAAAACATCTCCTGATTTCCGTCCATCCTTGCTCCACTTGGAACAGCCCCCTTCCCCTTGGGGCAGTTATCCTCAACCTGCCCCACTGCTCTTAGACCTTCTTTTGTTGTATCAGATGACACGTGGTGAAGAAAACACCCAGAAAACAGGTTCTTAGCCCAGGTGACAAGAGCATCACCTGCAGAGCTGTGAAAAATACCAACCTCCAGGCCCCATCCTGGAACAGTCAAGTCAGATCCTGAGACCCGGCACCTGAGCTTTTAATCCTCCCAGGTGATTCAAATCAAGGTGAAAAGCCTCAACAGCAAACTCAGCAGCCAGCTTACAGGAAAGTGGAAATAACTGCTCCCCCAAACCCTCCCCAAGCTGGGCTGGGATGCAGGGTGTGGCTCAGTGGGGCTCCCGCCTGCAGTACCCTCCACACAAACCTTAGCACTGTGTGTGTGTGTGTGTGTGTGTGTGTGTGTGTGTGTGTGTGTGTGTGTGTGTGTGTGTGTGTGTGTGTGTGTGTGTGTGTGTGTGTGTGTGTGTACACAAACCTTACCACTGCGTGTGTGTGTGTGTGTGTGTGTGTATACACAAACCTTACCACTGCGTGTGTGTGTGTGACAACATGAAACTCTGTGTGTGTGTGTGTGTACACAAACCTTACCACTGTGTGTGTGTGTGTGTGTGTGTGTGTGTGAGAGACAACATGAAACTCCTCAGAAAGAACTGCTCTGAGTACTGGAGGTGATTACGTGCTACAGGAAATCAGAGACAGATGAGGTGAAGGAAAGATTCTGTGCCCAGCAGGCAGATGTGAGGGGAAAGCAAAGGTGGTCACTGCCCACCATGGTCTATCAGTCCCGTTGGCTACGCTGTTCCTAAACCAGTCTTGCAAATATATCTTTAGAAACCTCAACGACTACAATAATTTTTGAAAGTCCACCAGTCCCTCCCCCCCAAACCTGTTATCTCCAATTCTCACTGCAAAGTGTGGCAAAGGAAGAGGATGCCGGTTAAACTGGGTCACAAAGAGGCAGGCCAGGGAGATATTGTGTTTCTGGAAGGCAAGAGGTGGAGTTCCAGAAAGGAATACAAGCACACGAGACTAGGATAAAACTGGTCTAACGGCCAAAAACAGTCACACAGGCCCACCTAAATTACGTGGATAACAGGCAGAGCAGGCAGTGAATAACTATTTGCTGAGCGAACACAAAAGCAAGCAGTTTTGAAAACTAGGATAGGAATTACGAAGACAGCCACTAGAGAAGAGGGATTACCAAAAGTCTGGTCTTCGGAAGGCCCCTGCTGTGTGTGGGAAAGCAGGTTTACACCTGGGCTTGCAGCCTGCAGACAAAGGGTGCTGAGGGGAAGCTGAGTGGGCACAGGGGAGTGGGGGAAGTCCTAGATGATTCTCATACCAATCCCTTCCGTTCATTCCCTTCAGGCTCTGAGGACAAGAAAAGGTTACCTGAGTGAAAAGCCCAGTATTTGCAAGGTGCAATGGCACTAAAAGTGGCCAGGACAGACATGTCCCTTCTGTGGGGTGACAACTACAGCTCTGTTCTGTCCCATCCAACATGCAGGAGTTTCCCTCACCACACATGCAAAATTAAAAAAAAAAAAAGCTTGGGAGAGATTGCTTAATTTAAAACTCCCTCTTCAGACTAAAACTGTCTGCGCGTGAACATAAAAACAAGCTAAACCATGCATAAACCATTAAAAATTGTATTAAAATAAATTTAGTTAGGCAACAATTAAAAACTCATTGAGCAAGTCTGCATCTACAGCTTCCTAATTTTTGCAAAAGAAAAACTGACTTAATAAGTTACTAAAATTTTAAGAATCCTGTATCCTATTTTTTGTCTGTTTTTGAGAAAAATGTTGACAACGATGAACTAGATACGTTCTCTGGACTTAAGATTTCTCCATGCGAGGTACTTCCGTGGTGGCCCAGTGGTTAAGAATCCTCCCTGCGATGCAGGGGACTTAGATTTGATCCCTGGCAGGGGAAACAAGATCCCTCAGGCAGCAGAGCAAATGAGTCCCTAACTACTGAAGCCAGTGGTCTGTAACAGAAGATCTGCCTTATGCAGTGAAGATTCTGTGTGCCACAATTAAGACTTAACAAAGCTAAATAGAGCTGCTATAATTAAAAAAAAAAAAAATTCCTCCATAGGAGGACAGCCAATACAGAAAACAACTATTTTCAGAGAAGCAACTAAATAGGAAGGAAAAAAAAGTCCTAAATACTACTCAAAGAAACTTCACCCTGTGTTATTTTCTGATTACTTTCAGGAGTTTTTACTTCCTTTATTTTTACCTATTTTAAAAAAACACCTTTATAGGCTTGGAAGGTTCCTATGTCTCTTTCTAGTATTTTATTTCTGATTTACTGCCAAACCCACCATCTTCTCATCAAATACCCCCGATGGAGGACTCCAAAGCAGATAAGAAGCAACAGGACTCAGTGGCTGGGTCATGCAAAACCTCACCAGATTGGAAAAATGCTTCCCTTATAGCTCAGTTGGAAAAGAATCTGCCTGCAATGCAGGAGACCAGGGTTTGATTCCTAGTTGGGAAGATCCCCTGGAGAAGGAAATGGCAATCCACTCCAGTATTCTTGCCTGGAGAACCCCAGGGACAGAGGAGCCTGGCAGGCTACTGTCCATGGAGTCGCAAGAGTCGGACACAACTCAGCGACTAAACCACTACCACCAAGACTTGCATTCATAGACCAAATGCCTAAGTCTGTCCAAAATTCTTCAGTATTTCTGATCAACCTGCGAAAACACGGTTTTACATATGTGCTTCTGTTCAGTTCAGTCACGCAGTCAGTGTCTGACTCTTTGCAACCCCATGGACAGCAGCACACCAGGCTTCCCTGTCCATCAACAACTCCCAGAGCTTGCTCAAATTCATGTCCACTGACTCAAACTCACGTCCATCGAGGTGGTGATGCCATCCAACCACCTCATCTTCTGTTGTCCCCTTCTCCTCCTTCTTCAATCTTTCCCAGCACCGGGGTGTTTCAAATGAGTCAGTTCTTCGCATCAGGTGGCCAAAGTATTGGAGCTTTAGCATCAGTCCTTCCAATGAATATATTCAGGACTGATTTCCTTTAGGACTGAATGATTTAATCTCCTTGCAGTCCAAGGGACTCTCAAGAGTCTTCTCCAACACCATAGTTCAAAAGCATCCATTCTTTGGTGCTCAGCTTTCTTTCCAGTCCAACTCTCACATCCATTCATAACTGGAAAAAACATGGCTTTGACTATATGGACCTTTGTCTGCCAAGTAATTTCTTTGCTTTTGAATATGGTGTCTAGGTTGGTCACAGGTTTTCTTCCAAGGAGAAAACGTCTTTTAATTTCATGGCTGCAGTCACCATCTCCAGTGATTTTGGAGCCCAAGAAATTAAAGTCTGTCACTGTTTCCATTGTTTCCCCATCTATTTGCCATGAAGTGATGGGACTGAATGCCATGATCTTCGTTTCCTGAATATTGAGTTTTAAGCCAGCTTTTTCATTCTTCTCTTTCACTTTTATCAAGAGGATCTTTAGCTCTTCTTCACTTTCTGCATATCTGAGATTATTGATATCTCTCCAGCAATCCTGATTCCAGCTTGTGCTTCATCCAGTCCGGCATTTTGCATGATGTACTCTGTATAGAAGTTAAATAAGCAGGGTGACAATATACATCCTTGACGTACTTCTTTTCCAATTTGGAACCAGTTCGTTGTTCCATGTCCGGTTCTAACTGTTGCTTTTAGACCTGCATACAGATTTCTCAGGAGGCAGGTAAGGTGGTCTGGTATTCACATCTCTTTTAAGAATTTTCCACACTTTGTTGTGATCCACAGTCAAAGGCTTTGGTGTAGTCAATAAAGCAGAAGCAGATGCTTTTCTGGAACTCTCTTGCTTTTTCTATGATCCAATGGATGTTGGCAATGTGTGCTTACCACACACATAAGATCATGTACGTCAAATGTAACTGCCCATATTTATATCTGTTCTTGAATCAGGGACCCAACAGCTATGAAATGCTGACCTAAACTAAAGAAATGTTCTCACTGGCCATAAAAGGGTAAAATTTTGAATTCACATCCCTCTGCTTGTCCTGACCTCCCACCACACAGTCCTATCGTTGCTGGCATTACTTTTATCAATAAAGAGTGATTACGTCCCCACCCACTGAGGTCTCAGAGCCCTTCCTTCGGGGACAGGACATGCTTTAGGAAGGCATCAAGAATCCCATAAAGTGACACAAGAGCACAGATAAGAAGCACTTTCCAAGTTTAGAGAAAAGAAGGATCAGAGTATTGGAAGAGACACCAAAGAGTCCACAGCAATTGGGCTGGATTAATGAGGACCCAGATTTTTACCAGGAAGGGGGCATCAGGCAAGAGTGGCAAACTTAGCCGAGGCATACAGGAAGCAAAATACATAAAAACCTGCTCAGGGGACAATGAGATGCATGCTGTGGTGAAGTAGGGAATTTGAGTATATTATTGATCCTCAGGTGAAAGAACTATGGCTTATTCTAGCCACCCCTAGCACTCAGAGCCATCCCTGGCACTCAGAGTTGTGCGTACAATATTAATAGTGTCTCAATAGATGTGCATGGGGAAAAAAGGCTGTGCTGAGAATGGGGAAATATGGCTACAGAGACGACCTTTCATTCAAAGATAAAAACCTTGATCCACATGAATTCAGACCACAGCAGCTGTCCGTGATGTTCATTAAAATCTCCCTGCTCCTTCTTGTCCTCTGTTGTCCTCACCTGGTGAAGCAGCCTGGCTAATATCCACTGTTCTCATCTCTAAGCTGAAAGCAACTGGAGAGGAAGGAAAAAAAAAAAAACATGCTGACCATCTCCCTCTGAATTGGATCACAAGGCAAAAACGGACACCACTCCACCTGGGTGACATTTCTACAATCCCCAGGTCCTTTCCAAAAGGGCCACTTCACTCTTCCTTCACTTCCTCTTCACACCATCTCCTCACCCTCTTCCCTCACCCTGCCTCTAGGTCTTTGAGAAAATGCATGCCAGGGGTCAGGAAAGCCCTCTTCATCCCACATGCCCTCCTCGGGGGTCTCCCACCCACCATTTTGCCCGAGCTCCCTCCTGTCACCACTTGGGAATGGGACAAGCCCCCTCCATCTAAAAGCCTAACACCCCACCTGGGCTCCAGCTCCCATCATATCTCACTTTCCATCACCCATTTCTCCCCAACTATTCCCAACCATACTCAGCAAGATGCAAAGATTCTCTTTCCTCACACCAAACTTCTTCCTCATCAAGGTACCAGCACCACCATCCTCACACAGTTCTCCCTTTAATCCACCCCAACCTGCCTCCTGCAGCCTCTGGCCCGCCGAGGGCACCAAAGCTGTCAAGTCTAGCTTGTTCTTACTGTTCCCGACCTCGCAGCATCTTTTCACTGGGGCGCCCCCATTCCTGTCTTCAAACCTGAACTCCCCTTGGCTTCTATGACCAAATACTCCCCAGCCGCTGCCCCCCAACCTCACCAGCTGCTCCTTCCTTCTCAGGCCCCTCCACCGCTCCAGGGGACTTCAGCCTGGGCCCCTCCTCCTTCCCATCCGGACACACTCCCCTAACTGACCTCGATCAGACTGGTGCTTGAAACACCACAGACAGACCAATGGTTCTGAAAATGGCCCTCTCTGCTTTTCAGCGGGGCCAGTCCATCACCACGGCAGAGCGCCCTCTCTCCCCTGGCTCAAAACCCAAACCTTTCCCTTCCCTCAGGCCGTGCTCAAGTCTTAACTCCTCCAGGAAAATTTTAATACCTTCCCAGGCCTCCACGGCCCCACAGCTCTCTCCTCTTAACAGGCTTCCTAAAGCATTTAAGCAATCAGCAGTACAGAATTTATTACTTAATTACAGACATTCTGAGATTGTTCCCTAGATGTCTGCTTTGCTTTGGTGCAAATCTTCCCTCTCCAACCAGACTGAAGTTTCCAAACAACACCAGCACTTCTTTTTGTGTACCTGGCACTGAGCTGCATATACCGGTGATGTCCAATTATCAGTCCTCTGACAGCAAAAGAACGTAACATTTTATAAAAGTAAAAACCAAACCCGAGCATTATTTTAGTCTGTTAAACAGTCTGAAAAAAATCTGGATTTTGTCCCAAAGTTACTTAATAAATCATAAATTTTTTTTAAAAGAAACCTTTTATCTAGAATCACCATGTAGCATCACCAGGAAAACACTAACTATGGAATACCAGGACTAAATCTGTGAAACCTTCTACCACTGACATCTTCAGATTTTTTTAAAACTTAACATTGAGAATTTCACATGAAACATAGGAATAAACAGATTCCCAACAAAATTTGTATTCACTTTGTGCGTAAAAATAATAAATAGAAGGTAATCCTTTAATGCGAAAGGCTACATAAGATACAAGGAACAAAAGTGGTCAAGCTGAGGATTTCTGCCAAACCTCTCTAGAAACACGGCTATGAAAATAAGCGCTGTTCACTAAGATAGTAGAAGGATCTAACGGAGAAGGAAATGGCAACCCACTTCAGTATTCTTGGTTAGAGAATCCCAAGGACAGAGGAGCCTGGTGGGCTGCTGTCCATGGGGTCTCACAGAGTCAGACACAACTGAATCAACTTAGCATGCATTGGAGAAAGAAATGTCAACCCACTCCAGTGTTCTTGCCTGGAGAATCCCAGGGACGGAGCAGCCTGGTGGGCTGCCCTCTATGGGGTCGCAGAGTCAGACACAACTGAAGCGACTTAGCAGCAGCAGAAGCAGTTTTTTATGCTACATTGAAGTCCAGTTCATCCACTAAGAAGAAATAACCTTATTTTTCACTATTAAAGAAAAAGAAAACGTCAATTCTTGCCATCCTTTCAACCCCCAACTTTCCATTCGGCAGCCACATCACAACTCAGCTGAAAACGCTTGGCCACAACGAAGGAATTAGAGAGCCCACCTGTCCTTGACTTGTCCCCACAGCGCCCCAAACCCCTACCACCATCACCACCATTCCAAGCACTAGACATGTGTCCTTGACACTCCAGCAACTTCAAATGCACAACTCCTCAAGCATCTCCACTACCCTGGGCCTGCCGGGGCCTCCCACCTCTCACCCCCTCATTTCCTCCACAGTATCTTTCTCATACTTCTCAAACTGGGTATGGGTTCTCAGATCCTCGACCCCACCCACTATGCCCCAGAGGAACCCCGGTTGCCCTCTTACGGGTTCCTTTTGCTAATTGTGCTCCCTGATATTAGAGTGTTTACCATACTGTCCTGAGACTTCATGAAACTTTCTCCTCAAATCTCTGTGAGTTCCTGGAGAAGAAAGATGATGTTTTTGTCTATATTCTGTATGAACTGAAAAGTGAGTGTGCCCCAAAACCAAAGGCCCAAGTTCTCACCCCTAGTACCTCTGAAAAGAACCCTGCTGGGAAATAGGGTTGGTTTTTGTGGGTTTTTCTGCAGATGGAACTAAGTCATGAATCTTGAGAAAAGAGCATCCTGGACTTCCAGTGGACCCCTAAATTCAAAGACTGGTGTCTCATAAGAGAAAGGAGAGTACTTGAAAGACACCACAGGGAAGACCACTGGAAGACAGAAACAGATTGGAATTGAGCTGCCACAAGCCAAGGAAAGTCAGAAGCGGAAAAGAGGCAAGGATTCTCCAGGGCCTTGGCAGGAACATGGCCCTGCTAAAACCCTTGCTTTTGGACTTCTGGCTTCCAGAATGGTGAGAGAAGAAATTTGCTGTCTTAAGCCATCAAAGTAGTGATTAATCTACCACAGTCCTAGGAAAATAACACCTAGTCCAAACCTCAACATACTGCCAATGATCTAGAAATGATTTAATTTAAAAAAAAAACTGCGTTGAACTAAGGAAGACAGGGAGTGAAGATGAAAAAGCATGCGAACTGCAGGGCAAGAATCCAGGGCACGGACCCCCTCGCTATAAGTTTATCACTGGAACTTGAGCAAGTCACTTATCTACTATGACCCTCTAATTTATTCTCTAGGAAAATGAGGAAACTGGCCCAGAACACTCCCCCACCATTCTGAAACCAACTTCATCCAGATCAACTTGATCTGATCCTTAATTATAATTCTTCCCATTCACTAAATTATTTTAAAGGGCTTTCGGGTGCAAAAAAAAAAAAAGGATTAAAATGACATTTCAAAGGCACATATTTTAATCAGTTCGTTAAAATTCAATGAAATAGTTTGATCATATGCTGAAAAGTTATTTTCTACAATATCAACTTTTTTTCCCCTGCGAAATCAACAATTTACAAGTAGCTGCTTTAATTCTGCTGGGACTGTTGACAATTGAGGAAAAATCGACCTAAACTTGAATCAGCTTAAGTGTCACTGATTCAGAAGCCAAATATATGACTAATTTCTTCAGAGTAACAAGGGATATCTCCAAAACAAAGGTTTCCTCCACTAGACTCCAGGCTGTAATTATGGGCCCATACTCAAGATTTCCACTTCAAAGAATCTGGCTAAGAAATAAATACAGCTGCTGCCACTACCAAGTGGTCAAGTGCCGGTAAAGGAATCAAAACAAAACAAAAACTCTTTTACCATTTTCAGGCCTCCATAAACAGAAACACACCAGTTTCCCTGTGTTAAACCTTTCCTAATTCAAACAAATGGAAAGAACAAAGGTGTTAGTAATGAAATCTGTACTTACCCATAAATCCTGCTAGGGTTAATTTGGGTTAAATTAAAAACCATATTTCTGGGCTAAATTAAAAACCATATTTTAAGTTCTTTCACAGGTCACGCTGTTCCTCTTGCCTTCATGTTTTTATAGTGGCAGCCTTGATTCTTTTTTAGGAAACCAACCAAAACAACACAAGGCGCCGAGGGACTCATATTTCAGTTCCACAAAGTACCCATCAGAAACACTTTTAAACTGTCCCAAACCAATTCATCGTTCAGAAAATAAAATCAAGAGTCACCGGGGCCAAGAGTTCATCCAGAATTGGCAGAACCACGCTTGCAAAACTGGACAGTGAATCGTAGCACAGAGTTAGGAGACCAAAAATTTTTCTTTCCAGGTGGAAACTCAATCCGAAAATCAAATCCCTTGAGTTGGAAGACTCAACAAACCCAGTTTGCAAATCTGAAGTTCTCGGCTGTAAAGATAAGCTCTCATACCCAAGAACCCGGGGGTCGAAGGTGCACGATTTCATCTCAAATATATTTCTGAGCCCTTAAAAATAACTCTTATTTTCCAAGGTGCTCTTTAATGTAATAAAACTCAGCTAGCAAAAGCAAAGCCAACAGTCTGGAAGTTTGGAGATCACACACAGTGGCGTTCAAAGTCCCTGTGTGGCTTTAGTATCCTGCAAACTAGCGTCCAAATAACTTGTGCAAGGAGCTGAAGGGCTGGCCCTTCTAGCCCAGCTCTGTTTTCCTGCCGCCCAAGCAAAGGATGAATGAGCTTTAACTCCGCCGCCTGCGTGTTTACTTGCATCCTCACGTGGCACCGCGCAGCTCACAAGCACTGCGCCGGGACCGCGCGGGGGAACCCTAAAACTTTTACTTTGCAAACTAGCGGAGCGACGCGGGCACACACCCGCTCGCCAGCCACAGAAACGCCTCCAGGCAGAGCCCCCCCGGGGCTTCCCCAGCATCACCCCCGCCGGCGACTGCACGCACAGAAAGGCGCGGGGGTGGCGGCGGGACCCTCTTCCAAGTCGCGAGAAGGGAGAAGCGGCGCGACGGAAAGCGGCTGGGACGGAGGAGACCCGGCGCCAGGACAGAGGGGCGCCCCGCGGGCTACTCACAGGGTGACCGTGCGGTTCGGCAGCGTGTCCGGGGGCAGGACCTGCGCGAGCTCCAAGCTGCTGCACACCACCTTGCCCTCGGCGGCGCCCGCCGCCCTCCCGGCCCCTCGGGGCCGCCCGTCGTGCTTGCAGCCCGGGGGCAGAGCCACGGCCTCGCCGCCCAGCAGCGCGAGCAGCGCCAGCGGCAGCAGCAGAAGGGGCGGCGGCGGGGGGCCCCGCGGGCGCCGGGGCCGTTCCATGCTGCGGGCCGGGTGGCCGGCCGGGGCCTGCGGGCCGAGCGACGCAGCGCTGGCCTAGCGGGCCGCCCCGGTGGCCCGGAGGACGGGAGCGCAGCGCGGGCCCGGCGGCGCCCGGAGTCTCGTGGTGGCCGGAGGACGCGCCCTCCTCGGCGCCGACATGCTCCTTTGTCCGCAGCTGCCGCGCTCGGCCTCCGGGGAGCCGCGGGGTCACGGCCGCGTGGGTCCCAGCGCCGCTCTACGGCCGGGCGGGAGCGCCGCCGCTTCCTCCACCGCCTCCTCAGTCGCCGCCGCCTCCCCCGGCCACTGCCCGCGGCGGCTCCTCCCCGCCCGCCGCCCCCGCCCCTTCCCCTCGCCGCCTCCTTCTCCTCCTCCTCCTCCACTACCTCGCCGTCTCCGCTCCCCTCGCCGCCCGCGGCTCCAGGAAGGAGGGGCGTGCTCCGGGACCCGCGCCGCCCGCCGCGGGGCCGGACCCCCGGTACCTAGGCGCTCCCGGCTTCCGGGCCGGAGTTGTGGGGCAGCGGGAGTGCCGTAACTCGTGGGGAGGGCGGAAGAAAGTTCTAGTCCAAACTCCAGCCACAGTGGTCACTCTCGCAATTCTCTCCGCCGCCTCCAGACAAAGGCGCCCCGTGTGTCCCTGGGGCCCGCGCGTTCCTCCCGGCGAGCCCCAGTCCTGGGCTTGGGGAGGGGGAGGAGAGCAGGGCTCAGTTTCTTTGGAGAACCCAAGAAAGAGTGCCCCAAACCAACAGACTTCAAAGGAATCGCCTTCCCTCCTCTCTGCAGAGATCTCTAACCTCCTCTAGGTACTGCGTAGTCTCATTTGTCCCAGATACAGCCGAGCTGGGAACAGGGTCCTGTCCCAGAAAAAGGACCCTCCAAAGCCGTTTCTGGCCTTCAGCAATTCCACTTATAACCTCTGCAAAGGATGCATTGGGGCCTCGATGGACCGGCAGCCTTTGGAAAAGGAAATTTCCCTCTGGTATCCAAAGATACCTCAGATATAACCGGTTAGATCAACTGCGAGCGAACTAGCCAAGAAACTCAAGCGGAATCTATTTTTCTTCTAGGCAGTGCTGCCAACCCCGCGCTAATATTTGCAACACCGGGGCTCACCTACCCTATATTTAAATATTTACAAGGAGTATGTCAAACCTTCAAAAAATGTATATTCTGTGCGCCCATCTTGAGAAATACTCCTCAATAACAACCTGGAAAGCCAGGTGTGTGTCCCAAGCTCGCAGATACCTTGGAGTTACACCTCATAAGTGGTAGAGAAGAAGGAAGTACACCCCAGCACTTGGTCTAACACTTAACGTGACTTTAACTTCCTGTCTCCGCTCCATTCATGAACAAGAGGAGCTTTCTGCACGCTTGTGGACACCGCAGCCTCAACAAAGCTCCATGCACACCCTCAAGCAGCGCGTGCGCACCCTCAAGTGGTATTGGCAGCCCTTCAGGCCTAGGAGTGCAAATACCAGTAGTTTGGCCCTCCCTTAAGAGGAAAATTCTGGAAAGAGGCCTACTCAAGCCCTGATAGAGCTTCCCAGGTGGCAGCAGCGGCTAAGAATCTGCCAACAATGCAGGAGACTGCGTGAGAGGCGGGTTCGATCCCTAGGTGGAGAAGTTCCCCTGTAGGAGGGCATGGCAACCCAACCCAGTATTCTTGCCTGGAGGATGGTTTGGACAGAGGAGCACGACGGGCTATAGTCCATAGGGTCGCAAAGAGTTGGACTAGACTGAAGCGATTTGGCACACAGGCCCTGGAAGTAGCATTGGGAATTTTCAGTCACTGAATTCCAGGGGCCTGGGCTCCTTGGACAAGGTCTAGTGACAGAAAGGAGACACGGGCTCTTAGGGAACAAGTCCCTTGGCCCTGGAGATTTTTCACCCTTTGGGGAGGAGAGCTTGGTTGGTGCCCTCTAAAACGCAGACCCAGGTACTTCCCTAGTGGTCCAGCAGTTGAGACTCCTGGCTTCCATTGCAGGAGGCACAGGTTCAGTCCCTGGTTGGGGAAGTAAGATCGCATATGCTGCCAGGTACAGCCAAAAAATAAAAATAAAGCCAAAAATAAAATAACATGCAGAGCCAGAAAGGGGTTTTTCTTCCCCAAGTCTCAGGTCATTACTGACTAAGGCCCTTACAGAATCTATCTTAGGCACCAGTTCCTAGGAATCTCTATATGACTAGAACTTTCTCAATAGTAAATAAATGATGTCTATTTAACAGACACTGTTGTGTTAAATTGAATAGCGCTTCATTTGATCAACGTTTTTTGAAAACCAACGACGTGAACCCGAAGGTGTCTATTGCTAAGAGTGCATTCTGAAATAAAATATTCTAGATCTGCACTGTCCAGTATGGTGGCTATTTAACACTTGAAATGTAGCTAGTGTGAGGTCAGAAGAGAATTTTTCAGTTTAATTTAATTCAGATTTCAAGTCCAAGGTGCTTAGTGACTACCTTGTTGAACTGTGCAGTTCTTGACACTGATGGATAGAAAAAGTGGGATATCATCATCACCATTAAGTAGCTTTAAACCTATAAATAAACTTAAGTGGTGAAATTAAATAAATTCTCTTGAATTTATTTAAAGAATTCTTATTCCCTAACACAATCATCATCACTGTCATCTGTTTTCTCTACAAAGATGAAAACTTCTTAGCAAAATGGAAGTTTATTAGCCATATTACTGTTGTCAGAGCTACAATTGTCATGGGAACTCGGAATCGGTGAGTATCTTCACACACTCTACTTCAGCCTAGGGTTGAAATAAATTTCCATGTCTGTTTTGAAATTAGTTTACCGTATTAACACCAGTTTGATACATATCCTCTTTTTTACCTCACTGTAGTTGAGAAAGCTGTAGAAAGCACAGAATTATCAAAGAGATATCTCAAGTAATATCCTGAGTCCAAGGAAAAATATGGAGGACAGGTTTTAATACATGGATGATGTAATAAAACCATTCTGGCACAGAAATCACTAACTCTGTCTTTGAAATAAATCACTACAAATCACAAAATAATAATACAGTTTGTTAAAACTGGAAAAGGCTTTAGAAAGTCTCTTTCAACCCTGTAGTCCTTGGAAAGCACACAACCCTGAGTTACCATTCTGTACCAGCGTGGGTGCACAAGGACTTGGTAAATGGTCCTTTCCCCAGTTATGAAGATCTCTGAGGATGACACTGTCTGAAATTTACCATCATTTACCCTCAGTCACACCACAGTCTTCACTTTAATTAAGCTACCCCAGCCCAGACACTGTCTTGTCAGACAGGTCTACCTACTGCTGATTCCCCGCTCAGGCATCAAGAACATTATACCTTTTGAAGTCACAGGACTTAATAGGTCCTTTCAAAGTCCTCACTGTGTTGTTAATTATCCCACTTTAGAACATCCTATAGGAACTGTTTGAGAAATCACTCATTAACCTTATTCCTGTACACAAAGTCCCGTAAAGTTGTGTTGTGTCAACTGTTGCTTTAAGGATGGTAGATGGACCACATTCCAAGGCTTCTATGCTGCGAATCCTGTCTTGCTATGTTATGTAAAGCTTGTAGGAGATACCACGGAAACATTCAAAGATGCTTTGTTTATCCTCCTGGTATAGACTCTGTATTAGCTATGTACATGAGTAAATACATATGCATATATATTTATTATGCAATAAATACATGGATTTATATATATATATATACCGCCCTATTTATTAACAATTTAATTTTATATGGCCGTCGTCTTCCTTTTCTACCAGACGATGAGCTTCTTGAGATTTTTCCCACCCCTTCTTAAATTACTCCCTCCCACCTTCAATTACTCCCTATTACATCACTCTAAAATCTAGACCAGTCATCTAGACTGAATCTAGATAACATGGCTTGTTCCAACCTGAAGATGGCTACCTTTAAAAGTGTGTTTATAGGTTTATGATGTTAGCCTCCCCCATTACAATACCAGCTCTATGACACTTTGTCTTATTTGCTTTGTAAGGCAGACTCTGTTAGTTTCTGGGCTCCTCTGGGGGCTCAGATGGTAAAGAATCTGGCTGCACTTCAGTAGACCTGGGTTTGATCCCTGGGTCCAGAAGATCCCAGGGAGAAGGGAATGGCAACCCACTCCAATAGTCTTGCCTGGGGAATTCCATGGACAGAAGAGCCTGGTGGGCTACAGTCTATGGGGTCGCAAAGAGTCGGACACAACTCAGTGACTAACACTCACTTTCTTCTGTTAGTTACTACCAAAGAGCCTTTCCTCAACTTTTTCTCCCTTGGAGGCTGAAAAAGCTACGCAGTCATTTTCCCTTGGAGGGAAAGAGTTGGACACAACTGAGTGACTAACAGTTTCACTTTCTTCTGTTAGTTGTTGCCAAAGAGCCATTCCCCAACTTTTTCTCCTTTGAAGGCTGAAAAAGCTACACAATATGGAAACTACTGGTGGCCATATTGTAGTTCTACCCAAAAAGAGTCAAAGGCAGTGTTGTCCAATATGGTGGATATTAGACACATGTATTTAAATTTAAACTCAAATTAATTAAAACTAAATAAAACTAAAAATTCTATTCCTTAGTCACACTAGTCATAATTCAAGTGCTCACTACCTATACGTGGCTGGTGGATACCATTTTGGGCAGCACAAATTATGGAAGAGTTTCAACTCACAGAAAGTTCTACTCTTCAACACCAATCTGAGGGGAGTCTGCCGAGAAACTTCAGGAGAGAAATTTTGATAAATTTTGATAAATAGGGACTTACAAGAGAAGATCTGTCTCACCACCCTCATCCTTCTTGCTTTGGAAATGGTATGGTGAGGACATGAGGCATGGAGCTGAAGCAAGGTCTTTTGAAACCACAAGGCAAAAGGAACAAAGGAAAATTCCCAAATAATAAGAGGAAATGGAAAGACAGTGAAAACACTTGGATCCCCGAGGTCATGGTTGAGCTGCCTCTCAAACCTCTGGACTTATTTTTATTATGAATGTTCTCTGGTTTAAGCCACTGTTGTTTTGGTTTTCTAGTGCCTACAACAGTGCCTGACACATGGAAGGGAGTCTAAAGTGTTGATTCTCATAGTTTATACCTTACTCATTTTTATGTGGCAAACATCTAACACAGTTCTTCATATATATTAGCTAGTGAGTGTTGAGAAGATTGACTAATGTCCTGTCTTCCAGAATCAAAGGGAAATGTGTAATGTCATGATTAAACTGACATGGAAAGAACAGCAATTTTTAGCACTTGAAATATCTCAGTGACACCTCTATAAACCCTGTTAATAAACAGACATTCTCTGTTTATTTTTGCATCATTTAATGTTAATCTATTAGTTGTGACAGCTGTAGTTTATATTTTTAGTCATTACATGGCATGTACTGGAATGCATGCTTGGTTATTACCCAGAACCCAGCTAGAAACACCAGGAGCTCAAATAACCCCATAGCCTCTTTAGACAGCATTGGCTCCTGTTCTTGGCTTACTAGTTACTAGAAATAGTGACCTTCAGCAAGCCACTAAATCTCGTCTTTCTGAAATGAGAATTTGAACTGGAACCAGCTTTAAAGTGCTCTGATTTTATCCTGCTAAACCATGAATTCTTCTATTGTTTGTCTGCTGCAGCCAGACTATTATTGAAATGTATCACTGTGACAGTTAAATGCTCTTTTTAGATGACCAAATATCTTTCTGAAATGGTATATTCTCTACCCACTGCAGTGTAATTACCATCAGTTGTAAATATAAAGAAGAAATATGAGGCAAAAATTGGCCAGCAGTGCCATGTGGGGAATTACCTTGATGTAATAGGAGTCTCCAAGTACATGACCAGGCAGGTTAGCACAGAGGTGGTGGAACAGGAAGACTCACAGTGCAAATTAAGATGCTCAAATCACACAGTTTATTGTATCCATTTAAAATATATGGACCAGTGAGAAGCCGGCAAAGAGTTGAGTTAGGTTAACCCACAAGGATTAGGATGCAAACAGATGAAAGACCTATCACCTCAACATTTACAATGCACATCTGAACTGAATTAGTCCATCTGTCTACCTTTCTTCCAACTCAGACACATCAACTTTCCCCACTGCTGGTGTAGTTCCAAGGACCAGAGCTGAAGTCTAAGCAAGGTGACCAAACAGATTTAAGATGTCTAGGACCAACATCTCACTGCTTTGTTAGAGATGCAGGGGCAGTTATACCTGGCCACGATTATAACTTGCCCAATAAGCAGCTATGAACTTTATTTGTGCTTCCTGGAGAGAGGGAACAGGGGGTCAAATCTGATGTCACAAATGAGCAGCTGTTTTTCAATCTGATAAATATTGTCTCATATGCCATATACATATTTAGTGAATCATAAAAATTTATCCTTTCATCCTTTCTAGATAACTGGTTTTCTCTTTTGTCCCATCATTTTTATCTGCTCATCACACATGTACTCTACTTTCTTTTTCTGTATGTGCCATGTCTGACACGGTCTTTGCTTCTCTACTTAGTGTCATCAATTCTCCTTCCTTTTTGCCTATTATTTTTATAGCAGAATTATATGTTTTAAAATATTTAAAACATAGTGCACAACATAAAACACAGTACATAATAGAGGAAACAGCAGACTTTGGGGAAATTTAGAAATAAGAGTCCACACCAGAGATGTATATTGCTTTCCCAAATAGCAGTATTTCCTGAATATTTATCTCCCAAATGTGATGTATGTCTTGTTATATCAGCTGTGCTATTATAAATTGTATTCCTATGTGCCAATATAATGATTAAAATCTATCAACCAACTAGTAATTATTAATGACAGACACAATAGCAGATATACCAATCATGAAATTTCCATCTAAAATTTTTTTTAAAAAATAGTAGTCTTCTTCCTTCTTAGGGTCAGTTAACATATTAAAATCCACTCATTGAGTTGAACAGAATGAGAATGTATATTTGAAATTATGCATTTCTCAATCAAGAATTCACTACTTTGACTCAATCTCTGAATCTGTATGTTGATAACACATGGAGTATCTTGCTGTTTGGATTTCTGTAATATGTTTTAAAACACATTCTCATGTCACTCAGAAACCTCAAACACTAGTAAGTCAAGCAATTTGATTATATAAACTCAGTCAAACTTCAAAATTTCAATTTAGATATATTAATTATTTTACTTGTGTGTATTTTGGGTAATAGGAATATTTTAGTTTATATATCAATAAATCAAAGCTCATATACATTTCTCCATAACTGTATATAATGCTAAAATACAGAGGAAAGTGTGAAAGTATAGAGGGAAAAGCATTAATTTTTTTAAGTCAGGAGATAGGATTAATATATTAATCCAAGTGGATTTTTATTAATCCAAATTAATAAATTTTAATTAGTTTAATTAATGTATTTTAGTTTATACTTAAATAAATTAGTTTACATTGTTTTGATTTAAATTAATCATTATTGATACAAATTAATTCTTTGACTTAAGCAAACTGCTTAATTTCTTGGGGCCTAGATTTCTTCACCTGTTATAGGATTTAATTTAAAATTTAATATGAATTATTATGATTACATTGAAAGTTCCTAACACACGACTTGCACATAGTAAGTATTTGTTGAAGGTTAGCTGATCCTGAATCTAGCCCATTGCCTCATACTCCAGATGAAGCTGAAATCTAGGCAGATTAAATGAATCTAAGGTCAAACCCTTTGTTCACATGAAAGCCTAAACCAGCGAGCTGGGAAGACTTTGCAGGTGTAGTTGGTTTCCTTTGTAAACATGTAACCAAGCTTTCTTATAAACCTGGTCATGAGTTATGATTTAAACATCACTTGCTAAATATCTGTTTCCCTACCTGCAAAACTGAGAAACTAATAATTGCCCCTCCACACACACACACATTCCAGTATTATTGGAAATGTAAAGAAGTGATGTGTGATGTGTGAAGGAAATCGCTGGGAAAAACGTTCTATGTAATTATAGCATATCGTTATAAACAGAAGCTACAAAAGCATTTCATCTTTAATAACACTACAATTATATATGTATCAATTCCTTTCATCTCTGGAGCTCTAAATTCCTCCAAAATAAACACTGTGAACACTCAGACAATGCTTCTATTAGGAAGACAAAATGGAGAATTGAGGTAATCATACAGAAAATTCAGGAGGAAGCCAGCCGACTTTCTTCATCCTACCCGACTTTTACAGTTCTATTTGTCCAGTAATTACCTCAATCATCCCCATCCCTCTGCAAGTGAATAACTGTCACTGTACAGATTGATGGACTTCCCTGATGGCTCAGCGGAGTCGGCCTGCGATGCAGGAGACTTGAGAGACTGGGTTCAATCCCCTGGAGGAGGAAAGGGCAGCCCACTCCAGTGTTCTTGCCTAAAAAAATTCCATGGACAGAGGAGCCTGTAGGTCTACAGGCCACAGGGTCACAACAAATTGGACATGACTGGGCAACTGAGCACACACACATACAGATTAGTGTATATATATTCTAAGTTCAGTTCAGTATAATCAAGATGCTTCTTTAGGTACTTGCCATGAAGGGAAAGCTTTTGCCTTGTTTATTACTATATCCTAGCACCTTGAACAGTGCCGCACATGCAATAGGCACTCCATAAATATTTGTTGAATGAATAATGAATGAATGAACAAAAGAAGAGATAATATTTTTCCACTCATTAATTTGTCTTTTCATGACCGCCAAATAACCATAACTTATTTGCTATATGGTAAGTCAAGCAAAACTTATGTTTATGAACTCATCTCTCGGCTCAATTGGCTGCATTGAAATTTCTCATACTTGCACTTACTCCTTAAGTGAATGTTTGATGATATAGATTATAAATGTTAAAAACCCCCACAGGGACTTGCCTGGTGGTCCAGTGGTTAAGAATCCGCCTGCCAATGCAGAGGACACGGGTTCAATCCCTGGTCTGGGAACTTAGGTCCCACATGCCATGGGGCAACTAAGACCACTCACCACAGCTGCTGAGCCCGCGCCCTAGCAGCTGTGCTCCGTGACAAGAGAAGCCCCCTCGATGAAAAACCCGAGTACCACAACTAGAGAGTAGCCCCCACTTGCCGCAACTAGAGAAAAAGGCCATGCGCAGCCACCAAGACCCAGCGCAGCCAAAAAAAAAAAAAAAAACCCACAGTCTGACTCCAGTCTTTCACCATCAGGAAACTTACTCATCTATATGAAGCCTATATGGCTGTGAAAACTTTGTATATAAATTCTAAATTCACTTAATTAGCTTCTCTAATCTTCATTATATAAAACTCAGCCCCTTCTGATGGGCATATGTAATAAAACAGCTTATCTGGAAAATAATGCAAGACACAAAGAGTCTTAAGGGGAGAGAGTGATTTTGTTCCACACTGTATCTCACCCCACTTGAGCCTTGCAGGGTTACTCATTACTCAGTTGGCTAAGAATATTTCCTGCTTTTATTTCATTTTCTATGCATATTCATTCCCCTCCTTTCCTTCTTGCACTTGAACTCTGAAAGGAGGGAGTCAAGAGTCAGGCATTCATAGATCCTTTGCCAAAGCACCATGAAATGCTATCAAAACGAGTCTTACGTTAGTCAAAACCATTTCAGGTGAAAGTGACAGAAACACCATTCCAAATAGTTTATACACAAAAAGAAATATATTGGTTCATGTAGCTAGAATGTTGCTTCAGGCATAGCTGGATCAAGGAGCTGAAATGATGTCCCCAGTTTTCTCTCTTCATTTCTTAGCACTTTATTGGCTTCGTTCTCTGGCAAGAATTACTCATAATTGGAGAGTCACAGGCAGCTTCCCCTATACATCATCCTCACATTGTAAAATCCTAGCAAAAAGATAAAAATAACAACAAAACAAAAACAGCAACCCCCCCCTCCACACACAGGGCTCCCAGTGGGGGATATAACTGGCCTGTCTGTGCCACGCATCCCTGAAGAAGGGGTGGGGACAATGAAGTCCTCTGACTGCCTGGTCTGAATTGAAAACATACCTCGGAAACAGGTATAGAATCAGCTGAATTCTCCAAATACATTCTTTTTTCTTTTGGCTGTGTCCTGAGGCTTGTGGAGTCTTAGTTCTGCAACCAGGAATAGAACCCAGACCGCCAACAGTGGAAACTTGGAGTCCTAAGCACTGGATCGCCAGGGAATTCTCTCCAAATATGTTATTAAAGGTAGAAAAAACCCATGGAGAAGCAGGTAGCTTAGCTGCGCCTGTACAGAATGTTTGGCTCAGCCTTTACTTAACTCTAATCACCTTTCCCCTCTCCCCACACCTCAGCTTTATCCCAGGAATACCCCAAGACCCTTGCCTTTGAGGAGACAGATTTGAGATGCATTCTTTCTCCTCCATTGATTGCCTCCTGAATAAATCCTCGCTTTGAGGCAAATCTTGGCTTCTCAGTGTCTGGCTTGCTGCATTGTGCAAAAAAGCCTTTGGTAAAACCTTCAAGGCATTTGTTGTCAGATGGGGAGGACAAATATATAATCCTTTAATTACTATTGTAAAGGTCCTTAAATTCCTTCAGCAAAGGATAATTACTATTTAAAACTCACCAGCTATTATTACTCACTGCTTATCACCAAATTCCTCTCTTCTGCAACAAAGATCAAAGGTTTAAATATATAAAAATATAATCACAAAGTGTTTAAAACATTGTATTTATATGCATATATATGATCATATAGATGTATATGTGTGTGTGCAAGACACAAGACACAAAGCTTGAATTGGTAAGTTTTATCTCATAAGGTTACAAATACTGCCTGAACAAATACTATTAAAAAAATTCAAAAGTCAAGCTGCTAAAAAGGTTTGCAACGTATATGGTAGAGGAATAATTTCTTTATTATATTTACAAAGCTTACAAATAAGTAAGAAAACCTTCAATTACTTAAGAAAAATAGAGAAGAGCTAGCTCAGAGAGGGAAAAATAAAAGGTGTAATATGGAAGGATGTTCAGCCTCCCAAAAAAGAAATGCAAGCAAACCAACCCACCAACAAAAATCTAAATACTAATTTTTACCCATCAAATTGGAAAAAATTAAATAGCATTTCTTGAAATAAATAAAATAATTTATCATGACTTCCTTGTGTGGAGAAGGGAACAATTCCCTACATGGTTGGAGGCAATACAAATTGATACAATTTTTTTTGTTTGTTTGTTTTCTGCCAACTTATTGAGATATAATTGACACATAACATTGTGTACATTTGTGTCAACATGTTGATTTGATACATTTATAAATTGCAAAATGATTATTACTAAATATTAGCTACTACCTCTGTCTTTGTCATCACATAGTTACCTTTTTTTTTTTTGTAGCGAGAATGCTAAAGATTTAGTCTCTTGGCTGTATAATCTATGATACATTATTATTAGCTATAATCATTATGCTCTAAATTAGTGATACAACTTGGTGCATTTTTTGTAATGGCAAATTGGAAATAATATGTCTATTAATAAGTTGAATGGAAAAATGGGTTCAATAAATTATAACAAATTACAAATGGGGGGCATGTCACCTTAAGTGAAGACCTGAGGAAAGAGACTAAGATCTCTGTGTGTTGATCTGTGAAAGAAGCTATTGATCCTCATTTCTAGAAATAATGTGTGTATGTGTGTCTATTTGCACTATGAGTACATGGAATACCTCAGAAAGGGACTGTTGGTGAGGAGACTTACATTTCATTATACTTTTTTTTATTATTTGATTTTTTAAAAATCTCTACCTGTGTGTGTGTGCGTGTGTGTGTGCGTGTGCGTGTGTGTGTGTGCGCGTGCACGCGTTTGCACACTCAGTCATGTCCCACTGTTTGCGACCCCATGGACTGTAGTCCACCAGGCTGCTCTGTCCATGGGATTGTCCAGGCAACAATACTGGAGTGAGTTGCTGTTTCCTACTCCAGAGAATCTTCCCAACTCAAGGATCAAGTTCACGTCTCTTGCATTTCCTACAGTGGCAGGAGGATTCTTTACCACTTTGCCACCCGTTTACTCTTTAATTAAAAGGCAAGATGCTTTTAAAGATTGAGAGCAAAAATTGTAAATATACTTTTCATTCAGTTTTTTTGATATTAGTAGACTGCAAATTATCAAAGTATGTCCTATTTTTTCCAGTAAAAATTTCTTGAAGAAATCCTCTTAATTTTGTAAATGTAAAAAGTATGATTATGTAAGTGTAAACACTATAAAGCAAGCAGGTACCCATTGCCCTAAGGGAGGCCTTTTTCTTATGACCAAAAGGTCTGTTTTAAATATCCCTTCAAATGTAGATCAGGTCACCGGGGAAGGGTGAGTAAATCTGCATAGGAACAAAGAAGATTCCTGGACACCTAGGGATGCAGGCTCTTAAGACCAGCACCTTTCTGAGGCTCAGTGTGTGAAAATGTTAGTCGCTCCGTCCCTTCCAACTCTTTGCAACCCCATGGCCTGTAGCCCGCCACGCTTCTCTGTCCATGGAATTCCCCAGGCAAGAATACCGAAGTGGGTGGCCATTCCCTTCTCTCCAGGGTATCTTCCAGACCCTGGGATCAAACCCAGGTCTCTTGCATTGCAGGCAGATTCTTTACCATCTGAGCCACCAGGGAAGCCCCTCTCCAAGGCTCAAAGGCTTTCAGTCTCTAAAGGACTTTGGTACTTTTCAGGCATTTAAGTAGTATTTAGTGCAACTCAGAGGACAGAGACAGGCAGAGATAACCTCATATATATGTAGATGTGTCACCCTTATGGCAGAAAGCAAAGAAGAACTAAAGAGACTCTTCATGAAAGTGAAAGAGGAGAGTGAAAAAGGTGGCTTAAAACTCAACATTCAGAAAACTAAGATCGTGGCATTTCATCACTTCATGGCAAATAGATGGGGAAACAGTGGAAACAGTGACAGACTTTTTTGGGGGGCTCCAAAATCACTGTAGATGGTGACTGCAGTCGTGAAATTAAAAGATGCTTTTCCTTCTAAGGAAAGTTATGATCAACCTAGACAGCACATTAAAAAGCAGAGACATTACTTGCCAACAAAGGTCTGTCTAGTCAAGGTTATGGTTTTCCCAGTAGTCCTGTTAGGGGAAGCACACTGATTGAAACCGCCCACCCTGGCCAGGCACCATAGTAACCATTTGCATGAGTTGTTTTATGACAGGAGATCCTGATAAGGAATACGGAACTAATAAGCCACCACCAACCGGAAGAGTTCGGGAAAGGTCAGAAGGAAACACCGCGTGTCTATCCACTTCCCAGAATCCCTCTTGCTAGCATCCATCTTGGCTGAGCGATGCGTGCGCCACCAGGAAAGACTCTGAATTAGAATGATTGGCCAAAGACTACCCGGAAACGAATCCCATCACCATAAAACCCAAGACTGTGAGCCACACGGCAGAGCAGTTCTCCTGGGTTCCCTTACCTACTGCTCTCCACCCGGGTGCCCTTTCCCAATAAAATCTCTTGCTTTGTCAGCATGTGCCTCCTCGGACAATTCATTTCCGAGTGTTAGACAAGAGCCCAGTTTCGGGCCCTGGAAGGGGTCCCCCTTCCTGCAACAGTCCTGTCTGGATGTAAGAGTTGGACTATAAAGAAAGCTGAGCGCCAAAGAATTGATGCTTTTGAACTGTGGTGGTGGAGAAGACTCTTGAGAATCCCTTGGACTGCAAGGAGATCCAACCAGTCCATCCTAAAGGAAATCAGTCCTGAATATTCATTGGAAGGGCTGATGTTGAAGCTAAAGCTCCAATACTTTGGCCACCTGATGCAAAGAACTGACTCATTTGAAAAGACCCTGATGCTGGGAAAGATTGAAGGCGGGAGGAGAAGGGGACAACAGAGGATAACATGGTTGGATGGCATCACCGACTCAATGGACATGAGTTGGTGATGGACAGGGAGGCCTGGCGTGCTGTGGTCCGTGGAGTCGCAAAGAGTCGGACACGACTGAGTGACTGAACTGAACTAAGAGGGCAGAGACCTGCCTGTGGAAAGCGCCTGCAGCTGGAAAGAAAATGGAACATTTGGAAAAATTTAAAAGGCAAATCTAGCAGGGCCTCAAATGGAAGGAAGAGAGCCAGCCAATGATACTGGTGAGGTAAGAAAAGGTAAGATCTGGCAGGGACTGAGGCTTTGTTCATTGAGAGAATGTTGTTTTTCACCTTAGTAACATTTGGAAGCCATTGAAGGGTTTAATGCAGAGGGAAGACACCATAAAATTTGCAGTTTTATGTACTTCCTTTGGCTCCTACACCTTGGAGAATGGGGGACTGCAGAAGACTAGATTCTGGGAAATAATTAGGTGATTTAGCCAGAGGTGAGAGATTATTCTGGTAGCTTAAGCCACGATGTTGGGAATGGAGATGAAAAGAGGATACATATGAATGACACTGTAATTAAGAAACCACAGGACTCACTTCTGTGGTTGTTTGGTTCAGGATATGAGGGACAGGGGTGATGTCAAAGATGCCTTCCAGGTTTTGGTTTACCTGAGTGTGTGATGATGCCATTCACCAAGACAAGAAAGCCTGGAGGCAGAGCAGTTTGCCTGGGAGGATCCCGAGTGCTGTTGGGACATGTTGAGACTGAGGTTTGTTTTAGTCATTCAGGTGGTGCTTTGAATGTGCACCTGGAGTTTTCAGCAAGGGCTGGAGAGACCAATTATATATATATATATGCCACAAGAAATGGCTTGTGGGAATCTTAGTTCCCTGACAATGGATTGAACCCTTACCATTAGTAACTAAAGCATAGAGTCCTAACCATTGGACTGCCAGGTCATTCCCACTGATTTTTTTTTTTTTTTAACATAAGGGAAAGTGAAAGTGTAAGTCACTCAGTGGTGTCTGACCTTTTGCAGCCTCATGGACTGTAGCCCTCAAGACACCTCTATCCATGGAATTCTCCAGGCAAGAATGTGTGTGAATGCCAAGTCATGTCTGATTATTTGTGACAACATGGACTGTAGCTCGCCAGGCTCCCCGTCCATGGAATTCTCTGGGCAAGAATATTGAATAGATAATCATGCCCTTCTCCAGGGATCTTCCTGACCCAGGGATGGAACCCAGGACCCCTGCATTGCAGGCAGATTCTTTACCATTGGAGCCACCAAGGAAGTCCATAACTCAAAGCCTATAAATTTTATTAGAGGCATAGGTGAGGATGAGATTTCCTAAATAGAAAAGTCAGAGAGAGAAAAGAATAGGGATTATCAGGCATCTGTCCTAAAGAAAGTCTGCTTTTAAATATTGGGAGAGGGGGAGGCAGCAGCAGATAAGGAATAAGAAAAGCTGGCACCAGAGTAACTAGAGAAAGTCACTTGTACTGAAAAAAAAAAAATGCAAAATCTAAAAGTTGAGAATTACATTTCATTTGGACTTCCCTTGTGACTCAGCTGGTAAAGAATCCACCTGCAATGAGGGAGTCCTGGGTTTGAGGAAGATCCCCTGGAGAAAGGAAAGGCTACTTACTACCCACTCCAGTATTCTGGCCTGGAGAATTCCACGGACTGTATAATACATGGGGTCGCAAAGAGTTGAACAAGGCTGAGCAACTTTCACTTTCATGTTTCATTTGGGATTGTACTGAGAACTATAGCCCAGGAAGAGCTTCCCTGGTAGTTCACACGGTAGTCTGCCTGCAATGTGGGAGACCCAGGTTCAATCCCTGGGTTGGGAAGATCCCCTGGAAAAGGAAATGGCAACCCACTTCAGTATTCTTGCCTGGAAGATCCCATGGATGGAGAAGCCTGGTGGGTTACCGTTCATGGGGTTGCAAAGAGTTGGACATGACTGAGCAACTAACAAACACATAGCCCAGGAAGGTGGCCTCTCAACTCTGATGAACTGTTCCAAAAAGGTAAGAGAGAAACCAGGATACAGGAGAGTTTTTGCTGGGAAAACAAATATGTCGTCAAATGTCAAAAGATTACTGGTAATCAGAAAACAGACACCTCAAGTTAATGACTTTAGAGCTTTTCTAAGTATTGGAAGATGCAAGAGTCTGGGCTCATTGAAATTGTTCCTTTGATGTGTATCTTAACCATCTAGGGCCAGTATCCTGTGTTTCCACATCCTGAATTCCCCTGGAGGTACACCATGGAGGGGGAGCTGTGGCTGAAGGCTTAGTGGCTGGAATATCCTTTGTTTACTGAAGTGGTGGGCGTTTCAAAACTGATGGTGTCATAAGTGATTGGTGATAAATCCAAAGGTCATTTAATTATTGTTCTACTAAGTGATCACTTAGTGACAGATAAGATTTGAAGAAAATTTTATCAGGAGCAAGATCTACTATTTTAATTTAACTCTTCTTAAACTGCCTTCCAGAACACAAAATTAAATACCAAAGAAAAAAAACAACACTAAAAGCAGAAAATCAGCTGTTCTATCTGCCAAACCCAGCAGCACGCTATCCTCCACCCCAGCCCCACCACTGTGCTACATAATTCTTTACTGTTGGTGGTACAACTTTTTGAGATCGCTCTGAGTTTCCCTAGCAAGTATGGAAATTCCAGCTGGCTTCTCTTCAGCTGTTGCAGGAATCAAAAGAATTATTATTTTCTATTCTTTGTGTCTCAACTCCGTTTTTTGGAGACAGAGCTAAAAATTCCATGCCAGATGGTGCTCTAAGGATTCTGTTGTCATCAAGCCATAGTGGAAAAATACTTAATCAATCATTCAATCAGGGCCATCTTTTGCCCACTGATGTCTTTTAAAGATGAATATCTAGTCTAGTCCTTTACAAGTCTCCCGCAAAATTTTTCCCTATGGACAAAAGTAGGTAACAATATTAGAGCTGATTTCCAGAAGGAGTCTTTTTCTTCAGCAATATAGAACAAAGGGCTTCCCTGGTGGTTCAGATGGTAAAGAATCTGCCTGCAATGTGGGAGACATGGGTTTGATCCCTGGGACGGGAAGATCCCCTGGAGAAGGGAATGGCTAGCCACTCCAGTATTCTTGCCTGGAGAATTCCATGGACAGAGGAGCCTGGTGGGCTACAGTCCATGGAATCACAAAGAGTCAGACACAACTGAGCGACTTAACACTAGAGCAAAAGTCTGCAAACATTTTCTGTAAGGGCCAGATGGTAAATATCTCAGCCTGGGTCTGCTCTATAGTCTCTGTTACAATTACTGTGGTGAAAAAAAAAAGTGATAAATAACATAAATTAAAGAGCACCATGTTTCAGTTAAACTATTTATGGGCACTGAAGTTGGAATTTCATATAATTTTCATGTGTTGTGAAATGTTATCCTTTTTTCCCCATCCATTAAAAAATGCAAAAACTACCTTAGCTTGTGGGCACCATAAATTTGGATGATGCGGTGACCTCTGCTTTAGACGAGGACCATCACAGCAAGTCTTAACTTGAGTTGTCACCACCTCCCTCCCTCTCCACAATAATTAATATAGAAAATTCAATTCCAGTTGTTGAAAATGGAAATGTTAAACCCAGGGGACAAAAAAAATAAATCTGGCAAATGTTGGAAACAATTCTTCCAACATTTTTATTTAAGACAGTTTTAGTGGTCTGTAACATCCAGGGATGGTCATCTGCTTGGAGTTGATAAGACATAATGGTGACAGCTCAGATAGGTCTTCTAACTACAAGTTCTCACCACTCAAACTGAGGTTGAATCAGAACAATTGTCTGTCAATCCATGTGTTGCAAAAACTAGCTGATTGCTGCAGCAGATGTTTGAAATGTAATTATAAGCACTTAGAGCCGTTTTGGAAGGAAGTCTAACCCAGAAAGTTCTTTTGGTATCAGCCTGAAAAATCAACATGGATCTCTGAAATGCATTTTAAATGCTTCCGGAGCCCTCAACCTGAAGGGACCTCAGGCCAATATAATGTCAAGTAGGATAGAATGTGATTCATCTCTTTTTACAGTCTTTTTATGATCTGTGCTTGTTCCAGGCTACCTGACATAAATTCAAGCAATGAGACCATTCAAATTTCCTTTGAACATTTACTCCAAAGGTGATCTGATGATCCTCGTTTAGAAAATCAACATTATTTCTCCATAAAATTTATCCTTTATGTAAAAATAACTTATGAGTTGGGATCAAGTCTTTATTTCTTATTCCCAGTCCTTACCTAATTTGAGATATAGACCAAAATGGGGTCTTCTACAAAAGTAATTCTGTAGTAGGATCAGTCAAAAGACAAAAACATTAAGAGGTCCTCAGACTCTGAAGACAAGGGCACAATAAAAATCTGTAATTTCCAGAATTTCTAAGAAAAATTTATAAAATTGAACCTCAGACTAGTAGCCAGGCTCCTGAAGCTAAGGAAAACTCCTTGACTGACTATATGCTAAGGAACTGCTTCCAAGAAAACGCTTCCTCAACATAATTCGCCTTGTTCAACCTCCTTTGATCACAGAAACTCCTTAAATTCCTTAGGGAATTTAAGGCATAACAACTGTCAGTACCTGAAGCTGGAAAGGCTACCTGCAAACAGGATGGATTTTTATCCAGTCAGTGATCTTTGGAGACACCAGCTTGGTCTCTTTATGTCTCTCAGCTGAACTCTAGCCCATAGCCTCTGTAAGACTGAGTGCTTTCAAATTGTGCTGCTGGAGAAGACTCTTGGGAGTCCCTTGGACAGCAAGGAGATCAAACCAGTCAATCCGAAAGGAAATCAACCCTTTGTATTCATTGGAAGGACTGATGCTGAAGCTGAAGTTCCAATACTTTGGCCACCTCATCTAAAGAGCTGACTCATTAGAAAAGACCCTGATGTTGGGAAAGATTAAGGGCAGGAGTAGAAGGGGGCGACAGACGACGAGATGGTAGGATGGCATCACTGACTCAATGGACATGAGTTTGAGCAAATTCCAGGAGACAGTGAAGGATAGGGAAGACTGGTGTGCTGCAGGCCAAGGGCTAGCAAAGAGTCAGACACAGCTTAGTGACTGAACACCAACAACTCTGTAAGACTACATGTTTACTAAGTTGCTCAGTCATGTCCGACTCTTTGTGACCCCATGGGCTACACCCTGCCAAGCTCCTCTGTCCGTGGGATTTTCCAGTCGAGAATATTGGAGTGGGTTGCCATTTCCTCCTCCAGGGGATCTACCTGACTCAGGGATCGAACCCACGTCTCTTGTGTGTCCTGCATTGGCAGGTAGATTCTTTACCATTGGAGCCACCTGGGAAACCCCTGTAAGATTACCGTGTATAGCAAAGGAAATCTTAAAGGTCTCCTGCAGAAATCATAATGAGATTGCGTCAGCTCTCATATTGGCAGGTAATCTCAACTTGCGTCATCCACCAGAAACACAATCGTGGTAAACATGTAAAGGAGAAACAAGGATGGGAGCCAGCTCCCTCTGGCAAGTCTCTGTTGGTAAATGGATTGTTTTCAGTTCTCAGTGGTTCCTCAGATTCCCTGAGGAACTCAAATTGCCTGGCTCAAAGTGTTGCCATTAGCCCTGATAATCATTTGCTTTTCCTGCTCGGGCCCTTGTGAAGTAATTACAACAGGTCAAGGAAGATCCCTTTCCCACCCTGCACCTCGGGAGACTCTAGGGTACAGTTGACACTTGAACAACACAGGTTTGAATTCTGAGGGTCCACTTATGCACGGAATGGATTTTTCTCAGTTATTTATTTATTTGGCTGTGCTGGGTCTTCCACATGGTGTGCAGGCTGGCTCTTGTTGCAGCGAACAGGGGCAACTCTCGGTGGCTTCTCTAGTTCTGGCACACGGGTTCAGCAGGTTGTAGCCCAAGGGCTTAGTTGCCCCATGACATGTGGGGTCTTCCCAGACCAGGGATTGAATCTGTGTCCCCTGCATTGGCAGGTGGATTCTTAACTTCTGGAACCACCAGGGAAATCTGAATTTTTCAATAAACACCTAGTCCAGTACTACATAGTCCAAGATTGGTTGAATCCATATGCGTGAACTGGGGATACGGAGGGCCAAATGTGAAGTTATATGAGGAAATTTTGAGTACACGAAAGTTTGGCACCCCTAACCCCCATATGGTTCAAGGGTCCACTGTACTTCAACACTGCCAAGGTCTTATTACATATATTCATATTTATTCAATACATTCAGGTCAGTTCTGTCTTTCTCCTGGACATCCCACCACAGCTCTTACATGACTTTCAGGTTGGAGACCTAGTCTTCCAGAAAAGATAGCCCTGAAAGATTGAGTCTGAATCCAGGCGGAAGGGACTCACCTTTGTTCTCCAAATTACCGATATTGCTACAAAACTACAAGAAGTATAATCTTGGGTTCATATTTCATAATTTAAAAAATATACAAACCAATGACTTTGCTATTCTTTGCTCTGTCCTTTCCCTCCTTTGCATCCTCATCACAGGAACAGCAAACTCCTTTGTTAAGTCGGCTCAGTTCTTTCAAACTATCTCTACATTCTCCATTCATCCCCCCACCTGACACCAGGATGAACACCCAGTTGTCATTCCCTTCAACACATCTCAGGGAGACTTCCCCCTTAATGATCATATTGGCATTTCAACTACCCCCATATCACCAACCTCAACCTCTCAGTAGATACTAACTGAAACTTAATTCCCAGTGTAATTAATGCTTCTCTTGAAGTCTCCAAGCTTCACAGCTTTAATTCCTCAGGATGTAGGAAAAAACACACTTTTTTTATCCCTAATAACCAGTTTTTCCTCCACCACTTTTCAGCCAGGCTTACAAATTTTGCTTAATTCTAAGCAAGACTCTGCCTTCCTGAGGGATATACCCCATGGTTAACCCCAGGTATTATTAATAATTTCTATACTCCCCCAAACTGTCTATGGACACCTCCTCCCCAGATATTACTGTTTGTCAGCAAGACTATCCCTGCCTTTCCCACATATACCAGTTTTTCCTGTGTCATTACCTTATATGGGAACTCTTTTATAGGACTTGCACTTATTCAAAATCACCAGCCCACCTGTTGACCATGTGTCCCTCTGGAGATTTAAATGATTATTTCCAGATGAGGAAACTACAGGGTATTCAGGAAAACTCCTAGGAAACGTCATCCATTCTCTCTTTATGTGTGCTGTGAGGGTCATTGTGCCCTTTCTGGGAATTACACAATTTGAAAAGGTGTACAATTTTACACAAAATTACACAATTTGTACACAAAATTGTGTACAAAATTACACAATTTGAAAAGAACTCTCTCCTTAACCCAGATAGGACCACAGGTAGAAGCACTGTAGATAAGTCTAAACTCATTGGCCGGTGTTATAGACAATCACGTAGCACTTGACTTTCTCCCTTCTAGTTTGTGAGGCGCCTGCTTCATGGCCAACACCTCCTGATGCACTTGGATTAGCGTCACAGACCAAGTAGAGACATCCATTACTAGACTGAATGACAAGGCTACTCAGCTCTCTAAGGTTGAGTCAAATGCCCAATAGAACATGTTCTCCTGGACAGGAAATGGAAAGCAGGATCTTGGCTTTGAGGTATGTTGCAAAGATTATCAGTCCTTTTGATTGTACTCTTATGCCTTGCAGTTGGGTGATGAATCTTGTTCAGAGTTCTAAGTCCTAATACTATCGCGCAGCCATCATCTTGAAACAAAATTCAGCAGTGTATTATGATCTATCAGAGTTAAAAACAACTCCACTTCCTACTGACTTCTCATGCAGAAGCTGAGAAGTTTTTATACATCAGGATGGAAACTGGACTGACAATGGTATAGAGCTGGACATTCCTTATCTCCTTGTTTCCAGATCTAACTATTTAAGGACAATCTATGGCTGTCTTCAACAAGAGGGGAAAGAAGTGTGGCAAGGCCAAACACAACTTTCCCCTGTTGTCTGAACTTGCTAACAAGGCCAGACACAGACCTTGCCCTCTTTGCTAACTTCCCATTCTTTTTCTTAGGAGTGATTAGCCAAGGTTAAAACTATGTATCCTCTGCTTCCTTGGTGGTCCAAGGGATAAGATTCTGCATTTCTAATGCAGGGGGCCTGGGTTCAATCCTTGGTTAGGGGACCTAGATCCCACATGTTGCCACTAAATATCCTGCGTGCTGCAGTGGAGGTCAAAGATGCTTTGTGCTGCATTTGAGACCCGGCACAGTCAAGTAAACACATTTTAAAACATATTCTAAAAAAAATTGACAATTAAAAAAATATGTATATCCTCTGAAACTAACTGGACAAGAAACATTTCCCTGTTCACCTGATTGACTTTCCTTGACCATAAAACAATTTCAACTGTAAATGACCTTCTGATACTTGATTACTACTCCTGATGAGAAGCTCTGATCTTCAGATCTGGTTGTTCTCCCTGTTGCAATAGTATGAATAAAATCAATCTCCCTGCTTGTCCAGTTTTTGTCTTTGATGGGTCTTAGACAGGTGTGAAGGAGCATTTCACCTTTCTTTGGCTTTGGTCTCCAAAGAATATAGTCATGCATTAGAATTATCTGTCCAGGCAGTAAGAAGAAAATTTGGCTTCCCTTGTAGCTCAGTAGTCAAGAACCTCCTTGCCAATGCAGGAGACACTGGTTCGATCCCTGGGTCAGGAAGATCTCAAGGAGAAGGAAATGGCAAGAATACTCCAGTATTCTTACCTGGGAAATCCCATGGACAGAGGAGCCTGGCGGGCTACAGTCCATGGGGTGGCAAAAGAGTCTGATACAACTTAGTGACTTAACAAGACAAACAAGGAGAAAATTACTTTTGTTCCCTTGATGCAAATCTGGGGCTAGACAGGGACTAGGAATGAATAAAGGACTAATTTCTACAAGAAAGCCCCAGTAGAAAATAGATTATATAGTGGAATATTGATTATTTTGTACCAAGTTAATTTTGGTATTTCTGTACCTGTTTAGTACTTAGTAAATTATTTTTAATCTTTCAACATGGTTCTTGCTGTGCTATGGAGAATTAAGGGATGAGTCTTGTATTCCATCCTGAAAGAAAATGTCAAAGAGGGAGCAGCATTCTCATTAAGTGGCAGGAGGAATTAATGAGAAACCTCCAAGAACAAGACCCAAGTCTCTGAGATATGACTGTCTCGCCCCATCAGATATTATTCCCAAATCAACAGTTTGAGGTGAGCTGAATTTGGATTTTATTACAAATAAAAATGGTTTCCTTACACAAGAAAAGAATAGAGTTGGTGTCTCCTTACATGGAGAATTGTTTTTTTTTTTTCCTTTTAAGGAAAGTCAAGACCAACCATTCAATCGGTAAGGAAAAGTCACTGATTTGGAAGCATGCTCTGAGTATTAGGGACACTGAGAGGTTGTACAGGATAAATACAGAACACGATAACTGTGAAAGTATGATCTATTAATGGGGGTAAGATTATCAAGCTAGAAGCTGGGTTAGTCAGGTAAGGCAATTGAAAGGGGCTGCTGTGGGAGGCATTCGCAGTAAGCAGTACCTTCCTTTACTGGAGGCTGTAGAGTGAGTTAGTTCAGAAATCAGTAAAAGTCCCACTTCAGGAGTTAGTTCTCTCATGATTGAAGAGACTGAATCCTCCAGCTGAATTGGACTTGAAGCCAATGAATTGGACTTGAAACCAAAATGCTAACAACTTAAGGAAAGTTTGGAATTTTCTCATTTCAAGGTAGGTGGAATATACATTGAATGAATCTTGAATAAGGGTGAACATTAACTAAAAGAAATGACCCTGGAAATTTTTTTTTAATTTTCCCATTCATAACTGATATGCCAAAATGATTTAGGGTCTCTCAAATGTGTCTGTAATTTGTCATCTGTTAATACCGGAAATTCAGTGTAGAAATATGGGCTTAATATTAAATAGAAGTACCGAGGTCTAAGCCTTAAACTGCTGTGTTTGTGCACAATGTTTGATAGTGTTAATATCCATGACATCTCAGAAATTCTGTGTAACACAAAGGAATAAAAATATACTTCTGGGTTCTCAGTGCTAGGAGCAAACTTTAGAAGGAAAGAATTAAATTAAAGATCCAAGCTTTTGTTACAGTTGATGATGCATCTCCATTAACATCTGAACTTTGAGCAAGTACAGATGCAGAGACTTGAAAGTTTTCTGTCAATACTGGATGTTCTTCCCAATTGGCAAGAAGCCTCTGATGAAGGATATTAATGGCTACACCCTTGGAGACACACAGACAAAAAATGATTGGCAGAACTCCAAAATAAAGAAGAAAGATGCCTAATGAATCATATTCAAAGTCTCTTTACTGGCATTTTAAACAGATGGTAGACAGAACACTATATGGACTTCATTATATTAAAACAAATATGTATATATAAAGATTCTTGATGTATCTCTCATTACATAGCTTATCTACTATCTATATCTCCTGTGGCTCAGCTGGCAAAGAATCTGCCTGCCAATGCAGGAGACACAAGAGACATGGGTTTGATCCCTGGGTTGGGAAGATCCCCTGGAGAAGGAAATGGCAACCTGCTCCAGTACTCTTGCCTGGAAAATTCCATTCACAGAGGAGCCTGGTCGGCTACAGTCCATGGGGCCACAGAGTGGGACATGACTGAGTGTGCACGCATGCACACTTCTAATTTGGAAATGAAAGTTGAGAACTGGAACTACCAACTCTTACCCACAGTTTGATGTTGAGGAATTAAAATGCTTACTCTATACACTCCCCACAGCTGTTTACTTTAAAATGGCCTTACTATTCTGTTGCCTTCATCAGCACGACCTTCAAAAGACTCATCCATTCTACAACAGAAATTATCAACAGACCGTTTGTACTCTAAGATGTTCTCAATGTCATACCTTAAAAATCCTTGCCTTCCTGGTTTCAACAATACTGGACTGTTACATCTTACTTCTTACACAGTTCTTGCCAAATCCTCTTGCACTGAAAAACCTAAACTTAAGAACTAAACTTCCAGTTCTCAATTCTTGATTAATTCTGACTTTGTTTGCCTACTGAGACATTACCAAAACTTCATGGAGGCCTGTTCTCTATTAATATGGTAAACAAAATACTCAGCTTTTCCTACTCACAAATTGTATTTGGGGACACTGGAGGAATCCGCATTGACCAAGTTCTTTTCTGTTGTTTTGCATAGAGTAAGATCACACCTGTAGCTTTCAAGAACATTTGTAAATGACTGACTTGTGCTGACCTCTTTAAACAACAGAGTATAGCTTCTCCCTACACACTTAAAAGCAAGCTTCCAACAGCAACAGTTGCATTATTGTAATCTTGAAAATATATAATGAATGGTTTCAGTAACCTTGGTAGAGGATCTTTCAAGAATATATGGCAGGCAGTATATTTATTATTTTTGTTGGCATACCATGACCAGGGTTGACCTCTTTCTTGCCCTGATGTTCATTTATTACATGGACTCTGTCTTATTGATGACCCTCTGAATATTCACTGCTGGGTGAATGACTGCGATTAGCTGAGGCCATATGACATAAACTGCTATCATGGTTCCTGAACTCTTTTCCTTAATGGAGTTTGAATAGCATGTTATCTTGTTTTGACCAAAAAAATGTAGTAAACATCGTGCCTATAAGCAAAGAATTAGTTTAAACTCTGAACTTGAGCAGAATTATAATTACATATATAACCATATAAGGATTATATGGTTCTATGTGCTGGTATCCTATTAGCATACTTTCCCTGCCTCTGTGTTGAAAACCATTTTTAGCATTTGTGGCTGAAATGATAATGATGTCTGCAATTTGTTTCAAATGGTCTGGTGGGAGTTAGGGAGAAGGAAGGATTTATAGGTGAAATAAAATTAGCCTTGAAGATGGTAATTTGAAGCTGGGTGATAGATACAAGGAATGTTAATGTATTGTTCTCTCTACTTTTGTATATAGGTGAAAAATTTTTTTAATATAAAGTAGATAAAACTCTACCTGCTACTTGAAAGCTGTTCCTAACAGCTGTACTGTTTAGGAATGATCTTCGTTTGTTGAAAAGGTCAAATCTGGTATAATCAAGAGATATTGCTAAGAGATTTATTGGGATTTAAGAACAATGCTGAGGCTCTAGGGAGAAAAAGTTAAAACATTATAGGACCATTGCATTTCTTTGTTAAATTAAAATTTCTGAATAGAAAAGTATACCTCAGAGAGTCTCAACTTTAACCTTGTCTCCCATTGTTAAGTGAAGGACCATTCACTTCATGTTTTTGGCATGAGATGGGAACCCTCAAGATTTTAAATTGAAAGAATGTTGCACAACGTTTTATACTAGAGCAGAAGTGCCAAACTTTTTCTACTAAGGTGCAGATAGTAAATATTTTCTGCTTTACAGGCCATATGCTTTTTGTCACAACTGCTCAACTCTGTCATCATAGTGCAAAAATAGTCATAATCAATCTGTAACAAGTGGTCTTGGCTGAATTGGGCCTGCAGGGTATAGGGTTTTGCCAAGCCCTGGATCAGTATTTGAACTCGGGAATTAGATCTGAGTTTGTATCCTTATTTTTCTACTTGTTAACTGCATGACCTTAGACAAATCATTTAACCATTGAACTCTCCTTTCTTCACCTATAAAATGAGGTATAATATTTGCTTCATGTGACTGCAGAGAGGAGTTAGGTGGTACATGTGAAGAACTTAGTCCCTAGGGTTCCTTAAGTGCTAAGGAACTATTCTTTATTTTTAATCAATCCTCTTGGTATGGTAGAATTATTACTTACCTAGTTAACAGACATTTAACAATTTTCTTCATCAAAATGCAGCAGGTGATTTTGTCATTTAAGGAATAGGGATCCAAGTATAAAACCCCTAAGAGTTAGTGTCCCGATTGACTTGTTTTCTCACCATTGTTGTCATCATCTTGTTGAGGTTCTAGTGGGATGATAACTAACACTTTTTTCTTCATCTCCAACCTTAAAAATTTCCCCCAATGACAGAGATACAAGAATCAGACTTAGATGGAGATCAGAATATCAAGTTGATTGTTGGAAAAACTGAACCAAAGAGTGTGTTTTAATCTGCGGCCACCAGGTCTTCTAATCTCTACAATAGGTCATGGTACCCACCTAGTCACAGGCATTGTTGGATAATCACCTGCCTCCCCTTTGTACAAACCAAACCTGCCTGAATAAGCTTTCTTCTTGGCAGAAAAGGCGACCAGAATGCATGTGTCCTTCAATATTCTGATTCCAAAAGAGAAAAAAGAAGTGTCTGAACTGGACAGGCCCACTTCCTTCTCCCATGTATGCAAATAAGGGGAATAAGGACAGGATGAGAGGCAAGGAAAGTTGCTATAGCTGGTCTCTCTCCAGGGAAATAGAGAAGCACAGAAATGGAGGGTTTGCACTAACACATAACACTAAGTCCTCTATGCAAGGTGCAATAGATAGCCTGAAGATCTTCATAATAGCTCTTTGAGGCAGTATTATAAGTAAACAAGACTCAGAGAGAGTGAAGAGAATTCCCCAAGAGATGCCAGGAAGACAGTGGTAGAACCAGCATTTATATCCACTATCAGCTCTCTGCCTCCAAAACTCTTTCTAGCAAACCTGAAACCTCTGAAAAGAAAAAAAAAGAAAAAAAGCAAAACAATAATTCAAATCACTTCAATTTGGATCATGGGTTTATAAACTCTGGCTACAGCACATCTACCACTGCATTATGTTCTACAGGTTTAAAATGGCTGTACTTAATAAATCCACTCTTGGATTTTGCCCACATTCTGTGTCTCTGTCTACCACTTAAAAAATATATGTCTATACACATATGTGTGTATTTCTCATTTTTCAGAAAACAGAGCAACATAGAGCTGCCTTCAACTGTCTGGCTTCTACCCCTTTCTTCATGTCAAAGAGTGGTCCTGAGATTTCATCTACAAATTCCTTCAGCTTCTGAGAATGTAATTTGCTTGGTCTTAGAAACTTAAATTCACTTTAAGTGCCTATATGCCCTTTTTACTATCTTTTCAACTATCTTGAGCTATAATTTCTTTCTTTAAATTGGACCTTTCCACGTTGAAGGAAACTGAATAGAAATATTTTAGTGTTCTATCACCTGTTAGCATTACATTCTTTAAATAGTAGACCATCCCATCATTTTTTCTTGTTCTCGACAATTGAAAACTTCCTTTCTGTCATTTTTAATGTCTGTAGATACCCTGATTCACTTCGTTTTTTACCTTGCTGAGTATTCTTAGAGGTTCTTCTTACTCTTTTATATTCACCCACCAGCCTTAAAATGTTACACCCTAAAGTAGATGCAATGGTAATTCTACACAGGGCTATATATCATACCTTTTGACCCATTTTCGATATATGGTATTTGTATTGAAGGGCAATTTGAATCAAATTGTTAGTATCCATTAAAAAAAATGAGTAAGATTTTCTGACATTTTGATAACATGCTGTTCCCTTAAATAGCCATTACATTTTGATGTTCCATCAAAACAACTAGCAAGATTGCCTTGCGTGATTTGTTTTTTTACACTTTTAATTTGGTTGCTTTCCCAACAGCTACAAATTCTTCCCAGGTTAAAGTTTTGCTAGATAATGTTAGTATTAGCAGAGAATACTTATCAAAATTTTGGTGCATTTAAGGAATTTGGTTTGAATTGCCCTTCAGGTACAAAATTGATGCTAACGGACCTGCCATTAATAGGACACGAAATGTGAGTTATGTCCCCTGTGTTGGTGATGGATGGTGCTGCCTGAACCTCAGGCACTCCCCTTCACATTACCTAATGTGACTAATCGCAGGCATTTGCAAGATGATTAGCCAAGGTTAGGGGTACAGTCTGTGATTGTGGAACCAATTTTTTTTTCTTTTTGTGAAAAATTACTAGCTTGTAATAGCATTAAATTAATGCCTATAGTGGCTCAGAGGTAAAGAATCTGCCTGCAAGGCAGGAGACACAGGTTCGATCCCTGAGTTGGGAATTCCCCTGGAAAAGGGAATGGCAACCCACTCCAGTGTTCTTGTCTGGGAAATCCCAGGGACAGAGGAGCCTGGTGGGCTATAGTCCATGGGATCGCAAAGAGTCAGACACAACTAAGCGACTAACACTTTCTTTCTTTTTGTATCCTAATGAGTGATATGTTGTTCATAGCAATTCATGTTCCTATGGCTATTTATGTATTGTTTGCTAGGCATTTCCTGAGTAGAGCCCTGAGCCATCCTCGTGTTTCTCCCATTAAACATTTACAACTTTCAAATGTACCAATTCTACTGCAAAAGGACCAGAAGCTTTTTTGACAAACCGAATGCTAACTATGCATTAAGCCTAGTTCTAGTGCTGGGGATATGGCAGTGAATAAATCAGTTCTTTTATTCCTGGAGCTTTTATTTTACTAAGGGGAGACAGATGATATATACAAGTAAAGGTGTAGGCAGTTGTTTAGTTGCTAAGGTATCTCCAACTCTTTGCAACCCCACGGACTGTAGCTTGCCAGGCTCCTCTGTCCATGGGATTTCTCAGGCAAGAATACTGGAGTGGCTTGCCATTTCCTTCTCCAGGGGATCTTCCCAAAAGATATAGGTTACATGTTATAAATAGGTAGACAAACAGTATAGGGGTGAGGGGTTGTTAAGGGGAATGGGGACTTGGTGTTTAATGAGGACAGAGTTTCAGTTTAGGAAGGTGAAAAATTCAGGAGATGGATGGTGGTGAGAATTGTACAACAATGTGAATGTACTTAGTACCACTGAAGTGTATAGTTAAATATGGTTAAAATACTATGTTCTATATTATGTGACCTTAGCACAATAATAATATATTTTTTTAAGTATGGAAAAAAGGTAGATCATGCCAGGGGAGGGTAATCAGTGTTGACACTTTGTCGGGTCATCAGGGAAGCCTTTATTGGTAAGGAGACCTTTGAATAAGAGACTGAAAAGACTGAAGGAAAGAAGGATGTGGATATTTGAAAAGCCTTCCAAGCAGATAAAACTACAAATGCAAATACTCTGAATAAATGTGGATGCTTGCATGTTCAAAAATAGCCAGGAGGTCAGTGTGAAGCAGAGACAAGAGGGAGAAAGACTCATAGGAGATTTAGTCACAGACAGTCAGAGAACAAAGGCTGCTAAGGAAGGAGGGTCTGGTAGGATCAGGCCTAATCGGGTAGGATCATACTGGCTATTGCAGGATGTCGGCTTTTATGCCAAGTGAGATTGGAAGCCATTGAATGATTTAGTTTTTCATGGAGGCTAATTACAATATTGTGGGTTTTGCCATACATGGACATGAATCAGCCACAGGTGTGCATGTATCCCCCCTTCCCAAAGCCCCCTTGCACCTCCCTCCCCAACCCATCCCTCTGGGTTGTCCCAGTGCACCGGCTTTGAGTGCCTTGTTTCACGCATTGTATTTGGACTGGTGATCTATTTCACATATGGTAATATACATGTTTCAATGCTATTCTCTCAAATCATCCCATCCTGGCTTCTCCCACAGAGTCCAAAAGTCTGTTCTTCACATCTGTGTCTCTATTGCTGTCTCGCATATAGGATCATCATTACCATCTTTCTAAATTCCATATATATGCATTAATATACTGTGTTGGTGTTTTTCTTTCTGACTTACTTTGCTCTGTATAATAGGCTCCAGTTTTATCCACCTCATTAGAACTGATTCAAATGCATTCTTTTTAATAGCTGAGTAATATTCCATTATGTATATGTACCACAGCTTTCTTATCCATTAATCTGCCGATGGACATCTAGGTTGCTTCCATGTCCTGGCTATTGTAAACAGCCAGCACCACTTGTTAAAGAGATTGTCTTTTTTCCAGTGTATATTTTTTCCTCCTTGGTCAAAGATAAGGTGTCCGTAGGTGTGTGGATCCATCTCTGGCCATTGAATGATTTTAAGGGGAGGAGTGCGTTGACATGATTTTCACAATAGTCAGTTTGGCTGCTATTTCAGAATTGACTTCATTGAGATTTGTTAGCTGTGTAACAAATTGTCTCAAAATTTAGCAACTTAAAACAACACACATTTGTTATCACATAGATTCTAGGGGTCAAAAATTTAGACACAGCTTAGCTGGGGCCTCTGCTTTAGGGTCTCCCATGCTTGTCGTCGAGGTGTTGCCAGGGTTTCAGTAATCTCAAGGTCAGCTGGGTCAGGATATACTTCCAAACTCATTCAGTGGCTGTGAGGAGAGTTCAGTATCTTATGGGCTGTTGGAATGAGTGCCTGGGTTACTTACTGACTGATGGCCAGAGGCCATCCTCATTTCCTTGCCAGGGAGTCCTCTCCATCAGAGCAAGCAAGCACGAAGGGCCAGAGACAGAAATCTCAGCAAGATGGAAGTCAGAGTCTTTGTAACCTAATCACAGAAGGAGCAATCCATCCCATTGCTTATCTATTGTGGTTGGGGCACGCCGGTAGGTCCAGTTCACAATCAAGGGAAGGGGGTTACATGTGGGCATGGCTATCAGGAAGTGGGATAATTTGGAGCCATACCAGCAGCTGCTGTCATAGGAGAGACAGACACAAGGAGTTCAGTTAGGATGCTACTGCTGCATTGTTAATGGCTATTGATATTTCTGCAGTTTATGGTGTGGGGTGCTAAATAGTTCCCAAAGCTCTGCTTCTCATGCAGATTTGAATTTATTTTGAAATTCAAGCTAATAATATTTACTGAGGCATTGGCTATGGATTGTGAGAGAAAGACAAATCAAGGATGGCTTTTTTTTTTTTTTTTTTAAGGATGGCTTTTTTAGTATGAGCCGCTGTGAAGATGGACTTATCATTTTCTGAATTATTAATGGAAAAGACTCTGCAAGGAGAAGAGTTTGAAGGAGAAAGGACTCAAGAGGTAGAATCTGAGGACTCAGATTTTGGATATGTTGACTCTGAGATGCCTCTTTGACATCCATGTGAGGTGTTGATTTGGCAGTGGGATACAGGAGTCTGGAGCTTATGTAGAAGTAGGACTGTAAATAAAAATTTGAAAGTCATCACTGTTTACATTGTATTCAAAGCCATGACACTAGGTGTGATCACTAAGTCAGAGTGTGTGCCCGAAGTTCTATAGACTGTGCTAACCTAGGGAAAAACATTTCTATGATAAATTCACAGATGAAAAAGACCAAAAGTGAAGTGTGAGTCGCTCAGTCATGTCCGACTCCTCATGACCCCATGGACTGGGACTCGCCACGCTCTTCTGTCCATAGGATTCTCCAGGCAAGAATGCTGGAGTGAATTGCCATTTCTTCTCCAGGAGATCTTCCCAACCCAGGGATTGAACCTGGGTCTCCTGCATTGCAGTCAGACTCTTCACTGTGTAAGCCACCAGGGAAGCTCTCTCAGAAAATTTCACCAGGTCCTCTAGCTTCTACTCGCAGGACTTTAGATACCGGGCCTTTTGAGTTCTCTGTGATACCAAATCAGAAGGGTAAGAGAAAATGGCAAATGTGCATGGAGAAGATTGTATCCAGATATTGGAGGGAACTTGGAAAACTTTAAGATACATTCGTGCTTTCAGGTTAAGAACAGCACACAAAGGAAAGCAAATAGCACCAGAATCTCCTATTCAGAAGTGTGTATCCCCGTTTCATGGAAACATCATTTGGGCCCCTAAGGAACGTATAAAAATAACTATTGCCAAGGAGATGAGAATCTTCACTGAGAGTTTCTGAAGTCTGGAAGGACCAGGTAAGGAGAAAAAGATAAATGATTCCATTCTGCTGCCAGGGGTATTAAGTGACCAAATGGATGTCCATCTTTCAAAATTAAAAATTTAAAAGTTGTATTCTTTTGGTCATTTGTTTTTCCTTGTATCTGGAAAGCAAAAGATTTAACAGTAGATCCTATCCAAAGTATTCAGTATACTTTCCCGTGCTTTATAGTAGGTGCTTGTTGATTATCTATTTCATGTATCGTTATGTGTATATGTTCATCCCAACCTCTTTCTTTTTCTTCTGTCTGTCTGTCTGTCCCTCTCTCGCTTTTCACTCAGGTTAGGGGATTTAAAAAAAATGAAGTAGAGTTGATTTACAGAATCATGTTAGTTTCAGGTTTTCAGATTCTTTTCCCTTATAGGTTAATACAAAGTATTAAGTATACTTCCTGTGCTTTATAGTAGGTGCTTGTTGATTATCTATTTCATGTATCGTTATGCGTATATGTTCATCCCAACCTCTTAAATTAGCCGCCCTGCCCCTGCTTTCACACTCAACCCTATTTTAGACAAAAAGCCATACATTTTATCATCCTACTTATCAGTTCATCCATCCCCATGGAAGTCATCCTTGTTCTCCTTGGAGTCCAATTTTTCCATCGGTTCTGTACATATCATCTAATGACTGAGGGTGATTGGCAGAGTGATGGTTCCAAAGAATTTTGCAAGAGCTTTTGTGAGGGCTCCTAGGATTTGCTCAGTGAAGCGGGTGTCTTGATCACTGGAGACTGCGGAAGGTATACCCCAAGTGGCAAACACTGTTGCCTTTAGTTGTTGTTGTTGTTGTCTGTTTATCTGGTTTTTAAAGCTTGCAATGAAGGCAGGAAGGCTTCATCCCACCCAGAAAGCATACCTACCATACCAAGAATGTTTGAATGACCCCCTTACTAAATGGCGGTTGAATGAAGTCCAGTGGCCAGGATTCAGAGGGTCCAGAGAAAGAGGAGGTCTGAGGCCTTTGGGGACAAAAATAATCCCCTCCCCACCCCAGGGTTATAGGAATGGCAGGTCAGACTGAAGAAATCTTCCTGGCAACGTCTATTTACAATAAGAGTCACCTTAAAGGCACCATGTCTGGTGAAGGTGAAGGAAGGCAGGGAGGAGTGGGTGGCTGGGTGGGGTGAGTTTGGCTGAGAAAAATGGAGACCACCTTAGTAGCTGGCCCAGCAACCATATCGGAACCTCCCATAGCCCCGACCATTTGTTGAATGTTGAATGGACAGAACAGACTTGATGCACGCGCGCACCCTTCCCCCAATAATCATCTTTCAAGAAGCTGTTGTTGCTGCCTTGGCATGAAGGTCAGTTAGGACATCCCCCTGATACTAGCTTCAATCCCTTTCCTGTGAGGCTCAGTTTCACTTGAGCTATTTCGGGGACTCTCTGTATCTTATCTCAAAGTGCGTTCTAAGTCAACAAGTCTTCCCACCTTTCATTCGACTTGGGGTGGGGAGGTAGTGTTTCCAAACTATCCGAAAGATTGTAAAGCACTTAGACATGTCACTGTGAAACAAGACTTCATCGGCCACATCACCTACATCCAGAGATAAGACTTGCTAGGCAAAGAGAGACTCTTCTTCAGTTCAGTGGCATATCAGGCTCTTTGAATATCAAAAGGATTCAGTTGATGAGAAGAGTCCTCCAAGACCAAAAGTGGCCCACTAGGCACTTGCATTCCATGCCCAACTCCACACCAGTGAGCCAGGCTTCTTACCCATTTAAAGTTGGAGAATTGGTTGAGATTGCTTGGAGCCCAAGACCTCTAATCATTCGCTTAATCAGATAAAACTGCATGGTTCTTGCGAGAGCACCAGCTATCCTGAGGGAGACTTCAGGGGGAACCAGCTACTAGATGCTTTGATTAGTCTTTTGCCAATATATCCAGGTCAGATGACCTATTTGCAACTTAGGACCACTACAGACCTCCACCAGAGTTTCCTCTGAAGAAAAAGACCATGTGGCACTCTATTTATCTCTGCAGTCATCTCTTTGCACCCAACTAGGACAACATTTTACATTATGCAGTTCAGTCTGGCTTCTCAAGGGCCTGAACTACCAGAACAGGGCTTTGGCTCCACTTTTGCATTTTTTCTAGCTAGTAGTTACCCAAACTGAGAGTCTGGATTCCCTAAAGGCAAAAGCAAGCCTATGCTAATATAAAATGAAGTTTTGAAGTGACAGACCTTTCTTATGAACTTCACAGATAATTTTTGGAGGAGGTGGGACTCAAGGTCATATAACATAATCTTAATTCACAAAGTTCTTCTTTATAGCTATTTCTTCTTTCTTTGACCAGCTTCATCCACTACTTCACTTCAAACATTATATACACACTGATAAATTTTAGAAACAGTATTTTAAATCTCACACTTTCTTTCCCAACTTTATGGCCCATGTTAATAACTATGCCTGGGCACCTCAACCTGGAGTCCTACAGAGAATGGAAATAATTCCATCTTATTTTCAAGAACTTGTTCTATCACTTTTTAAATTCCCGACCTTATCATTCATTCTTCTGTCAAAAACCTAGAAGGCATCTCAGAATTTCTTTCCCTCTCATACTATGATTAATAATCATAACAAAACTAATGATATGAAGGAGATTTATAAATATTGTATCTAATCATCACAATAAGCCATTGAGAGGTATGGTTATATCTATCTTATAAGTAATAAGGGTAAAATAATATATGAGGTCAAAAAACAAATTAATGGCAGAACCTGAAGTCAACCCAGGTCTTCTAGGCTGCAAATCAAGTGTTCTTTTTTTCTACTCAATGTTCCTTCTTCATTCATTCACCAAGTATTATTAGCTGTAAATTCAGAAGTATCTCTGCATTCTAATCTCCCTTTGCTGAATTTTGCCATGGACTTAATGCAAAACTGGCTGATCTCTCACCTAAATTTTAAAACTTGGCCCTGGCTAGTCTCCATTCTTACTACAGTTGACAGTCACACTCTACTGAGGTCATCCTTAAAAGCGAAACCAATTGTACCATTTCCTTCTTAAATACTTTATTGACCCTCACTGCATATAAAATCAAGTCTCAAGCCTTAATGATTTGACACTCGATGTCTTTTTTTTTCTTGTACAAAAAAGATCTTCATGACCCAGATAATCACGATAGTATGATCACTCACCTAGATCTAGACATCCTGGAATGTGAAGTCAAGTGGGCCTTAGGAAGCATCACTATGAACAAAGCTAGTGGAGGTGATGGAATTCCAGTTGAGTTATTTCAAATCCTAAAAGATGATGCTGGAAAGTGCTGTGCTCAATATGCCAGCAAATTTGGAAAACTCAGCAGTGGCCACAACTGGAAAAGGTCAGTTTTCATTCCAATCCCAAAGAAAGGTAATGCAAAAGAATGTTTAAACTACCACACAGTTGCACTCATCTCATACTCTAGCAAAGTAATGTTCAAAATTCTCCAAGTCAGGCTTCAGCAGTACCTGAAACGTGAACTTCCAGATGTTCAAGCTGGATTGAGAAAAGGCAGAGGAACCAGAGATCAAATTGCCAACATCCATTGGATCATTGAAAAAAACAAGAGAGTTCCAGAAAAATATCTACTGCTTTAAAGCCATTCACTGTGTGGATCACAACAAACTCTGGAAAATTCTTAAAGGGATGGGCATACCAGATCACCTGACCTGCCTCCTGAGAAATCTGTATGCAAGTCAGGAAGCAACAGTTAGAACTGGATATGGAACAACAGACTGGCTCCAAATAGGAAAAGGAGTATGTCAAGGCTGTATATTGTCACCCTGCTTATTTAACTTCTATGCAGAGTACGTCATGCGAAATGCTGGGCTGGAGGAAGCACAAACTGGAATCAAGATTGCCGGGAGAAATATCAATAACCTCAGATATGCAGATAACATCACCCTTTTGGCAGAAAGCGAAGAAGAACTAAAGAGCCTCTTGATGAAAGTGAAAGAGGAGAGTAAAGCTGGCTTAAAGCTCAACATTCAGAAAACTAAGATCATGGCATCTGGTCCCATCCCTTCATGGGAAATAGGTGGGGAAACAGTGGAAACAGCGGCTGACTTTATTTTTTTAGGCTCCAAAATCACTGCATATGGTGATTGCAGCCATGAAATTAAAAGACGCTTACTCCTTGGAAGAGAAGCTATGACCAACCTAGACAGCATATTCAAAAGCAGAGACATTACTTTGAGAAAGCTGAGCGCCAAAGAATTGATGATTTTGAACTGTGGTGTTGGAGAAGCCTCTTGAGAATCCCTTGGACTGCAAGGAGATCAAACCAGTCCATCCTAAAGGAAATCAGTCCTGAATTTTCATAGGAAGCACTGATGCTGAAGCTGAAACTCCAATTCTTTGACCACCTGATGCAAACTGACACTGGAAAAGACCCTGATGCTGGGAAAGATTGAAGGCAGAAGAAGGGGATGACAGAGGATGAGACAGTTGGATGGCATCACCGACTCGATGGACCTGAGTTTGAGTAAGCTCCGGGAGTTGGTGATGAACAGGAAAGCCTGGTGTGCTGCAGTCCGTGGGGTCGCAAAGAGTCGGACACGACTGAGAGACTGAACTGACCTGTCTTTTTCAGACTCCAACATAATTCAGTGTTCAGAAATCTCCAAGGATCCTTTGCTGCAGAAATTCCAGACTTTCCCTTTTCTTTGCCTACGTTTATCGTTCTTCTTAGAATGCCCTGCCTTCCTTCTCCCTTCTTACTGTAAAAGTCTTACCCATACTTTAAGACCTAGTTCAAGTGTTACCTCCTCTGTGTGGCTTTTATAAATTTAGGTAAAACTAGTATCTTCATCTCCTGGGCTCTTGGGACCAATTTCTACTCACATCTCTGCTTCTAAAAGTAGATTATAAGAATTTTAAACTCAGAAACTGCCTTGTTTATCTTTGTATTCCCAGTGTTACTGCATTGAGATATTTTATAAATATCTGCTTTTACAAATGATAAAATCATTCACATAGCTGATTCAGATTAAAAATATATATATACAGGTGAACCATTGCTATATGAAAGGGGGCTACCTGTTGACAACATTTTTTCAATTTCGTTAGGGATGGCATTACTTGTCCTTGTTTATTGACATGTTAGGTATATTTTGAAGCTTTTTGTGAGGTGAAAATCCTTGAATTAGATAGATTGAATAAGAATAATAATTTGGTTATATATTTTATACCGAAGACAACTTAAAATTGGTTAAATGTCATGCCATCAGCATTAACTGGAAGAAGTAGCTGGTAATATCCTTTATTGGAAACTAGATCTACATATGGGGCTTCCCAGGTGGCGCTAGAGGTAAAGAACTCCCTGCCAATGCGGGAGATGCAAGTACTCCGTGTTTAGGGCAAGCTTATAAAGACGTTATGGAGGTCTTGAGGCTGTTCCTTTAATTTTTCTTGCCTTACATACTGCAAACATATCATATGCTACTTATTTTTGTTCAAATCTGTACATAGATTAATCCACATACAATTGACACTGTCATCTATTGAGTATTTCAAGTCATCTCTCATCACCAACTTATTTTTAGCAATGGAAGCAACTGAGATACTTTTGAAGTTGCTATAATCCTATTTACATTAATTTATCCAATAACACTTTAACAATTTAAAGATTTTTCCCCCCCAGAAAGTAATTACAATGATGATGTGCTTTGTAATTTGTTGATGGCAAAGGCATTTTCCTTAAAAAGAGTTTTGATGTACATTACTTTAAATATGGTTCTGAAATAGTGGTTGTGCAAAATGCAATGTACTAATTAAGCAAGCTAGAAGTAGTAAGAGAATTTGTGATTATTATGCTAATTTCTGGATCAAATTAAAAAGTGCAGTCAATTCTTTATTACCCAATTTATTTGATAGTTGCAGCTGCCTCTCCAGTACCCATTCACCTCTTCTCAGTAACTCCTGATTTCTGTTTGGGATTCCATGCAGTTTTAGGAAAGATGATAACTCCATCCATCAGCTTTAAGAATAGAGCACATCACCTTGACCAAGACAGTTGGAATAATGCACTCCCCTTGCCACCAAGATTGGCTCAGGAGTTGGCATATGATCAAAGCTAGTATAATTAAAGAGAGAGAATGCTGGGAAAACTAAGACTTTCTTTTCCTTTGGGTGGAATGACCCACAAATACAAAGTCTAGAACTCTGGAAGCCATATTGTTTCCTTAGTAAAGATTCTACGCTGATCTGAAGTAAAGAGGGATATACAGAGAAAGAAAGGGTAAAGGAATCACAGTAAGACTGAGATATAGACTGATAACATTTTAAGCAAACCATAACTACTCTAAATGACAGAGCAGAAGCCCAGCTCCTGGTTAAAAATCAGTGTGTGATTTTTCGTGCCTGACCATAGCCAATTACAAAGGTCCTACTTAGCGGGTCTCACAGGGAGAGAGCTGCCCTCCACACACCAGACTTGGTGCATGGCCATTGCACTCTGTGAAGGGAGTTGCAGTCAAGAACTCAGTCATGCTTTTATTCTTAGTTTGTCTGAATTTTTAGTCCAGGCTTGTATATTCCAGGCTGCAAATCTGATGGTCTGTCATTTAGAGCAGTCAAAAAATGTCCTTTGGTCACTTTGTGTGTGTGTGTTGTGTGCAGCATGTGGATTGAACTGGCACCCCCTGCAATGGAACATAGATTCTTAACCACTGGACAGTTAGGGAAATCCCTGTGTTTTCTTTTACTTGAGACCAAAACCATTCTGACTTATTCATATTAATGTGTGGCAGAGAAAGTAAGATTCTGTGACTACAAGAAATATGTCTTGGTATTTATGTTTGAATACAAATGTGTCTGATCCATAGTATTGCAAGATAAGTAATAAAGCCACACTAGGAAATCAACTCCATAGACTATGTGGCCAGGTTTGCTCATCATAAGCTCTTGCTCAGTGTCCATTCTGGTTTCTTTATTAGGAAGAATCACCCTTGACAAACTCAAGTAAAGGATGTTCAAGTTGATTTAATAATGTTGCTTATGTTATATAATAATCTGAATGCCCCAGAGGGACATCAGAAGCTCAGCTGAGCTGGGTAAAAGAGAACTGAGCTCGTAGGTATCAGAGTAGCCAATTTAAGGCAGCAAGGAAAGATAAAAGAGTTAAGTCTTTAACCAGTTTCTGAGATAATGTAAGCAAAGAGGCTAAACTCAGAGAAACTGCCAACTTCTCCTGTCCCATTTTCCCTATGAATTGGTGCAATGGTCCAGAGCCGAGTGGAACGGAAGACTGTTAAGGAAGCCCTGAACAAAAAGGCTCTATCATTTTTATAGACCTCAGTGGGGAAATTACTGAATACTAAGAGTAAATAAAATGTCAAAAAATAAATAAATAAAATAAAATGTCTTCAAGGCTTGTTTTTTCGCTTCTTAAGAAGACCTTGGAAGAGGCACCCTAAAAGGACCTCAGCCCAAGGCTTCAAACAAAGAAGCCTAGGAATATAGGAGCCTGGTCTAAGAATGTAGACAAACATAAAAGCGTGACCAACCAGAGGGTGCCTGAGTTTTTGACTGTATCTCCTTTGAAAGATGGCAGTGCACCTAGTCTGGAATGGGGCAGGCAGCGCTCCCCCATGAGACCTGCCAGGTAGGACCCTTATAATAGGCTGTGATCAGAACTGAAAAATCACACACTGATTTTTAACCAGGAGTTGGACTCCTCAACAGGGGAAGCCAGATTGTTTTTTATTCTAAGACCCTAAGTATTTTCATGGACGCTATTTAATGTAGTATTTGAGTACCTAATATATCACATGAATCAGACTTAAGTTATACATTGTTTGAATACTCCTGCATTTGTTGGTTTTAATAGTCCATGTTGGAAGCCTTTGGGTTCAAAGACTTTTAAGTAGGTTACAATCAGCATGGCAGAAGTGAAACTCAACAGACAACACTCAAGAGAAAATCAGCCACTCTATAATCAAAAAACTTGGTGTCACATATTCTAAAATTTAAAAAACTCAAAGAATAAAGATCCCTAATTATTTGCTCCCTGGACAGTCATGCAACTCTTAAATCTTCAATATTTTATTTCAGTGTACAAATACTATAATCCCTTTACAGATCCTGTTTTACTTAATAAGTATTATACAGTTTTCCAAATATATGCCAACACTCCTTTCAAATGGTCTTTTGAAGTTTAAAAGTGCTCATGACAATAAGTTCTTTCCCCATCCCTTGCTGAATGCCACAAAATCTCAACTTTCTGAGGGTCATGAGGTCTCCTCCTCTGCTGATTACAAGGCAGATCTAAAAGGGAGTGGGACTTCTTGAATACACTGGGTATTAGAAAAATCCCCAAAACTAAACAAACAAAAATAATTTAGCTTTGAAGTGTTAAACTGGGATGTGAATTGAGGTACACACATGGTAAGATGCTGTTTCTCTGACACTAAATCAATAGGAAATAAACTGTTTTTAAAACAGTATTCTATTTTTCTCACAGAATTTTAAACTCAAACATGACAAATTTAACTTTTGGCAGCTAAAAATAAACCATACAGTAACTAATGGATAAAAGGTTTGACTGAAAGTCAGGGTCACACAAGGAATGAAAAAATGACGCTTTAAAATCTTGTCTAGATTGAGATGGTAAATTTTATGTTATGTGTGTTTTACCACAAGAAAAAATGAAAAAAAAGAGAAAACCATCTTACCTAATAGCAAGAAGTTCAGATTTTAGAATAAAAGGTAGGGAAAGGGGAGTGTTGAATCAAACCAACTTTCTTTTTGGTTAAATGACTCATTTTTGAATCTCTTTTATTTTCTACAACTAGTACTTCAACTTTGGATACTTGGAAAAATATGTTTTATATTAATATTTCAAAATCTGACCTAAAATACTGGGAAATTTATTGGTGCTATAGTGGTAAGTACAGTTACTACAGAATGAGTTTTTGTTTTTTTTTTTTTTTAGTTCTACCACTTTATTGCTACCAACCCATTTCCCTCCACCCTTGTGCACACATGCTCAGTCATGTAATCCCATGGACTTCAGCCCACCAGACTCCTCTGTCCATGGACTTTTCCAGGCAAGAATACTGGAGTGGGTTGCCATCAGAATGAGTTTTATCAGCCCAAACAAACCAACACTGAATAATTGAATGAAATGGACACTGATTTATAAATGCTGCCTGGATGTCTGAGGCCAGTTTTGTCTACCTTTCGGATGTCTGGCTATTCCCACGTGGTCTTTCCATGACTTCCCAGACCTTCATTCCTGTCCTCACCCAGGCATTCAAGCTAGTGGCACCCATAGGCAGAGATAAGACAATAGAAGAAGAAGAAGATGATGGATCCAGGCCTGGCTCTTCCGATATGTGTGCATGCTACCTTACTTTGCTGCGTGTAACTCAGAGAGATCAGACCAAAGCTTATGCAGAAACCATTGGAAAGGTAGGTAGGATTCCTTGTCCACCTACAGATTAACTTGACTAATATTCCCTAGTAGGTTGGATACTCCCATGTCCTAGTTATCATGTACCTGTTCTCTGAGTGGCCACAAGAATTTTCCTGTCAAAAAGCAAATGCCTTAGTGTAGGGGAAAAAAAAAACAACTCCAAGAATACATGCTGGAGAGTTTCTTGTAACATAGCACAAGACCAAGATTCTCATTTTAATGGTAAATTTTCCATAACTATGCACATAGACCCAAAAGATAAGTTTAAACTATGAGAATGGTCTCTGTTCGTTTCCAAGGCAAACCATTCAATATCACAGTAATCCAAGTCTATGCCCCAACTAGTAATGCTGAAGAATGAAGAACCTGAAGTTGAACGGTTCTATGAAGACCTACAAGACCTTCTAAAACAAACACCCAAAAAATATGTCCTTTTCATTATAGGGGACTGGAATGCAAAAGTAGGAAGTAAAGAAACACCTGGAGTAACAGGCAAATTTGGCCTTGGAGTACGGAATGAAGCAGGGCAAAGGCGAATAGAGTTCTGCCAAGAGAACGCACTGGTCATAGCAAACACCCTCTTTCAACAGCACAGGAGAAGACTCTACACATGGACATCACCAGATGGTCAACACCAAAATCAGATTGATTATATTCTTTGCAGTAAAAAATGGAGAAGTGCTATACAGTCAGCAAAAACAAGACCGGGAGCTGACTGTGGCTCAGATCATGAACTCCTTATTGCCAAATTCAGACTTAAATTGAAGAAAGTAGGGAAAACCACTAGACCATTCAGGTATGACCTAAATCAAATCCCTTATGACTATACAGTGGAAGTGAGAAATAGATTTAAGGGACTAGATCTGATAGACAGAGTGCCTGATGAACTATGGACAGAAGCTCGTGACATTGTACAGGAGACAATGATCAAGACCATCCCCAAGAAAAAGAAATGCAAAAAAGCAAAATGGCTGTCTGAGGAGGCCTTATAAATAGCTGTGAAAAGAAGAGAAGTGAAAAGCAAAGGAGAAAAGGAAAGATATACCCATTTGAATGCAGAGTTTGAAAGAAGAGCAAGGAGAGATAAGAAAGCCTTCCTCAGTGATCAGTGCAAAGAAATAGAGGAAAACAACAGAATGGGAAAGACCAGAGATCTCATCAAGAAAATTAGAGATACCAAGGGAACATCTCATGCAAAGATGGGTTCAATAAAGGACAGAAATGGCATGGACCTAACAGAAGCAGAAGATATTAAGAAGAGGTGGCAAGAATACACAGAAGAACTGTACAAAAAAGATCTTCATGACCCAGATAATCACGATGGTATGATCACTCACCTACAGTCAGATATCCTGGAATGTGAAGTCAAGTGGGCCTTAGGAAGCATCACTATGAACAAAGCTAGTGGAGGTGATTCCAGTTGAGCTATTTCAAATCCTGAAAGATGATGCTGCACTCAATATGTCAGCAAATTTGGAAAACTCAGCAGTGGCCACAGGACTGGAAAAGGTCAGCTTTCATTCCAATCCCAAAGAAAGACAATGCCAAAGAATGCTCAAACTATCACACAATTGCACTCATCTCACATGCTAGTAAAGTAATGCTCAAAATTCTCCAAGCCAGGCTTCAGCAATATGTGAACCATGAACTTTCAGATGTTCAAGCTGGTTTTAGAAAAGGCAGAGGAAGCAGAGTTCAAATGGCCAATATCTGCTGGATCATTGAAAAAGCAAGAGAGTTCCAGAAAAACATCTATTTCTGCTTTATTGACCATGCCAAAGCCTTTGACTGTGTGGATCACAATAAACTGTGGAAAATTCTGAAAGAGATGGGAATACCTGAACTGCCTCTTGAGAAACCTGTATGCAGATCAGGAAGCAACAGAACCAGACGTGGAACAACAGACTGGTTCCAAATAGGAAAAGGAGTATGTCAAGGCTGTATAATGTCACCCTGCTTATTTAACTTATATGCAGAGTACATCATGAGAAACGCTGGGCTGGAAGAAGCACAAGCTGGAATCAAGATTGCCGGGAGAAATATCAATAACCTCAGATATGCAGATGACACCATCCTTATGGCAGAAAGTGAAGAAGAACTTAAGGGCCTCTTGATGAAAGTGAAAAACGAGAGTGAAAAAGTTGGCTTAAAGCTCAACATTCAGAAAACTAAGATCATGGCATCTGGTCCCATCACTTCATGGCAAATAGATGGGGAAACAGTGGAAGCAGTGTCAGACTTTATTTTTTGGGGCTCCAAAATCACTGCAGATGGTGACTGCAGATATGAAATTAAAAGACGCTTACTCTTTGGAAGGAAAGTTATGACCAACGTATACAGCATATTAAAAAGCAGAGACATCACTTTGTCAACAAAGGTCTGTCTAGTCAAGGCTATGGTTTTTCCAGTGGTCAAGTATGGATGTGAGAGTTGGACTATAAAGAAAGCTGAGTGCCAAAGAATTGATGCTTTTGAACTGTGGTGTTGGAGAAGACTCTTGAGAGTCCCTTGGACTGCAAGGAGATCCAACCAGTCCATCCTAAAGGAGATCAGTCCTGGGTGTTCATTGGAAGGACTGATGCTGAAGCTGAAACTCCAGTACTTTGGCCACCTGATGCGAAGAGTTGACTCATTTGAAAAGACCCTGATGCTGGGAAAGATTGAGGGCAGGAGGAGAAGGGGACGGCATAGGATGAGATGGTTGGATGGCATCACCGACTCAATGGACATGGGCTTGGATGGACTCCGGGAGTTGGTGATGGACAGGGAGGCCTGAAGTGCTGCGGTTCATGGGGTCGCAAAGAGTCGGAGACGACTGAGCGACTGAACTGAACTGAACCTCATACTACCCTAAAAACTCTGATAAAGTAGAATAGAGAAACAATGATATTAAGAAAGGACTGTGTACTTGTTGTTGGTTAAAATTGTTTTCCTCAAAGATATCAGGTCTTGATTTCTGAAACCTATAAATGTTACTTATTATAGCAAAGTCCGTGCCGATGGGATGATATGAAGAATCTTGAGGTGAGGAGAGAATCCTGGATTATCCATGTGGACTCTAAATACAATCATGTATACCCTTGAAAGAAGGAGGCAGATGGAGATTTTATTACACACAGAACAAAGCTGTGTGATCAAAGCAGAGAGGGCATTGAAGATGCTGGCCATAAAGCTGGTCATGTGGTTCAAGACAAGGTGTACTAGCAGGTACCAGAAACCGAGAGACAAGAACAGATTCTCCCCTCTCGCTTCTGGAGGGAAGAGGGCCCTGAAGACACTTTGATTTTGGTCCAGTGCTATTGATTTCCAACTGCTGGCCTTCAGAGCCATGAGAGAGAAATTTCTGCTGTATGACACAGTTTTTTGCAAATTTATGATAGCAACCATAGGAAACAAAGTAACTTTGCAAAAAAAAAAACCCCACAAAAACCAGACTGTAAAAGGCTTGAAGTACTTCCAACTAACATGGTGAACATGGGAAATGCAATTTAAGGGACGATGGGCCTCAGACTATATGAAGTCATTACCAGAGGGGCCTCAGCATGTATTCCCACTATTTCCCCCCAACAACTGGCGGGCAGGTTGTGGCCCCTGTCAGACATGCATTGTCAGTCCAAGTTCACTTTCAGCATGTGAGTGGGTTGGCCAACTCTGAACTCCAAATTGACACATGTCTGCAGCCAAGGTATATGTCAATAAAAATTCTAGAGATACCTGCCTTGCCCTGAGTCAGCTGGGCCCTATGAACTCCCAGAACTATATAGTGTAGCTGATCATGCCTGTGGATGCATAAATGTCATTGAAAAGTCTGCTCTGTGTAATGAGCAAGAAAGTCATGGAAAGTTAGGCAAATTATGTTGCCACCACTGGGCTCCCCTTAATGGCTCAGATGGTAAAGAATCCACCTGCAATATTGGAGACCTGGGTTCAGTCCCTGGGTTGGGAAGATCCCCTGGAGAAGGGCATGGCAACCCACTCCAGTATTCTTGCCTGAAGAATTCCATGGACGGAGGAGCCTGGTGGGCTACAGGCCACAGGGTCACAAAGAGTCAGACATGACTGAGCGACTAAACACACACACACATGTTACAACCACCACCAAAACAATGTGCAAATAAAAAGTAACTTTTATGACCTCCAAACTTTAGAAGGAAATTGTTTTGCCCCTAACATTTCGGGACCCTGGTCCAGAAGCACAATTTTAGTTCTACTTACCATAGGTTTAAAGATGTAAAAGTCCTAAATTAAGCCAACCAGCTATTATATAAAACATGTTCTAATTGCGTATCTTGCTGCTGCTGCTAAGTCACATATCTTGATAAATACACTTTTATAATAAGAAGCAAATATATGTGTAAAACTATAGTTTTTATGTGATTTTAGCCAAAGAGTGAAGACAACTCAATTTAACTATTAATTGTATGCATCTAGGTGTTATGCTGATTGAATGGTGACTTTGGATGACTGAATAAATTAAAACTTATAAATTATTATATACTTCTTCCATGAAATTTCTTTCTCTTGCCTCCATTTCAGCAATATCAATAATTTGTTATTATAATCATTATTTCTCCCTTGAGTTATAGTCTATTAATAGCAGTTAAATAAAAGATTAAGCAATTCTATTGTACCCTGATAGTTCAGTTGGTAAAGAATCCGCCTGCATTGTAGGAGACCCTGCTTTGATTCCTGGGTTGGGAAGGTCTGCTGGAGAAGGGATAGGCTACCCACTCAGTATTCTGGCCTGGATACAGTCCATGGGGTCACAAAGAGTGAGACACGATTGAGCGACTTTCACTTTCATTGTATCCAAAATGGATACATTTCAGTATATTTTCATATTAATAAAAAAATAAATATCAAATATTTTAAATAATTTTTGTAAGTTTTCAAAAAGTTACTTTAGGCTTAGATTATTTAAAACCAAAATACAAATCCAAATAATAATAAGCATCAATATTTTAACTCAAAATTACTAAAGTTGAAGTGTATTAATTTTTGAAAATATATCATGTTAAATACATTTATAAAAATAAAACTATTCACACTCCTTGTGTTCACTGTCCACCAAATTTCTAATGTAAAGTTGTCAAGCTTCACACATTTGAGTCTCAAATTATATAATGCAATTTTGAGAGCAGTATTAATTACTATTATAAAATGTCCATCAGCTGCCTTCTGCAATGTTGCAAATACTACACTAATTAATTCCTGGGTACTTCCTGAAGCACATATTGGAACACTGACTGGAAATGGTACTTTGCTATGGGAGTATCTATGGCATTCACACTGAGAAGAAGAATCTGACAGATTAATTTGATTCCCTGATAGGAAATCCTTCTTGCACACTGAAGCATTGCCTGTCTTCAATATGATCAGCTTTACAATCACAAATTTTCATCCTTATCCCTACCACCAAGAACACAAAGGAGGAAGTACAGAAAAGTGTTTTCCTGGGCCCTGAGCGGCGTTACTCACAAGAGAGGCTGCTGAGCATCTGGCAGTAGTAAGACTCTGGTTCTAAGTGAGGCAGGGCCCGGGTTCTCTCTCATTCTTTCATGGGTTGGAGTGTTTTATAGCCGTCTGCTAAACCATGAAACACAGGGCAAGGGTCCTACTGCCCCGGCCTAAGGCCAGTGCTGGAAGGGAAATCCCCACGTTTTCACTTCTGTGTAGCACATAGCTCTAGCCTTGAAGAAAGGCTGCCAGGTAGTTAGCCCAGCTTTCAAAGACCTACCTGTTGATGAAGCAGAATTAACCTCAGAACTACTTTATTTATTTTTTTAATCTTAGTTAAAGAAATTATTTTATTTATCTATGTTTGGCTGTGCTGAGTCTTCTTGGCCTCACGGGCAAAGAAGTTTTGTCTAGTTGCGGAGAGTAGGGGCTCCTCCCTAGTGGTGTGCAGGCTTCCTATTGCAGTGGCTTCCCTTGTTGCAGGGCATGGGCTCTAGACGGGCTTCAGTGGCTGCGGCACATGGGCTCAGAAGTTGCGGCTCCCAGACTCCAGAGCCACAGGTTCAGTAGTTGGGGTGCAAGGGCTTAGTTATTCCGCGGTCGGAAGGATATTTCTGGATCAGGGATCAAACATGTGTCTCCTGCATTGGCAGGTGGATTCCTATCCACTGCACCACCAGAGAAGCCCCCTACAACTACTTCAGAAAATCACTGGAGATGTCATGACGTGTCTTTACCTTGCTTGCATTTGTAGTTTGCTGTTCCCTACAGAAACATTCCCTAGCCGCTACCACCTCTTCCCACGCCCAATTTCCTCAAGCTACATTTAAAATGATGGTGAGAAACGACAGTGCTTCGAAAGACATATTTACAGTTAAAGAATATATAGAAAAAAAGAATATATGGTAAAATATGTGTATCTGTACACTTCCAGTGGGGAGACTGACAGGGTTATCAGAATGCTCATAAACAACAAAGTTACAAGTAGAATACTTGAAAATCTCAAATAACAAAAAGAGTAACAATTTTACTTCCCTGGACAAATCCTGTGACTTCTTTCAAATCTATGTTAAAATCGTCCTTTTGAAATCAGAGAATTCTTGAGGATATGATTAACTTTCCCTTCCCCTGATAAGCATCAGAGTATCTCAGAGACCCTCTCTCCTGCAGACTACAAGACAGATGTTGAAGAGGGTCTTGGACATACGAAGGTACTAAAAAAAAGTTTATAATTTTGGTGTGTTCAAAAACTAGGAGATGGTCCTGGATGAGCACTTTCCTTCTTCAATACTATTCTTGGAAATGGACAAATCAACCTCAAATGTCTTAAAATTTTATTTTAATTTTTAACAACTTTATTGAGATATAATTTACAGATCATACAATTCACTCATTTAATGTGCAAAACTAAGTCGCTTTTATTATGTTCACAGAGTTGGGAAACCATTCCCGGAATCAATTTTGGAATGTTTTTGTCTTCCTAGAAAGAAATTCCTTCCCTATAGCAATCAATTCCCATTCCTTTCCAACCCACCTCTGCCCTAGGCAATCATTGGTCTACTTTCTGTCTATAGATTTGCCTGTTCTGAACATCTCATATAAATGGAATTGCGCAATAAGTGTCTTCTGAGACTGATTCTTTTCACTTAACATATGTTTTCAAGATTCCTCTGTTGTAGCATGTGTCAGTATTCTGGTCCTTTTTATTTCTGAATACTCTTTTATCATATAGATGTATTTACTTCATTTATCCATTCATCAGTTGATGTAAATTGGAGTTGTTTCCATTTAATGTTCTTATGAATAATGCTGCCAGAGACATTTGTGTGAATGGATTTAGGAATGGAATTTCTGGGTCACCTGGTGTAACTCTATATTTAAATTTTAAGGAATGCCAAATTGCATCATTTTGCACTCCCTGAGGGCTTTCATTGTGGCTCAGCTGGTAAAGAGTCTGCCTGCAATGTGGGAGATCTGGGTTCCATCCCTGGGTTGGGAAGATCCCCTGGAGAAGGGAAAGGCTACCCTCTCCAGTATCCTGACCTGGGAGAATTCCATGGACTGTATGGTTTAGGGTCGCAAGGAGTTGGACACAACTGAGCAAATTTCTCTTTCATAGCAATTTATGAAAGTTCCAAATTCTTCACATCCTCTCCAACTCTTGTTATTATTTTCCTTTTACTTTTTTATAACCATCCTAGCAGGTGTAAATGGTTCAGTAGTAAAGAACCCACTTGCCAATGTAGGTGATGCGGGTTTGATTTCTGGGTCAGGAAGATACCTTGGAGAAGGAAATGGCACCCCACTCCAGTATTCTTGCATGAGGAATCCCATGGAAAGAGGAACCTGCCATGGGGTCACAAAAGTGATGGACATGACTTAGCAACTAAACAACAACAAAAGTAGCTATAAAATATCACACTGTAGTTTTGATTTGCATTTGCCCTAATGGCTAATGTTATTGATCATCTTTTCATGTGCTAACTGGACACTTGTATATCTTATTTGGTAAATTATCTGTTCAGATACTTTGCCTATTTTTAATTTTGTTTTTTACTATTGTAATAATAGAGTTAATTAATATGGATTTAAAGACCTTTATCAGAGATATGATTTGCAAATATTTTCTCTAATTTTCTTTCATTTCTCTCATCTTTTACTTCCTTAATTTAATGTTTATAGCACAAAAATTTTAAATTTCAATAAAGTCTATGTGATGGTTAATACCATAGCAACTTAACTAGGTCATGGTGGAGGGGTTGCCCAGATATTTGGTCAAACATTCTGAGACTGATCAAAGCAGATTACCCTCTTTACTGTGAGTGAAAGTGAAAGTCACTCAGTCACATCCGACTCTTTGTGACCACAAGGATAGTCCATGGAATTCTCCAGGCCAGAATAGTGGAGTGGGTAGGTTTTCCCTTCTCCAGGGGATCTTCCCACCCCAGGGATCAAGCCCAGGTCTCTCACATTTGCAGGCGGATTCTTTACCAGCTGAGCCACAAGGGAAGCCCAAGAATACTGGAGTGGGTAGCCTATCCCTTCTCCAGCAGATCTTGCTGACCCAGGAATCAAACCAGGGTCTCCTGCATTGCAGTCGGATTCTTTACCAACTGAGCTATCAGGGAAAAGCTTTACTGTGAGTGGGCCTCATCTAATCAGTTGAAGACCTAAATAGAACAAAAAAACCTGACCCTCCTTTGAGTAAAAGGAACTCCTCTTGCCTAACTGTTTGTGCTGGTCCATTAATCTTTCTCTGCCTTTGGACTCAAACCAAAACAACAATGTTCTGGGGTCTCAAGCGTATGAGCTATTGGAACTTAACACATCTATTCTCCAGATTCTCTGGTTTGCTGACTGAAGATCTTGAGATGCCTTAGTCTTTATAATTTCATGAGCCCATTTCTTTCTCTTTCTATATATGTATAGATATCTCTTTCCATATGTGTATATATCTTGTCAGTTATATTTCTCCAGAGAATCCTGAGTAATGCAGTCTAATTTATCTCTTTTTTCATTGCTTGTGATTTTGATGTCATATCTAAGAAGGCTCTCCCTAACCCAAGGTCATAACCCAAGGTCTTACATTATAGTTTGGTACTTTTATAGTTTTAGCTCTTATACTTAGGACTGTGATCCATTTTGAGTTAATTTTTGTATATGGTGTGAGGAATGGTTCCAACCTCATTCATTTACATTTGGGTATCCAATTCACTGTCCATTGAATTGTCTTGGCACACTTATTAAAAATCAATTGACCACTAATATGGGTGTTCATTTATTTTGACGTTCTATTCTGTTCCAAGAACGTACATGTCTACTCTCACATTGTCACATTGTCTTGATCACTGTAGTTTCATAATAAGTTTGAAATTAGGAATTGTGAGTGTGATGATTCGATATACCATCATTAAGTATGATGTTAGTTGTGATTTTATTGTAGGTACCCTTTATTTAGTTAAGGGAGTTACCCTCTATTCCTAGTTTGTTGATTGTCCTTATGAGAAATTGCTGATTTTTGTCAAATGACTTTTCTATGTCTATGGAGATGCCTGCTTGGTTTTTGTCCTTAATTATATTGATAGGCTTATTACATTAACTAATTTTTCGATGTTACATCAACCTTGCAACCTGGGGTAAGTCTTGTTTTAAAGTTCTGAACCTGTGTTTTTTTGGTCACTGCAGTGCTGAATCATCAGTAATACTAGTTGCTGTAATAATGTAGTAGAACTTTTTCTATACTCATGGGTTGTTGAGCCTTTCCAGTCTGAATGTAGGATATATTTGATAATCCAACTGTGAACTGAGATTCACTTGTTGGTGAAGAATTTGCCTGCAATGCAGGAAACCCAGGTTCAACCCCTGGGTTAGGAAGGTCCCCTAGAGGAGGGCATGGCAACCCACTCCAGTATTCTTGCCTGGAGAATTCCATGGATAGAGGAGCCTGGCAGGCTACAGTCCATGGGGTCACAAAGAGTCAGACACAACTGAGGGACTAACGCTTTCACTTTTCCTATCATTCTGATTTTTTTCTTTTCTGGTATCAATGAGTCTTCAACGCAAATGAAAACATTATCAAAATTAGAAGCCACAAAGCTACCAAGTGCAAATAACAAAAGTTAGATACTATGTTAGTTTTCTAAGGCCACCATGACAAAATACCACAAACTGAGGCTTAAATATCAGACATTTATTGTCTCATGGTTCTGTAGGCCAGAATCTCAAGATCAAGGCTTTGGCAAGGTTTTTCCTTCTGGGAGTTTTGAGGACGAATCAGTTCCATATCTGTCCTCGAGTTTCTTGTGGTTTGCTTGGCAATCTCTAGGGTTCTTTAGCTTATAGGTGCATCACCTGATCTCTGTGTTGATATCATAGGGGTTCCCTGTGAATGTGGTGTCTGTCTCCAAGTTTCCCCCTTTTCATCAGTTATGTTAGAATAGGGCTCATCCTAATGTCATTTAACTTGAGCACCCCTATAAAGACCCTATCTTCAGATAAGGTCACATTCTGAGGGACTGTGAGTTAGGACTTCAATATATGAATGTGGGAGGACACAACTGACTCCATAATAGCTATCTTCTGAGAAGTGAATCAAACTGTTTTCTAAAGCTTTCATGTAGAGCCTTAAAATGGACCCTAAAAATGACATCTCCATGTTTTCAGTATTTAATCCTTATTCATGAAATAAAGTTGAAATATGACCAATTCTGTTATTTGATTATTCTTATTGGATGCTAGGAACATTCTAGATTAGAACTACCATGTGTTCTAAGACACATTATTTCTATGTCGATAAAGCTTTTAATTATGGAATTCTAGGAGGTCAGGCATAGTAGCTGTGGCTTAATTAAATAAGTTTTTTTGGCATTAGGAAAGAAAAGGATAAAAAGAAAGTGGAAAGTAAGAGAGGAGGAGAAAGAATAATAGCAGCAGATAGAGGAGAGAAAGAAGAGAAACAGACAGCAACTCAGATAGATTAATTCTTCCCTGGTGATATGACTGTCACAGACAAATGATATAGAATTACCATAGATTTTAAAGTCAGATTCAAACAAAACTGTAATAAGTCTGTGTTCGGCATGGATAAGCCTTTTAAAATGATATGTATATATGTGTATATATATATATTTTCCTTTTTATATTTTAGGGTGCTGTCAGAAAGGAGTCAAATCTTTTGCATCTATTTCTAAAATTTACATATTCAGCTATACTGACATTTACCTAAATGTTTTATCTTCTTCACTCCATTAAACAAATTATATTTGAGCTTGCCAAGTAGAAACTCAAGTTTAGCAATAAAACATAAGCTAAATAAATACCAAATAATGATGAGACAATTTGTTTGAAAATTTAAAAACTAGGGCAGTAATTTAATATTCTAATTATGAACAATTATATAACTCAGAACATTTTATTGTTTCAATCATGTGTATGTAAACTAATTATCTGAACTAATATGCTAAATAAGATTGTGATTTATGGAACATTAATTTAAATGATTGTTCAAAGCGTGACATTTTCCAAAGAGTCAATTTCTTTGTATAACTCTTTTAAAGAGGGAAAATGTGTTAGACTATGTAAATTTACTTAATTTTAGAATTGTAGTTACTAGCTACTTGAAATGACTTTGAAATGACATATTCTCAGACTTGGCTTTAAATAGATGCATTGAGTTTTTTTCTTCTTGTCATTTTTGGACATTGGCATTACTTGTTCATAATAGAAAATCATGCATTTATTTAAAATAAAATCTCTATTGAAAATGATACATTCAGAGGTTCACAAGATCAAAGTGTTAAGGTCAGCCCTTAGGGCAAGCACATTTTGGAATGTATAAATGACTAATTTACTAATCAATGGGTAAAGTTAGGATATGTACAGTATACATATTTAAAAATTATAAACAAATTAAGGTTATTCCTAAAAATATTCCTCATACCTCACAGATTTTTAAAAAATAAAATTTGAGGCTCAGGGCAATAACTCAGGATAATAATAGGGTTTTATGAACCTTATTATAATTTTGTAAGCTTACAATTTGACTCAAATTTTCTGTGCAATAAATCTTGTAGACCATGAAATTAATTTTTCTTTCTTTTTTTTCTCCCTTCTTATAGGCATAGAAGAATGTCCAGTTACAAATTAGTGCTTCTTGCTGGAGTATGGGGGATAAAGGAAGACATACAATGTTAGATGTGTTTTGTGTGTGTGTGTGCTGAGTTGTTCAGTCCTGTCCAACACTGTGACTCCGTGGACTGTAGCCTGCCAGGCTCCTCTGTCCACAGGATTCTCCAAGTAAGAATACTGGAGTGAGTAGCCATTCACTTCTCCAGGGGATCCTCCCAACCCAGGGATCAAACCCCAGTCTCCTGCATTGCAGGCAGACTCTTTACCATCTGAGCCACCATTAGCTAATTATTCTTCATCTTCACAAAAATATGTTGATGTAAATAGAGCAAGGATGCTTTTCTAGGTTATAGGTTCTGAAAGATCCTCAATCCACTTTTAAGTTATTAGAGCATACATAGTGGATGCTTATTGTCTTACCTTTTATATAACTAAAATTATCTACTCTGACATCTGAATTAGGGTATTTGTGTGTGGGTGTGTGTGTCTTCTATTAGTTTCTGCATTTCTTTTTGAGACTTATGATTTATTTGGCAGACATACTAAGCAGGAGACTGCCTGCGATGCAGGAGACATGAATTCAATACCTGGGTCTCGAAGATCCTTGGTAGAAGGAAATGGCAACCCACTCTAGTATTCTTACATGGAAAATCACATGGACAGAGAAGCCTGGAGGGCTACAGTCTATGGGGTCGCAGAGAGTTGGATACAAATTAGTGAGTAAACCACCACCACCACTGAGGACTTTAAGCCCAGGAAGCAGCCTTTCAAGTAACTCCCAAGAAAACTGCTTTGAAGAGGCAAGAGGAGACCTATAATATACAGGAGTTCTGCAATCAAGCGCAGGTAGTAGGAACAAAAGATTATTTTAATAAAAGAAAACAATATCTCAGCTAAAGGAATTCAGCGCTTTTCTATGTGTGGGAAGATGCGAGTCTGGGCTCACTCCAATCATTCCTTTGATATGTGCCTCAGCTCTACAGGGCTGTATCCTGTGTCTTCATATCCTGAGTTTCCTCAAGACTCACTATTGACAGTGGTTGTAGTCTGACGGCTGCCAAATGGCAGGTCTTCTTGGATTCCTTCAAGAGTTCCCTCAGGGCTCACCAGCTGAGCCCTGGAGGGCTGCAATTGCTGACTGTACCATCCTTTGCTTACTGATATGCTGGGCAATATATTATTTCTCAGTTCCTTTTCTTGGTCCAAAATTCGACCTGTGTTTGGGAGATATTTCATGACTAATTTTTGTCCCTCGGTGCTGAGAGTCTCTTCCCAGATCAAGCAAAAATTCTTGATATGCCACTCCAGGTGCCAACTTCTGGATCAAGCCCTGTTGCTAATTAAAGATTCTCTGGACCCTCTCTCTTATTAGTCAATTATGACCCAGCAGATATTTTCCCTTTTTGCTCCTTCTCATACCTAGAACCATATTATTACAATCATTCTGTAAAAATCATAAATGTGATCTATTTCCTCAAGATGTTTAGCCATCACCAGTCTTTTGGAGGTCTGATTACACATTGGGTACTATAAGAGCAAACATTCTTGTAAAATAGCCAGGACATAAGTAGTACAGCTAGTAACACTGACAAAGTTATAGGGCAACAGGGAAACACGAAGCGTAAACAATTTGGAAACGAACAGAAAATTAAAACAATGATTAGCATAACTAGTTGTAGTTCAGTTGCAATAAACCGTCAGGTCTACAGGTAAGCCAGGTGCATTTGTTTTACCCAAGTGATTTACTCTGGCATCGTGAACCCAGCTTTCCAAGATTTGGTTTCCATCTGAAGATTTAAAGACTGCTATGGACTGAATTCCCTGGAGAAGGAAATGGCACCCCACTCCAGTATTCTTGCCTGGAGAATCCCATGGATGGAGAAGCCTGGTGGGCTACAGTCCACGGGGTCACAAAGAGTCGGACACGACTGAGCGACTTCACTTCTTCTTCTTCTTACAGACTGAATTGGGCTTCCCTGATGGCGCTAGTGGTAAAGAACCCACTTGCCAATGCAGGAGATGTAAGAGACCTGATTCAATCCCTGGGTCAGGAAGATCCCCTGGAGAAGGGCATGGCAAACCCACTCCAGTATTCTTGCCTGGAGAATCCCATGGACAGAGGAGCCTGGTGGGCTACAGTCCACAGGGTCACAGAATAGTACACAACTGAAACAACTTAGCATGCATGCACAGACGCATGGACTGAACTGTGTCCCTAAATTTGGAATCCCAAATATGACTATCTTTGGAGATAGAGCCTTTAAAGAGATAATAAAGGTCAAATGAGATAATAAAGGTCAAAATAATGGGGCCCTAGTTCAATGTGACTGCTTTCTGTGGTGGCTCAGATGGTAAATAATTTGCCTCCAATGCAGGAGACCCGTGTTCAATCCCTGGGTTGGGAAGATCCCTTGGAGAAGGGGATGGCTACCCACTCCAGTTTTCTTGCCTGGAGAAATCCATGGACAGAGGAGCCTGGAAAGAGACTCCAGGTACACATGGGCACAGAATAAAAGCTATATGGAGCCATAGTAAGAAGATGTCTCTCTGCAAGGCAAGGAGAAGTTTCCAAAGAAACCAAATCTGCTGACACTTTGTTCTTGGACATCTTATCTCCTTCAGAACTGTAAGGAATACCTTTCTGTTGTTTAAGCCACCTGGTCTGTGGTGTTTTGTTATGGCAGTGTTAGCAGATGAATATAGCGATATTTGCAGAAAGTGACTATAATGTGATTAGAAATGTAGATAACAGATGATTTATTGCCTGAATTAAAATGTCCACTTCATTTCTTACTATGTGAACTTAGGCAAATTACTTAACCTGTCTATGCTCTCCTTCATGTCCTGAATGGTGAATAAAATGATAATATCTATCTCATGTCACATTGTTTACAGATATGTCCAAGTTATTACATAGAAAGAGGTTAGAGTGGAGCTTGGTACATAGTAAGCCCATGCTAGTATTAGCTTTTTTATCTCTCTTTCTTTCCCTCCTCTTTCTTTTCCTCTTATTCTTCCCCTTCCTTCTTTATTTTTTAAGGAACACAAATGTACACAAATAACCTCGAGTAAAAGTGGGAGTTACTGCAGGAACACAGATCTTACCAGTTCAGCTCAGTTGCCCAGTCGTGTCCGACTCTGTGACCCCATGGACCGCAGCATGCCAGGCTTCCCTGTTCATCAGCAGCTCCTGGAGCTTACTCAAACTCATGTCCATCAAGTCGGTGATGCCATCCAACCATCTCATCCTCTGTCATCCCCTTCTCCTCCCGCCTTCAATCTTTCCCAGCATCAGGGTCTTTTCCAATGAGTCAGCCCTTCACATCAGGTGGCAAAAGTATTGGAGTTTCAGCCTCAGCATCAGTCCTTCCAATAAATATTCAGGACTGATTTCCTTTAGGATGGACTGGTTGGATCTCCTTGCAGTCCAAGGGACTCTCAAGAGTCTTCTCCAACACCACAGTTCAAAAGCATCAATTCTTCGGCACTCAGCTTTCTTTATGGCCCAACTCCCACACCTATACATGATTACTGGAAAAAACAGCTTTGACTAGACGAACCTTCGTTGGCAAAGTAATGTCTCTGCTTTTGAATATGCTGTCTAGGTTGGTCATAGCTTTTCTTCCAAGGAACAAGCGTCTTTTAATTTCACGGCTGCAGTCACCATATGCAGTGATTTTGGAGCCCAAGAAAATAATATCTGTCACCGTTTCCATTGTTTCCTCATCTGTTTTCCATGAAGTGATGGGACCAGATGCCATGATCTTAGTTTTTTGAATGTTGAGTTTTTGGAGCCCAAGAAAATAATATCTGTCACCATTTCCATTGTTTCCTCATCTGTTTTCCATGAAGTGATGGGACCGGATGCCATGATCTTAGTTTTTTGAATGTTGAGTTTTAAGCCAACTTTTTCACTCTCCTCTTTCACTTTCATCAAGAGGCTCTTTAGCTCCTCTTCATTTTCTGCCATAGGGTGGTGTCATTTGCATATCTGAGATTATTGATATTTCTCCTGGCAATCTTGATTCCAGCTTGTGCTTCATCCAGCCACGCATTTCTCATGATGTCCTCTGCATATAAGTTAAATAAGCAGGGTGACAATATACAGCCCTGACATACTCCTTTCTGAAATTGGAACCAGTCCATTGTTCCATGTCTGGTTCTAACTGTCTCTTCTTGACCTGCATACAGATTTTTCAGCAGGCAGGTCAGGTGGTCTGCTATTCCCATCTTTTTAAGAATCTCATTAGATGAGATTAACAGAAAAAACTGTAGAAAGATCAGTGAATTTAAGATTAGGAAAAAAAATTGCTAAAAAATAAAGCACACAGAGAAAAAATAAACTAAAAAAGGAAATGAACAATGTCTCAGTGGCCAGTGAAAAAATACCAAGCCATCTAATTAATTGGACTCTTTAAAGAGAGGTGTGTGTGATAGAAAACACTGGAAAAAATGATGGCTGAAAATTCCAAATATGATGAATCATATTAACACACAGCTAAAAAAGCTCAGTGAACCTAAGGAAAGATAAAACAACCTATCACCTCACTTATATCAAGGTACGTCAAAATCAAATTGCTGAACACTTGTGAAAAAGAGAAAATTTTAAAAGCAGGCTGAGCAAAAGAGAACCAGATAGTACAGTAGAACAAAGATAAGAGCTAACAGAAACTTTTGCCAAACAGAAGACAAGGGCGTTTTTAAACACTGACAGATTTTGAACCCACAAGTTTATATTCAGTGAGTATCTCCTTCAAAGGGAAGGCTAAATAAGAAATTTTTGGTTAAACAAAATGTGAAAAAAATGCATTGTAGACAGACCTGCACTATAGAAAATGTTAAGTGACATTATTTGGATGGAAGATAAATAGTATCTTATAGAAATCTGAAAAACACAAGGAAATGAAAAGCATTAAAGTGATATTTACGTGGGCAAATAATAATAAAAAACATACAGAAAAACCCTATATATATGGAAATTCAGCCTATGCATCAAAGACTAAATCATGAAAGAAATTAGAAAATATTTTGAATGGAATGAAAAAGAAAAAAGCATACCAAAATTGATGACATGTAGTCAGTACAGTATTCATAGTGATACGTATAGTTATTAAGAAAATAGAAAGCTTTAAAATCAATGTTTTAAGCATCCTCTTAGCAACCAAGAAAAAGAACAAGTTAAACCCAAAGTAGAAGGAAATAAATACTAAAGATAAGAGTAAAAGTTAATTTAAAAAGTTAAAACCCAATGAAGCCAAAAGTTGGTTTTCAAAAAAAAAAACAAAAACTGATATAATTGATAAACCTCTAGCTAGACTAACCAAGGGTAAAAGAGATAAAGAACAAGATACCAATACAAGGATACAGACACTGAAACAAAAATAAAGGAATATTATGAATAATTTTTTGCCAATAAACTGAACAACCCAGGGAAAATAGACAAATTCCATATTACCACAGGTTCCAGTTCCGAACAGCTTCATTGGCAAATGTGATCAAGTGTTTAAGAAATAAATCCAATCTTATAAAAAACCTTTCAGTAAAAAAAAAAACAAAAACCTTTCAGTAAAGAAAATGAGGGAGTACTTCCTTCAGTTAAGTCAGTTCAGTTGCTCAGTCGTGTCTGACTCTCTGTGACCCCATGGACTGCAGCACACCAGGCTTCCCTGTCCATCACCGACTCCCGGAGCTTGCTCAAACTCATGTCTGTTGAGTCAGTGTTCCCATCCAACCATCTCTGCCTCTGTCATCTGCTTCTCCTTCTGCCTTCAATCTTTCCCAGCATCAGGGTCTTTACTAATGAGTCGGCTTGTCGCACCATGTGGCCAAAGTATTGGAGCTTCAACATCAGCATCAGTCCCCGCAGTGAGTATTCAGGACTGATTTCCTTTAGGATGGACTGGTTGGATCTCCTTCCAGTCCAAAGGACTCTCAAGAGTCTTCTCCAACACCACAGTTCAAAAGCATAAAGTCTTGACACTCAGCTTTCTTTATAGTCCAACTCTCACATCCATACATGACCACTGGAAAAAACATAGCTTTGACTAGATGAACCTTTGTTGGCAAAGTAATGTCTCTGCTTTTGAATATGCTGTCTAGGTTGGTCAGAGCGTTTCTTCCAAGGAGCATGTGTCTTTTAATTTCATGGTTGCAGTCACCATCTGCAGTGATTTTGGAGCCCAAGGAAATAAAATGTCATTGCTTCCACTTTTTCCCTACCTATCTGCCATGAAGTGATGGGACCGGATGCCATGATCTTAGTTTTTTGAATGTTGAGTTTTAAGCCAACTTTTTCACTCTCCTCTTTCACTTTCATTAAGAGGCTCTTTAGTTCTTCACTTTCTGCCATAAAGGTGGTGTCATCTGTGTATCTGAGGTTATTGATATTTCTCCTGGCAATCTTGATTCCAGCTTGGGCTTCATCAACTTTTTTTTTTTTTTAAATAAGTGAGCCACTTCATCAGCACAAAGCTAGATAAAGTCCCCATAAACATGAGTTATTAGAAATATCACAACAAACCACCAATAGGAATCAGTAGGAAACAGCACAATTCAACTCCTAAATGCTGAATTGGCTCACTTATCCTTCCTTACTCATTTTATTAAATCAGCATTACCATGATGCAAACCTGCACAAAGTCATTATAAAAAAGAAAATTATTTGCCAGTGTTTATCATGTACCCCTGGAGGAGGAAATGGCAACCCACTTTAGTATTCTTGCCTGGAGAATCCCCATGGACAGAGGAAACTGGCGGGCTACACTCCAGGGGGTGGCAAAGAGTCAGACACAACTGAGCAACTAAGCATACCTATCATGTACAAAGACAGGAAAATCCTCAACAAATCACTAGCAAATTGAATCTAACAATATATAAAAGTACAAGATAGTATGATGCAAGAGTACATGATTGATTTAATACTAAAAAAATCTATCAATTAAATTCATCATATTAGCAAAAGAGAAAAGCTGTATAATCAAGTCCTTAGGTATAGGGAAAAATTTAATGAAAATCGTACCCTTTCATTCTAAACCTATCTCAGAAAATTTGGAATGAACGTCCTCAACCCGATAGAAGGCAATCTACAACAAAACCTCTTGACATCACTAATAGTAAAAGAATAAATACACATATGCAGCATCTTAAGACTGGGAATAAGATGAGAATATCTACTTACTATTTTGATTCAACATTGTACTGAAAGTATTAGTCTAAAAGGAAAGGCATATAAATCAGAAAAGAAATTTGTCTCATGTCATAATCATGTAGGTGGTAACTTAAAAGTGCAAAGTCCAAAGGAATCTATCAAGAAGTTTCTAGAGCTAGTAAATAAGTTCAGCAAATTCTCAAGATATGGTTTAATTTATAAAAGTCATATCTTTATATCATACTAAAAAAGATTGGCAATCACAATAAATATACTTCACAAAGATACCTGAAACCTTTTTAAAATCTGTTAATCACTTTTTATAATCTTTCATTTTTTGCCTATGTTTGTGAATCTCTTTGCTGTAAGCATCCAAAAGACTCTTATTTTGTATTTCCTATCTTACAGTTCAATCATATGAAGCTTTCAGGAGCTGAATTGTGCCGCTTTCTACTGATTCCTGTTTGTGGTTTGTTGTGATATTTCTAATAACTCATGTTTATGGAGCTTTTATCTAGTTTTGTGCTGATGAAGTGGCACACTTTAAAAAAAAAAAAAGAAAAAAGCCCCAATTTGTGGTGTTTGCTAATTTCTGTGGTATGAATAATCCCCACACCCCTAGCCAATTTCAGGCTATCAACCTGGTACTGTTGAATGCAGAGTTTGGAAGTAATGCACACACTTGGCTTTTGTGAGTTGGCACAAGTCAGCTCCAAGCCCATTACTTTCCTTATCTATAGAAATTCAAACTTGATCATGTCAGGAATCTATTCTTCAGAGGAGACTAGCCTGTATTTTAATTAGATACCTAGGACTGTTTCCAATTTCAGACCATTTTAATTTTTTAGCTCTTTTGGAACATGCAGGTAGTTTTGAATTGGAATCCCAAATCCGTTTGAGGACTGCTTTTGTTAGCAGATTCTCAGAATAAATATCTTCTTAGTTTCTTCCTTCCCTGAAGGCCAAAAATAGTTTCCCAATAATATCCCTTTGCAGGACTGACATTTTTCTATTCAGTCTCTTATTCAAGGCGCAACCTGTTGGACTCTTGGCTTAATCAGCCTCTCTGCTCTAATTCCCCATTTTGTGATGGCCCAAAACTTTCTCTCAGCCATTAAAACCCAAGGTTCTTGCTTTTTAGAACCACTTTCCTTGGGCAGTTGCCAACTTTAGTGTTACTTACTAGTCCAGATCCGTTGTGGACGCCTTCGCTTATGAATGTGTATTCTCTTGTGAGCTTAGCTATGCATTTAAAATACTTTTAGAAAAGTTTTAGCCAAACCTCTTGCAACAAGAGGTTTTATAAGATATGTAGCTTGCACAGTACAAGCAGACTTCCCATTTTAAATACCTAAGACTTTATCTACTTTTCCTCCTCATCTATTTCTGTGCAACAAGTATTCCAAACTTGTTTGTTTGTAAAAACAATCAGTTTATTATGCTCATGATCTGTGGGTCAGGAGTTTGGACAGGGTTCAGCTGAGTAATTCTACTCTGTACGGTCCCAACTGGGCTCACTTGGAGGCTAGTCTGGTCTGGATAAGACGGTCCAAGGAGGGTTTTACTCACATGCCTGGTGCCTTGTTAAGGACAGCTGGAAGTCTGGGCTCAGCTGATTTGCTTTGTCCATGGAGCCTCAGGGCCTACCTTCATAATTTTTCCATTAGAGGCATCAGGCTTCTTGCATGGTAGCTCAAGGCTATACAAATGAGAGTTCTAAGAGACCAGGAAGTAGAAACTGCTAAGTTCTAGGTCTACAAATCAGCATATTGTCACTTTCCTCATATTTTATTGGTCAAACAGCCTTTAGCCACCAGGACTGGACTATCTATGGGAAGGGTATCAAAGAATCAGTGCCTTCATTTAGTTTACCACATTACTGGATTAAATCTTTACGCCTTCTCTCTCTTTCTCTTTTAAAATATTTATTTATTTGGCTGTCCCAGGTCTTAACTGTGGCATATGGGATCTAGTTCCCTGATCAGGGATCAAACCCAGGCCCCTGCTTTGGGAGTGCAGAGTCCCAAACACCAGAATTGCCAGGGAAATTCCTAAGCCTTTCTTGATTTATTTCATTTTAGACTTACTTTTGTTGCTGCAGAAACAGAATTAGATTGAAATGGCATTTTTAAGGCTCCTAGGGAATTGATGTACTCAGTCACCAATTTCCATTGTCATATCTTGGCATTGTTGCTTCTTTTACTTGTATAATATATTTAGTTTGTGAAATGGCTCACCAATTTACATGGAAATGATAGGCTATAAAAGTTTTCTAAATAATTGACATTATATTACCCATATAAAGCCAATTAAAAAAAATTATTGTTTTAGTCAACATGAAATTTTAAAATATTTTTTAGTTTTGCTGGTTTCAATAGGTATGAAAGCAATCCATTTTGTGACAGATCTCTGCAGTTGATACTTAATTTCCACTAAGCTGAAAAGAGTTTGAACATTATCTAAGGGATATTCCAATAAACATTTCAGAAAAATAGACTTTGGTTTAGTAAAAGAAGTATAAATTAAAGCATTTCAGAAATATTTACTTACCTTTATTTTCATACTATTAGAACAATATTTGGATATAGTATTTCCCCACTTAAAGAATCATTTATTTTAAATTTAAGAAAAGTTACATAGTAGCTATGATTTCACTCATGATTGTTCAGATGCTTGGACTGTGGCAGAGACTTTTAGCTGTCCACAAAAGTCTGTCCTTTTCATCCATAGTGAAAGGCATGAATTTGTATTAATCTTTCTAATGGCATAGAATTCCTATTTAAACTATTCATTTTATTTATGCATTCATCCATCAGTGGACATTTGTTTGTATATCTTGGCTATTGTGTGTATTGAGGCAATGAATATGGGAATGCAAATATTTATATACCTTTCTATGTACAATGTAATATTATACAGCTTTAAAAAAAGGAGAAAATCTTGCCATTTGCATCAACATCGATGAACTTGGAGGACATTATGTTAATTGAAATAAGTCCAACACAGAAAGACAAATACTTGCATAATCAGACTTACTTGTTACATCCAAAATAGTTTCATGGAAGCAGAGAGTAGAGTGATGGTGGCCAGGGGTGAGGTGAAAGGGAAAAGAGGGAGATTATTGTTCAAAGGTTATGGAGTTTCAGTTACTCAGGATGAATAAATTCTGGAGATCTAATGTATGACATAGTGAGTAGTTTAGATACAGTTAACAATACTGCATTGTGCGCTGGAAATTTGTTAACAGGTCACCTCTATAAAGCTGGAAAAAAGAACTCATGCCATTCTGTGGGGGAAATGTCATTTTGAGCCCTGTCCACTGACATGGCCCAGAAACAAGGTCATTCTGTGATGTGCTCTAGTGCCAAGGAACGTGGAGCCTTTTGGAATAAAAGGTTGATTCCACGTCTGTGCTGGAGGGTTCTGTGAGAAGCTCGCGCACCTAGTTGTGCCAGAAAGCTAGAAGCCTTTGAAGATTAATGGTGTTATGTCAAAAGACCACAGGAACCAATTTAAAGTGTACTTGAGACAATTTGAGCACCAAAAAAAGGATAATGGCTTTGGTCAACTGACACCCATTAAATCTGAAAAACCATTAGTATATAATTTTGTACAAAAGAGAAAATTTAACTTAAAGTGTTGAGTCTTATTATTCAATCATGTTGGTGTTATTGACTAATTTGTTATACTGTTCAAGAGGATAGAACATTACAAAAAATGCAAATGCTTCCGATAAATGTATTTTCTGAATCAAAGGGAATATGAGTAAAGTTGTGACCTTAAAGCAGAGATAAAATACTCAAATTAAATTGTGTATGTATATGTTTATATCAGCAATACATAATATACAATCATATAATGTATAAGTAACATGCTTAGTCGCTCAGTCGTGTCTGACTCTTTGTGACCCAAATGGACTGTAGCCCTCAAGGCTCCTCTGTCCAAGGGGATTCTCCAAGCAAGAATACTGGGGTGGGTTGCCTTTCCCTTCTCCAGGGGATCTTTCCAACCCAGGGATCAAATCCAGGTCTCCCGCATTGCAGGCAAAATCTTTACCACTTGAGCCACCAGGGAAGCCCAAGAATACTGGAGTGGGTAGCCTAGCCTTTCAGGGCATCTTCCTGACCCCGAACGACGTCAGGAACGAGGGTCTCCTGCATTGCAGGCGGATTCTTTACCAGCTGAGCTACCAGGGAATATATGTATATTTACACTTCAAAGAATTTTATGGTTCTAAGAATGAAAAAATGCAAGCGCCATCAGATCCAAAATATTTAAAGTTCGACTTCTCAGGATCCCATCAAGTGCAAAGTCTCTAAGGTTGGAAGAAGACAGACATTTTACTTAACTTGAAATCTACCAATTCAAATACAGGAACTTTTGGTAGGCTGAAGAATTAGATCATGTATATTATTTGAATCTGTGAAAGTGAGCTAACTGTTCATAGAGTTATGAAATCATTGATGTAACAAGTAAAAGTTGTGCTTAGCAAATCCCATCAGAGTAACAAATAACATCCTGTGGCATAACTCTCTTTTAGTGATGTCAGTGATCACTGTTTTACTTAGTATGACCACTGTTTTCTGTAGTGAAATAATGTTTTTCCAACTTGAGAAGATTCAGAGTTCCAAGGTGCTGCTAGTGGTAAAGAACTGTGAAGTTGCTCAGTCGTGTCTGACTCTTTACAATCCCATGGACTACCTACCAGGCTCCTCTGTCCATGAAATTTTCCAGGCAAGAGTACTGGAGTGGGTTGCCATTTCCTTCTCCAGGGGATCTTCCCAACCCAGGAATTGAACCCAGGTGTCTCGCATTGCAGGCAGACGCTTTACCGTCTGAGCCACCAGGGAAGCCCTTGAACTCTCCTGCAAATGCAGGAGACTTAACAGACACAGGTTCAATCCCTGGATTGGGATGAGGAGGACGTGACAACTCAGTCCAGTATTCCTGCCTGGAGAATGCCATGGACAGAGGAGCCTGGTGGGCTACAGTTCATAGGGTTGCATAGAGTCCGACACGACAGAAGCAACTTAGCACGCATGCACAGAAGTGTTGAAGAAAATCAGACTTTTAGGATTAGCATTAGTATATTCATGTAGAGATGGAAGCTGTGCCTATTTGATATTGCATATACTAATAATAAATGGGAGAATCTGGCCCAGTAGAGTGACAATCTTTTAACTAATTTGAAATGGCTATTTAAATACTACAGTTTTATGATTTTAAGAAATAATCATGTACAGTTATGTCTCATCTAAGATATTAGGTTCACAGCATTAAAGTTTAAGTAATGAGAATTATATAACACCCAGGAAGCTTGTATTTCTTGAATAAGCCAACTGTAGTATTTAAAAGGGACAAGCTTGAGGAGAGCTAGCCTCAAATATTCTTCCATCCCAGAAAATCATCCTTCTACACTATCACCTTTATCTTGTTCTCTGACACCTACATGCCTAATCTACAAATTGGGGCCCCAAGTCTTCAAAGGCTACGTTCACACAGCAGGCCATGTAGTCCTCCCTGTTCATAAACTCTATCTATACCCAGATAAGCTTCCCAAGGTCTCATTCCCTGCTCCTTGTCCTCATCCAGTTATTCCACTAAGTGACTCACTAGGGGATAATAGAACAACAACAACAGACTGCTCTATTTTCCCCAAAGTATGACCTTATTGTGTGCTCTGTCCCATTTCTACCACTTAAAATACTGATAAGGCAGGGAAGTCAATACAGGTTCAGCAAGGGGTCCCATTGGGTGTGGTGGGGAGATCCCTACTCAGAAAATGTCTATGATTTTTCTATCCTAGGGGTTACGTTCATGTCCTGCTTGTTCTATATCTCCTTTGTGGATCGGCCAGAAATTTCCAAATGATATTAGTATAAAAAATAACTTGCTCTACCACAGGGATAGACCTACCTAGAGACTGTCATACTGAATGAAGTAAGTTAGATCAAGAAAGACAAATATCACTTGATATCACTTAGATTAGGAATCTAAAAAGAATGATACAAATGAAATTATTTATAAAACAGATCTGATAGAGTGCCTGAAGAACTATGGATGGAGTTTCGTGACATTGTACAGGAGACAGTGATCAAGAACATACCCAAGAAAAAAAAATGCAGGAAGGCAAAATGGTTGTCTGAGTAGGCCTTACAAATAGCTGAGAAAAGAAAAGACTCAAAAGGCAAAGGAGAAAAGGAAAGATATACCCATTTGAACGCAGAGTTCCCAAGAATAGCAAGGAGAGATAAGAAAGCCTTCCTCAGTGATGAGTGCAAAGAAATAGAGGAGAACAGTAGAATGGGAAAGACTAGAGATCTCTTCAAGAAAATTAGGGGCACCAAGGGAACATTTCATGCAAAGATGGGCTCAATAAAGGACAGAAATGGTATGGACCTAACAGAAGCAGAAGATATTAAGAAGTGGCAAGAATACACAGAAGAACTGTACAAAAAAGATCTTCATGACCCAGATCATCATGATGGTGTGATCACTCACCTAGAGCCAGAAGTAGAAATCAAGTGGGCCTTAGGAAGTATCATTACAAACGAAGCTAGTGGAGGTGATAGAATTCCAGTTGAGCTGTTTCAAATCCTAAAAGATGATGCTATGAAGGTGCTACACTCAATATGTCAGCAAATTTGGAAAACTCAGCAGTGGCCACAGGACTGGAAAAGGTCAGTTTTCATTCCAATCCCAAAGAATGCTCAAACTACCACACAATTGCACTCATCTCACACACTAGGAAAGTAATTCTCAAAATTCTCCAAGCCAGGCTTCAACAGTACATGAACCGTGAACTTCCAGAGTTCAAGCTGGATTTAGAAAAGGCAGAGGAACCAAAGATCAAACTGCCAACATCCATTGGATCATCAAAAACGTGAGAGAGTTCCAGAAAAACATCTACTTCTGCTTTATTGACTACGCCAAAGCCTTTGACTGTGTGAATCACAACAAACTGTGGAAAATTCTGAAAGAGATGGGAATACCAGGCCACCTGACCTGACTCCTGAGAAATCTGTATGCAGGTCAAAAAGCAGCAGTTAGAACCAGACTGGTTCCATATCAGGGAAGGAGTACGTCAAGGCTATATATTGTCACCCTGCTTATTTAACTTATATGTAGAGTACATCATGAAAAATGCTGGGCTGGATGAAGCACAAACTGGAATCAAGATTGCAGGAGAAATATCAATAAGCTCATAAATGCAGATGACACCACACTTTTGGCAGAAAGTGAAGAACTAAAGAGCCTCTTGATGAAAGTGAAAGAGGAGAGTGAAAAAGTTGGTTTAAAGCTCAAAATTCAGAAAACTAAGATCATGGCATCTGGTCCCATCACTTCATGGCAAATAGATGGGGAAACAGTGGAAATAGTGAGAGACTTTATTTTCTTGGACTCCAAAATCACACAGATGATGACTACAGCCATGAAATTAAAAGACACTTGCTCCTTGGAAGAAAAGCTATGACCAACCTAGACACCATATTCAAAAGCAGAGACATTACTTTGCTGACAAAGGTCGAAGCTATGTTTTTTCCAGTAGTCATGTATGGATGTGAGAGTTGGACTATAAAGAAAGCTGAGCACCCAAGAATTGATGCTTTTGAACTGTGGTGTTGAGAAGTCTCTTGAGAGTCCTTTGGACAGCAAGGAGATCCAACCAGTCCATCCTAAAGGAAATCAGTCCTGAATATTCACTGGAAGGACTGATGCTGATGCTGAAACTCGAATACTTTGGCCACCTGATGAGAAGAACTGACTCATTTAAAAAGAACGTGATGCTGGGAAAGATTGAAGACAGGAGGACAAGGGGATGACAGAGGATGAGATGGTTGGATGGCATCACCAACTTGATGGACATGAGTTTGAGCAAGTTCCGGGAGTTGGTGATCGACAGGGAGACCTGGCCTTCTGCAGTCCATGGGGTCGCAAAGAGTCGGACACGACTGAGTGACTGAACTGAACTGAACTGATAAAAGAGAAATAGAGTCACAGATGCAGAAAACAAATTTATGGTTACCAGAGGGGAGAGAGGGAGGGATAAATTGGGAGACTGGAATTGACGTATATACCCTACTGTGTGTAAAGTAAGTAACTAGTAAAAACCTACTATATAGCATAGGGAATTCTTCTCAGTGCTCTGTGTTGACCTATATGGGAAAAAAATCTAAAAAAGAGTGGTTTTTAGTGGTTTCTTAAAAAGAAGCAGTTATGTATAAGTGATTCACTTTACTGTACACGTGAATCTAATATGATGTTGTATTAATAAGTCAACTATATAGCAATAAAAATGAAAAAATATAACTTGCTCTAGAAGTAGGTTCATCCCTGGGGATTGTAAACTTCGTTCAAGGTTCTCATAGGATATGGTTTCTGTATGTATCGGAAATCCTAAATATATAAAATATCAAGCTAATTTTTTCCCTACCCACAGCACTCTGACAAAGTAGAGAAAGGAAACTGAGAAAGACCAAGTGATTTCTCAGTGAATATAGATGGAAGTGGCCTGCAAATTTGCCCTGATCAGGATGGATGTGTGAGCTGCAATTCTGCCTTCTGGGGTACTCAGCTTGCTGAAATCATCCTGAATGATACATAAGTTTCCACCTCATATTCTGACCGTTTCTCACCAAGGGGGAGACCATGGAAGAGTCATTTACAAAGCCTTGTTCTGAGTGTGATCCTTTCTGCATGGATGTGTGCTCTCAAGTCAATCATGTGTTCCACAGCAATAGAGTCTTTTCAGTTGGAGACTGGATCTGTGTTATGGAATTCTGGACTAAAAGTGCTTTGCACCTGGATGGACTGTGTATCCATATATCTCATAAATCTCTCAAACACTATGACCCAGAGACCTGTGAACTCGACCCAGAGACCTGTGAACTATGTCAAAATGACCACAAAAAAGAGGTGAATCTCTTTATATTACAGATAGCACTTAAGATTTGGAAAGTCCAGAAAAGGACTCTGAATTTTTAAACACTTGGTGCTGGCCTTGGATTTAAAATGGGAAAAGGTGAGCATCTTGCAGCCTTTGCCTCTGACCGAGGGGAGGCCACAACATAGTCTCAAAGATTCAGGAGATGATGGGCAAATAACCTCAGGATTACTGCTGCAAATTAGAAATCCATTTGGTTATTCTGCAGCCTCCAGGAGGAAGGTCTTCCTTTCTTGGCTGTACTGTGTTCACCACCCTCAAGGGACATTTAGAGATAATGAGTAATTACAAGCTTTGGAAAGGCAGATTTATAGCCCGATAAACATCCAAGTAAAAACTGGCGGGTTTGTTTATCCCGAGAGGGTGTGTGATGTGGAATTAACCCCCTCCACAGTCAACAGGAATTCTTGCCACATGCTCTAACAGTTAAAAGCAAAATCTCAGGTATCAAAAAAATCCTTGATTTTATACACCTCTGCACAAGCACTGTGAACGCTTGATGCTCAGCTGTGTCCGACTCTTTGTGACCCCAGGGACTGTAACCCGCCAGGCTTCTCTGTTCACGGGGTTTTTCCTTAGGAAGCCTAAATATTTTACCAGATAAATACTTTAGCAGATAAAGACCTTTCAAAGTCCATCTTTATCTCCCTTGCTGGACATCAAAGTGTCTCATCTGCTGTGTCTGACCAGCAAGAGGCTCTTCCCCTCCCTGCTGACCCCAGGGCAATGTTGGAAGGGGTTTTCAGATGTAAATGAAAACCTTTTTCTACATGTTGAGCCATAGGCATGTGGTAGTTTCTAGTCATAGAGTGATGAGACCTCTTCGTCCTTCTAGTAATATAATTCTTAAGTGTAGTTGCATCTTGTATTAAAATTCTTAGTCTGTGATTTTCTTTTCTATAGCACTTGTCTCCAACAATAGTTAATAACCCCCCTTTTCCAACTCCCATCTATTGCTATCACACTTCCGTCTCAGACACTTGTAGATTTCACCTTTCCAATTCTCTCTTTTGGACTCTTCTTTTATCTCTGGCTCATGTAAATTTTTTCTTCTCCTTCCAGATTTCCTTTCTAGCCTTTGGTTATGGAAATCACCATGAAGTCCTTTCCCTCTAACACCATGTCAGCCCCCTTCTCTCCTTTTCCAGGTAGATTTTAAACAAAACTCTTGGGACTTCCCTGGTGGTCCAGAGATTGAGACTTTGCCTTCCAATGTGGGTGGGGTGCTAAGATCCCACATGCCTTGTGGCCAAAAAAGCTGAACATAAACAACAGAAGCGATTTTGTAACAAATTGAGTAAAGACATTTGAAATGGTGCACTTCAAAAAAAATCTTAAAATAATAAGTAAGTAAAATAAACAAGCAAAATACTCGGCTTGAGGATTTTTGGACTGCCAATTTATAAACACCTTGGGATGCAGACCAATGTAAGAACTGGTTATAGTTAAACCTGTCAGGAGTGTATTCCCCCTTTAGAGGTAGACTTCAGACAGGCAGTTTTTCTTATAGATCCCTAAGGATATGGAATGAAAGTTTTATTTCTAGCTTATCCTTCAAGATGAGGCCTTTTGGGCTTCCAGCTTTGGGAGAGAGTATTTCTTACCATTCTTACTTTGGGTGGCCCTTGGGCCTTGTTTCCTACACTTGCAAGGCTGTGATAAATCAAGGATTCATTTTCTAGGATTAAGGGAATGCTCTCAGATGTAAGGCTAGCTCAAGTTCCATTGCTCTGTGGGTGTCCACCTTCTCTTAGTTTCTGGTCAGAGTGTTAGTTTCCATCTAGTCCTTTGATGCTTGGAAGATGATTTTTAAAATCTGTTATCTTGAATTTTCAGTTGGTTTCAGAGGAAGCCTCAGTTGGTGACCCTTATTACCTGCCTACCTGCCCAGCCCGCCATCTCATCAGAAACAATTCCTGACAAGATTTTCTGAAATTCAACCAAACTCTTGTCCAAAAGAAACCCACCTTGGTCATGATGTCTTTTTTTTTTTTTTCAATTCATTGCTATATTTGATTTGCTGTCATTTTGTTTGGGATTTTTGCATATGTGTTCATATGTGAGATTTGGCTATAATTTACGTTTCTTGAATTGTCCATGCCTAGAATTTGTGTCAGTCATTTAGCCTCACAAAATGATTTGGAAATTGCTCCCACTTCTTTCATTCTTTCACAGATTTTGTGTAAGATTGAAGTAAAAATTTGATAGATGATAACTATAAAACTGACATAGTACTTCTTTGTGAAAAGGTTTTAAATGAGTGATTTTATTTATTGGATTTAGGATCATTTAGATCTTCTATTTCTTTTTCAGTCAGCTCTGTCTGATAATTCAATATTTTCTAAAATTTATCTTCTCACTTAAGTCTTAAAATTTCTTGGTCAAGAGTTTTTAAAACCTTGTGGTGTTTTCATTCATAATGCATCTGTGGTTGTGTACCCTTTTAAATTTCTAGAATTATTTATCCTTTCTCTTTTTCCTGGACAATCTTTCCAGTGGTTTATCCTTTTAGTTAATTTTTTCATGTAGCTTACTTTTGGCTGAGTTGAGTGCCACTATTACATATTTTTCTGTTTTACTAATTCCTTCTGCTATCTTTGATATTTTCTTTTCTTTTTAACTTTTTTTTTTAATTGGCATATAGTTGATTTAAAACATTGTGTTAGTTTTAGGTGTACAGCATATTTTCTTTTTTTAAAAATCCTTTTGGGTTTATTATAGTTCTGTCTTTCTTTTCTTATTTTAGACGCTTAAAACCTACTTTTCAAGTTCTTCGTTTTTCTACTAGACTTGCAGTTGGGCTATAAATTCCCTCTAAAAACCACTTTTGCTATATACTTCAACTTTTAATCATTGGAAGCAGTATGTTTAAATGTTTATTCATTTCCATTTTTATTTCATTTTGTTATTGTGGGTTTTATCTTAATTACATTCTTGTCAACTAACGTATCTTGTATGGTGCTATTCATTAAAAAATATTTTATATTTGCTTTATGATTTGGTACCTCAGAATTTGTATAAGCATTTCATGTCTTCTCCAATTGTTAAGTACAAAGTTTTACATGTGTCCATTAGATCAAGCTTGCTAATTGTGTTGCTTAAATGTGCTCTACTCACGCAATTTTTCATTTTGTTCTGTTTTGTTTTGCCTACTTCAGGTATTGTGGGGGAGGACATAGTCTTTTCCTTCTACCCATCTTGGTTCATTGGCTGAGGCTCTGTAAATTAGACTAACAAAAAACACAGATTAACAAGAGAAAAAGAAATTAATTAACATGTACATTATACATGTTCTCTGATAGCTCAGTGGTAAATAATCCGCCTGTCAATGCAGAAGACACAAGAGATGACAGTTGATCCTTGGTTTGGGAGAATCCTCTGGAGGAGGAAATAGCAACCCATTCTAGTATTTTTGCCTAGAGAATTCCATGGACAGAGAAGTCTGGTGGGCTATCATCCTTGGGTCACAAAGAGTTGGGCATGACTGAGCTTGTACCACTACATTACACATATTTGGGAGCTTTCAGAGATGAATAGGGACTTCCCTGTGGCTCAGACGATAAAGCGTCTGCCTACAATGCAGGAGACTGGGTTCAATCCCTGGGTTGGGAAGATCCTCTGGAGAAGGAAATGGCAACCCACTCCAGTACTCTTGCCTGGAAAATCCCATGGACGGAGGAGCCTGTTGGGCTACAGTCCATGGGGTCACAAAGAGTCAGACACAACTGAACAACTTCGCTTCAGAGATGAATAGCTTCAAAGGGTGAATAAAATTTGGGGTCTATGTACATAACTTAGTAGGGGAAAAGAAAGAGGGAGAAAGGGCACTTATGGAGAGGCAAATGATTTTTTGGCAGGATAAATGGGCCCTGGAAAATGAATAGAAATATGATAGTTTGTAACATGTCTGTCTGGGTGTGGTTGTCACTTTCTCTCTCTAAGGAGAGATGACTAAGAGTTACTCTAGGAAGGGTGTTTATGACACTTGAGCTCTTTTGGGAAGCTCTGCTTTTAGACATACAAGCGATTGAAGAAACTCAAAAGCCTTCAGAACAAAATAATTCTTATGTCAAAGTGTCATATTTTGAGGTGACAAATCCTGATTCTCTTTACAATCAATCATTGAAAGAGATATTTTAAAATCATTCACTGTGATGGTGTGCTTGCCAATTTTGTAAGGTAGCTGTGTCTTCTTTTACAAAAAGATTTTATAAATCTTTATTTTTCCAACTACAATAGCAATACATAATTGTTATAAGAACTTCAAACAATACAGAAATATATAAAAGTTGAGACTGAATATCTCCAGTATCTTCACGCAATCATTTTAACCATTTGGTGTATAATTTTTCCGTAATGTTTTCAAGGTGTGTGTGTGTGTGTGTGTGTGTGTGTTTTCCTGGCAAGTGCTATTATTATTTTTCAATTGAAAGGCTACATGGGGAAGATGTTTTAAAAGGTCATGGCTAGTGCCATTATTTCATAGAGAAAGGTAATTTTATTTTTAAATTAATTTTTATTGAAATTTAGTTGCTGTACAACACTGTGTTAGTTTCCATTATACAGCAAAGTGGATCAGCTGTACATATATTAACACATATAGCCTCTCTTTCTTGCATTTTCTTCCCATTTAGGTCACCACATAGCAATGAATAGAGTCTCCGGAGCTGTACATGCCTGACCGTAACACTCTCGTCCCCACGCCATGGTTCTTCTGTATCAGCCCCTTTCCTGTCTCTTGGCCTCATAATTTCCACTCATGGCTTGCACTGCAGATGCGTTGTGAAGGGGCTGTTGACTTCTCTGATAGTCTCTCACGTTCTATGTCTGGTATAGGCCTTTTTGTTTCTTGGTATCTGGGACCCTTTGACATTTAGTGCTCTTCGGAAGTGACATACAATGGAAAATTCCTTTTCCTATTCTCAAAGGACAGGGCTTCCCATTCCATCCGTGGAGTCTCATGGTGACTTTAATTCTGAGTCACAGAACAATTTGTTCCAGAACACATAGTTTTGCTCAGTCATGTCTTTTTACTAAGTTTGGTGGTGGACAGCACTCTGTCCTAGAAGGGGAAGGTGAGCTTAAAATTGTGCTATTGGAAAGAACAGATGAGGGGTTTTCAAGTGAGAATAATATGTGACATAGCAACAATATGAGGCCAGAAAATTGCTGTATAAGAAAATGTACAAACTCTACAATAAAGATTAGGTACTAATGTATACCTACAAAGTGGTTTCAAATGCATTATCTAATTCAATTTTCCAAATGTAAGAGTGTATTGTGTGGAGAATTTGTTTTGTGTTAAATTGGCTAAGTTGGAGCTACGTTTCCAGAATTTCCATCCTGGTATGTGGCCCTGTATGGGTCACAATAGATTTACATTTTAATTTTATCTTATCTTTAATTGTGAGTATAAACACATAACATTAAATTAACCATCTTAAACTTTTTTTTTTTTTACTGCAAAAAGCTTTATTGTTTCCATTTGCTCCAAGGCTTGAGAGAGGTTTCCAGTGTGTTAAAAAGCTGCCCAGTGGCTTCAGAGAGGGGTTCAGGCACAAGCTCTGATGTTAGGGGGGCTCCTCAAAGGCCACTGGGCCCCAGGGGCTCCTGGTTGTGCTTGAGGGTGCTTGCAAAGAGATGTTCACCCAGTCCCGCCTGGGGAGCAGCCAGCCTGTGGAGGTTGGCCAGGTGGTTGCTCATCAGTTTCACCTCCTCGTCTAGGAAGTGGCTCTCCAGAAAGTCACAGAGGTGGGGGTCTGTGCAGGCAGAACATGGGCCATGCAGATTCAAAAGGCCTGGTTCGGGGTCTTCTCTGTGAGAAGGATGGCTTCCATAGTGTCCTGGGTTCTTACCCCACTTCTCTTGAGATAGCTTTTGCATGTCCAGAAAGAGGGCACAGTTGCTGCGCTGGTCTTGCATTTTCAAGAGAAGCTTCATGCCCTTGAACTTCTCCTTGGCCAATTTGCGCAAAAAAGTGGTCCACACCCTCCAGAGTCACATCGTCATTGTCGAAATAGAAGCCCAGAGAGAGGTAGGTATAGAAGGCCCTCAAATGAATGTTGGCAGCTGCCTCACCTCGTGGAATAATCCTGACGAATTTGGGAGCTCATGGTTGATCAGTAATAAGGAATTAGGTTCAAAAAATGGTGTTGGCTGGTCCCAGTGATCTTGGACAGCTGAGTGGATGATTCCAAAGGTTGAGGCTAGAAAAAAGTTGGAGGGTGGTGGGAGGCTGGAGAAGGGGGCATCCCTGAGTCTGTTCTGACCAAGCACTGTTGAAGCAAGATATGAAGCAAGAGACAGACCTCCGAGTGCACTGCCCATCTTAAACTTTTTAAAGTGTACAGTTCAGCAATGGTAAGTACAGATCTTCCCCCACTTATGGTGGGTTTAACATCCCCGTAAACCCTATTGTAAGTTGAAAATGCATTTAATACACCTAACCTAATGAACATTCTATTATTAGCTTAGCCTAGTCTGCTTTAAAAGTGCTCAGACACTTATCTTAGACTATAGTTGGACAAAATCATCTAACACAAAGCCTATTTTATAATAATAATGTGTTGAATATCTCATGTACTTTATTGAAACTGTTATTGTACTGAAAGTGGAAAACAATGATCGTATGGATACAGTATGGTTGTAAGTGTATCGGTTGTTTATTCTCATGATCCAGTGGTTGCTGCTGCGGGGCATTGTGAGATAGGAATGTAGTGCATATTGCCAGTCCAGGGGAAAGATCAAAGTCCAAATTTGGAATATGGTTTCTGTTGGATGCATATCACTTTGGCACCATCGTAAAGTTGAGAAATCGTAAGTCAAACCATCATTAAGTTGGGGAACGTCTGTACATTCATCTTGTTGTACAACAGCTCTCTAGAACTTCCTCATCTTGTGAAACTGAAATTCCATTCCTTTTAAACACTAACCCTCCTCTCCTCCCCCAGTCCTTGGCAATTACTTTTCTACTTTTTATGTATATGACTTTGACTACTTTAGACATCTTATATGAGTGGACTCAAACAGTGTTTGTTCTTCTGTGACCAGACTGTATCATGTAGCTTAATGTCCTCAAGGTTCATCCATGTTGTAGTATGTGATAGAATCTCCTTTTTAAGGCTGCATAATGTTCCATTGTGTGTATATAAGACACGTTATCCACTCATATATCAAAGGACACTTGAGTTGCTTGTCTACCTCTTGGCTCTTGTGAGTAGCACTGCAACGAACACAAATGTGCAGACATTTCTTTGAGAACGTGCTTTTGATTTTTTTTGTTATATATCCAAAAGTAGGATTGCTAGATGATATGGTAGTTCTGTTTTTAATTTTTCTGAGGAATCTCTGTACTGCTTCTGTAGTAGTTTGTACCATTCTACGTTCCTAGCAGAGTTTGAGGATTCCAATTTCTCTTTATCATTACCAATATTTGTTGTTTTCTGTCCTCTTGATGGTGGCCATCCTAATTGGTTTGGGGTGATGTGCTTATTTTGGTTTTGATTTGCCAAAAGAGAATTTTTGTGTGTAATTTGGAAGGTAAAAGTATAGTAGCAGCCATAGTATTTTTATACTCTGGCAGCCAGCACAGGTAGAGTTACCAGTAAAATATAGGATGCCAAATGAATTTCAGATAAACAGAAATAATTTTTAGTGTAAATATGTCCCCTTGCTGCATGGAACATATTTATATTAAAAAGGGATTTGTATGTAATATTTGCCACATATTTATACCTAAAAAATTTGCTATTATTTGCTATTTATCTGAACTCAAATTCAGCTGGGCACTCTGTGTATTTTACTTACTAAATCTGGCAACACTAAATTCAGGGCACCCAGTACTGTGTGGGTCATGCACACTGCTGAGGTTACGTGGGTTTGTTTCTTGGTGTGGGAATAGGTCAAATTTGCAGAACCTCTAACAACTGCCATATCACTTCCTTCAGTTTTGCTGATAAGTGTGTACTTAGCTCACGTGTTGAAAATGTCTTTCAGCTTCTCAGCTTGTGGGTATGGCTAATATGACATATTTGGGAGAAACTCTATAAGTTCTTTCATATACGAGGTGTAAGATATCAAGTTTTTTGGGCAGAGAGCAGTTTAAATACCCTCACATTCTTCAGGGGCAGTTGTAATACCACATACTCATATGACAGTGTAACCTCCAATCCTACACTGTCTTATCTCTACTTTGTATGAGTCAGAATGGTGGGAAATCAGAGTATTTTGGTGGTCATTCTTTCATTGGTTTGGCAGTGGGAGCTTGTTGTTTGTTATTGTTCAGTCTCTAAGTCATGTTAGACTCTTTTTAGATCCCATGGACTGTAGCCCACCAGGCTCCTGCGTCCATGGGATTACCTAGGCAAGGATACTGGAGTGGGTTGCCATTTCCTTCTCCAGGGGATCTTTCCCACCCAGGGATCAAGCCCCCCGTCTCTGGCATTGGCAGGTAAGTTCTTTACCACTGAGCCATCTGGGAAGCCCCCGCTGCCCCCCAGCGAGGAGGCAGTGCTAGCAACAGCTTAACTCTGCATGGAAGGACAGTCTCTGACATATGTATCCATTAATGGATGAATGGAGAAAGAACATGTATCATATATAGTCAGTGGAATATCAAAGCAACATTTTAAAAAGTGATAAAGGAGGTGGTTTATCCAGCAGGATATTCCTATCACTGGTGCTGGAGGCTTGGAGACAGTGAAAGACCAATGTTGGTTCCAGAAGGTCTTGGGGATTTCCCTCAGCCTCAATGGTTCCTATCTGTCCTTATTTCCCAATTTCACACTTATCTCCTCTTCTAAACTGCTGACCTTGCAGACTTTAGGCTGCAGCAGCAGGCACAAAAGCAACAGACCCACTTGGATAGTCTAATCAGCTCCCACAACTGTATAAGATCAAATCTCTGGAATAAATCATCTATCTGTATATCTATATCTGCATCTCTATCTTTGTCTCCCTCTGGTAATTCTGCTTCTTTGAACAAAACCTGAATGATACAGGCTGCAATGTGTTTGTATACATTTTTATATGAAGACACTGATCTTAAGATGTTAAGTATCTTGTTCAAGGTTATATAAATAGTGAGTGGCAGAAAGAAACAATATCTGATCTGGGTCTCTCTATCTCTAAAAACCATGGTCAGGCTAATCTATTTTAGGGAATACAGCGGGGCAATGACACATATGTGGAATATTAATTGATTGATGAATGTCACATTCCAAACAAGCAAGGTAATTAATCTAATTCAGCACTAGTGATTAGGTCTCGTTAATACTATATTTAGTAAGTGAGCATCTAATTTCTTTTAAGAGACATAGATAAATTGGAGAAATTTTTAGAAGACCAACCAGAGAGGGCTTTAGAAGGAAGAAATGTTAATGAAATAATGCAAGCAATGAAGTATACAGCAAAGAATAGAAGTCCTGGTTGGAGCAAAAGGATCACAAGACAGTTCACAGAACTGGCAGAGAAAAGATTTAAATCCCACAGCACTAATAAAGGATTTTCAGAGGATCAGCCTCCTTACACAACATCTGCCATTCTAGAGAGCTACAAAAGGTGGCTACCTTGTGCAAATTACCAGTTGAATTACTCAAGTGCCTTAAATTATTTCAAACAAGTAAAATGGCCAGCCCCAAGACCTGGCCCCACCACTTCCTTATTTTATCAGTTCTAAGATGCATTCCTTCTTTATCATGGTTTTTTTTTTTTTTTAAATAGACTAATTTTGAGAGCAATTTTAGGGTCACAGAAAAATTGAGGTACAGGAGGTTCCCATATGCCCTCTCCCCCTATAAGTGATTAGCCTACATTGTCACATGATAATCACCTGAATACCATAATCTACATTAGTGTTTATTCTTGGTGTCGTACATTTTCTAGAGCAGCTTCAGTGCCCTCAACTCCTCTGTATTTTATCTGCTCATTCTTCTTAGAAACCACCAAAACATGAAACCATGAAAACTTTTTACATGTTTTGACATCTTAGAAACTAGAATGTGTCTTATTTTAAATTGTACTCCACGTTTCTCAGTGGAATATGAAATAATGGTGCCTCTTGCAATTGGTGATGTCTTATGATATGTTTAGTTGTTTCATGATCTTGGCCAAATTAAACCATCTGTGCCTAAGTTTCCTTCTCTCTCTCATATAAGGCTGTTGTGAAGAGTAAATGAGAAAATCAGATGAAGTGTTTACAGCAGAGTAAATTGTCTATTGTCACAATGATGCTGTAAGACAGACCACACCAAAAATTGGTGGCCTAAAGGAATAACCTATTATTATTTCAGCGTAGTGGTTGTGGAGAGCCAGACTCCTCAGGGCTCACTCCTGCATCTGTGGTGATTCATGGGTGAGTTAGGAAATGCTGCTAATATCAGCTGGCCTATCTCACATTTTGAACCTTGACTAGGACAGCTCTCTGCTTCATGTGTTCATTCATCTTCTGACCGGTAACCTGGGCTTGTTCTCCTGGTGGCAGTGGAGATCCAAGGGTAAGCACAGAAGTCGAGGCTCAGAGCTGGCAGGTCACTATGCCCCTTGCAGTCTGTGGGGTAAAGAATGTCTCACAGCAAACCCAGATTCCGAGGGGGAGGAGATAGACACCACCTGTGACCAGAGCTCCAAGGAGCTCCAACGTCACATCACAAAGAGCGTGGATATGGGGTGGGGTAGAGAAACTGGGGCTGTCTGGGGGAACAATCTATAACAGTCAGAGCCTGGCACATAGTGAGTGCTGAATAAATCATACCTGTCGTTACAATCGTCTTCATTAATGAAGGACATCAATAATTATAAATTGAGTTGAACTGATTTAGTCCAACTTGGTCAAAGGAGAGAGCACAAGCTTACCGTATGATGAGTGCTGGATGCAGCCCAGGCTGTTGATGTGCCCATCAGAGTCTCAGAAGCATGTTGTTGTTGTCTAGTTGCTTAGTGGAGTTGACTCTTTGTGATCCCATGGACTATAGCCTCCCAAACTCCTCTGTCCGTGGGATTCTCCAGGCAAGAATACTGGAGTGGGTTGCCATTTCCTTCTCCAGGGGATCTTCCTAACCTGGGAATTGAACCCGTGTCTCCTGCATTGCAGGTGAATTCTTTACCACTGAGCCACCTGGGAAGCCCCTCAGAAGCATGAGGTCTTGGAATATAAAAGATGGAAAGATTCAGTTCAACTACTCTCTCTTTACTTCATTGTGGGCAAAAACGAGCTCAAAGGAGATAATCCTCTTCGAGATGGCACAGCAGAAAAGCTTGGATGTCCAAGTCCCATACCAATGCTCTTTATCATAAAATGCTGCTTCTTTTCTAAGTATAATGGTGAGAAACAAAGAGTTCTACTTTGTTGTTTTTAAATCAACAACAAAGTAAAATGAGATAAATACAAAATGTAATAAAATAAGCTCTTAAACATACAATCACAAGTATACATTTGTTCTTTCTACCATTTGCAATGTAAGCTTTTAGTTTGTTAGAAATTATGTTCTTTTTAATGATGTCTAAATATCATATAAATATAAAAATAACTTTCAATTTTAATGACAGTTATTTCCTGTTTCAAATATATACAATAAGTAGATTTTTTATTGGACTTCAATAAAAGTGGGTAGCACATGAAATTCAGACACACTTTTAACAGAGGAGGCAAGGATAAATTTTTCTTAGTTTAGAGACAATGAAATGAACCATTTAGTATTTAAATACTTAGCAAATCTGATTTACCATTTCAAAGAACAAAGTCTATAAGTACACTTGAAATGATTGGTCATCAAAGACATTCTGAAAATATTTTTTGTTTAAAATAAACTGGTTTAAAATTCACAAACCCAAGGTAATGCTAAAATGCTCAGCAAAACGCATTTACTGCTTTGTCCCCTAATAAAAACCACACACACCATACTAGTATTTCTATGACTGTGTATATTTTATTTCCTTTACATATTCTCAAGTGTACACTTATCAGAGTTAATGGATAGAATATTGGATTTGAATTCAAGAGACTCTGATGTGAAGTTGGAAGTTATAAAGCCCTGGTAGTCACATAAATTAAAGAAGCAAGTATTTTAAAGATTTCTGCGAAGGAGTTGTGTGCACAGAGACAAACAGAAGTTCCTTGTCTTTCTATAAGATGTGTTTTGTTTTAGTTTTATTCTTAAATTTTTTAAATTGTGGTAAAATAAACATGATAAAAAAAGTATCATCTTAACTACTTTTAAGTGCACTGTTCAGTGATATTAAGTACTTTGTTGGGCTACCATCGCCATGATCCAACCATAGAACTCTTGTCAACTAGCAAAACTGGAATTCTGTACCCATTAAACAAGAATTCCCCTTTCCTGTTCTCATAGGTCCTAGCAACTGCCAGTTTGCTTTTTATCTCTATAAATTTGACTTTTCATATAGATGGAATCATACAGTATTTGTCCTTTTGTGACTGGTTTATTTCTTTTAGCGTAATGTCCTCAAGGTTCCTCCATGTGGCGTGTGTCAAAAATTCCTTCTTTTTAAGGCTGAATAATAGTCTATTGTGTATATTTACCATATTTTGTTTATCCATTTGTGGACACTTGGGTTGTTTCCATCTTTCGGCTATTGAGAATACTAAATATTTTTATTTGTGACATATTAAGAGTATTCAAACTGATGTTATTCTTAAGTTAATATACCCATTTTACAATTCATTTGTGATGAAACTTCCAATTCATTTTAGCAAATCTAGAGAGGCTTACAGACAGAAAACCATAGTCACAGAAAACTAACCAATCTAATCACATGGACCACAGCCTTATCTAACTCATTGAAACTATGAGCCATGCCATGTAGGGCCACCCAAGACAGACGGGTCATGGTGGAGAGTTCTGACAAAATGTGGTCCACTGGAGAAGGGAATGGCAAAACCACTTCAGTATTCTTGCCTTGAGAACCTCATGAACACTATGAAAAGGCACAAAGATAGGACACTGAAAGATGAACTCCCCAGGTTGGTAGGTGAAAGGTTGAAGGCGGGAGGAGAAGGGGACGGCAGAGGATGAGATGGTTGGATGGCATCACCAACTCAATGGACGTGAGTTTGAGTAAATTCTGGGAGTTGGTGATGGACAGGGAGGCCTGGCGTGCTGCAGCCCTGGGATTGCAAGAGTCAGACACGACTGAGTGACAACTGACTGAACTGAGAGAGGCTTAGATATCTCTTGAAATGAACTCATTCCCCCGAGGAGGGGTCATTATAATTTATAGAGCACAAACTCCCACACATAAAAAATATACTTTTAAATGAAGAAATAACTATGTGTAAATGCTATCCTGAATGGGTCACACTCGATGAAGAAAACTTCCTGTAGTTCCTCACTGTTGTTGCCAGTAACAGCTCAAGGTGCTCACTCAAGATCTGCTGTGCCCTGACGGACGGTCTCTTTGGGTTTGCTGTTCCTTCCCACGTGCTTCTCTTATCTCTCAAGATCAAGAAACACTTCTGGAAGCTTTCACATGCTCCCCAGAGCTGAAGAAATCTCTGTGGGCTGACTTAGGTTTTCTCTGCCAAGAAATAGCCTGCCACCTTCTCGGATGCTGCTTTACCACACAGGTGCTGCCCCTGGGTGTGGGGGTGACATCTTTATAAGTATCATCGCCAAAGTGTGCTGCACTGGCTGAGGTCCTCTTACCCTCGTGAAAAGTGAAGGGGTCAGTTATTCAGTCAGGTCCCACTCTTTGTGACCTCATGGACTGTAGCCTGCCAGGTTCCTCTCTCCATGGGATTCTCCAGGTAAGAATACTGGAGTAGGTAGCCATTCCCCGTGGTTCTCACTAAACCCACCCGTGATTTCTGTCATGCCTCCTTTCTACTTTCCCAGCCGTGAAAGTGAAAGTCACTCAGTCGTGTCCGACTCTTTATGACCCCATGGACTATACAGTCCATGGAATTCTCCAGGCCAGAATACTGGCGTGGGAAGCCTTTGCCTTCTCCAGGGGATCTTCCCAACTCAGGGATTGAACCCAGGTCTCCTGCATCACAGGCAGATTCTTTACCAATTGAACTCTCAGGGAAGCCCCTTGTCTGCCCCAATTTCTAACAGACATATACCAACAGTTGAGAGTATTTTCTTCTCTCAGAAGGACACCCCACCTGCTTATCCAGATTGGATTCTGGTTCTTCCAATACCTGTCTTTCAATCTAGTGCTAGACATATAATCTGTGACTCAATCTTTATGAAGTGTGACTTTCTATACATAAAATCAAATTTCTGTGGGGTTTTTTTGAAGAGAGAGAAGAAAAAAATCCTGGGACTCATAAATTAAAAGAATATAATTTCAAGTGTATTATTTAAACTATGAGGTTCAGGAGCAAATTCTGAAATTCCAAAACCAGGATAGTTTTTTGTTCTCTGTATTCTTGTAATCCTCCCCCTCAGACAATGCATATGGTTGACTGCATAGGGGCAAGGTCAAAGGGAAAAAGAAAAATGGACCCAAGGTTTTCACTCAGAGCAGAAAGACCTATAGGTAGCTACAGAAGGGGAAGGGCAGAGACGATGAGAAATTGCGCAGCTGGGAATTTGAACTGGGTGACTGGGACTGGAGGTCGGGGAAGGCTGACTAACGCAGCACTTGGATGCAGCACTTGTCTCTTCAGCGCGGTGAGGAAGGAAGTGGGAAGGGGAGCTGATGAATGTGTGTGTGGAGGGGGAAGGAGGCTGACTGATAGTCATGTGAGTCTATGTCCATGCACACTGGATAAATGAGCTGATTAATCCTCATAACTACACAAAGCAGTATGAAAGCTGATGTCTGATTTCAAATAAGGGGAATAAAAGGATTTTGAGTTAGAATCTTAAAACCCTAATTAAGGATTCTTACTTTGAAGCAGCTTAAGTAGCCATTGACAAATGAATGGTTAAAGAAGATGTGGTACATATATACTATGGAATACTACTCAGTCATAAAAAATGAAACAATGCCATTTGCAGCAACATGGATGGACTTGGACCTACTGTATAGCACAGGAAACTATATTTGATATAACAACATAATGGAAAAGAATATAAAAATGAATATATATATTTACATGTATAAGTGAATTACTTTGCCGTACACCTGAAACTAACATAACACTGCAAATCAACTATATTTCAATAAAAAATTTAAAAAATAAAGATAAAAGAAGAAAAGAATTCCTGTTTTTTATTCACAGAAGACAGTTCCAACACAGGGTTGTTCAGGAATAAAATAAATCAAGGAGAAGGATGGATATTACTGATTCTTTAAAATGTGTTTATGGCTTCCTTATATTTATATCTCTATTTATTCAGAGGATAAACCAAGAGACAGGGAGGGCTGAAGGAAAAGACTTGCAACCTTTCTTTGGGCTAACTGGTGATCAGCTGGTTTTACCTCATGATGCTGCTGCCCAACACAGGTTTCTATGGAGCTAGAGACCAAAATCTGCACTCTGGGTCCCAGTTCCTGCTCCTATAGTCAGGGTGGACTCCCATCTGCCTCCTTCTTCCAACTTCTTCGTTCTCTGTATCCCTGCCTTGATAAATGGTTTTAGGGATGAAATTATTTTCTGACAATTAGTTCAGTAACTAACGTATGCTTGATATTTTAAACTAACATTATTATTTAGCTATCTATAATTCACAGTAATGAAATAGAATAGTTATACACATAAGTCTATAAATTCTTACTAGTGTAATTATCTTTCTACTTAATAATTTTTACACAGACTGGTATTTGTTAAAAATATTTTCAAACTACCTTGGAAAAAGAATTCAAGTCAGATCGTTGTATTAAAATTGTGAGAGGATGAGAGGAGGAAGAACAATAATGAGTTTGAATCAAACCTCTCAGTTAAAAATCTAAGGTCCAGCTACTGAGTGGTAGATGCTTGGTCTGTCTGTCCACATTTGTGCCCAAAGACCATGTGTTCTCACAGTAGTCCTGTGAGTTCCTAAGATACTATATACTGGCCCAGTGGTCCTTGAGCTAATTGCTTAATCAGAATTTCTTAGCTGGTAAAACATAGATAAAATAGTACCTAACACATAGAGTTGCTGGGAGTGTAAATAAGAAAATCTACATCAATTGCTTAAATAGTAAATGTTTTCATAAAGAACAGGACATGAAGAGTATGGATCCTGTGACTAGATTGTTCATATTCAAGTTCTGGAAACACTACTTATCCTCTGGAAAGACAACTTCTGGTAAGAATTTACAATGATTAAATTAGCCAGTCTATGTAAAATGCTTAGACAATGGCTGACCTGTAGTAAATATTTAGTAAATGTGAGCTACTACTATTCATACTATTAGCATTGTAATCTACCCCCCAGGATGTTTTTGGATTATTTTTAACACCTATAATCTCTATTACATCATCAACACAATATTCATAAGGTTCCATTACCAGAAAATCTTGCAACCTTCCCTGTGCAGTGAAAAGATACAACTAGAGAATAGAAAATAATTTGAAGAATTCTTGGTATGCCCATATGTTAATTTCTCATTATTTAGCTCATTACTTGCAATTAACAGCAATTTAATCACAAGTCTCTCAGTTTCAAGCTTGTCCTTTTGCATTTGGTAAATGTCTGTTATTTCTAATAGATATTTGTATTATTTCATTATTTTTTCCCTTTTTAATTTATTAATGTTCTTCACAAAACTGGTTCATTTCATAGAAGTCTCCTTAGAGTTTTATTAGTTGATGATTTCTTTGTTTTTGATAGTTGTTTTTTCATCCTTGGAGAAAGTTTCTACACTATTAATGGGAATCTAAATTGATCTTCTAACCTTTCTAGATGTCTAGGAACAAGCTTTTTGTAGAAAGATAGTGATTATAGAACCTTTCTCAATTTTGCTAGTCAGACACCTTGAAGAAATCAATTAGTAGGCAAATTATTAACTAATTGAGCATTTAGAGTGTTCTTACTTTTGAAAAATCAATTAGGCCTTTGCCCTTAGTTTTCCAGCATTACTTCATTATTAATTGTTTTAAACAGCAGTTCATCAGCAACAGACCCATATCAGCTGACAGTTGTTTTTTGTTTATATTCTGTGCTTAATTGATTAATACAATGAGCTGAAAACCTTTAACATCATTGATCATGTCACGGAATGCTGAGTAATTGGCTGGCAAAATGCGATTTTTTAAAATTAATGATTTGATGGTTCAAAGGTTCAATTCAACAGCAGATTGCAGTCAGCAAAAAGAGAAGATTTTCAGTATTTCTTCAACGTGGATGATCTGAATGATAGGCCCACCTCATTCTTGGAGCCAATACTATTTTTCTGTCTTCATTAGTGATAATTTCTTGTTCTATATAAAGCCTAGGAGGTTGCATTTATTATCTTAATGACACTATTTTATTATCGCAGGGTAAACAGAGCTTTCAATTCAAATTTTGTAGAAATTGCCATTGCTGTCAGAGGTACATAGAAAGAGATAAATTTGTAGAATGCAATTCCATGCTTTATAAGATCTTCAAACAAAGGCAGTAGTTGGAAGTGGGTCTCAATTCAGTAATCTACTCTTCTAGAAAGTCTTTCATGGAGCAAATATCTTCAAACTTCTGCATCCCTTATCTCTGCTCCCATGGCTATCTAGACAGACTGTTCCCTTGTTATCATCATATTGGGCTTATTTGCCTGGCTGCCACACCAAAGACTACAAACCCTCAGAGGTCATGGACTAACCTAAGTGTTTTTGTATGTTTAGTGTTACTGCTGTTTTGGGAATAGAATTGGCATAGAAATGGTTGATCAATTGAAAGGAATACACACACACATACACACGTTTTTTCATACAGGTAGTGAAATATATTTTGGTTATGTATGTAAAATTCATTATCATCATTATAAAAATATATCTATCTTTCCCAGACATATAAAAACAAAGTCTTTTGATCCGCCTGCAATGCAGGAGACCCTGGCTCAATTCCTGGGTTGGGAAGATCTGCTGAAGAAGGTTACCCACTCCAATATTCTTGGCCTTCCCTGGTGGCTTAGCTGGTAAAGAATCTGCCTGCAACATGGGAGACCTGGATTCGATCCCTGGGTTGGGAAGATCCCCTGGAGAAGGGAAAGGCTACCCACTTTGGTATTCTGGCCTGGAGAATTCCATGGACTGTATAATGAGTGGGGTTGCAAAGAGTCGGACACGGCTGAGTGACTTTCACTTTCACTTTTTGATTTCCAAATTGTCCCTGACTCAGTCAGGGTCTTAGGTCGACTCTAAAACCATTTTAATCACCACCCTCTTTGTGTTGTCAAACACTTTCTAAGCTAAAAATTTAAACCAGTGTTCTCCAAAGTGTATTTGGTATAAAAATGCCCCTAAGATATTTCTAATAAAAAATGGTCAAACAAATTTGGTGAAACACAGCAAATTCATCTCTTTTGCAGAGAAGGCAATGGCAACCCACTCCAGTACTCTTGCCTGGAAAATCCCATGGACGGAGGAGCCTGGTGGGCTGCAGTCCATGGGGCCGCTAACAGTCAGACATGACTGAGCGCCTTCACTTTCACTTTTCACTTTCATGCCTTGGAGAAGGAAATGGCAGCCCACTCCATTGTTCTTGCCTGGAGAATCCCAGGGACGGTGGAGCCTGGTGGGCTGCCATCTATGGGGTTGCACAGAGTCAGACACAACTGAAGCGACTTAGCAGCAGCAGCAGCAGCATCTCTTTTGGGAATGTACAATGTGTGTTAGAATATTAAAGGTTCTGAGAAGTTCAATCACAACTTTATAGAGCCTAAGTTTTTTGACCCTAAAGCTTTTTTTTTTTTTTGTGGAGCATTCATTCACGTATCTGGAAACTAATGGTGTATAGAACATGCTTTGAGAAGTGCCACTTTAAACAATAACGTGAGTCAGAGAATGTGATTGTGGTTGTGCTTCAAAGTGGAAAAAATGTGGTGAGGAAAGTCAGGATCTCAGCGACTGCTCACAGGCATTCTACACCACCAGCGTGGCAACTTTAATTATTTCACTTTCTACACATTTGTTGTTTTCTTTTCTACTAACAGTTTCTCATTGCAGAAAACTCAGAAAACAGATAAAATTAAAATAAGAAAAGTCTTTATGGCTGTTTTGTTTAAAATATTTCATGCTCAAATAAATTTGGAAAGCAGTATGGAGTTTCCTCAAAAAACTAAAAACAAAGCTGTGTGATCTAGCAATTCAACTTTAAGGTATTTATCAAAGAAAAAGAAAAAGATGAAAACACTAATTTGATAAGCTCTATGTACCCTTATGTTCATTGCAGCACTATTTACTAGAACCAAGTTATGGAAGGAACCTATACAAATCTCTCTCTCTCTCACACACACACACAATGGAATATTACTCAGCCATAAAGAAGAATGGAATTTTGCCGTTTACCATAGCATGGATGAACCTGGTGAGTATTTTGCTAAGTGAAATAAGTCAGATAGAGAAAAATGAATACCATATGATTTCACTTGTATGTGGAAACTAAGTAGAACAAAGGAGCAAACAAAACCGAAACAGACTCTTAGATGTGTCACCACATGGGGTGGAATGGGGTGGAGACAGAGGAAATAGGTGAAGGGGATTATGAAGTATCAACTTCTATATGTAAAATAAATGAGTCAGGGATGGAACACACACTTAGGGAATACAGTTAGCAACACTCTTAACAGCTCTATACTGTGACTGGTGGTAACTAGACTTTCTGTAGTGGTCATTTCACAATGTATAAAAATATCAAGTCACTGTATTGTACACCTGAAGCTAATATAATATTTTATGTTAATCATGACTCAAAAAAAATAACATACCTAAAAATAATGGGGGAAACTTTGGTTTAAACAAAGTTAGACCTTTTCATGCCTTCTCAGAGCCTTACTATGACCCATAATATGAAAGGTGAACCTATTTACAAAACAGAAATAGAGTCACAGAGATAGAAAACAAATTTATGGTTACCAATAAGTTTGGGGGGGACTGCTAAATTGGGAGACTGTGATTGCCATATACACGCTACTGTATACAATGTAGATAACAAATAAGAACCTACTGTATAGAACCTACACAGTTTTCTTTTCTATATGGCAAAAGAATTTAAAAAAGAGTGGATGTGTGTATACGTAAAACTGATCCACGTTGCTCTACACCCGAAACTAAAACAACCTTGGAAGTCAACTCTGCGCGCCTGTTCAGTTGCTTCAGCTGTGTCCAACTGTTTGAGACCTTACGGACTGTAGTCCACCAGGCTCCTCTGTCTGTGGGATCCTCCAGGCAAGAATACGGGATTGGGTTGCCATTCCCTCCTCCAGGAGATCTTCCTGACCCAGTGTTTGAACCCATGTCTCCTGCTTTGCTGGCAGATTCTTTACCACTAAGCCTCTCGGGAAGCCCAAATCAACTATACTGCAATAAAAATTAATTTTAATAAAGTTAGCTCTCCATTGGAGTTGTAGTATACAGCTCTTTAGGAAGAACTACTTCCTAAAGAGCTAAATTGGACCACTAATTTTTCATCATTTGGGGGCTAGTGTTGGTTGGGATTTACTGCCGATAGTGAGGAGACACATGGAAAGCCCTCATTGCTTGCTGCCCAGTATCCCTCACTGACTGGAAGAGCGCTAGCCCAGCGTGGTCAAGGTCTCCGAGAGTTACCCACTTCCTCTTGGAATCCATCTCTCAACTTCCCGTAACTTATTAGCTGTCTTTATCCAAGGGCTCAGGGCACAAGGACCTAGGGAGATTAGAGCTAAAAATAACAAAAATACAATTAATATGCATTTGGGAAACAATTGCTCAGGCAAACCAGCACACAGAGATAATGGATTATGTCTGAAACTTCATTTTCCAAACTAAGGAACAATAATATGCATATTAACCGAGGTGAATGTCTAAACAGATTCTTGGCAGCCTATGATTAGATAAAGGAGCTCATGTATCCTGAATGCAATTTACGTAGTCAAAATTAAGCACTATCACAAAGGGAGGCATTTAAGTTCAACCTGAACAAATTGTTGCTTTTATGATATGTTTTCTCCATCGTTTTACTTTTAATCTAAATATATTTTAAATTACATGTGTCTTTATATTTGGGCTTCCACAGTGGTGCTAGTGGTAAAGAACCTGCCCGCCAATGCAGGAGACGTAAGGGACACAGGTTTGATCCCTGGATCAGGAAGATTCCCCTGGAGGAGGGCATGGCCACCCACTCCAGTATTCTTCCTGGCGAATCCCATGGACAGAAGAGCCTGGCAGGCTACAATCCACAGGGTGGCATAGAGCCAGACAAAACTGAAATGACTTAGCATGCATCCACACATCTTTACATTTAAGGTGGTCTTCTTGTAGAAAACAGAGTTGGGAAGTGTTTGTTACTTAGTTAAATTGTTGCTTAGAATTTTTCCTACTCACTTTCTTAATTCCAACTGACTTTGAAGTTTAGACATAATTTCATTTTCTTTCCAAAATGTTTATTAAATCTGAGTTTTAACTAAATTGTTCATGGGCTTCTCTAGTTGTAGAGCACTGGCCCTAGTGTCAGAGCTCAGTAGTTGTAGGGTGCCCTGTTACATGTGGGGTCTTAGTTCCCTGACCAGGGATGGAACCCCCATCCCCTGCACTGGAAGGAGGATTCTTAACCACTGGACTACCAGGGAAGTCCCTTAATTGTTGATTGTTCAGGAGGCTTAGGGCAATCAATACTTTTAATTTCTTCGAAACAAAATTGAGGAATCTGCAAAGAAAATTAAATCACATTACCTTATGTTCTCATGAATTCACAGTTTAGGAAAAATGCTACTGCCATTTGTAGATGCAGTAGTTTCTAGTAACATAAAACTACAAAGATCTTCCTTAAACAAAAACAGTTGTGCATATGATGAAAAATTATGTTTAAAGGAGAGGAACTTGGTTTCAAAACATGTTTAGTGAATAAATAAAAATCTGAACACATTATTTTGGAATGGAAAGAAAAGAGTGCTTCTTATGATTATAAATTTAAAAGCAAATGAATAGTAAAATTAAAAGGAATCATGGAAAAATGACAATAAATATTTTATTAAGGTAATGTATATTGTTAGCATTTTGCAGATGGGAGCAAGGTATAAGTTTTCAAGAGAAGGACATCTCTTGTGAGAGATGGTCAAAAAGTTATTTTTTAAAACCTGATTTTTAAATGGAATTATCATTTGCTAAGCACTCACTAAGTAACAAGCATTAGCTAAATATTTCATGTGAATTTTTTCACTGAGAACTGTCATCAATATGGAAAAAAGTATTTTCTTCATTTTATTTTTAACCTGAAACATGAGTTAAAGAAGGCACAGCACAGTAGAGAGAATTAGGATTTAACACAGTTAGTGACTGGGTCTCATCCATTTTGCAACAAAATGATCACAGTATTACCATATCACACTGTATTCTTCCTTTTGCATCAAAGAGTGAATCAGAATGCTATGTTTGATTCTTTTCAAGGAAGAATTTTCCTTGCCACTGACATAGTTCAAGACTTTTAATTCTTCATTTCTTAAAAAAGACATACTTTATCACTTAGAATTCCCTTCTTTATGTCATCAATAAAGAACAGGATAGATTAAAGCTTTTTTATCATGTGAAATTATAATAATTCAAATCATAATCAATCTCTCCATTCTATACTTAATGTAGCCTGGATAAATGAAGTTGAAAAGTATTTTGTGTATAAAATTGCTGTGAAGAATGCTGCCTTCTGGGAACACAAGTCCATACCTGGAGGGTGATATGGTCCAGGTGTAGTAGCTTCCATGATGGTAGTGGGCAGATGGGAAAGAGTCTGTATATTTTATTTTCTTCTTCTAATTCGTAAGTAAGGAAAAAAAAATTTAAAAAAGAAACTAACTCAAATACAAAAAGTAGCATTTCTTTTATGCAGTTGTGTTTAATATATTATCTCTCAATATCATTGTAATTTGAGGGGAAACCTTTCCCCCATAGAACCAGAAAAGTGTGTGTATACACACACACACACACAGACATGAAAGTAAGTACACAAGAGAGCTAGAATATAATTATAGATGACCTTCACTTAAAACTCACATTTTATATTCACGTTGATGCAGGTGAGGTATAAAAACACAAAAAAGCCATTCAATTCAGAATTATGGTTTCCTCAGAAATTGCAGTATAATTCTAACTCACATTTATTCACATGTGGATAAAACATATGACCATTTCCAAAACCTCTGGGTACCATAACATATTTAAAAATACCAGCACAATTACCAGGCTGAAAAAAGACTACTAACCAGGCATTTTCCCCATAGAAAACTGTTTCGCACACCTACTCGGAATTATATATGTAGCCAAGGATTTAATATTGTAAATATGTAAAGGAATGAGTTATCCTTTCTTTGGGAGTCGTAACTTTGGGTTTTAGACTCCTATTTATTTATTATTTCCAATGTGGCATCTCATTTATGTAATGTTGGGGTGGGTACTGAACGTAAGTTTTGACCATAAACTGGCTCGCCTTCACCTCCTTGAAACCCACACAGAAGTGTGTACCTGTTTTAATGTGTGTTGTGTTTTCTGCATGCAAATGAAGCATTACTGAACAATTCCAACTTTGTTTTTAAAAAATCACCACAGTTCAATGTTTCTCTCATTCTCTGAGTCTTGAGAACATAAACAATCATTCTAATTCTCAGGTAGACACCGAGTTACATATTCTATCAAGACTAAGGAAATTCTATTTTTTAAAATTTGCATATTCCTTTTATATGAAGAACCTGAGCTATGAATTAACTCAAAATGGTATTTATAGTTTTGACTAAAATTAACTGTAGCACTTAAATCTTAATATTTTAAGGAAAAAGCTTTAGAGGCCATTTGAAAAAAGGGTTATATTGAAGAAGAGAAAAGCAGAGAGAAAGAAAAATAATTAATAGGATATTTGAGAGTTGAATAACTAAATGAAAATATACAGATCTGCCAGAACCCAACGCGGTCAGAATAATATTAATCAAATCTTACCGACTCTTAATTGGAATAATGAGAAAACATTCTTAGCCTGCTTGATCATGTTGGCATTTTAATTAAACTTTCTTGGATCCTAGAGAAAACAATAGTTTTTTTGTTGGAACTCTTTTAAACTGTTATCAAAAATACTTTTGAAGGCATTAACCAAGTAGTATAACTGGGGTCTTTATGTATAAAAACAAGGCAGAACGTGATGCCATTGATTCTTAACTTTTATTTTTTTTTAAGCTGTCTATAAATCTGTAGGGCTTCCCTGTGGCTCAGACAGTAAAGAATCTGCCTGTAATGCAGGAGATTTGGGTTTGATCCCTGGGTCAGAAAGATCCCCTGGAGAAGAAAACAGCAACCTACTCCAGTATTCTTGCCTGGAGAATTCCACAGACAGAGGAACCTGGTGGGCTACAGTCCATGGGGTCACAGAGTCGGACAAGACTGAATGACTAATACTTTCACTTTCCTCATAAATCTATAACTACAAGAAATCCAAACAATGAAATGTAGCCTTAATTAGAACAAACTTCTCCCATTTTCAGAGATAATGTTACGGTTATTCTTCTGTAGCTTGTACCTAATAGAACAGTCCTGGTCTAGTGGAATAAAGATTTTCAGTAAATAAATAGTTGACAATTTAATATACTTAGATAGCACACTTTGTGCCAAAGGTATCATTCTGAGTGCTTTGGAAATATTATCTCATTTAATCTTCATATCTACTTTATAATACAGGTACCATTTTTATTTCCATTTTAATGATGAGGACATGGAGATACAGAAAGGGAAAACATTTTGTCCTGAATTATACAGGTAAATAGCTGCAGAGCTAGGATTTAAATCAGGTAATCTGATTTCAGAGTCTGTGTGCTCACCCCCTACACCAAATCCCCAACACTTTTCTAGATGCCTTTTGTAGCCTTAGTCCCATGATTCAGTGTTACATGCATCTCATCTTATTTCATCCTCAGTGTAATTCTGCAAAGTATTATTAGCCTCATTTTACAGATGAGGAAAATGAGGCCCAAGGGTATTGAATAACTTGTTCGAGTTTAAATTGCTAAGAGGAAGGGTATAAACTCATTTCTATCTGAATCTGAAGTCTATGCTCCTCTGCAAAACTTTCTGATATACCGAAGTGGTATTTAGAGATTGAGGAATTTAATTCACCACCTTAACTTGAAGTTTTTTAATAAAATTGAGCACCAAACCTTTACTGAATTTTTATGAAGAACATATCTGAATTTTATGGGGTCAGAACCTTATATAATTTTGGATATCTTTTTCTTAAAATATAATTTTATTTATTTTTGGCTGTGCTGGGTCTTTATCACTGTGTGAGCTTTTCTCTAGCTGTCGCGAGTAGGGGCTACTCTCCAGTTGCAGTGTGAAGCCTTCTCATTGTAGTGGCTTCTCTTGTTGTGGATCACGAGCTCTAGGAAGCAAAGGCTTCAGTAGTTGTGACTTGTGGACTCAATAGTTGGAGCTCCTGGGCTCTAGAGCACAGGCTCAATAGTTGTAGTGCGTGGGTTTTGTGGCTCCACATCATATGAGATCTTCCTGGACCAGGGATTGAACCCCTGTCTCCTGCATTGGCAGGCAAATTCTTTATCACTGAGCTATCCAGGATGCCCCGGGAGATCTTCTCAAGGATAAAGAATACAAAGAATACAAATTCATACATGTAAAATTAGGTATGTAAATAACTACTCATCATGAGTGAGAAAAAAACCATCACAAATGATAATAACATCATTCTTTCATGCAGTCTCTTACTCTGACCTTTGTATTGATGTGCTGGGTGAGTGTGCACAGGGAGTGAAAAGAGAATTTGTTCACTGGAAAGCTAGTAAGAGACTGATTGTAGATGGAGATGATTGCAAATCATGCAATTATATCCCACCAAATACAAACTAGAAGGAGCCCAAGTCAGATTTTCCCTAGCTAGATTTTTTTTTTCTTTCTTAAAGCCCATAGTCATTTCAACATCACCCTGTGTTAACAAGAGTATGTGCAATGGGAGAAGTCAAATTGGAGGGGTGGGGCCTCCCTTTTGCAAATTTCAGAAAAGCACAGAACCATGAGAACATGTTGCTAGGGCTCCTTCCAGGGTTTCGTAGTGGATGTGTGCAAGTGAGGGCTTCTGAAGCAAGTTTCCTTAGCTTCACAGTAAATCCAACATCTTCTGGCACCCACTCAGTCATGCCTCTCAAGAGATGTTGAACTTGCCAGCTTAAAGTGTTACTATTAAGCCAGCAGCATAAATGTGTGGGCACAGTGGGGTAGGAATGTAGCTAACAAGAGAGAGAAAACTGTTCCTCATTCTTGGTCAGGTTATACAGTTGTAGAAATTCGGAGAAAATTCACAATGAGTTACACTTAAAATTGAGAAAATAAGTCTTCGTATTGTGCTTTTCCACCAGTTCATAAAGAACATTGGTAGGTAGAAAGCCTGCTCAAGAATTTGATCTACATTAAGATAGAAGATAACAATATTCCAAGCTTTTCTGAAAGCCTTCTAGAATTAAGAATGGTAAGTAAGGATAAAGCAGAAGTGACTGTAAAGGTCCCGATTTCTTATGAACAGGAAAAACCCCATGGAACTTTTCAGCAAAATCACTAATTACATTGTTGTAATCAAAGTTATACATAATTTATGTTCTCTTTAGACGGTGATGGTGATGGTTTAGACGGTGATGGTCTAAAGTAACTTTCTCTTACTAAACTAAATATTTAAGCCTTAAAAACTTTAATCATATAATGAACCAGCTACTTCTTTTGTTGGCTTCTGTGTGTACATGAAAAAATATTTTTCTGTTAATCTATCTTTTGTCTAATTTGCAGGCCTCATAGACAAAACATAAGATGGTAGAGGAAGAGTTTTTTCTCCTAGATATGTGTTTACTTTGTCAGTGCTGAGCACCAATTACTGAGTGGTAGACATACTCATCATCCTAAATGGAGTAAAATCTGGATTTTGATAATTTTTTCTTAGAGTTAATTTTTTTATATAAACTCATTCAATAATGCACAACTTGGTATAATAAAATGTAAGATTTAGGTATTAAGTTAGATGACTTTTGACAAATGTGTACTTTTATTTAACCACTATCTCACTCAAGATATTAAAAATTTCATCATCACAGGACACATTTTCTGTCTCTTTGTTTAGTTGATCCTTAGAAAACCAGAGGTAATCACCATTTCAATTTCTGTTTCTGTTGATTCATTTTATGTTTTAGTGCTTCATGTAAATGGTGTGTACTATTTCATGTCTTTTTTGTTGTTGTTGTTAGATGTAATAATGTTTTTGAGATTAAATCATTTTACTTTGTATAGTTTGTAGTTGTTTATATTGCTGAAAAACAATATATTAAAATATATTGATTGTAGTTATTTAACCTTTCTCTTCTTGCTGAATATTTGGTTGTTTCCAGTTTGGGGCTATTATGAATAAAGGTGCTGTAAGCATTCCCATGCAATTCATTGTACGGACATGTGTTTCCATTTTTCTATGGTAAATACCTAGGAGTGGAATTATTTGGTCATAGGGTTGGACCCATAGGTTTAACTTTATAAGAAACTTCCAAACAGTGTCCCAAAGTGATATTTTATATGAGAATCCAGTTGCTCCTCATCTTTGCCAACACTTGGAATTTCTATCTGCTTTATTTTGGCCATTCTTCTGGGTGTAAATTAGTATTATATTTTGGTTTTAATGTTCATTTCCTTGATGATAAATGACATTGAGCTCCTTATCATGTGCTAATTGGCACTGTCTATTTTCTTTTATGATGTGTTTTTTTTCAGGTCTTTTGCCCACTTAAAAACAATTGAGCTAGTTATCTTTTATTCAATACTAATCTATAGAAATTCTTAAAATATTCTTGTATATAAGGCTTTGTCTGATATAAGTATTGTGCATATTTTCTCCCAGTCTCTGACTCGTCTTTTTGTTTTCATAACGACATCTTTTAATAAAGAGAACTTTTACATTCTGCTGACCTATGTGTTCTTTCAGACACTGTTGTGAGGATGAGTTTATGCTATAAGGGGCTCTTGAAAGTGGAGGGCCAGGTTAGCGATCTCTTTTGCCCACATCTAAGCCTGTCCTGGCTCCTTTATTTATTGACAGTTCTCAGAGGAGACTCATCATGCTGTTGGAGCATCTCTAAACTCTGTTCTTGCTGATAACATGCTTTTCATACTAATAAAAGGCTCTGTGTGTGTGTGTGTGTGTGTGTGTGTGTGTGTGTTAGTCACTCAGTTGTGTCTGACTCTGTAGCCCTATGGACTGTAGCCTGCCAGGCTCCTCTGTCCATGGAATTCTTCAGACAAGAATACTGGAATGAAAAAAAAAAAAAAACAAAGAATACTGGAATGGGTAGCCATTCCTTCCTCCAGAGGATCTTCCCAACCCAGAGATTGAACCTGGGGCTCCTGCACTGCAGGCAGATTCTTTACCGTCTGAGTTACTAGGGAAGCCCAATAAAAAGCCACATATTAATGTTATTTGATTGGCCAGAATGAGACTGGGGAAGAAGGAAGAGTATTTCTTGCTGTGATGGCTCCTTCTGGATATCCTGTGTATGGGGGCGGGGAGGGGGTGGGGCGGGGGAAGCAGTGGGCAGCCAAGGTATTTGAGCTCTTGTACCTGGAGTATCCTTTCTTTACAAAGACCTGCAGTATGTTTGGGGGCCCCATATCTGAATCCTTTTAGTAAACAATTTCTTAGTTTCCTCTGGAGCTGTTCTTCCAGAAGTCTCAGGCATGAGCAATTTGAGGGTGATCGGCTATCATTATTATCATTAATCTGGAGGCTAAGACCATTGGCAAAGAAGATAATGGTGACCTCCTTCAAAAGGTCCCCTGCATGCACTGCTACACTCAGCGCCCCCAGCCCTGCAGCAGGCCACCACCAACCCACGCCTCCGCTGGAGACTCCAGGACACTCACAGGTCTGGGTCAGTCTCTTGTGGGGTCACTGCTCCTTTCTCCTGGGTCCTGGTGCTCAAGGTTCTGTTTGTGCCCTCCAAGAGTTTATTTCCCAGTGCTGGCAGCTCTATGGTGGGGTTAATGGCGACCTCCTCCAAGAGGGCTTATGCCATACCCAAGTCTGCTCACCCAGAGCCCCCGTCCCTTTGGCAGGCAACTGATGACCCATACCTCCACAGGAGACGCTCAAACACAGTTCTGTCTCAGTCTATGTGGGGTCCATTCAGGTATGACCTAAATCAAATCCCTTACGATTATATAGTGGAAGTGAGAAATAGATTTAAGGGACTAGATCTGATAGAATGCCTGACGAACTATGGTTGGAGGTTTGTGACATTGTACAGGAGACAGGGACCAAGACCATCCCCAAGAAAAAGAAATGCAAAAAAGTGAAATGGCTGTCTAGAGGCCTTACAAATAGTCGTGAAAAGAAGATAAGCAAAAAGCAAAGGAGAAAAGGAAAGATATTCCCATTTGAATGCAGAGTTCCAAAGAATAGCAAGGAGACATAAGAAAGCCTTCCCCAGTGATCAGTGCAAAGAAATACAGGAAAACAATAGAAAGAAATAGAGGAAAACAATGGGAAAACTAGAGATCTCTTCAAGAAAATTAGAGATACCAAGGGAACATTTCATACAAAGATGGGCTCAATAAAGGACAGACATGGTATGGACCTAAGAGAAGCTGAAGATATTAAGAAGAGGTGGCAAGAATACACAGAAGAACTGTACAAAAAAGATCTTCATGACCCAGATAATCACGATGCTATGATCACTCTCCTAGAGCCAGACATCCTGGAATGTGAAGTCATGTGGGCCTTAGGAAACATCACTGCGAACAAAGCTAGTGGAGGTGATGGAATTCCAGTTGAGCTGTTTCAAATCCTAAAAGATGATGCTGTGAAAGTGCTATGCTCAATATGCCAGCAAATTTGGAAAACTCACCAATAGCCACAGGACTGGAAAAGATCAATTTTCATTCCAATCCCTAAGAAAAGCAATGCCAAAGAGTGCTCAAACTACCACACAATTGCACTCATCTCACATGCTAGTAAAGTATTGCTCAAAATTCTCCAAGTCAGGCTTCAACAATATGTGAATTGTGAACTTCCAGATGTTCAAGATAGTTTTAGAAAAGGCAGAGGAACCAGAGATCAAATTGCCAACATCCGTTGGATCATTGAAAAAGCAAGAGAGTTCCAGAAAAACATCTATTTCTGCTTTATTGACTATGCCAAAGTCTTTGACTGTGTGGATCACAATAAGCTGTGGAAAATTCTGAAAGAGACGGGAATACCAGACCACCTGACCCGCCTCTTGAGAAATCTGTATGCAGGTCAGGAGCAACAGTTAGAACTGGACATGGAACAACAGACTAGTTCCAAATAGGAAAAGGAGTACGTCAAGGCTGTATATTGTCACCATGCTTATTTAACTTACATGCAGAATACATCATGAGAAAGGCTGGGCTGGAGGAAGCACAAGCTGGAATCAAGATTGCCGGGAGAAATGTCAATAACCTCAGATGTGCAGATGACACAACCCTTATGGCAGAAAGTGAAGAAGAACTAAAGAACCGCTTGATGAAAGTGAAGGAGGACAGTGAAAAATTTGGCTTAAAGTTCAACATTCAGAAAACTAAGATCATGGCATCCGGACCCATCACTTCATGGGAAATAGATGGGGAAACAGTGGCAACAGTGGCTGACTTTATTTTTGGGGGCTCCAAAATCACTGCAGATGGTGACTGCAGATATGAAATTAAAAGATGCTTACTCCTTGGAAGGAAAGTTATGACCAACCTAGATAGCATATTAAAAAGCAGAGACATTACTTTGTCAACAAAGGTCCATCTAGTCAAGGTTATGGTTTTTCCAATAGTTATGTATGGATGTGAGAGATGGACTATAAAGAAAGCTGAGTGCCGAAGAATTGATGCTTTTGAACTGTGGTGTTGGAGAAGACTTGAGAGTCCCTTGGACTGTAAGGATCCAACCAGTCCATCCTAAAGGAGATCAGTCCTGGGTTTTCATTGGAAGGCCTGATGTTGAAGCTGAAGCTCCAATACTTTGGTCACCTGATGCGAAGAGCTGACTCATTGGGAAAGCCCCTGGTGCTGGGAAAGATTGAGGGCAGGAGGAGAAGGGGATGACAGAGAATGAGATGCTTGGATGGCATCACTGACTCAGTGGACATGAGTTTGGGTAAATCCCAAACGACAGGGAGGCCTGGCATGCTGCAGTCCATGGGGTTGCAAAGAGTTAGACACAACTGAGTGACTGAACTGAACTGAAGACCCTTGGAGGCATGAAATCTCTCGATTAGATGAGGGCAGGGCTGGAAAATGGAAGGATGAGTTGGCAAGGTAGGACTCTTTTGAATAACTTTCTATCCCAGAACACTGTCAGTGTGTGTGTGTGTGTGTGTGTGTGTGTGTGTGTGCGTATGTTTTGGTGGGAGTTGAAGAGAGCAGCTGCACATGCCTCCCCTACCCTCCTTCTGACTTGGGTGCTGAGAAGTCCAGTGTATTAGACTGGGGCCTTGGAAACCTTGCTGAAATGCCTCCCTATTTTGCTAGGATACTGTGGTCTCTCCTGGGTGGACAAGAAGCAGTCTCCTTGCTTTTTGCTTCTCTTTACTGCATCTTAGCCCTGATCACAGACAGGGGTATACCTTCTTTGTATTCCCAACTTACAGTCATCAGAGCAGGAAAGGCAGTGTGGGCAGTGTGCAACACAAAGCAATATTACAAAACTTCGACAGGAGAAAAAAGGGGGAAAAATGTCTTGTATCACAAACCATAACAGGCAAAAGGAAAACTCACTGGGCAAAGCTAACGGCATGTCGTTGCTCATCTAAGCATCTCAGATATTTGGGAGAAATGAACACATGCATGCAAGCTCCAACGTGCATGAAAGGAGATTCCATTCCTCATTAGTGATGTTTTCTAGCTTTAATCTCTCATTTCACTTCAGATTCCTTTATTCTCATAGCTCCACTTTCCAGCAACCAACTAATATTTTTTTCCGATAAACGTTCCTTTTTAAGAGTAATTTGGTTTTGATGTTTAAGCTCAGCAGTCTTCTAACTTCTAAGAGAAAAGAAGCTGTGTAAGAGTAAGGAGCTGGGGAGAAAAATATGGCGTTTCCTGCCTGGATCCTGAAATGTCAGCACCAGCTAGTTGGATTTAAACTCTTCTAATTTTTTTTCTTTTATTTACGACAGTCCCTCACAAAGTTAGTCTGAATTTTAATGTACGCCCATATAGGGTAAAACAGAAAGGACATAATTTGGAATCCACGTTCATACGTGGTTTTGCCTAGAGAGTGAAGAATGTTTAGCTATGCTCACTGTTCTCCAGGAAAATTTAAATAGAAATATAAAAAGAGATGTGAGAGGACACAGAATAAATCTGTGTGTTGTGCTGATTAAAATTAGTGCATGTTGCAGGGCTATAATACATCTAGCATTTAAAATAACTTATGGTTTTGTTAATTTTTGGAGACAGAGCTTGGTCTCACCATACTTCAGCCTCGAATTCAGAAAAGAGTTGTGAAAATCATTCCCAAATGAATTGTGAGATTTTCTGTTCTTTTCTATTTAAAGGAGGATGCCACTGCTTTGTTTGATTTTCTCTGCAAAGCAGGCATTGTTAGCCACAGGACTAGCCTGTTTATTGAAGATGTTGGGTAAGATGAATAACTTTGTTCTGCTCTCATTATGAGAATTTTAGTGGGTTACATCATTAGAGATAATGGTAACTCTGCTTAATCCACTGTAGTACAGATTACAGACCAGGACTGCATTCATTATTTTGTTTAATGATATGCTGTAGGAGTTATATCACAACTACTTTGTAAAACCCTCTGCTCTTATCTGCTTTTTGTTAAAATGCTTCTAGAATTAATTTTGCAGTTTATATACAGTCTTGACTTAGAAAACTGTGGAGTTAGACACGTTTTCCAGGCTATGAGACAATCAGGATGTGTCCCAATGATCTTGATATAGATCTATTTAGATTTTCCAGGACACTTTATCATTTGCATCTCATCAGAGACTTCTGATATCTACTTTCAATTATTCTCAATGGACTCAAGAATAAAATCCTCCAATATTGGAGTACATAAGGTGAGTCCCCTCTATCATTTGGCCTCTGTGAGGTTCTTCACACATTTTAAAAATAAGATGCAAGTGTTTGTATATTTCAGAGCTAAGAAGGAAAAAAATTAGACCTTCTTATCTTCTCTTTCATTCCTTTGACTTTCTATTCTGTGGGCCCAAATTAAATTCTGTTTTTGTATCTTTAATGATACAAGCATTCAGGGCACAATGAAAAATAAAGGCCTTATTACTTCATAATATGTTTGGAATTCTGCATAATTACGTTTAGTTGATTAGTTGGTTACAGTAATTGCAGGACCATAGAGTGACTGAAATTAGAAATGAAAAAGACCCATTGGGTGTCATTATCCTTCTTCCTGTCAAGACAAGATTGTTTTCTGACATGCAGTATGTGTGTGTGTCTATGTGTGTGTGTGTATGTGTGCATGTGCATGCTTGAGAATTCTCTTGGCTACACAAATACACTATGTGATACACTTGTTTAGCAAAAATTTTTACAGGAACTGAGCACCAGACCAAATAAAATAGAATTGATAAAGTGCTGAGTTAAAGAATAGAAAATGACCATAATAGTTGTAGTAGTAGCAGGAAGGGGAGTAGTAAATATTTATATAACAACTATATACCATTGCTAATATAAATATCAATTATTCCAGTCAGATATTATCATTCCATTTTATACATAAAAAATGGCATACATAAGAATACATGATTTAAATCAGCACAGGGAATTCCTCGATGGCTGGGACTTAGCTCTCACTTTTGGGGCCTCAAGTTCCATCCCTGATTGGGGAACTAAAATCCTATAAGTTGTGAGGTGCAGCCAAAAAATTAAATAAAATAAACCAGGACAGATGATTTGCAAAAGATCCTAGAGCTGTTAGTAGCACAACCCATATTCAAACTCTGGTCAGCCAGCCTCCAAGCTCTGTGCTTCCCCCACCCCGCAATGGAAGTGAGGGGAAAGGAATGACTTTGGCACCAATAGCTCCTGGGTAGGTCCACTACCTAAGTCAGGACAGAGAGTGAGAAAGGAATCAAGTTGGATGACTTCACCAAGATGGCAGAGTAGGAGACCCCAGCCCCTGTCTCCGCACAAAGAACAACAATTAGGCAGCTACCCATGAATGAAAGTATCTCTGGGAGAAGTCTGGAGTCCACTTAAGAAACTTCAGTGTCACAATGGAGCAAAACACCCGGGAATAGCCACGCACATGGAGAAGGAAACGCCAACCCACTCCAGTATTCTCGCCTGGGGATTCCCATGGACAGAGGAGCCTGGTGGGGTACAGTCCATGGGGTTGCAAAGAGCTGGACATGACTGAGCGACCAAGCAACTACAACAACGGCCACACAAAAAAGGTAGAGAGAAAAGGTCCTCTTTGCCCGCACCATCCCATACCCAGACCGGCACGGTCCAGTGCCAAGAGGAAACTCCCTACACAGACAGGCGTCCCCTCACCAGGGTGAGCATTCAGCCTCCCCAGTTATTTGGGCACTGCCTTGGACCTGCTTTGGTTTTACCATCCTCAAAGACCGGCAGACCGAGACATCTAGAGATGGATAGGAACCAGGACGAAGGTCACTGTTCACCAGTGGGTGTGAGTGACTGCAGCTCGCGGGGGCCCGCTCTGCAGGGCACCCGGCAGCCTTCACCACGGAGCACTTCAGCAGCCCCTGTGGATGCTGAGGGCCCCTTGCAGATTTCACCCCTGAGGGCTCCATGGGTTTTTGCACTTGTAGACTTCAGCTGCCTGAGTCCCTTTCTGCCCTCACCTCCTGCTGGAGCCCCCTGTCAGCCAGTCCTGCCAGAGGGGCCCCTGGCTCTGGATCCTGGTATTCACTCTGCCGCAGCTAGCCAGCCACGCCTCGGCAGCGGTGTGTGTATGCACAGCGCGAGGCCAGGCTCCCTGCAGCCAACCCTCACCATAACACGTGTGCCTGTGGCTAACCCCTACAGCCGCACAGGTGTACATCAAGAGCCAGGCCCCCAAGGCTGCTCATGAATCAGAAGCTGGCCCTGACTCCTGACGTAAGCCTTCCCTGCTGCGTGCCTGCAGCTAGCTCCTACAGCGAGAGACTTGCATGCTTTTGGCCCTGGCTACCATTTGATCCCATTTCTGGGTATACATCCAAAGGAAATAAAATCATGGAAAGATATCTGCCCTCCTATATTTATTGCCGCATTATTCATGGTACACAAGATATGGAAACAATGTTAGTGTCCACTGACAGATGAGTGCATAAATAATATATATGTTCAGTTCAGTTTCTCAGTTGTGTCCGACTCTTTGCGACCCCATGAATTGCAGCACCCCAGGCCTCCCTGTCCATCACCAACTCCCGGAGTTTACCCAAACTCATGTCCATTGAGTTGGTGATGCCATCCAACCATCTCATCCTCTGTCATCCCCTTCTCCTCCTGCCTTCAATCTTTCCCAGCATCAGGGGCTTTCCCAATGAGTCAGCCCTTTGCATCAGGTGGCTAAAGTATTAGAGTTTCAGCTTCAACATCAGTCCTTCCAATGAACACCCAGGACTGATCTCCTTTAGGATGGACTGGTTGGATCTCCTTGCAGTCCAGGGGACTCTCAAGAGTCTTCTCCAACACCACAGTTCAAAAGCATCAATTCTTCAGCACTCAGCTTTCTTTATAGTCCTACTCTCACATCCATACATGACCACTGGAAAAACCATAGCCTTGACTAGATGGACTTTGTTGACAAAGTAATGTCTCTATTTTTTGTATGCTGTCTAGGTTGGTCATAACTTTCCTTCCAAGGAGTAAGCGTCTTTTAATTTCATGGCTGCAATCACCATCTGCAGTGATTTTGGAGCCCCAAAAAATAAAGTCAGCCACTGTTGCCACTGTTTCCCCATCTATTTGCCATGAAGTGATGGGACTGGATGCCATGATCTTAGTTTTCTGAATGTTGAACTTTAAGCCAACTTTTTCACTCTCCTCTTTCACTTTCATCAAGAGGCTCTTTAGTTCTTCTTCACTTTCTGCCATAAGGGTGGTGTCATCTGCATATCTGAGGTTATTGACATTTCTCCCTGTAGCTCAGATGGTAAAGAATCTGCCTGCAATCTGCAGGAGAACTGGGTTCAATCCCTGGGTCAGGAAGATCCAGTGGAGAAGGGAATGGCAATTTATTCCAATATTCTCGCCTTGAGAATCCCATGGATAGAGGAGCCTGATGGGCTACTGCTCGTGGGGTCGCAAAGAGTCAGACATGACTGAGTGACTAAGCCACCCACACATATATATGCAGTATTATTCAGTCTTTAAAACGTAGGAAATCTTGGCAATTGCATCAACGTGCATGCAACTGGAAGACATTATGTTAAATAAGAACAGAAAGACAAATGCTGCATGAATTTGCTTATATGTGGAATAAAAAAATGGTCAAACTCGTAGTAACAGAGAGTAGACTGGGAGATGTTGATCAAAGGCTATAAACTTTCAGGTAGAAGTTAAATAAGTTCTGGAGACCTACAGTACGGTGACTATAGAGTTAGTAATAATACATTGTATCCTGAAATTTGCTAAGAGCAGGGATTTCCGATCTTCACCACACACACACAATAATAAGTATGGAATGATGGATATGTTGATTAGTTTGACTGTGGTAATCATTTCACAACATATACTAGTATCAAAATGTCACATCATGTGCCTTAAATATATATACTCTTCATCAAAATAAATACATAGAAATTAGAAGAAATAAAAAGGAGAGTGAGGAGTACTTAACGGAGACTCATTTTTAAACAAAGTTGAGTCAGGCCCTTTCAGTAATCCTGTTGACTTGGCTTTGTTCTGGGGATACGTCCTTATCCTGCTTAGTCTTGTTCTAGCAAGTTCTCCTAGGTTGGTTTAGCAAAAAATTCCCCACCTTTGATAACTGATCACATTTCTTATTCCCCACCCTCAATATCTTATTACCTTGGCTTACCTTCTCCAAGGGTCCTGTCAAGTTGGACTAGCCTTAATGTTTCCTCTCATAAGTATCCGTCCACTGCCCTCCACTCCGCATGTTGGGCTGTCTCTGGCTGGTCCTAGGTTGGAAGCAGGGGAAACATTTGGGAAGACATCAGTTATTAATCAAGTCCTGGCCACTTGGGGCTGATTGTTACAGATGTTTTTGTTTAGCTTCTTGGATTGTCATTGGAGATAACCATTTGACTTTCTCCAAGTCTGACTTACAGCAGGCTGGCTTCCTGGGCTGTTTATTGTATTAATAGATAAGCGGATTGATCTCCTGGACTGATTGCTGAGGTGTGTGGGGTCAGAATTCTATTTTTATAGCTGGGCTAGCTGTTGTCCATTGGTATGTTCAGTCTCTCAGTAGTAGGTCTAAGGGGAAGGGAAGCAAGGGGTGGCTATTTGTGGGGGTGTAGATGGAGCTGGAATGTGTCGGCTATGGTGTCTACACACATTAGCATGAAATTTTCTTGGTCTGGGATGAAGCTAGAGGTGGAAAGAAAATGAGATCACATCACAGCTGGGAACTGGGGACCAGGGTTGGCAAACCTTACACCTTCACATACCAGAACAGAATTCTAAGATGTCTTAGACTCACCTTTCAGTTGTAATAAAGGAGTATTTTTTTTTTTCAAGGCTAGAGGGTAGAACATTTTTTATTTAAGAATTTGTTAACCTTTTCAACAACTTTTAATATTCAGCCATGTCATATATCGTCCTCCACTTCTCCTCTTGTCCTGTACTCTGCAAATATAGGGAGTGGAACTGTGCATAAGTCTCAGCCAGGGTCTTTGGTAAAAATCATGATATTGAGGCCCCTCCCATGTTGTCAGTAACTGATCTCTCTTGTCATACCTGAGCAACACTGTCCTAACCAGAATGGTACCTTCAGGTTAGGGCCAGGTCCATAATTTAGGGAGTCAAATGCAAAATGAAAATACAGTCTTTGTTGAAAAAGCTAGAAAAAATGTTAAAGGTGTTAAAATAGGAAGTTTTCCCCTCACTTCCAGAGACTTTCTCTTGAATCTTTATGATGCTTTTTATTTTCCATTTTATGTCATTTTAAGTAAGGGAAAATTGAAAATTTTAAAGTTCTTAGCATAGATTTTGCCATTCATATTGTGCAATACCATTTATATTGTACAATATCAATTTTAAAAGTAGCTATAAGAGCATTAATCTCATGTGTAGAACCACTAAAATGACATCACATTTTTATTGAAGTATAGTTGATTTCCAATATCGTGTTGGTTTCAGGTGTACAACAAAGTGATTCAGTTATACATGCATATATATATATTCAGATCCTTTCCCATTATAGGTTATCATAAGATATTGGATATAGTTCCCTGTGCTACACAGTAGACTCTTGTTATGTATCTATTTTATACACAGTAGTGTGTATCTGTTAATCCCATACTCCTAGTTTATCCCTCCTTCCCCGTTTACCCCTGTGGTAACAATAAGGTTGTTTTCTATGTCTGTGAGTCTATTTCTGTTTTGTAAATAAGTCCATCTGTATTATTTTTTTAGATTCCATATATAAGTGATATGGAAGCGGGCATGCTGCAGTCCATGGGGTCAGGAAGAGTTGGACATGACTGAGAGATTGGACAACAATGACAATAAGTGATATATATAATATTTGTCTTTCCTTCCTGACTGACTTCACTTAGTATGGTAATCTCTAGGCCCATCCATATTGCTGCAAATGGCTATATTTAATTCTTTTTATGGCTGAATAATATTCCATTTGTGTATATATATACCACATTTTCTTTATCCATTCATTTATTGACAGACTCAGGTTCATTCCATGTCTCATGATTTGCTTCATAGATCATACATGGATGTTAACAAAAGAAGCTAAACAACAAGAAGAACACTGTCTTCTCAATGATCCCATGAGATAATTCTGTTTGAGAGTTTAGTTTATGATGTCACTTGTATGGACTGTATGATGACAGACTTGTATGGACTTCTTGAATTAACTATGGAAGACTGCAGAAAGTAGGAAACCCCATAGGAAGTGATAGTTCCAAAATTAGAAACAGTGGGCCATCTCTTAGTATGATGTCCCTTTTACTCAATGGGATATGAAGACTAAGGAAATTTTGAATAAATATGAACAAAAAAGTCAGATAATAACCACTTCTTTATATTAATATTTCTTTCTAGATTCATTGCTAAAGATGTCATGCTAGACGTCACATTTCACTTTTGTTCACTTATTTAATATGCTTTTTGGTTTCTTTATGTTTTAACAGCCTTATTGAAGGATAATTTACATATCATAAAATTTACCCATTATAACTACAATTCATTGATTTTTTAATAAATTTATAGAGTTGGGCAACCATCACTACAATCTAGCTTTTGAACATTTTAATCACCCCAAATACTTCCCTTGTGTCCAATTGCACTGCTACAATCCAGTCCCAGGGAACCATTTATCTGCTTTCTGTCTCTATGAATTTGCTTCAAATATTATACAATATTTGAAGCCTTTTGTGTCTAGCATTTTTCACTAAGCACACTGTTCTTGCAGCTCATTCACATTGTAGTATGTAAAAATAATCCATTCTTTACCCACTCCAGTGTTCTTGCCTGGAGAATCCCAGGGATGGGGGAGCCTGGTGGGCTGCCATCTACGGGGTCGCACAGAGTCGGACACAACTGAAGCGACTTAGCAGCAGCAGTGTTTGATCATATGGATATACCACATCTTATTTGTCTATTTATAAGTGGATTTGTGTTTGAATTGTTTCCAGCTTTTTGGCTATTAAAAGTAATGCTGCTATGGTTATTTAAATCTTTGGGTGGATATAAGTTTTCACTTCTCTCAAGTAAATACCTAGGGATAGAAGCACATCACATTGGTTTCCAAAGTTTCCAGATTGTTTTTCCACCAACAAAGCATAGGAAATCCAGATTTTTTTTGTATCTTGGCTAATATTAAGTAGTATTTTTTATTATAGTCAATCTATTTGCTCTGTACTAGTAGCTCATGTATCAGTACATGATGATTACTAGTACATGATGATTTGCTTTTCCCTCATGATTACTGATGTTGAGCATCTTTTCATGTGCTTATCAATCATATATATATTTTTCTTTGTGTCCATTCAAATAGTTTGTCTAGTTTTTTGGTGGATTATTTGGCATCTTGTTGAGTTTCAAAAATCCTTTTCATAACCTGAATAAAAGTCCTTCATCATGTATGTGTTACAAATATTTTACCCCAGGCTGTGTGTTTCCTTTTCATTATTTAGCTGCATATTTTGAATACAAAAAGGTTTTAATTTTGGTGAAATTTATTTAAAAAAATACTCAATTTATCAGTTTTTTATTTTATAGATTCTACTTCTGGTGTCATATCTAACCCAAAGTCATAAAGATTACCTTCTATGCTTCCCTCTAGAGCCTTTGTAGTTTAAGTGCTAACATTTAGGTCTGTATTGCTTTCCTGGTGGCTCAGCAGTAAAGAATCTGCCTGTAAGGCAGGAGACACGAGCTTGATCCCTGGGTTGGGAAGATCCCCCAGTGTAAGAAACGACAATCCATTCCAGTATTCTTGCCTGGAAAATTCTGTGAACAGAGGATCCTAGCGGGCTATAGTCCATGGGATCACAGAGTCCAATATGACTGAGCATGCATACACATTTATGTCTGGGATCCATTCTGAGGTAGTTTTTATGTATGGTATGAATATGAATCAAAGCTTATATTTTTAGCATGTGACTATCCAATTGTCTTAATACTTTTCTTTCTCCATTGATTTGCCCTGATAGCTTTGCCAAAAAATTACTTGACCATAAATATGAGTATGAGAGTCCAGCTCCTTCTATATTACATTTAGTCTCCTTTCTTCTGCATTAAGAATTCTAGTTCTCAAGGACACAGAAGATAGCTGAATATCCCACAGTACACTCATGCTTTATCCCATATTATACCAACAGTTTCATAATAACAATACTTTTAAATTGACGTATAGTTGATGTACAATAAATAAGGTACAGGTATACAATATAGTGATTCACAATTTTTAAAGGTTATACTTCACTTATAGTCATTATAAAACATTGGCTATATTCCCTGTGCTGCGCATATATCCTTTTAGCTATTTTATACCTAGTAATTCATACGTCTTACTCACCTGTCCCTATATCAACTCCTTTCCTTCCCTCTCCCCACTGGTAACCACTAGTTTGCTCTTTGTATCTTCAAGTCTATTTCCTTTTTGTTATATTCACTAGTTTGTTGTATTTTAGATTCCACATGTAAGTGATATTATACAGTATTTGTCTTTTTCTGTCTGACTTATTTCGCTTAGCATAGTACTTAGCACAAAAATAATAATAGTAATATTAATGTACCAACACCAATATGATTTTATGTTTATTTTTTAAAGTGATGCACTGAAATGCTGATGGGACAAGAGGGGAGCATCTTGATTATGGGCTTCACTTTGGTGTGATGTGGTTGCTGTGTTTCACTGAGAAACTCCCCAAATGCCCTGTCTAGTGATCTTTCTGCTTGAGTTTCAGTTGATTCATAAAGGATTCTCCCATCTCCAGCCAAGAGGAAAAAGGGGCTGTAGCATAAAAAACATGCCCACATAGCCCTCCTTTTGAGTGCTGGGCTTTCTTCCTATCTGAGCCTCAAGTCTCTGAGTCCTAGGTCTCTCTGGAATGTCTCCATAGAATAGCTGCCGAAAAAGAAGGCTAACACCTCTACTGCTTAATTGGTTGTTTTTTTCTTTTTTTTTTTTTGCTTAATTGGTTCTAACCAGAGGTGTGCTGGAGCCTGCTTGAATCATCTCTCTAGAGATGGTGGGTTCATCTCAACCAAGTCTGTGTTTGGTAACATTATAGTAGAAGCTTGAAATTACCTATGGTGGGAGTATTTATGACATGGGCTGGCTTCCATGTTCCTCTGTTTTGCGAAGTCTGTTACGACCTGTCCATTTGCTCTCCTCTTAAAATTCGTTGCTGCCATCACTTTCCCCATTCCTTTTGACATTGTGAGCTTATCCCCACATTGTCATTCCATAGGATATTGAAAAGAAGCATGCATTGAGCACAAAGTAAATAAGTATTCACTGCACCATATTTAAAGTCTCTTTTAATTTTAAAATGTACTGTTGGACTTTCTGCACACACGCAATTGCCTATGGGTACTGGGTCCTGTGTTTTTGCTCCCTTAGATCTACTCTGTAGTTATTAAAGGGAAGTTTAAAAAAAGTCATTTTATATTTTATGGAAGAACACTGTGGAGAAAGATGTGAGGAAAAGGGCCTCTTAGGTTTAAATGAACAAAACGTAACACGCTGAGGGATGGGCTGTATTTTGAGAGGTTAAATGTTAGCTACCTCCAGAAGTGGGATTGTTCTCTTCTTATTTCTATTTCTCTATTCTTTCTAATATATCTACAATAATTCTTTTTTTTTCTAGAAATAAGAAAAAAGTAAAAGTTATTTTAAGTTAGATAGCATCACAGACTCAATGGACATGAATCTGAGCAAAATCCAGGAGACAGTGAAGGACAAGGAAGCCTGGCCTGCTGTAGTCCATGGGGTCACAAAGAGTCAGACACAACTGAGCGACTGAGCGACAGCAACAAAATTTTAAGTTCATAAACTCACACACACACATGGACACACACTCAGAAGAAACAGACAAATGTTAACTTAGAATTATTTGGGGGTTTATTGAGCTCAGAAAGGCAGATGTAACATTAGAACATAATGTGATTCTAGAAGGTTTAATTCCAAGGCATGTTCCTTATTTCTGGCCTGACCCTCATTCCTCACACATACATACTTCTGGGAGTTTCTAAAAGTAGAATATTATAACTCGGATTGTGGTGGTAAGTGACAAGTTACACACTGTTGTCGCTTTGAGTTTCACATCTCTCAGAGTAAATAGAAGACATTATTTCTCTTCCTTGCTGTTGTTTGGTTGCTAAGTTGTGTCCAGCTTTTTTGCAACCCTGTAGATTGTAGCTGGCCAGGCTCCTCTGTCCAAGGGGTTTCGCAGGCAAGAATATTGGAGTGAGTTGCCATTTCCTTCTCCAGGGGATCTTTCCAACCCAGGGGTCGAACCTGCATCTCCTGCATTGGCAGATGGTTTCTTTACCTGCTAAGCCACCTGAGATGCCCCATTTCTCTTCCTTATCAGGTTAAAATTCCATGAACATTGAACACACTTTTATACATAGCACAAAAACTTTCCATGTGTTATTATAAACCCTTAGGGTAGCAATATCATTATCTCTTTTTTTCTGTAGAAATGTGGGGTTTTGAAACTCAAGACTTCTTGTTCTGAGGAAAATTAGGAGGGAAAAAAAAGCTGAAAGGGACCATTTAGTTTTCTGCTAATTCCAACTTTCTAGTCCCCGTCCCTTCTAGGGATGCCTAGTGTTTTAATTGTAGTAGAATTTTCTAAGCATTTCCTATTGGTTATAGTCCTACTAATGACTAGGCTGACAGCTTTCTCCTTACTTGTTAGTGTTAAGAGCACTTTAAAGGACATTTGAACTGACCAAGAATGAGTAGCCAGAGTCTATTTTGAGTGACAGCTTTTAAATGCTGACAAAGATATAAAACAGACACAGAAGCATGTAGGATTTGTAGAAGTCAGGGAGCGTGGATCTATATGTCATTTGTCCCCAGAGGACCCATCCCTGACATCTCCCCGGAGGAACAGTCTTGGCATCCTTTCTAGACTATGCTCCTGAGACCAAAAGACAGACCATCAGCTCCTGGGCATCACTGGCCAGAAGCATATTGTGTTTAGAGGAATCTGGACAGTCAGCCAAGAATGCCACCAACTAGGAGCCTGACATAGAGTAGGTTAAGAATAATAATTCTCTTGTTTAAATGAAGTGGTTGGGGTGGCTACTTGTTCTTAGCAAATCTCCAAGGAGAGAAAAAATTAATTCACTGGGTTGAAGGAGTGGGACGAGGTGCTACTACTCCAAGTCCTGAGTGGGCCAACGAGAGGCAAGGTAAGCAGGGAGGCTGGGTGATTCCGCTGAGGACCTGCAGGCTCCTCAGAGGCTCCACGTTTATTAAAATCACAGCTAACATGGGCATGCTTGGCCTCGGGCAGGCTGACAACGCACACTGGTGTTGTGATTGCTATGATTAAAGGCATTGTCAGTATAAAGGTCTTGCGCTCTGTGCCAATGAGCAGCTGCTATCTGCTTTTCCAGTGTCTTTGGGTTCCCTTTAATGGCTCCCAATCTGAATCTTTTCTTTTCCCTCTGAGCTTTTAATTTTTCTTTAAAGTCAATCTTAATCTAACTTCTTAATCAGGCTAGCTTCTCTTCTTTGAAATTACTTCCCTTTGACAGTATCTTAATAGGAACTAAGGCATCCATGCAGAAAATTAGAAATTCATTGCCCACCCACTTCCCATATTCATCCCCCATGTAGTGGGTGGGCACTCTTGGCTGGAGCCTAAGGTTTTGAGAGAAGCATAGGGGATGCCTTCAAGAAAGAAGAAACTGTATCACAGTCACTGTATCACTTTTGGAGTCCATTTCCCCCTCTCCTCCCTCTGCTGTCTCCTGTTCATCTTCCTCTTCCTCTGCTCCTCCTCCTCCTTCTTCTTCTGAAGTTACTAAGCAGCTACTAGGCAAGGGCTTCTATGCTGGGTATTAGAAGGAGATACAGAAATCAGAACAATGTATTTGTTTCTGTTCTAAAGAAAGACTCAATCTGGTAAGAAAGCTGCTGACACATAGGAATGAAAGATTTATGATTTGGAGTCAGAGAAACCAAGTCCCGATCTTGCTCTTGTAGTTCCTGGCTATTGGTCCTTGGGAAAATTACATGCTGTAATAAACCTGTTTTTTCAGTTGTCAGATGGGGCACATTCTTATATGGTTGTTGTGTGAAGTTACATGATATAGAGTGGTGTCTTACACATATTAAGCACTTAAAAATGCTGGTTGTTTTTAGGGAGATAGGTTAAAGGTATAAATCATTTAAATAATATAAAATTAACATTATGTAAGTGAAAAATAATAACAATGAAAGAGTGATAATGTATCAGTTATTTAAGAAAAATTTCAGGAAGGCACACAGTAACATACATTTTTAAAAAACTGGTAATTTAGAGTTTAAAAATTCAAAACTAAATTAAGTGTCCTAAAAGCTCTCCTTGTAAGAGTCAATAATAATAATAATATGATTCTTCATTTTCTTTTTAACTCTAAAACTCACTGTTACTTTTAGTGTTGCCATATTTGAAGCACATGAACAGAGAAGTGTCCAAGACAATGTGGATGCAGGGAAAAAACATTAAAATCTACAAAAGTGAAATATGGCAGAAGGTGACACCCTCTGGTAGGCTCTGTCTTACTTATCTCATGTATGAGAAAGCCCATGGAAAACATCTTTCCTGTAAAACTTGGTGTTGAAATTGAATACTTGATATTGCAATACACAGTGTTCCAGAGAAGCGAAAGTTTCTGGTCATAATGAAAAACTGGCCCATAGTAAGTATATGAAATGTTTCCAGTCTTAAACTGAAAACCAGTGGACTAATTCTAATGAGCAACTCCTCTTTATTCCCTATTTAATTTAACAATATTAGCTCTGAGGATGTACTCTTTGAAGGAAGGGTACGGGCCTCATACTTCGTCATCTCTCCATGGAACCCAGTCAGGTGCTGGGCACCTTGAAATCCTAGAAGGACTCTTAGAGAAGAGTTGGTCAAAAGGTCTTGCTTTTCAAATGCCAGACTTGAGACTTTCAACAAATATCTTGGTTGATTGTAGCACTGAAAAGGGTACTTAGAAAAAAAAGAGTCTCCAGAAGAATATTAGATGCAACATTTTTTGTTCTGGCCCATAGGAAGATTGCTGATAGAAAATCTGATAGATTATCTCACTGCATATCAATACATTTTGACTATCGGTCCAGGTATATTTTCCAGCACATTTTGAAAAAAAGCTAGAATCTTTTTTATCTGCATCCTGGATCTTGTTCACAACGACTGGAGTAAATGATGGAATAAGACTTCCTACTGAAAGCTGAGAACGGGTTCTTTGAGCTGAAATAACCTCAGTAAATCAATAGAATAATTGTTAATATCTGCTTAGTACTTTATAGACTACTCATTTCTTCACTTTATTAAACTAAATGTTTATTTAGCATCTGCTATGTTCTATATTTTTTGTATATAGAAATTATATGTTCTGTATTTTTGAGTTTCCCTGGTAGCTCAGTAGGTAAAGAATCTGCCTGCAATGCAGGAGATTCGGGTTCGATCCCTGGGTCAGGAAGATCCCCTGGAGAAGGAAACAGCAACCCACTCCAGTATTCTTGCCTGGAGAATGCTATGGACTGAGGAGCCTGGTGGGCTACAGTCTATGGGGTCGCAAGAGTTGGACACGACTTAGTGACTGAACCACCATGTTCTATATTTGGGCTTCCTAGGTGGCTCAGTGGTAAAGAAACTGCCTGCTGATGCATTAGCCACAAGAGACTGGGGTTCAATTCCGGTTCAATTCCTGGTGAGGAAGATCCCCTGGAGAAAGAAATGGCAACTCACTCCAGTATTCTTGCTTGGAAAATCCCATGGACAGACGAGCCTGGCAGACTACAGTCCACGGGGTCTCAAAAGAGTCAGACATGACTTAGCGACTAAACAAGAACAACAATGTTCTATATTTAGCTACTATATACTATACTTATTTGTATCAGAGAAATAATAACTTCAGTGTGTTGAGAAGTCCCTATGTCCTATATTTTTTTCTGAGCGTCTTATTTCTACTCAGTGGATCCTTAAGACACCCCTCCCATATAGCTAATATTACCTGCATGTTATAGGTAGTAAAATTGAGGCATAATGAGATGAGGCATCTTGCTCAGTGACCACAGCTCATAAGTAATGGAGCTGATACTTAAACCCAGGTGTATATTTGTCAGGCTCTAAGACTCTTTTGCTCCATGATAGCTCCCTTCCAGGGGCTCATAATAGAGGGAAACATCAATCAAAAAAGCAATTCTGCTGTATTATGATAGGAGCTAACACAGAGTTATGTGAAAATATATATGATTTATTTATTCCTTAAATGTGCATGTGCTTTATTCACAATGCTGCAAATTCTCATGACTTTGTAAATTATTTTAGTAGTTGTTCCCCCAAATTAATATTCTCTTTTCAATCTCTTGCTATATTTTTTGGGGAGGGAAACAAGTTTAGAGCAGGTTTAATTGACAAAGTTATCAGAGTAATAAGTGAATGAGCTGGGATTCAAACACAGGGTTGTCAGTGTCAAAAACTACCTTCTACGGCTTTGTGAAGGGCTCAGGGTCTTAGGTGCTATGAGATGGTAGAAAGGGTTTACTCAGCCCTGTCTGGGGGAGTCCTGGCTGACAAAGTAGCTCTTGGATTAAGGTTCATAGGCTTAGAAACCCAGTTAGTGAATGAGCAGATGGAAGGAATCTCAGATTGTAGAGTCAGCATGCATAGACTCTCCCAGGAGAGAAAAGCAGAGTTGATTTGGGGAAAAGCATGTCATTTGCTACAGCTGTTGACATGCAGTGGCTTTGATTTCCCGCAACATCACACATAAAGAAACAGCATAGTTCAGAGAAGTAAGAAAGGAATGTTGACTCTAGGAGAATTATATAAGATCTCATAAGAGTGGCGTTTGAACTTGGAGGATGAGTAAGAATTGGACAGATGGAGATGGAGACGAAAAAGCGTGCCACATGTCAGGAATAACATTAGAGAGGAAATAAATAAATATTCGGTCTGTGAACTGAAATCCTGACTAACCACTCAATTTGACCAGACTTGGGGAAATAAGACTGAGAAGGATACTTTGCCAGGGAAAGCCTTGACTGTGGGAGCAGGAATTTTATTTACTTGTAGAAACCACTGGCAGAGAGACATGATCAAAACAGCTTTAAGATGTTGGAAGTTAAAAAAAAAAAGATGTTGGAAGTTGATATGTAATTAATTTATAACACCCTTTAATATAAAAACCATTGTCAGAATAATTTTGGTAAAAATTAACACTAAGACAAATAACAAAACTGTCTTTGTTTTCCGTTTTTTCCAGTTTCTGACCAGCTTCGACTAAGGATTCATTTGATCCGTAAGCAATTTTGGATGCAGGCAGATAGGGAATCTCGAAAAAAAAATTTAGGAGATGTTCCTAAGCTCACTGTGTTGTTACAGAGTGTATTTGGATCTTCTGACCCCAAGTTCACAATCTCCTGAGTATCGTCATGGTAGGGACTGGCATTTTACAATTCTTCACCTTCTTTAAATCATCTTGTTCTTCCCACAAAGAAATTGATACAAGTCAGCAACGTCTGTTTCAGCACAGATGATAAAAGCTAATATAGGCATTATTATGGCACAGTGAATTATGTTCTCTGTGAACGAGGTAAATTAATCTTAACAACTGCACAAAGTAGGTATTTTCCATTTTCAGATCAGTTTAGTTCAGTCGCTCAGTTGTGACTCTTTGCGACCCCATGAACTGCAGCACGCCAGGCCTCCCTGTCCATCACCAACTCCTGGAGTCTACCCAAACCCATGTCCATCGAATCGGTGATGCCATCCAGCCATCTCATCCTCTGTCTTCCCCTTCTCCTCCTGCCCCCAATTATTCCCAGCATTAGAGTCTTTTCCAATGAGTCAACTCTTCGCATGAGGTGGCCAAAGTATTGGAGTTTCAGCTTCAACATTAGTCCTTCCGATGAACACACAGGACTGATCTCTTTTAGGATGGACTGGATGGATCTTCTGGCAGTCCAAGGGACTCTCAAGAGTCTTCTCCAACACCACAGTTCAAAAGCATCAATTCTTCAGCACTCAGCTTTCTTTATAGTCCAACTCTCACATCCATACATGATCACTGGAAAAACCATAGCCTTGACTAGATGGACCTTTGTTGGCAAAGTAATGTCTCTGCTTTTAAATATGCTATCCAGGTTGGTCATAACTTTCCTTCCAAGGAGTAAGCGTCTTTTAATTTCATGGCTGCAATCACCATCTGCAGTGAATTTGGAGCCCCCAAAAATAAAGTCTGACACTGTTTCTGCTGTCTCCCCATCTATTTCCCATGAAGTGATGGGACCAGATGCCATGATCTTAGTTTTCCGAATGTTGAACTTTAAGTCAACTTTTTCACTGTCCTCCTTCAGTTTCATTAAGAGGCTTTTTAGTTCCTCTTCACTTTCTGCCATAAGGGTGGTGTCGTCTGCATATCTGACGTTATTGATATTTCTCCCAGCAATCTTGATTCCAGCTTGTGCTTCTTCCAGCCCAGCGTTTCTCATGATGTACTCTGCATATAAGTTAAATAAGCAGGGTGACAATATACAGCTTTGACGTACTCTTTTTCCTATTTGGAACCAGTCTGTTGTTCCATGTCCAGTTCTAACTGTTGCTTCCTGACCTGCATACAGATTTCTCAAGAGACAGGTCAGATGGTCTGGTATTCCCATCTTTTTAAGAATTTTCCACAGTTTATTGTGATCCATACAGTCAAAGGCTTTGGCATAGTCAATAAAGCAGAAATAGATATTTTTCTGGAACTCTCTTGCTTTTTTGATGATCCAGTGGATGTTTGGCAATTTGATCTCTGGTTCCTCTGCCTTTTCTAAAACTATCTTGAATATCTGGAAGTTCATGGTTCACTGCTGAAGCCTGGTTTGGAGAATTTTGAGCATTACTTTACTAGCATGTGAGATGAGTGCAATTGTACAGTAGTTTGAGTATTCCTTAGCATTGCCTTTCTTTGGGATTGGAATGAAAACTGAACTTTTCCAGTCCTGTGGCCACTGCAGTTTTCCAAATTTGCTGGCATATTGAGTGCAGCACTTTCACAGCATCATCTTTCAGGATTTGAAATAGCTCGACGGGAATTCCATTGGAGAAGGAAATGGCAACCCACTCCAGTATTCATCACCTCCACTAGCTTTGTTAGTAGTGATGCTTTCTAAGGCCCACTTCACTTCACATTCCAGGATGTCTGGCTCTAGGTGAGTGATCACACCATTGTGATTATCTGGGTCATGAAGATCTTTTTTGTACAGTTCTTCTGTGTATTCTTGACACTTCTTCTTAATATCTTCTGCTTCTGTTAGGTCCATACCATTTCTGTCCTTTATCGAGCCCATTTTGCATGAAATGTTCCCTTGGTATCTCTGATTTTCTTGAAGAGATCTGTAGTCTTTCCCATTCTGTTGTTTTCCTCTATTTCTTTGCATTGATCGCTGAGGAAGGCTTTTTTATCTCTCTTTGCTATTCTTTGGAACTCTGCATTCAGATGGGAATATCTTTCCTTTTCTCCTTTGCTTTTCACTTCTCTTCTTTTCACAGTTATTTGTAAAGCTATTTTCCATTTTACAGACAGGGAAATTGAAGCACAGTTCCACGTACTTGCTGCTATTAAGTGTCAGAGCCTGGATTTGAACTCATGGTGCAGGGCTTGGGTGTGTAAATTTGTATCACCATGCCTATCTATTTTTCTAAGAGCAAGAGTTTTTTAGTGGGGGATGGTTAATATAAATGTAAATGAAAAATAAACAACATTTTAAAGATAAGAGAATTATTTCTGGGCTTGACAGAACATATATAGCAATACTTTGCAATAACAATCATAATGTAAATCTACACAGTGATGTATTTGAAAGTAACAGTTTAGATTTACAGGTTTTCCATGGGCTGTTAAGATAATCTTTGTAGCATCCTGGTCCTTTTATGAGTACCTTCTAGCTAACCTTGAGTTGTTCATGGTAAGAGGAAATAGAAGGCAATGGTTATAGGATCTATTCCTACTGATCTTAGCAGTTGGTAGCAAGTGTCTTAAATGCCTTCTTTACAAAATAAGGAGAGCAGAAATAATTTCTATCTGATTGTAAATAAAAGCAAGCATAGTCTTTCTTTCTCTGATTTCTCTTTACATATTATATCAACAGGTACTCACTGCTATGATATTTGCCACAGGCATCAGATCCAGCTTGTGGGACTATTTTCCCAAAGTGACTGACATAATCATGAGCAGGTCACAAATCATGAGGTCTTAGGGTTTGGGCTTGTCCACTAACAGAAAATTTAATTTTGCTGATGGAGTACATTTGAGCCACATCTGAGTAATTGTCTGTCTAATTTACTGTTTTGGAAAGATAAAAGGAGGCATCAAGATGAGAAAGAGAACAACTAAGATGATTCATGGAAAATGAATTTGAAAACATGTGGCAGAGCTCAGAAAGCTGTGAAAAGCAGTAGCTTTTCTTTTCGCATTAGCCAAAGCTTGTCTCTTCCCTTCTAATCCTCTCTCCCCTCCTTGTCTACCTTTTTCAAGAGAATCATCAGAGTGTAAATTCGAGTTCTCTGTAGATGTCAAGATAGTTAATACAGGGCCCAAGTACTTAATGAGCTTAAAACCTACCTTTAGAAAGAGACTGCAAACCTCTGTTATTATATATAGGAAGGTAGAGCTTTTTTATAAAGGAAGGTGTTCATAGTCGAGGAAGTCAGAAGCTCCAAACAAAATGATCTCTGTAATAGCTTGTATCCAATAAAAAGGGAGGATGGAAAATGCCATTGGAATTCTGATAGGAATTACATTGAATCTGTAGATTGCTTTGGGTAGTATGGATATCTTAACAATATTAATTTCCCAATCCATGAGCAACAAATATCTTTTCATCTATCTATGTACTTCTTCAATTTCTTTTATCACCATTGGTGGGCATGTAAATTGTTGCAGTCACTATAGAAAACAGTATGGAGGTCCCTCAAAAAGTTAAAAATTAACCTACCATGTGATCCAGCAATTCCTCTTTGGGGTATCAATCTGAAGAAAATAAAAATACTAATTTGAAAAGATATTTGCACTCCTATGCTTATTGCAGCATTATTTACAGTAGTTAAAACATGGAAACAACAAATAAGTGCTCATTGATGGATGGGTGGATAAAGAAGATGTGGTATACATGAACAATAGAATACTACTCAGCCATTAAGAAACTGAAATTTTGCTATTTACAACATGGATGGAACTTGAAGGTATTAAGCTCAGTGAAATCAGTCAGACAGAGAAAGACAAATACCACATGATTTTACTTTATATGTAGAATCTAAAAATCAAAACAAAAAAAATTAAAAAACCAGGATTCATAGATGCAGAAGACAGATCGGTGGTTGCCAGAGGGAAGGGAGGTGGGGGTGGGGTGAAATGGGTAAAGGGGGTAAGTACAAGCTTCCAGTTATAAAGGTAACAGGAATGTAAGTACAACATGAGGAATATAGTCAATAATGTTGTAATCACTTTGTGTGGTGACAGACAGTAAATAGACTTAATTCAGTGATCATTTCACAATGTCTACAAGTGTTGAGTCACTATGTTGTACATCTGAAACTAATAACACTATATGTTAATTTATAAAAGTATATGACATACTATATATATATAGGGCTTCCTAGTTGGTGCTAGTGGTAAAGATCCCACCTGCCAATGCAGGAGATATAGGAGACGTGCGTAAGATGTTTGATCCCTGGGTTTGGAAGATCCCCTGGAGTAGGAAATAGCAACCCACTCCAGTGTTCTTGCCTGGAAAACTCCATGGACAGAGGAGCCTGGTGGGCTACAGTCCATGGGGCTGCAAAGAGCTAGCCATGACTGAGTGTGCACACACACACACATTCACACACATATATATATACGGGAAAGTGACTTCCTTAGGTTTTTGGCTCAGTGATTCCTACAGTGGAAATCAGGTAGAGTCCCCCCACTGCACAGGGTTTTTTTTTCCCACCCATCAATGTGAATATACAATCCTACCCCAGGGGCTTAGCCTTCTCCTTCCCAGCCATCATTTGTTTAGAAGAGCCTGGATTTTTCCAAGACGAAAAATATTGATATTCTAAGAATTCAGATTCACAGAAAGAACAAGTATGGGCCCGAGGCTTGTCCTCCTGCCTAGGGGTGAAGAGTTAAAAATCACACACTCTTCACACATGGAAGATAAGCTTCAAGTGTCATGATTTGGGGCAAAGCCAACAGGTCTTGTTTTCAAAGAAATCCCTATGACACTCGTCTTCAACTTTGAATTGAGCAAGTTGCTAAACCTTGCTAGCCTTTAATTTCTAAGTCTTTAAAAAGGCAATAAGACTTGTTGGTCTTCAGGATTGTTGGGAAAAGGAACTAAGCCTCCTTGGCAAAGTGGGTAAGATGAAGCCTTGTCTACACTGGGTGGTTCTATTCACCTTTCCTCATAAATGCCTCACTTCATCATGAAGAATGAGAAGAGCTTTAGAACAGAGTGAAGAGGTTAAAGTTGTTATAGGCCTGGTTGTTGTGAACCCATGTCCAATACACATTGCCAATGGTCATTGAAAGAATATCTCTATTTTTCCACACTCTTCTCCTTCCCCCAACTCTTCATGGTTTATGAACTTTTTGCACTTGTGTTAGGTGTTTGTGAAGAGAGAAAGAAAAAGGAAGCTAAATGGTCAATTCTTGATTTAGGAAACCTACTGTAGTCTTATCCAAAACTGACCTGGAGCTTCTAGAATCAGTCTGTGTTTTGGAACATGAGGTCCAAGTTGAAAGGGGAAACAAGTGCTAGAACCAATCTGATCTTACTCAGAGAACTACGACTCTTTCCTTTCTGTTGAAGCCCAGCTATCTGGCTATCTTCAAAAAGTATTATTCTAATCTACTTAAAGTGCTTCTCAGTCTCCCCCTAAACCCCTGTCCCATCCCATCCAGGCTGGCACATAACATTGAACAGAGTTCCATGTACTATACAGTAGGTTTTTGTTGGCTATACATCTTAAATATAGCTATATATATATATCACTGAGTCCCTTCACTGTTCACTTGAAACTATCACAACATTGTTAATTGGCTATACCCCAATACAAAATGTTTTTGGTGTTTAAAAAAAAAAAAGGTTTCCCAGGTGGCTTAGTGGTAAAGAACCCACATGCCCATGCAGGAGACTTGGGTTTGATCCCTGGATTGGGAAAATCTCCTGGAGGGGAAATGGCAACCCATTCCAGTATTCTTGCCTGGAAACTCCCATGGACAGAGGAGCCTGGTGGGCTACAGTCCATGGGGTTTGCAAAAAAGTTGGACATGACTGAGCGATTGAGCATGCACACACAATCTACTTAAATTTACCCAAGTATGGATTCCTTGTCTCTTTATAGAATCATTTAAATCATTGGAAATATTTTTTTTCATTTATTTATTTTATTTATTTATTTTTTCATTTATTTTTATTAGTTGGAGGCTAATTACTTTACAATATTGTAGTGGTTTTTGTCATACATTGACTTGAATTAGCCATGGATTTACATGTATTCCCCATCCCGATCCCCCCTCCCACCTCCCTCTCTACCCGCTCCCTCTGGGAAATATTTTAAGTGTTTTTTTTTTTTAAGCATAGAGTTGATCCAACAAAATGGAGTGCCAGAACCATGGTTGTATATTGACCCTGGCAAGAGATATTTGCTCAAAATGTGCTGATGTTTGGAAATCTCCATTCTGGTTTGGAAACCCAGCTCCCTGTTTTTCAGTCAGGGTGCTACCAGTTCATTTCAAGTACGCTGCGATCTCAAGAGTTTCCTTTACTCCAGCGTGTGTAAACCAGTGCCAGACGTATATCAACACGTAAATTCAGATTTCTTTCTCTCTTTGCCATTTTTACTTTTGTACAATGGAGAGAGAGGGGAAAAGTAGGAGAGATGATTTTAAAGAAAAGCCTTGAGGGGAAAGACTTTGGCCAGAAGTGGAATTTTCATGCTCCTTTGCATAAGCTTTAGGTATATGCCTATTGGAAAATCCAATGAAGATAAATGCCTGTAAAAGGCTTAAAAATTAGAGAAATTTTGGGAAAAGCTTTTCTATTACAGGGGCGCTGTGGTAGAAATGAGTTGTATCTTCTAGAGTAGTAATCAGCTGCATCTCCACATGGAATGGGAGTGCTGGAAAGGAACAGTACTTGGAGTGGAAACACCTGGACTGGAGTTCTGGCTTTGCTGACTTCTAGGGGTGCCTTTCCAGGCAAGTCTCTGGCTGCTTCTTTGTTTATAAATGATTGCATCTTCCTAAATGACCTTTAATATCATTTCTAGCTCAGAAGACTCTAGGACCCTAACTGAGGTTTTCTCCAAACTCCATGAATAGGGCCTTTTGAGTTCTCTGCTTTGTGATTCTGAATGGTCTCACTTCAGCTTGACCACTGTGTGGAAAGAGAAGAAAGCTCTGGAAAGGAACTCTGGGTAGTTAACTGTGATACCATCTGGCACAAAGAATAGCTGTACTACCAGCATTTCTGCTTCCTAAAAAAAATAAGACGTGTGGAAGTGGACAAAGGCAGAATAAGGGCGGGAGCCTCTGGAATGTTCACTTTATTTAGCTCCCCATGATTGGCAGCCAGCCCTGACATTAACACCCAGCGCATCTATGTTGCCATTCAAAACAGTTGTTGCAACTGCTCAACAGAGAACTGTGAGCCTGTGGAGCCCTGCCTTCTCTCTCTCCTAGCAGCTGGGGAGGATGTTCATACAACTTGCTTTGAGGAGTATTAGTGGTTAGAATCAAGGTCTGATGACAGTCGGTAGAATTTCTCTAACTCCTTATGTGGTCTCATTTTAAGAAAAATGCTTTCCTCCTTCTGATCTATATAGTCTCTACATGTTGCCCAATAGATCATAACCTCAACACCAAGATATGACCACATTTTGGAAATGGATCTTGTAAGAAACATACCACTAAGTAGCCAAAGAGGGGTGAGAGATAGGAAATACATACATCACATAGGGAAATAAACCTGGAGAAGCAAAGTAACCTTTGCGACTGGTCTAGATTGTTATGTTGCACTGCACCTCTTCTGGGGCTCAGCTAAATGTTTCAGAAGAGTGAAAGCATTGTTGACAATGAAAACCTACAGTAAGGAATCGGGATAAGGCAATTTTGTTCTCTAGTTCTCAGAGAAGAAAAGAATCCACGGCACACCAGGAAAATAATTTTGGAAACTCACTTAATTGTGAAGGTGATGCTGAGCCAGCTTGTGGCTAGAGACAAAGGAATTACTGTTCGCTTCCCATAAATGCTTTCCCATATGTATAGTCAGGCTGATCCTAGCAGGTGACTTCAGAGATGTGGAAATATTTAACCACCAATGAATAAATCTTGAAAATGCTTAAAAAAAATGCAAAGTGTAACCTTTAAAATAAAATTGTGGCTGTTACATTTTGAGACTGAAAGCTCAAAAAGTAGAGCTTGTTTATACCAACCACAAAGGCCAAGGACCTGTGGTTTTATTGGATTTCTCATCCCAAGAAAATATTTACACTTGGAGGAGACGATGTGTTTTTAACTATAAAAGCCATACATAGAATATTTGTGGAGAATGTTGCAAATAAAAATGTTTTTTTTCCCCCTTAGCTTGGCAAAATTGACAGTTCTGCTTAAGGCATCAAAAAATGGGTAAAATAAAGAATCGTGCTCCTTTTAAATGGGTGAAGCTTTAAAATTCTTAGTGGGGACGTATGTGGGTGATTGCCCTGAAGGAAAAAAGATCTTTGGTGAGAGTCCTGCTTTTTACTACCACAAAATTCCAGTCACTAGAATTTTTGGAAGCTCAGATAACATGAGAGGGAGAGAAAAGAAAACAAGACAGAATAAGAAAAGAAGTGTAGGCATAGCTCAACAGACCACAGGCAAAGTGGAATAAATGAACATCGTAGGGAAATTAAGGCAATTTTGGGGAATTTAACAATGTTTGCCATTCAATCATTGACAATCCAATTAAAAAGAAACTATTAAAACAATTATTAATTTAGGGATCAGTTGGTTTGGGGAAAGAAAAATATCCCAGACTAAATGTTTGCCTTTTGCATTAGCAATTATGCCATAAAGTGAGGCATTTTAAACAGAAGCTTCCAGGCTTCTAAATAACAGAGGCAGACATAAAACAAAAGCTGTGAACTGGAGAAAGTGATCCAGAAATGATGCGGCAGCACATGCTGGTATTTTGTCCTAACAAAAGTGATATCCAAACACATGAAAATAGAAGGGGCCAGGCCTCAGCCTTAATAGTCCCTGTTGCTTTTCTCACTTTTATAGTTTCTGAATGCCTCTCTAAAGAACATAAGGCCAACCCCATGAGAACTACATAAAGAACTTCTTAAACTGTATTATTGGATTGATATTTAATTGTAGAAAATGTAGCAAATATTGCTTGGAGCATAGGTGAGTGATCCAGAGAATTCAGTGGGGTTTTTTTTTTTTTTATTACCCTGATGTGAATTAAAAAAAATCACTGATTAAAAAATATCACTGATGTGATCGCATACACATACACCTGATCCAGTTCCTGGCACAGAGCTCCTAAAGCCCTTGTAATTTCCTGAGTTTCAGGAGCATCTTTTATTCTAAAGGGATGACTCTTGAGGGGCTTCTGGGTGGGGGTTGATCATAAGAAAGACCCAATCATGAGTAGCAGCTTGGAATTTTCAGCCTCACCTCCCATTCTCTGGAGAGGAAATGGCCTGGAAGTGGAGATAATAATTGATCATGCTGGTGAGATGAAGCTTTCATAGAATCCCAACAAGTTTGGGGGCTTCCCTGGTGGCTCAGAAAATAAAGAATCTGCCCGCAATGCGGGAGACCCAGGTTTAATCCCTGGGGTGGGAAGATCCCCTGGAGAAGGGAATGGCAATCCACTCCAGTATTCTTGTTCGGAGAATTCTGTGGACAGAGATGCCTGGTGGGCTACGTACGGTCCATGAGGTCACACAGACTCAGACATGACTGAGCAACTAACATGAAGTTTGGAGAGCTTCCAGGTTGGTGAGCACGTCCAAGCTGGGGTGGCGACACCCCAAACTCCATGGGGACAGAAACTCCTGTACTCAAGACCCTTCTGGACCTCACTCACTCTACTTATCTGTTCATCTGGCTGCTCATCTCTACCTTGATCAGACTCTTTATTGTGGAGTACACTGACATAAAGAAAGTTTCTTTGAGTCTGTCACCTGCCCTAATAAACAATCAAATGCAAGGAAGGGGGTGTGGGAACCCCAACTTAGGAGTATGGGTAACAACTTGGGGCTTGCAACTGGCCTCTGAAGTGGAGGTGGTCGGTGGGACTGAGCACTTGACTCATGGGGTCTGACGTTAACTGTAACTGTAGGCAGATTGTCAGAACTGATTCATGTTGGCAGACACCCAGCTGCCATCAGAGAATTAGTCAATGAGGGAAAACCTCACTTCTGATGTCAGAAGTCTTGTAAGAATCAAGCAAAAGTGCATTTTTCCTAGACAAGTGAGACCTTCATTTTCACAGTGTTTGCCGGACTACACAGGGAATTGATTGGAATAACAAGTGGCAAAGGCCACAAGTCCAGTGAGAGAGGGGCACTTAAGGTCCCATGCTAACTGGAGTTAGGAGAGGACATTTTTCCATATGCCCTCGTGACTTCTGTTCTGGCTCAATTCTTTGGTTGAATTTGTATAAACAAGAGCAGGTACTTGTAAAAGTGGGAGAATCTGTTTCAGAGAGGCCGTGACTAATGAGAGAAGCCATTCATTCACAAGTGTGAGCCGTGGAAACAAAATGCTCCTATGCATCTCATAATTGTGTATCTTCACACTTTCTTTAAGTCTGGAGGCTGGCCCCACCTCTCAGCCCCCTCCCACTGCCAAGTTAAATTGACAGAGGGAATTAGCTTCTTTAATATATTATATCTGAAAAGATCCCTGCCCAACCCAGCTTGTGGCTATCAGCTTGGCCTTCTGAATGTCAAACTGTTACCTTTTCTTTCTTTAACGTTTTATTTTGAAATAGTTGTTAAGATCCATAGGAAGTTGCTCAGAGATGGACAGGTCAGTCCTGTGCCCCCTTCACCAAGCATCCTCCAATGTTAATGTCTTACATCAGACATTATGGTACAATATTAAAACTAGGGAACTGACATTGTACAAATTCCATGTCACCAGGTAACAGACGTGCGCTTCCCGAGTATGCGTGTAACTCTGTGCAGTGAACACCACCGTAATTAGCTACTTTACCTTTACCCCAAGGATCCCATCTGCTATCCTGTTATAGCCAGCCTCCCATCCCTAATCCCAGGCAGCTCCTAGTCTGTACTGCATTTTATAATTGTTATTTCACAGATGTGAAATAAGAATGGAATCATATACTATTCAAATTGCTACCTTGAATACCTAGCAATGTGTTACCCATGATTGTTCTTGATGAAGCATCAGCTGTGGGCCTGGCAGTTTCCTTAGTGCTTCACATATGTTGTCTCACAAATGCTCTCCCCCCACAACAGGGTTAAACTAAGAACCATCACTAGTCTACAGATGAGGACAGTGTTATTCAGAGAGGTAAGTGCATCCAAGCCTACACACCTATGAAACAGCCACGCCATCCTCACATGGGTCCCTTTGGTTGACACCCAAACTCACATACCTCTGCTACTCACTGTTCTAGAAAAGAGGGGTCTGCTGTGGTTTGAAAATACTCAATACTCCAATTTCCTTCCCAGTAAAAACCACCAAAGGGAAAGCTAATAAGCATCTTCCTTATTGTCAGAGGTAAAATTATTGTTTGGGCCTGGGTTTAAAATGTATGAAAATAATGGCCTAAGACAGAGTTACACAAATTTCGGACCTTTGGATACCACTTTTAACACTATTTCATTGATTTGCTGTAGCTTTGTGATTCTTGAGTTATCACTTAATTTATATGGACGCTTTTTTTTTTTACTTAAAATTTTTATTAAGTTTAAAATTTATAAAGAAAACCTTATATCATGGTTGTATATAGAAAACTAGTGCCATGTGTTATAAGGAGCATCATGTAGAAGGCAGCTAGAAAAATATGTATTGAAAGCATGGTGATCTAAGTTTTAGCTCCCTCCTTTTTCAGATTTCCTCTCTTCCAGCCCCTCTTCTCCCTCAAGCTCTCTCCCACCAAGCTGCAAGGACACAGAGGATTTTTGCTTGTTTTCCGAGGAGGGTCCTCAGGGTAAACAACTTGAGGAATGAATAGCATTATGTTTCACTTCTGTCTTTCACAGTTTGAATCCTCCCCAGTTCCCACCTGGAGAAGGAAATGGCAACCCACTCCAGTGTTCTTGCCTGGAGAATCCCAGGGACGGCGGAGCCTGGCGGGCTGCCGTCTATGGGGTCACACAGAGTCGGACACGACTGAAGCGACTTAGCAGCAGTAGCAGCAGCAGCTTCCACCCACTTTTGCATCATCTTCAGTTTCCTTAAAAAGTTGTCTCTGGTATTGTGTTAAGACGTTGCAATTGGAATTTGCAAAAGGATAATTCTGACAAATGCTACTCTGGCATGATCAGAAAGGAAGCTAGAATTTTTGTTTTATCACAGTTAGAAATAGACTTTTGTGTTTTTGCTTGCTGGTTTGTGTGTATATTGTTTGTTTCTTCCATGAATCTCTAAGTACAGAAAATGAATGTTATAAAAAGGGGTCCCCAGAAAAAATTCTCATTTGTCACAAGCTCCTTCTCACTGACCTTAACTGTTTTGGCATGTTTTAACAGCCTCACCTTGATTTCAAGAGTATTATAAATATATTGCTCATAGTTTATGCATTTTGATTATATATGAAGGCTACAATGCAAGAAATCATTAGTCAGAATGAAACAACATAAAACACAGGAAATGAGAATAGAATAATAAGATTTTATAATAATTTAAAATGCACAGAGTACATTTTAGCCCTAAATGTTATGAACAGAAATGTAAGTTGAGGGCTGGTATTGCCCAAGGAAGGGGATCCCAAATAAAAGGAATGTGGATGCTGTATAATGTTGCCTTCTGGAAGGCAGTGAGGAGGGCTCCCTGACTTATTAGAGACTGAGATGCCCCATACTGTTAGTATACCACACTGGCTGGTGGATCTTTGTGCCAGCTACTCTAAGACCCTGAAGTTTCACAGACAACTTTTTGGATGGAGTTCTCTAAGGAGTAGCCTTACTGTCTGCTCCTTGAACCTAAATCCTAAACCCACTTCAGCCAATGGTACCAGAGGACCTCTTCCTTTCTCCCTTGGTGACCTCATAGGCAAACAAAGCAAAAGTGTCAGCTTGTATTCTTTCCTCCTCCGTATCCATCTCCTTTCTCTATTCTGAATCTATAAGGCATGAGGGTGGGGTTTGGGGTGAGTGTGTGTGTGTAAGTCACTCAGTTGTGTCCAACTCTTTGTGATTTCATGAACTGTAGCCCGCCAGGCTCCTCTGTCCATGGGATTTTCCAGGCAAGAATACTGGAGCGGGTTGCCATTCCCTTCTCCAGAATAATACACCAAGGGAAACTACAAGTAACTCTCTCCTTACTTTTTGATTCTTCTCTGAGTAACGTGGGATCAAAATTGGATGCTGTTACAATAAAGTTGGGAGCTTTAATTACTAGATTGAAAGATGATTCAAACCCTGATGGCATATTTAGGAACTGATTTGGTTGGACTGGTTCACTGCTTTCCGCATAGGGTTTAGCATGGTTCATGGCTCACTGTAAATAATGACTCTACATTTGGTGAAGAGTCATTGAGTTTAGGGGAAAATTACACCAAATGAGCTTTGGTATATTAGCTTGTCTGGTTAAGGCAATTCCTGCTCTCAGAAAAGTTATAAATTGATGGAGAAGCCAGGCAGCTAAACACATTTTACAATGAAATAACCATGAGTGTTATGAGTAAGAGGTGCACAAAGTATAAGGAACACAGGGCAGGCAGACCTAGCTTGTTCTGGGGAATGTAAATTTCAACTTGCCAATTGAAGAGGAGCAAGAGGTGGTTTTCATATAAAGGGAGAAAAAGTTCCAGCAGAGAAAGCATTGTTTTCCAAGAATCACTGTGGAGAAAGAGCAAGAAGCATGGTAGATTTGGAAAGCTGAACAAAGTTAAAAGAGCTTATGTGTGGAACAGTGATGTAACTGAATGGGAAAGGGAGGTGGGGAGAGGTCATGTGGGCTTTGCATAGATCAACAAGTTTGTACTTCTGGGGCAGAGCACAATCTCTGAACAATTAATGTTTTAGAAAGATGGCTCAGGCCACAGTAGAATCTGTTGGTAGGGAGCCCATTTGGAGGTTTCCAGGCTAGAGAGGATTTCCACTGACTTTGCACAAAGAGACTGGAGGGATGAAGGGAATTTGACACATGTCAGACATGTCAAGGCATTAGAGTCAACAATGTTTGGATGTGAGCAGCATGTGACAGAAAGGAGGAGGACAAGAGGAAAGAATAGTGTCCAGGCTCTGCAGAGGTGCTTGGTTGAGGATCCAAGAGAGAGGTCTGGGCAGGTTCCTTTTGACCATCCTTCACATGCCACAGAGAAAGCTGTGCTTGCTCTCCAGCATAGCTTGTCTAAAATAACTTGATGATTACTGAAATTGTTGTTTCCACTCTGATTTTACATTTTATTTGGCTACATTCCACCCTTTGATGCCTCCTTTCCAGACTGTGGGCCTCCAATGCATCATTCTTTTCACTTTAGGAAGAAAATCCTTTTGAAGTTCCAAACCAATCCCTGAAGCAAGACAAACAATCAAAGATGCTCTCAAACGTGCAAACACTCATGGGATTTAGGTGGATTAGCTACAGTCTCATCCTGAGGCATACGGCACACCTGTGCATTGCCACAGACAGTTTAGAAATAAAGCCTGTTCGTGATCATGAGGCTTCCCAGGTGGCTCAGTGGTAAAGTTATCCATCTGCCAATGCAGGAAATGCAGGAGACACAGGTTCGCTTCCTTGGTCAGAAAGATCCTCTGGAGGAGGAAATGGTTACCCACTCCAGTATTCTTGCCTGGAGAATCCCATGGACAGAGGAGCCTGGTGGGTATAGTCCATGGGGTCACAGAGTCGAACACGATTGAGCACACACTGCATGCACACACGCATGTGATCTTGAGCATGGCCTTACAACCCGAATGTTCTCTTTCTGGTACTTAACGCCAGGGCCAAGGCTGAGAGCGAGCACCTCCTTGAATTTTGCATCCTGGGCACTTCACTTGCTTCATGCTAATTTCAGCTTTAACACGTCTCCAAATAGTCCCTAAGAAGGTAAGTGGGGTTTAGATTATTTTGATGGAGGGGTGTTTTTAGGAAGATAATCTGACTGGCTAAATCCAAGCTGGTGGAATAACAATTCTGTTGAATTTAAATCATGTTGATGGAAAGACAGACTCCTTGGCAGCTGGGCTATGAATGATGTCCCGAGAAGCGCTGCTAATAGAATCTGACACCACAGCTGTGGGTGTGCGCTGGAAGGCTCCCAAAAGGCCTTCTAAGAGCTCTGCCTCTACTGACTGCCTTTTGTTCTTAGTGCTTCTAAGCTCAGTGGTTGAGCTCTGAGTGATATTGAGTGGTTCCTGTGATTACTTCTATGCCATTGCTAGCACCAGCCTGTCAACACCTTGACGGACAGACCATTTTTTTTTTTATTTGTTTTGAAAATTACTCAATAGTAAATCCTTAATTATATAGCAGTATGGCTTTTTGAAATATTGAGTGATACACTGCTGTTGTTTTATATTGCTTTCATGCTAAAACTTATGGCGTGTATGGCCTTCAATAAATAAATGCAAATGATGTAACTGAATCCCATTTGAGCCTGCCATTAATTATCTCAGATCTCTTCACTGCAGCACTGGTGATACGGGCCAACATTAAAGACAGGTGGAAAAAAATATCCAGCAAAGTTCCTTTATTTGGAGGGGATTTATGATATATAAGAGGCACAAATGAATCATGTATATAATTAAGGACATTATATATATATCATGTCCCTGTATATAGGGACTTTCATGTCCCTATGTCTATATTAACTTATACACATCTATATAAATCCACATGTGTGGATAGACATAAACATGAAAATAAATATTATAGATATGGACACATATGCATATATAGATACAGATACATGTATACACAGTGCAAGTATATACACATACTGCACATGAATCTTTTGGTTGCAAGTAACAGGAAACTCAACCCAATAGCCTAAAGCATAAAGGGAATTTTTTAGTTCTCAAAGGTTCAGTTTCTTCCATCTTTCCTCCAGATCCCAAAGCTAGCCCTCTTTATGTTGTTGAAATGGTTGCCAAGGCCTTCCAAATTAGCAGGAAGAGCATGTCTTTTTAGATAGCTTCTATGAAAGAGTGAAAAGCGTCTTTCTCAGGAACCCTAACATACATTTTCTTATGTCTCAGTGTTTGATTGGATTTCAAGCCCAACTCAGATCTAATCCCTGTAACCAATGAGATGTGAAGATGGCCTTAAATTAATCCCTGGAAATGGTGGGTTGTTGGGTGGGGTGCAGCGTCAGTGTCTCCACAAGCAGATTGGCTGCATAGGGGAAAGGCAGATACCCACAGGAAAATCAGACTCAGTTACTGAGAGAACCCTGAGAACTGGCTGAGTTCTAGGTGGCCCAGATCAACAAACTGCCTCAACTGCAGGCACACACACACACACACACACACACACACACACACACACACACACACATCATAGTTGTCAGAATCTTCACAATTGAAGATTTCTTTTATAACTGATTTGCTTTCTGTACTTCATGTTTTGACAGATTCTATCTGTGAAGAAACTGAGAGCATTGTTATAACTAATTCATTTTTGCATTTTCATGCATGAGAAGCTGGTATTACCACAATGAGTTTATGCAATTCCAGCCTAAAGCAATAAAATGGATGTTTTAGATAGCCTGAGAGACTCGCTAGAAAGTAAATGTACAATTGCAATTAGACATACTGAAATATTAAAATAGCTTGCTGACTCTCAGGAGTCCAGGGCCCTGTTTAGGATGCACTTTTGTAAAATATGCACCCTTGGATCAAGATTTGAGGAGCTCTTTCTTGGCAAAGGCAGAAAATCAAGGCATAATCCACTGCACACACAACTGCACGTACGATTGCCCTGTGGTGTGTCTCATTCCACCCTGTCCCCCTTCACTTTCTGTCTCACCATCTTTTTCCTCCCTTGATAGGATATCACAACAGGATGCCCTGCTGGAAAAGAGTATTTTGAAGTCACCAAACTTTTTCCTTGGGCTTTTTTTGTTGTTGGTGTTGTTTAAAACATCGTCATTATTCAGTATTCAGAGATTGTATTTATCAGTTTGTGTCTGATCTCAGTGGTTTAGCAAACATTTATTTCTAATTCACACCATAGTGCAAAGTGGGTTGCTTGTGGGGTTGGTATTGGGACCTGCTTCACTTGGTGATACAGGGAACTAGGCGTCTTCTATTGAAGGAATACCTAGGACACTGAAGTTTTCCAGTGGAGCCTCTATATCCGGTGGCTGGATGAAGGATGATAATGACATATGGATAAACTTGGATGGTTGTTTGGGCAGATTTCTTCCACCTAGCTTGGAAGCGATGCATGTTCTTTCTGCCCACATTCCACTGGCCAGGACGTGGTCATATAGCCACGTTTAACTGCAACGGAGCTGACAAATGTGGTCTAATTGTGTGCCCAGATGAAAAAGGAACCAGGATTCAGCTAACCCATAGCAATCTCTGCTGCAGAGAGAAAAATGCTTATGTAGACCCTCACTTTTCTCCTGACAAAGCTATACAGGAACATGGTGAATGCCAGGGTTTTTGAATCTTGCTCTTTCAGTTTGGGAGGGTCAAAGTCTGACTGATGGTGCTGAATCTCTACTGAGTAACAGCTTGTCAGCAAAGAAGAGTTTCTGTTGAGATATACTTTTACCTCAGGGGGTACAGCATTTATAGTCTTTGAGCACTCCAGGATTTCTAGAAAGAGCCTGGCTGCAACTGTTTACAATAGCCCGGACATGGAAGCAACCTAGATGTAAATTGGCAGATGCATGGATAAGAAAGCTGTGGTATATATACACAATGGAATATTACTTAGCCATTAAAAAGAATACATTTGAGTCAGTTCTAATGAGGTGGATGAAACTGGAGCCTATTATACAGAGTGAAGTAAGTCAGAAAGAAAAACACCAATACAGTATACTAATGCATATATATGGAATTTAGAAAGATGGTAACAATGGCTCTATATGTGAGACAGCAAAAGAGATGATAGAATAGTCTTTTGGACTCTGTGGGAGAAGGCGAGGGTGGGATGATCTGAGAGAACAGCATTGAAACATGTATATTATCATATGTGAAACAGATCACCAGCCCAGGTTGGATGCATGAGACAGGGTGCTCAGGGCTGGTGCACTGGGATGACCCTGAGGGATGGGATGGAGAGGGAGGTGGGAGGGGGGGTTCAGGATGGGGAACACATGTACACCCATGGCTGATTCATGTCAATATATGACAAAATCACTACAATATTGTAAAGTAAGTAGCCTCCAATTAAAATAAATACATTAATTACAAAAAAAAAGAAAAGAAAAAGAAAGAACACGGCTGCAGCCAAACCCATAATGCAAGTCATATATTCAATTCCCTTCAGTTTTGAATGTGGACAGAGGTCAGTGGCCTGTCCTGAATGGCAGGATTTGGTGTGCTGTCCTGAAGCAGGACGCTGGGAAGGTGGTAGGATCTTAAAGGGATTATTGTGTGGTTTTGAAAGTGAGTTGAACCTGAGGGTTCAGATGTACACCCTTAAAGGGTTCCTATGTCTCAAAAGCTGAGAGTTAGTGGACTGCAGGGGGCAATGGCAGGTGTAGAGACTAGATAGTGGACGAATTAGCATGAACTAGTAGGGATTAAAATTGGGAAGTGGGAGGATGGGGACATCAAGCATTTAAAACATCGTCTTCAAAAGACCTGAATTTTCTTATTTGGCCCTAAAATGGAGTGGAGGGGACTCAATAACAAATTAAATTACCAGACAGTCTTGCTAGATGGGGCCATGAAATCAGAGTTCTTTTGTATAAAGAAAACTAAGAAATAACTTTTTTTCTTACTGAAGATGGGGGCTGCAAATTCACAGGTCTTCTAGCCAAGAGGGTTTTAGTGTGGGGAGTGTTAGTGGAATGAGCTCTCTCTAAGGCTAGAACAGAGAGACTGTGGGAAGCAAAGGGAGGTATTGGAGATGGTGCCGGTGGAGCAAAGGTACCCCTGGGGCCTGAAGACCCTTTGGGGGGCCCATACTTATCCTGAGACATGATTTGTCTTTTCCACTCTCATCTTTCTTTCCTCCATGAGTGTACAGAGGAGTTTTCCAGAGGCAACGGATCAAATGAAAGCAGATATAAACATCCAGCTGTCTTCTCTTAAGCCAGGAATAAAAGAGATTTGCAAAGATGCAAAACACTCTTCTCACTAAATATTCTTTGTTTATGATTATATGATTACTTTTCATAAAATATTTATGCTCACATGCTTTTTATTGCTATTTAGTTGAATTCATCAGTAAATATTTTAAAAATCTCAGTGTTAATTTCAAATAGAATAAATGTTGGTAAATACAAATCATATTTTAAAAAAGCTCTTTAGGGCTTCAGTTCTTTTTAAGGATGTAAAGAGGTCCTGACACCAAGATGCTTACGAATGCTAGATTGCAGAATGCCACCAGAGCTGAGAAAAATTAGATCCTGCCATTTGTGGTCTAATAATTTCAGAGAATGTGAAGCACTGAGAAGGTAGATTTTTCTTTCTGGAGAAAAATCATTGGAAGCTAGGGGTTATGGTGTAGATGTCCATTGGTGGGATAAGGAAATGTTAGTAACACTTCACACAGCAATTTGTAAACCTAAAAAATTACAATACTGCCATCTAGTGTTCCATAGTGAAAATATTTTAATATTTATTTATTTTTCATTCAGTTTATGATTGCTTCAGAACTGAAAGACTAGAGGGACTTTAATATCATGCCTTGTGTTTTTTATGTTATGTCACCAAACACATACCCTTTAAATGTCTTCCCTCATTTCCTTTGATAGTTAACCTCTTCTTTTTTCCTAGGATTAGGATTACTAGAGAGGGTAGGATTTCAACCTAGCTATACTTTGATCCAATCTTATGTTCCTGTCTTACACAGTGTAGGATGTATTATTACTGTCTTAGAGGAACTGGGGGCTTCCCTGGTGATTCAGATGGTAAAGAATCTGCCTGCAATGCGGAGACCCAGGTTTGATCCCTGGTTTGGGAAGATCTCCTGGAGAAGGGAATGGCTACCTACTCCAGTATTCTTGCCTGGAGAATCCCATGTATAGAGGAGCCTGGCGGCCTACAGTACTTGGGGTGGCAAAGAGTCAGACATAACTGTGCGACTAACACACTTGAACTGAAGAAATAACTTTCCTCACTTTGATTTTTCCTAACTCCTCTCTCCCCAGGCATTAAAAAAGTCAACTTAATTTTGGATCAGTTTTAGATGTATAGGAAAGGTGCATAGATAGTGGAGAATGTCCCTGTGTACCCTCCACCCGGCTTCCCCTATAGTCAGCATCCTCATGACTATGGTCCACACGCTGTGTCTGGCACAGTGGATGAGAAGGTCCACATGAGGCACGCGACTGAAATTTCAGAAAGAGAAGGTCGGGGAGCAATGAGAGTGAGCTGAGGCACGAAACGGGTGACATATGAAAGATGAGGCTTGGCTTGTCATCAGACTTCTCAATTGCCACACCAGAAGCTAGAAAGCCATAAACCAATGCTTTCAAAATTCTGAGTGAAAATTATCTGTGTCATAAAATTCCAGAGTAGCCAAACTACATATCAAGTGTGACATTAGAATAAAGATAATTGTAGAACTATGGGATTTCAAAAAATATGCCTCCTATGCCCTTTGTTGGAGAAGGAAATGGCAACCCACTCCAGTGTTCTTGCCTGGAGAATCCCAGGGACAGAGGAGCCTGGTGGGCTGCTGTCCATGGGGTCGCACAGAGTCGGACACAACTGAAGTGACTTAGCAGCAGCAGCATGCCCTTTGTATCAGAGAGTTATTCAAGGGCTTGCTTCTCTAAAAAGGGAAAAGAAACAAAGAGGGAGAAATCCTAGAGCTGATGCAGGAGGCTGCAGACCAGGTACATCTGTGGCTGCCTGAGAAATATACAGTGCAGCGTGGAGCAGGAAAACAGAAATGTCTGAACATAGATTCATAGCCCAGGCAGACTGTGTGGGGATAAGTTAGTGACAAGCATACAGGAAATTAAATATTAAAACCAGACAGTTGATGAACCCTAGAGAAAATAAAAAGCTTCACATAAGTGTGGTATGCTACATGGTTTAGCTTTGAGCCATACTTGGTCAAATTCATGTAAATAGTGAATATTTATTTAAACAGAAATAGTAATCTAACCACACTGTGGGGAACGGAGGAAGGGGAGAGAAAGGGAGAACACACACATGCTGGGATCTTCCACCCTTCTATCCAGAAGTCAGTAGTTACTATGGAAAATTGAAAAACAAATTGAGAAGCACCAGTATCAGCCTATTGCTTAGACATACATACCTATACCGAGCAGGCTTCAGTCGTGTCCAACTCTTTGGACCCTATGGGGTGTAGCCCTCCATGCTCTTCTGTCCATGGGATTCTCCAGGCTAGAATACTGGAGTGGGTTGCCATGCTTCCTTCAGGGGATCATTCACTCCCAGGGATCAGACCTGCCTTTCTTATGCCTCCTGCATTGGCAGGCAGCTTCTTTACCACTAGCGCCACCTGGGAAGCAACATGAAAATAAAAACCAGCAGAAACAGCTGAGGATAGTTACCTCTAGGGCATGGGGATAAGGAATTGGGAGGAATTGGTCAAGGGAAAGTTCTAGGAGGATTAAAGAAAGAAAGTGAAGTTGCTCAGTCGTGTCCGACTCTTTGTGACCCCAAGGACTGTAGCCTACCAGGTTCCTCCGTCCATGGCATTCTCCAGGCAAGAGTACCAGAGTGGGTTGACATTTCCTTCTCCAGGGGATCTTCCAAACTCGGGGATCGAACCTGGGTCTCCTGCATTGCAGGCAGACGCTTTACTATCTGAGCCACCAGGGAAGCCCAAAGTGAAAGTGAAAGTCACTCAGTCCTGTCTGACTCTTTGTGACCCCATGGACTATACAGTCCATGGAATTCTCTAGGCCAGAATATTGGAGTGGGTAGCCTTTCCCTTCTCCAGGGGATCTTCCCAACCCAGGGATCAAACCCAGGTCTCTCACATTGCAGGCAGATTCTTTACCAGCTGAGCCACAAGGGTTTACGTGACTTTTAAAAGCAATGTCCATATATTTCATAAGATTAGAAGGACGGGTGCCCTGCAGGGACTAGGTCTGTGCCCAGGCTGGCCCAACTCTGTTAAGAATCAGGGTGTGTCCGGGGAAGAAACTATAGACACTCCCCCTGAACACAGTGACTTGGCTTCCTATCCAGGCTGTGGCCATTCAAGCAGAGTCGTTTAATCAGGCTCCCTTCTTATTTGCATATTCACTCACTATCCGAGACTTCAGCCGGGGTGAGAGTTCACTTACTGTTTGCGCAACTGCGGGCCTCTGCCTGAAAGGTGCCGCTCCGATGCCCGAGTGTCCGGGTCCGCTGTCTCTGAAACACATGGCTTTCCCTGCAGGATTTGGATGGGGGGCAGCCACCTCAGCTTATCAAGTGGAAGGTAGGAGAAACTCCTTGCCCTCCTCTAGGGCTGGGCTGGATGCCTTGTCATGGATTCTGTATGTCTGCGGAAGAAGGTGGGGATGAGGAGGCAAAGGAAAAAAAAAAAAACAAAGAAGGAAAAGCACTGTGCCTGCGTGCTAAGTCGCTCAGTCGTGTCCGACTCTGTGCGACCCCATGGACTGTAGCCCGCCAGCTCCTCTGTCCATGGGGATTCTCCAGGCCAGAATACTGGAGTGGGTTGCCATGCCCTCCTCCAGAGGATCTTCGACTCAGGGATCAAACCTGCCGTCTCATAGGCCTCGTGCATTGGCAGGTGGGTTCTTACCACTAGCGCCACCTGGGAAGTCCCAGAAAAGCACTGAAGAGCCCATAATTGTGTAAATGAAACTACCCCTTTTCTTATAGAAGAGGCTCGCTTCCCATGTCCCTTTCCTTAGACACAAGGGTGGTGGTGGTGACCGGCTGAAGACCCAGCAACAGCTGTTATTTTTGGTCGGTTTCAGCTTATCTGAGACATCAGTGTACATTGAGCAAGTTGCTTTCATCATTTGTTTCTTAAACACATTGGCCATGACCTCCCTAAAAATGAAAACAGTTGCTCCTGTTGGTTGGAAAATACTAAGTACCTTCAAAGATTTTAAGAGACATCATTAAGGGATGTTCTTCAGTTGGGAGAGGTGCCCTGTTCTATTTCTATTAAGCACCAGCGCCGCCCCCCCCCCCCCCCTTTCCTGGGTGGCTGAGAAGTAAAGGGGAGCAACTGAGAGAGGTCAGACGATCCAGATGAAGTTGGTCTCCGTTCACCTCCCTGGAACTGCCAGGTAGAAGCCATCTTCCACAGGGACTGCTGGCTCAGATGGTAAAGAATCAGCGTGCCTTGTGGGAGACCCGGCTTTGATCCCTGGGTGGGAAGATCCCCTGGAGGAGTGCATGGCAACTGACTCCACTGTTCTTGCCTGGAGAATCCCATGGACAGAGGAGCCTGGCGGGGCTGCAGTGCATGGGGTCGCAGAGTTGGACATGACTGAGCAGCCAATACTTTCATGCTCTGATACAAGGCATGCTCCAAAGGTCTGGGAATGTCCAGTTTAGCAAGATCCCACATCACTTTTCTCTCTCTCTGTAGTACCGTCTTCATCTTTCCCAGATAATCTCCACTTGGTCAGCGTGGGTGACTTGACAGAGATGACCCTCTAGGAGTAAAAATGAGAGATATTGCATTGGCTAGTTTCCTTCTCGGAAGAGAGTTCAGACAGAACTGAGAGGGGATTGCAGAGTGCTGGAATGGAGTGACCAGAATCAGGTTCTAGAAGGAACATAGCATGGAGACTAGGAAATTAGGCTGTGGAGTCAGACTCCCTGGACCTGGGGTCCGCCTCTACCTTTTCCTAACTCTGTGTGACTTTGGGCAAGTTACTCGACTTCTCTGTGCCTTCTCATGTAAATGGGGATAATGATGGTATTATCAACCTTATATTGTTGCTGTGAGGTTTAAATAAGATGATATAAGTTAAACGCTGAAGGATTAGTAAGTGATTCCTGAATGGTACTTATGTTTAGATGGGTTCAGTCACAAAGGGTTTACTGAGAATGACTCACTTTAGAACTCTAGAGTAAACTTGGCTGAAATATGCAATCAGTTATCCAAGACAAGACAGTGGGTTTCAGTACCCAGCTCCAGATCCTGCTCACTCAGGTGCAGGGGGTAAGCATACGGCTCCCTTCTGGGCTTCTCTCTTCACAGGGCTTCCGCATGGCTAGCCCTTTTCTGTCTACACCCAGCTTGCTGCTGCCTTACTGTAAGCTCTTTATTTGTGATCCCTAGCCCACTATTGTGCTGTTCACTGTCTCATAACTGCTTTCAGAAGGGAAATTGATCTTCCTTTCTGTCAATGCACAGATGCCTTTTATATGTCCGCTTTCTTTTCTTTTCATACTGTTCATGGTGACCTGCCTCTTGAGAAACCTGTCTACAGATCAGGAAGCAACAGTTAGAACTGGACATGGAACAACAGACTGGTTCCAAATAGGAAAAGGAATATGTCAAGGCTGTATATTGTCACCCTGCTTATTTAACTTTTATGCAGAGTACATCATGAGAAACGCTGGGCTGGAAGAAGCACAAGCTGGAATCAAGATTGCCAGGAGAAATATCAATAACCTCAGATATAAAGATGACACCACCTTTATGGCAGAAAGTGAAGAAGAACTGAAGAGCCTCTTGATGAAAGTGAGAGAGGAGAGTGAAAAAGTTGGCTTAAAGCTCAACATTCAATATGGAATTTAGAAAGATGGTAACGATAACCCTATATGCAAAACAGAAAAAGAGACACAGATGTACAGAACAGACTTTTGGAATCTGTGGGAGAAGGCAAGGGTGGGATGTTTCGAGAGAACAGCATCGAAACATGTATATTATCTATAGTGAAACAGATCACCAGCCCAGGTTGGATGCATGAGACAAGTGCTCGGGCCTGGTGCACTGGGAAGACCCAGAGGGAGCGGGTAGAGAGGGAGGTGGGAGGCGGGGATCGGGATGGGGAATACATGTAAATCCATGGCTGATTCATGTCAATGTATGACAAAAACCATTACAATATTGTAAAGTAATTAGCCTCCAACTAATAAAAATAAATGGAAAAAAAAAGAAAGTTAAAAAAAAAAAAAAAGCTCAACATTCAGAAAACTTAGATCATGGCATCCGGTCCCATCACTTCATGGCAAATAGATGGGGAAACAGTGGCAACAGTGTCAGACTTTATTTTTTTGGGCTCTAAAATCACTGCAGATGGTGATTTCAGCCATGAAATTAAAAGACGCTTACTCCTTGGAAGGAAAGTTATGACCAGCCTAGACAGCATATTAAAAAGCAGAAACGTTACTTTGCCAACAAAGGTCCGTCTAGTCAAGGCTATGGTTTTTCCAGTGGTCATGTATGGATGTGAGAGTTGGACTATAAAGAAAGCTGAGCACCGAAGAGTTGATGCTTTTGAACTGTGGTGTTGGAGAAGACTCTTGAATGTCTCTTGGACAGCAAGGGGATCCAACCAGTCCATCCTAAAGGAAATCAGTCCTGAATATTCATTGGAAGGACTGATGTTGAAGCTGAAACTCCAATACTTTGGCCACCTGATGCAAAGAGCTAGACTCATTTGAAAGACCCTGATTCTGGGAAAGATTGAGGGCAGGAGGAGAAGGGGATGACAGAGGATGAGATGATTGGATGGCATCACCGACTCAATGGACATGAGTTTGGGTGGACTCCAGGAGTTGGTGATGGACAGGGAGGCCTGGTGTGCTGTGGTTTAGGGGGTCACAAAGAGTTGGACATGACTGAGCGACTGAACTGACTGACTTTCTTTTCTTACCTATCCTTTTATGCTGGGTTTGAATCCTAGCTCGAGCACTTACTAGCTGAGTGACTTTGGACAAATAACTTGTTTAAGTCTCAGGTTCCTTATTTGTAAAATTAAGAAAATGGTCATACCCACACTGTAGCTTTGTTCTGAGAATTAAAGAGGTCTGCATATATAACTGAAGCACAAGAATGCTGGTGCATGTGAAAGTGAAGTCGCTCAGTCGTGTCCGACTCTTAGCGACCCCATGGACTGCAGCCTACCAGGCTCCTCCGTCCATGGGATTTTCCAGGCAGAGTACTGGAGTGGGTTGCCATTTCCTTCTCCAGGGGATCTTCCCGACTCAGGGATCGAAGCCAGGTCTCCCGCATTGTAGACAGACGCTTTACCGTCTGAGCCACCAATGCCTGGTGCATAGTATCCACTAAATAAAAATAACACTACTATACTACTAGTAATGATGATGAATGTTATTCTTTCTCCTGGTTTGATTCTGTCCCACTACGTCATCTGCTCCATTTACTGGGAATGGTCCTTTCTTCTTTGGACCCTAAATAAGAATATACTCTGTTCTTGCTCATTCTTGTCCAGTTACTCGGAGTTACTGTTTAACTACCCCTTCTACCATTGTAGGGATCACACATGCAGGATGTCAACACATGGCTTTGTCAGATCAATGTGGCCTGGAATTTAAAAGCTGAAGTCACCTTGTCACTTTCTAATTTTGATAATCTTTGAACTTTTGAGCTTCCCTGGCCTCTGAAAGTTCACAGAATCTTTGGAAGTCATGGACACTTAGCAGAACTGAGGACTGAGCAGCAACTGTATTTATATATAAAAAAAAGATCTATCTTGGTCATTTATTCTAAAACATCATGATGTATCTTTTTATATTGATTTTCAAAACACATTGTCTGTGTAGGTATCTTTGTTTTCAGACACCCTCTCCTGAGTCTGGAGAGAGAGCTATCATACTCCATGGCCCCTGCCCTCCGCTACAGATCCATGCCCACCACCACCCAGAATCTGTGATATTTTGGCTCTGTTACTTGGAATGGAAGTCACTGTCAGGGTCTTTGCGAGCAGAGTGACCAGAAAGGGCAAAACAGGCCTTTCAGTCACTGGGCTTCCTAACGTGCTATTTGCTTGTGTATTTCATCAGACCTCTGGCTCTTTCTTCTTTCTGTCCTTGTCCATGTCTCATTCACCTTCATGCTGGCCACTTCCTTGGCTATGGTTTTTAAGAAGAGTTTAATGTTTATTATACCAGAGTTGGTTTCATGGTGCCTAGAGCTTTTCAGAGGAAAGCACCATATAAATCTAATAAATAAATAATAAGTGATATAAGCAGGAGGAAAATTATGTGTTTTAGGTGAGTTGTAAAGAACCCTGTAAAACCTGTAAAAATGTATTCGTTAGACAAAGAGGCAGGGAAGAAAATGAAGATAAACATCATTCGTACAGAAGTGAATCTCATGCAATATTTTAAAGCACGAAAAAAATCCCCATGACTTTTAACCCTTTATGAAACTCTTTGCCTGTGTCTCTGGCTGCAGGGAACATGAGGCACAAAACAGCAGATAGTTCAGGGCCATTGTTTACTTCCTTGGTAAGCCACAGCGGGCCTATGAAAATAACTTTTAGGACCTGATTGTACAGCTCTTATGAGCTTGTAACTCCCAGTAATTTCAGGGAAGGCTAAAGGGGTGAATGTTCTCTGCAAAAATCCTATGGGTCCTAAGTAAAGTCTAAAACTACTCCACTAAGGCCTCCTGGTAGAATCCAAGTTTGTGGTTTTTAAGGAGATAAAGCCCTCAGTTTTATGAATGTGATTACCAACCCTCCATGATGCACTGGATATCAGTGTAATGTTTGGAATATGATTTAACTTGGATTTTGACTTTATGTTGGCAGATATTGAGGCTGGCCTCAAAATTGGGCCTTCTATTTGCGTTGGTGTATCAAAGATGAACTCCTGTAGTTGAGAAACTTGGGGTTCTTTTGTGCTTACAAAAGTGGGAGAATGAACAAATTCTTTGCTTTTAGGTCCAATTTTAAGTGATTCTTTTTTTTTTTTTTTTTTTAAATTTATTTTTGACTGCTCTGGGTCTTCATTGCTGTGAGCAGGCTTTCTCTAGTTACAGTGAGCTGAGCGGGGGCTACTCTCTAGTTTGCAGTGCATGGGCTTTTCATTTCGGTGACTTCTCTTGTTGCAGAGCATGGCTCTATGGTACAGGGGCTTCAGTAGTTGCAGCTCTCAGACTCTAGAGTGGGGGCTCAGTAATTTCAATGCACCAGCTTAGTTGTTCCCAGGCCTGTGGGATCTTCCTGGAGCAGGAGTCAAACCCATGTTTCCTGCAATGGCAGGTGGATTCTTAAACACTGGTCCACCAGGGAAGGCCTATAGTGATTCTATCCAGGTTGTTTCTTCTCTGTACCTTTTAAAAACTGAATTCAATGATACAACCTGAGCTAGAGGCCCATTTTATCTACCTGCTGTAGATGTCAGCACAGGCCCCATATTTCTTTAGACCGCTTCCTGTTTGCTTCCTCCACTCAACCAGTTTTGCCTGTGTATCTGGCTTCCTAATTTCTACTAAACTCCTTGGAGCAAACATTTCAGCTGGGGATTTATCTTTTGGCTATCCTTGGTAGTCTTCTGGTACAGTGTTCACCAAACTGATCTGCCCTTTGTATGAACCATCTAAGAAAGGAGTGGAAGCAGACTTAAAAGCATGGACATTTATAAAAAGGAGGAAGAGGGGTAAGAATTTATCCATGAAATTTCTCATACCTTGAAGTTGAGGTGAGAGAAACTACCCTTATTTCTTTCCCCCAGTTTCAAATTTGAGATCCACAAAAACTCAGTAGTTGCCCCCATTTTTGATTGTATGATGAAATTATGTAGGCATCATCAAACAAGTATGGGCTTTGGCCGGGATGGCATTCAGATATTCATCAGCTGATACACTGACCAATCAAATGTTAACTGTAAAAAAAATTGTCATAGACTGAACTCGCACCTACATTGACTAATGAGAGGAAATTCCAACCATCAGCTCTGGTATGGGACAGACTACTGGCAGCATCTTCATTGACCATTAAGTGTAGAGGCCAGATGTCAACAACTGACTTGACTAGCCTGGCACTCACTTAACTAATCAGAGTGGGTACCAGCTGTAATCAACCACTGAGGCCACAATTTCATGTACTGATTGAATTTTTGCTTTAGGTTTATGAGTGGGACATATGAAGACTATATCAGACTGTTTGTGAACTAGTGGAGAGTTAAATCTCTTAATTTCTCCAAGCCTCAGATTTTTCACCTGCAAAATTCCTGATGCTCATCTCCCTTTCACTCTTTTTTAATTAAATTTCATTGGGTAAGTATTGGAGAACTTTTTCTTACATTGTGTGCTTCTCTGGATCTGGGTTGATTTCCCCAACTTTTTCTTTCAGACTACTAATTTGGGCATTAGCTTTGTTCATTCTATCTTTCAACCTCTCTATGAAGTATTTAATTATGGCAATCATATTTTTAAGTTTTAGGAACACATTTTTATTCTTTGATTGTCTAATTTCCAGGAAGTCATGTTTTGTTTTTTGGATGTAGTCATTCTTTAAATCTTTTAAAGAATGCTAGTTTAAAAATTGTCTCCCCGCCCCCCCTTTTTTGTATCACTTTGAAATCTTTGGGTTATTTGTTTATTTGGGTCCTCATCTTTCATGCTATTTGTCTTTGTCAAGTGGTTAGTGATCCTGGAATACCCATTGATGATTTTGATTGAAAGAATACATTGATATGAGTAACTGAGTTAGGCTGCCCTTGAAGTTAAGTGGTTTTGTTCAACTGAAACAATCCCAGAAGCAGGGTTCTGTGTAATTGAGTGGGACCCATTGATGGTCAGTCTACTCATAAAGGACTATGTATGAAAGGGAAGGAAGCCAAGGTTTAGATCTCAATAATTGCCAGATAATGAGGACTTTAAAAAAGAATGTTTTTGTTTGCCTTTTAAAAGTGTTTTTATCAAGTCTTTCTTTTTTCATCAGTTTAACTGAGGTATAATTGTCATGTCTCACCCCCCATCTGTAGAGGATATGGATCTGATTATTTTTTCTCTATGAGTTGGTTTTTTTTCTGTTTCCTTAGATTCCACTGTGAGATCATACCATATTCATCTTTCTCTGTCTCATTGTTCACTTTTGACTTTTGTTTCCCATCTGTACTACCCTTCAAATTCATATTTAGTTCTAGAGTTTATTCTGCCTTTCTGGACTGTCTCAGTACCCTTGATAGCCATCTTTTCCTGTCACATATCTCACTTTTATTAAGCATATCTTGTAACTTCGAGGTAGGGGTGAAGGCAGCACCAACTGCTCTGTTTGAAGGGTGGGAGAGGAACCAGTCAGGCTGGCAGCGTGTTAAATAATCCTTTAGTTAATTACTCTAATGATCGCTCTGAGTCTGTTCTGCTCTCTGCAGTGGCTGACCCATAGATTCTCTAGGGCAACCCCTCTTAATCCTTACCAGCCATTGTGTGTGTGTGTGTGTGTGTGTGTGTGTCCGTGTGCATTGTAATCCTTTGCTTTAGTTTCTCAGACAATTCCATTCTAGTTACTTTCTGTTTGCCACAAATACTTTAGTCAATGTGGCATTCTTTAGGGGCTTTTTTGGTTTTCAGTTATGTCATGGATTTAAAAAAAAAAAATGATTGTCATTTCAGTGGGGTTGTGAGAGGGAGAGGAATTAAATATGTCCATTCCACTCCCCATCTTGAACTGGAAATCCTTATTAACATGCATTTATAGAACAAAAGTGTCTTATAAACCATACAGTATTATTCAAAGTTTAGCAAATGAATTCCCCCATCTTCTTCTTACCCTTATCTTCCTTCTCTCTATCACTAACACATCCAAGCTCTGGGAATTTTCTAGTCTTACGCTTTTCAGAAAGAGGATGCGATAACATGGAATTGATGGCATTTCAGGCAATGAGAGAAAGTGAAATATTGAGAGAGTCTGAGAAAAGCCATGGTGGAGGATGGGTGCTATGATCAAGAAAAGTGCCTGCCTCTGGGGTCAGCTGCTCTAAGCCATTTGTACTTTTCATCCTTTCTTACATCCCTTTATTCTGGACACAGATTTGTCAGGAAGCATCTTACAGGAAGCTTCCTGTGTGCTGTTTTGGATCTGTCAGGAATCCTTTGGTCCTTATTAATTCCTGAATACTCAGGAATTAAGAGGAGAGGCACGCCTTTCCCTGGGCTGAGGAATCCAGGCATTTCCTTTGTTAGTTTCTCATTATGGTGATAAGTACCCTCTTCTCTCTTTAATAGGGATCGCCTTGTGTTTTGTAAGTCTGGAATTTTAATCTTTATCTTTGCTGAGAATAACTACCTTGTAAGACAGTATATATGCCCACAGCATGTTGATTAAAACACCTTTGCTCCATCAGAGCTTTGGCCCCCATGTCTTTCTTTCTCTTCCTCTCTTTATCTTTCTATTTCTGGCTGATTCCCTGGAACGTGAAAGCTGGCTGCTTAACCCAGGGAATATTAGCCTCTTTCCTTCTTTCACTTTCTCATTGTTGACTCTGGACCACCAGGTTCCAGTCCAGTAAAGGACCAACACAGATTCTCCATGTACCAGGTTTCCTGATAACGAGTTGGCTTCCTGGGCAATGATGAAAGGTATCTGCTGCCATCACTGTTGGTACATGTTGGGTATTTGCCGATATCAGTCTGCCTGCTTACATATTCTTTGCTGTCAGCAAAGTTCTTGATACTGAATGAATGCTTATCACATATGTTTAGGAAAAAGCATTTTTACCTGTATGATGGAATTACTACAAAATAATTGTAGAGCATTTAAAATATACAAACAAGCAAACAAATAAAAAAATCAGCCAGAGAGGTGTCTTCAGATTTTGAGTCCATACTTCAGTCTCCTTGTATACATTCACAGATTTTCATGCACTCATCCACTTTTGTTTATACTAATAGGAATGTTCTATAGATGGTTTTGATTTCTGTAAGATACTTAAATATATCCTGATAGACTATAACACATTTGCCTCTTTTTCTCTCCTCTCTATCTTTCTATATACATGGATGTTGCATAGAAAGCAAATGTGATATGCATGTCTTTTTCAATTATGGTTTCCTCAGGGTATATGCCCAATAGTGGGATTGCTGGAACATATTGTAGTTTTATTCCTAATTTTTTCAGGAATCTCCATGTTGTTCTCCATAGTGGCTATATCAATTTGCATTCCTACCAACAGTGCAAGAGGGTTCCCTTTTCTCCACACCTTCCTCAGCATTTACTGTTTGTACACTTTTTGATGGTGGCCATTCTGACTGGTGTGAGACGATACCTCATTGTGGTTTTGATGTGCATTTCTCTAATAAGGAGCAATGGGGAGCATCTTTTCATGTGTTTATTACCCATCTGTATGTCTTATTTGGAGAAATGTCTGTTTAGGTCTTCTGCCCACTTTTTGATTGGGTTGTTTGTTTTTCTGCTGTTGAACTGCATGAGCTGCTTATATTGTAGAAACCATCACAATATTGTAATTATCCCCTAATTAAAAATAAAAAGAAGCAAAAAAGGAAAACAAAACAAATGTGAATCAATATGCATCTTTGAAGCTAAGAGAAAATTTGCTGCATCTCAGTAAATTTGCTACATCTCCTGTTTGGAGTAGAGTTCTATATCGTGTCCTACATATCTGTACATAAATTAATTTGTCACCACCAAATTCATCAGTTAAGCTGGGACATTTGTTTATTTGGATAAATGTGTGCCAGCATTGTACTGAAAAAAAGACTGTTCTTTCTTGGGCCTGCCCATCTGGCAGGGGTTGCTTTCCAGGTAAGTTCACTGGTGCAAAGCTTAAGTGATTCTTCAAGAATTATTGGGTCATCACATAGTGTCCCAGACAGAAATATGGGACTCATGCTAGACTGTTCCTCTTACCCTTCTTTTTTTTTTTTTTTTTTCCTCTTACCCTTCTTTATTTAATCAATTATTTTTTTGTTCTATCTCTTTTAAACCCCTTGATTACACCCATCTTCCCCATTACTGCTTCCTTTTTTTTAGTTCCAAAACTCACCATCTTTTGTCTTAAATTCTCTTGCCTCCCCTCCACTTTCCTCTGATCTCTCTAACACCCTGCTTCTAGCTTGGTCTTTTAAAATAAAGACCACTTCATTCCATTTCTTTTTTTTTTAATGATTTTTTTTTTTTTTTTGTAAGAGAAGCTAAGTGGTCCTCAGTTTTAAGTTTTTACTTTTTGGCTGCCCCGTGCAGCATATAGGGTCTTAGTTCCCCAACCAGGGATCAAACCTGAGTCCTCTGCATCGGAAGTGTAGAGTCTTAACCACTGGACCTCCAGGGGAATCCTTCCATTTCTTGAGAGATAGCATGAGCTCTGAAATCAAACAGACCAAGTTTGAACTCTAACTTCACCTCTTACCAGTTGTGTGATCTTTGGAAACAACCAAGCTTTGTACCTCATTTCCTCATGTGTAAAATGGGAATAGTAGGGGTACCTGTCTTGGTTGTTATAAATATGTTTATGAACATCAGCTGTTTAGATTTGCACTGGGCAAACTACATGTGTTCAGTACAATTTAACAATTATTTAATTGTCTTCTTGCCTTCTACAGAACTATTTCTGAATCCGTGCATGGCATTAAAAAAAAAAAAACAAAAAACAACTCTTTGTAATTTTACCTCTGACTATATCCCCAGTTTCATCTCTTGTTTCCTTTTCATTTGTATCTTATTCTTTGACCAAAATGAAGCACAAGTAATTCTTTGAATGTGCCATGACCTTCATGTACTGTTGCACGCACTGTTCCCTCTGCTTGAATGCATACCTGACTTCTGGCATGCGCAGAGACGAACAGAGGACAAAGATCCAGGCTTCTTAACTTCCAGGCTGGGTCTCCTTCCCTACTGCAGCATACTGCCTCTTTTGCCTTCATCCTATATGCTACTCATCTGAGTATATTATGGGAGCTTGGTAGAGATAGTAAGGAGCTGGGAGTGGGATATGCAAAGGAAGCCACCCAAAGACATTTTTAATACCTATAACAGTCTATTGTATTAACTCTTTGGAACTATATGGATAATATGACTTTTTCCCTGAGAGCATTTGGGCATAACTCCATGCTTTTAATAATGATTAATATCATGAGAGGGGCTTCTCCAGTGGCTCAGGGGTAAAGAATTCACCTGCAATGCAGAAGCTGCAGGAGACGCGGGTTCCATCCCTGGGTAGGGAAGATCCCCTGGAGGGGGACATGGCAACCCACTCCAGTATTCTTGCCTGGAGGATCCCATGGACAGAGGAGCCTGGTGGGCAACAGTCCAAAGGGTCGCCAAGAGTCAGACATGACTGAAGCAACTTAGCATGCGTGCAATATCATGAGAAATATTGATATGGATTGATACGATATTAGCATGGCTATTACACTGAGGGCTGGTATTCCAGATGGCAAGGGAGCAGCTGCAGCCCTGTTATTTTCCTTCTCCTCTGCTGTGTGGGACACTGTCTTGAGCTGAGAAGATCTGTATTGGCTTAGGATCTTTCTCAAGGTGCCTGTTCTTCCTTTCATTAGTGTGGATAATCAGACTTTGATTGTAAAGTATGCCTAGGCCAAGTGCAAGGGCTTTTAAAATTGTCTGCTGTTTTAGATTATCCAGGCCACTGATCCTCCTTCCTTAGCATGGATAATTGAGAGTGGACTGGGCTGAAGAGTGCTAAGCAGAACCAATTGACAAAATAAATGAGATTTTAAAAATCCTTTACATTTTAATAATAGCAAAAAAAAAAAACCAAGCTAGATTTTCATCTCCTTTTTTTAATCAAAAACAGACTATTTTATATTTTGAAACAGTAAATGTTGATATATTTGGCTTTAAGTTGATTCAAAATAGGAGACTATTTCCTGTGATGCACCAGTTTAAAATGTATGCTAATCATAATAGGTACTTAATGGAGTTAGGGGACAAATTGAAAATATAGGCAAGAGTTTGGATGGTTTCATATTCAATGTCAGATTCTCTTATAACCATGTTTATGTTTCAACTAGGTAGCAAGGAGTGGGTGGGAGTTACTTCAGATTCTGAAAAGCTCTCTCTTGAAAGTGGAGGCTATAATTCTTTGTCCCTAATGAGCAGTAACCATGTGGAGAAAGGCATTTCATGAATGTTTGTGTAAGATTAACAGGATTCTGTTTTCTGGAAGTATCTGATCTCATTTGCTTCTCATTTTCATCCTTTCATCTTTCCCCATGCATGTCCGCATGCAGAGAGAAATGTTTTTACATGTCACTTGACTGGGAATTTAGAGGACATGTTCGCAAAGGAATGGTGTTGTAAATAGGGATTGGTGTCACTGAATGCCCTTCAGGTGTGTAATGAGATAAATAGATTTTGGGGGTTGACCTGGGAATTTGGAAAGTAATGTAAGAGGCAATGGTGAGTTTCTGGGCAGGTGACTCATAAAGATGGTTTTTGAAACATGACCCATTTTTATGTTGGGAATTGCCCAGCTAAGGCTTAAAGACTCCCATAACACCCATGAATAATCATTTAAATGCAGGCTTTGAGACTTGGGGAAAGAAGTGCATTATTTACTCTAAAGACAATAATCTTCCTTTGGAGTTATTGTAGTCCATCATACAGATGCATACTGGGGGATCTTTGAAAGAGCAACATTTTCTCTTGATGGTCCATTCCTTCATATATCTTACAAATTATTATCCAGGTTTGGGTGGCAGGCTCTGATTAGGGATGCACGGCAGCCATTCTGCACCAGAGTGTAAGAGACTAAGGCTCTTTCACAGACTGAAATATTACAAAGGGCCTTTGGTCACTGTTTATTGTGTTTGTGTGAAGAGCAAGACATGGGGATGGAGGTGCTGTATCCTCTGGTTCTTTTTTTTTTTTAAAAAAACACAACATGATTATATTTTAATATACAAGCAAAATACAAAACACCATAGTAAATTACTGACAATAAAATACAGTATTTCATTTGCATTGCATGACAAACAGTTAACATCCTTAGCCATAAATGAGTTCTTAGAAATTAGTAACAAAGACAAAGACATTGCTATACCAAGGGAAATTGAAAAAAAAAAAAAAAACACAACAGAAGACATGAAATAACAGAAGTGACTCATAAGGGTTAAGCATATTTAAAAATGACTGAGCTGAACAATAACAGAAGAAAAACAATTTCTGTGTAATATCATATTACCAAAAATTAAAAATCTAACATTTGTACAGTTTTAGGAAACATACCCACTTAAACACTAGGGAACAAGATTGATGAAGTCCCATCTATGTAATAGGGGAATATCTGGTTTGGACTCAAACTATAAATTTTGGATATTCTTAGTCCTGTCAGTTCCAATTCATTGGGATTATTTCAACAAAGTAGCTGGCTAAATTTACAATGTACATATAAACCAGGTTTACTGCATAGAAAATCTGTAACTAGTACATAGACCCTGCCCCCCCCCCCCCCCCAAAATCCTCGGATTCTTTGTGGTGCCAAGAGCCTGTCGGACATAGGCACACAATACACTCTTGTGGCTCAACTGATAAGATGAAGGGAAAAGAGAAGAGTTCTCAGCATAGAAACTATACAGCTGGGCCAAACGTCCTCTAGGGGCATGCTAGTACATGCTCTGTGGCTCAAAGAAAGATCGGGTACAGCTCTACTAAGCCTACAATATGATTGACTTAGATGATGATTTCTTTCTTGGTTGTAGAGAAGTTATGCAAGAAGATTCTGAAGAGGTCTATCTCCAGGTTGCACTTGGATGGTTCCTGGGGATGAATTAGTAATTAAAGTAAATTGAATGAATGTTTATTTGAATTACTACTGCATAGTTCTTCCTAGATATTTATTTACTGTGGGTACTGGAGGTTTAAAAGGTCAGTAGAATGATCATTTGAATCCAAGATTCTAGTGAGGTAGAGGCAAACACATGACTATGATATCATGTGACAACTTAAAGTAGAAGAAACAAAACGCTAATACTTTAGAATGTACTAGCAACACCTGAAGTTCTTGTTTCAAGATTTGGGGGCCTATACTTGGTTATTTAATAGTGATATTTATAGATGGGGCCCAGGAATTTATATTTTTTTAAAAATAAACGCTCTGTGTGATTGTGTTGTGGATGGCTGATGATTTGAGAAATTCTGCCATAGGTTATGTTTTCTGATGACAGGGTGAATGGCAGGACCTACAGCCAGAGAGACAGGTAGGGCCTTGTCATGATGTACATAAGGTGCCAAGCTAAGGAGCTGGTGTCAGGATCTTGTGCTCTGGGTTCTTGGGACCCACAAAATATTAAGCACAGGAAGTGCTACAGTCAAGTCCATATACTAGAAGAGTTTTGTCATCAGAGTGGAGGAGGAACTGAAGGAAGAAGACATGGAAACAAAGGAACAGTTATTAGGCTATTGCAATAGATGAGGAAGATGGTGATAAAGGCCTGAGTTTGGGTAGAGGGGACAAAATGGAGAAAAAACCAGAAAGAGGCATCATTGAGAGAGAACCAAAAGGAAATATTCGTGAACATAATGGAGTGAAAGTCACTCAGTTGTGTCCAACTCTTTGTGACCCCATGGTCTATACAGTCCATGGAATTCTCCAGGCCAGAATACCGAAGTGGGTAGCCTTTCCCTTCTCCAGGGGATCTTCCCAAACCAGAGATTGAATCCAGGTCTCCCTCATTGCAGGTGACTTTTTACCAGCTGAGCCACAAGGGAAGCCCCAGAATACTGGAGTGGGTAGCCTATCCCTTCACCAGCAGATCTTCCTGACCCAGGAATTGAATTGGGGTCTCTTGCATTGCAGGCAGATTCTTTACCGACTGAGCTATCAGAGAAGCCCATGAGTATAATGTAGGGTGTGAAGGAAATAGAAGGAAGACTAAGATGACTCTTGTGATAACAGTTTAGGGAACTTTCTGGCTGATGAGTCTATGAATAGAAATACAATACACTGGAGAAGGAGCGGTATTGGAATTTGCTTGGTAGATATATAATTTGGTAGATTCAATTTGGGGTTGAAATTTCCTTAAGGTATTTAAATGGAAATGCCTAGGAAGTGACTGGAAATTCATATCTCCATTTTTTGGATTGGATTTGCTGGCAGTTATCAGTGTTTAGCTGATAGTTCAAGTCATGAAAGAGGAGAATCCTTGAGATAGGGTTATAGAGGGAAACAGAAAAGAAGCAGGTTGCAAAGTCTGGATTAAGTGCTATAAAAGAATTCAAAAGATTCAGAATTGCCCACAAGGATGTGGCATTTTTCCAGAAGATGAGAATGATTAGAAAGAACTTGAGGCATCTTCTAGACCAGTGATTTTATAACAGTTTTTAATGCAGCAGAACTCGGTTTTCAAGGAAAATCTAACTTAGAACTTTAATAAAACAGATCCAGATAGAGCATCTCTGGTTGAAGAGAAGAGAGGGAGAATGTCTGCCTATTCACCCAGTGTTCCTTCCTTTACTGCTTCTTCCCCACTTGGCAACTCCTGACTCCTCTCCAGGGAAGAGGGCTTTTAAAACATCAATGTGCATTCCTTATTTTATAGAGGCTGGGTGATGGATTACGTGATCGTTGTCATGAAACTCATTGGAAACTCATTTGTGACTGGGGGAGAACATAAGGTGATAAAGCCCACAAGAAACAAAGCAGCCAAAGGCAGCATGGAACTTGGAGCCGGCCCAGTGGTGAAGACAACGCACACAGGGTTTTAAGGAACAGATGAGGGAACATACTAAGTTGTAACATTCCAGGAAGGAGTTGCAAAGGTGGTAGATTTGTGAGTCCAAGAAGACAATCAGGTATTCCAGTTTCTTGCCCATTTAAGAGTCAGAGCAAAAGGTTTGTGCTGGGTTGGAGAAACAAAGAGTCTTTCCAGTTTCTACGAAATTGAGGCAGTTGTCATGGACATTGCATTGCAATTATAGTCCAGACTCCATTCAAATTCTGGTAGAAGTGGAACTTTAGTGATAAGATGAGCTAGAGAGCCAGTGAAGGGCAGCAGTGGCTTTCCTTTCATGTAAGAGGGTCTTTGGGAGAGACAGTCTAGTTGGACGGTGAAATCTTGATAATTTGTCAGAGTGCAATCTTGATGACTTGTCTTAAAATTCTATTTGCAAGACAAGTGTGCTTCCCTTATTAAAATGCATTTTTATTTAAGAAGACCCCTTTGGAAGGTTACTGATGAAACACCACTTTCTGCTGCCAACTGGCATATGGTAGAAACTATTTATAGCAACTACAATCATTCTTTCACATGGAAACTCCAGAATACTTGGTATGAAGGGAGTTATTTTGAGGTATCCGTGGAAATCTGCCAAGACTGAAGACTGACCCAGTGATTGAGACCTTGAAGAAATTCAATTAGTTTATGAGTCAGAGGAACCTCAAATTATTCTAGGTGGCATCTACCGCCATTGGAAAGTTCTGTTCTGGAATTGGCAACCTGCAGCAAGTTCCACGCTAGTCTGTCTTCTTAGTAAGACACTTATGGGATATAAATCCTCTTAAGTACATTTTATTGTACCAATTGTTTTGTTTAGAAAAAGCCTATTAGTTTGTTATTTAAAGTGGTCTATTTAATAGTGTCAATAAATTCTAAAGTTGGAGACTGGGTATTGTTATTTTGGATGTTCTAACAGTCTTGGTTGTCTAAGTCACTTGACCTTGGCTTGTTTGCTTGACCTTTGTTTTCATAATTTGGGGAAAATTCCTCCACTGCACAGAGTTGATACAGTGGTTCTACATATATGTGGTACAAATATGTATTTAATGATAAGATGGAAAATATGTGAATATGTTAACAGTATTTGAATATTTGGATCAGGTTTATGTAACCCAGTGAAATAGATTAACTGAAAATTTTAGGTGAATCAGAAAGTTCAAGTGGAAATTCAATTTCTTATAAAAAAAGACTTAACTTCTTACATTTTTTATTTTGAGTATAATTATAACTGTGTAATAACTATCCGGAAGAAGGGCCGGAAGATTGTACTGCAAAATTTTAATACAGAGAAGTAATATAATGTAGTAGTTCCTGGCAACAGTGCTTCTATACTCCACTAGCTTAGGAAAAACAAAGAGTTCAAATTTAGTTTTCTTAAGAACTGTGGTGTTTGTTATTTAACCTTTTTAAGATTTACTTCCCCCAGGTGGGTAATATCTATGTTTTGGAGGTTATTGGGAGTAGTACATGAAATAATTTAGGCAATTTATTGGGCACAGGACCTGATATTTTTAAAATGGCTCACTAAATGTTGATAATTGTCATCATCATCTTCACTACCATCATGACTACCACCACCATCATCACCGTTATCATCATCATCACCATCAGATGATGGGTTAGTCTGGGTCCTCCAAGAAGCAGGTGCCAGGATGGTACTGAACATGCAAGAAATTGACTAGGGGAAATGCCCATGAGAGAAACTGGAGTGGGAGCCTGGAGAGTCTGGAATGCAGGAGTGAAGGAGTAAGGGAAGAAAGAAAGGAAGATTGTGTGAATCACTTAAACGTAAGTGCAGTTCAAAGAAAGTTCACCAGGATCTTTGGGAGTCTTTGATCCAAAGTCGCCTGTCAGAAGATTCCCACATCTTCTGTGCAGGTGAGCTAAATCACTTTAGTCGTGTCCAACTCTTTGTGACCCTTTGGACTGTAGCCCGCCAGGCTCCTCTGTTCACGGGGATTCTCCAGGTGAGAATACTGGAGTGGGTTGCCATGCCCTCTTCCAGGGGATCTTCCCAACCCAGGGATGGAACTTGTGTCTCCTGCATTGCAGGTGGATTCTTTACTGCTGAGCCACCAGGGAAGCCCTCCCACATCTTCCGAGTCCAGGATTTTCTTAACAGCCTTTGATGCTCATCACTGGCTGGGACCAACCTGGGCAAGAGTGCCTCAGTGCCAATTCCAGCACAGATGATGGATTTCAGAGCTCAGTCCTCAGTCAATTATACTCCCTGAAGTTAGGGGTTTGTAAAATGTGTTCTTATGGCAGTCACAGTGGTGATTGATGAAAAAAATTTTCCCATTTTTTGGTATTTTATTTTTAATATTTAGCCTGCATTACTTAACATTTGGTAGAAGAAGTAGAAAAGATTTTAAATTATTTCCTTTTGCTTGGGTAACCTGAACTCTTTGAGATTTGCCCGGATCTCACAGTAACCCACCTTTTCACTTTGCTTGACTATTTTGGTACAGTTATGTTATTACTTCAACTGGATCTTTTCATGAAAAGTTTTATTTTTGTGCTCCAACTTTAATTTCTGTTTAGAAAACTGATTTGGTTAAAGAGTTAAAGTTTAAGTGTTTGTAACAGGATTCAATTAAAATAGGTCATTCTTGGGGCTCTGAAAATGGTAACTGGCCTTGGGCAAATTGGAAGAAAAGTTATAAAATTCACTTGGATGCATCACAACGTTTAACATCTTTAAGGAGGATGTTTTTGCCTAATAGATTCAATTTGGAAATATTTAGTGTAGGTCATCAGCTTAAGCATCTAAAAAATGTGTTTGTTTGTTTTTTTTTTTCCTTTTAGTTATGGGTAGGAATAGGATACCTGGACTCTATAAAATAAACAATTTCTGGTGGGACCTTGAAGAAAGTCAATTAGTTTCTGTGACTTTACCAGTAGGTTAAAAGGAGATTGTAATATTGGTGAATAATGTGCTTAGAGATGTTTGCATAAAAGATGCTTTGTCATTGTAAAGTATTATTGAATATTTATGTTCTACCAGACTGAGCCAAATGGCCCAGAGGAAAAAACAGTCAGATTTATGTAAACCTTGTTCAGTGTCCCAGATACTTCAGGATGGGTGCTCTATATATGAATGAATAAGTAAATGGTATAAACATTATTTTAAAAATTGAAAGTACACCAATATTATCTGGGGTTTTAGCCAATGTGCCTGACCTTTGACATTGAAATGAAATGTCTGTCTCCAGGTAACTATTTCAATCTCATAAATATTTTTAAAGCCAGAGGAATTGACAGCAAGTAATGTTTTCTTAGAATTTTGTGTCTGCAAATAAAGGTAAATTATATCTTTACCTAAAACCTACAAGAAATGATTGTCTCTCACCCACAGAGTTGCTCTGAGAATTCCCAGACTGAAATTGCATATCTTATACTTCTTTTCTTTCCTTTCTTTTAAAAAGTGGTGTACTCACTGTCTGCACTGTAGATTTCTATCACTTTATTGTGATAAATTTGAGCCTCAAAGAAATAATAAAAAAAAAATTAACCGTAAACACTGCCCAAGGACTTAATGGATCTTACTGAGCTACGCAATGCAGATGTATTGGGACATAAATAGGTAATAGGAGATAAGAGGCACAGAAGCAATTTGTTTGGATTGGGTCACTGCTTAATCCAAATGGGCTCAGCACAAGAATTCATGAAACGTGACAGTGGGCCAAAAGGAACTTGCTGTGACATTTCAGATTCTCCTACCGTTCCTAATTAACCATTTCAAGTATAACAAAACTTAGATCACATAAAGATTTAGTAAGACTCACCAGTACCAAGTATAGACCTGTCTGTGGGGGATGAATGGTTTTACTCATCTCAGGCAATGGACTATAACTCGATCATACCTCAAGCTGGGCTTTTAATTTCTATGATACATTGACTCTGAACAGCATTTTTCTAAAAGACAGAAACCACAGCAGAGTTACCTTATGACATAGTCTGTCATTAAATGCATCTGAATATATTGCATGGATCTAAATATACCTTTGCAAGTTTAATGAGATATTTGAAAACATAAAAATCCCTGTAGAAAAAGCTTCCTAGGATGGGAATGATAATAATAATAATAATAATAGATGCCTTTTTAAAATAACTGTTATTTGTCACCATGCCAGACATTTTGCATGTTTCCTATATAATCAATCGCTTTTTAAAGATGAGGACACAGATTCAAAGAAATTGAATTGTCCAGGGTGAATTATTATGTGGGAATTTGATAATTTTTAAAAAAAAATTATAGACAAAAAATAATAAGCCCACATTCCTATTTAGACAGATTGGCAAAAATTCTTGCTTCATGTGTTTGTGGGCTTGGCATTCTTTAGGTGGTACTATCTGGGTATGACCTACCTCTCTTTGGGTTAAGCTCTCCAAGACTATGTACCCCCAGCTCTTCTCTCTTCTTCTGGGAAATGGGAACTAGGATTGAAACCCCAGAGTCATGTCTCAGCATTTACAACATTGTACGACTCATAAATATTTGTTAATATAGTGAAAGAAAGATGCGGCTGACTCCGAAGCTTGTGACTTTTTTTTCACTAGTTAAAAAAGGATACCCGTAGCCTATTTTCATGAATGCCGGGTTTACATAGGTATTCTTAAAACATATATCAAAATGGAATTCATTGAAATAATACATTTGAATTTAACTGACAAGCAGAATTGATTTACCTGCCCCAATTCATGAAATAGATTTAAGGAGCCCATTATTTTGATTAGTTATGTTGTACAATGAAACCCTTTAATTCATGGTTGATAAGAAAATAATGAAAATCAAATAAGTGTTTCTACAATCCTTGGGTTGATTTGCTTTTGGAATTTGGCCAGAATTCCCAGGAGTTGAGGCTTCTTGGGGTATTTTATGTCTCCCTTGATGTCATTAGGAAACCACGGATAAAGACACAGTGCTTTTCGTAATTTTCATGCATCAGAGGCAGGTAAGAGTTAAAGGGTTTATTTAAGTCTTGCAAAGGGTGTTTCTTCTGGGCAACAGTGGTTTGAATGTAGGGCACTTTTTGCATTTTAAGCACTGTCTGATCCCTTGTCCCATAGTTATGTAATAAGAGAACTTTATTACTTTTAAAGGGAAACAGAAAAAGGGCCACTGGAAAAAAAATGCTTGCCTCTAGGGGAACAGCTTTTATAGTGCCTTGTGTCCAGGAGCCATTCAGCTCTGTAGTTGTCAAGGTGGGCAGGAAGTCAAGGTGGGTTTCTAAAAGGACTAGTTACTCTGAGATCTTTTCTTAGGAGAGAGTGTAGCCTGGAGCCTTAGGTATGCTGCTGCTGCTGCTGCTAAGTCGCTTCAGTCATGTCCGACTCTGTGCGACCCCATAGACGGCAGCCTACGAGGCTCCCCCATCCCTGGGATTCTCCAGGCAAGAACACTGGAGTGGGTTGCCATTTCCTTCTCCAATGCATGGAAGTGAAAAGTGAAAGTGAAGTCGCTCATACTGCTTATCAATAGCAACAGGAAACACTGCCTCCCAACAAGTTTAAATGCCTCAACTCCCATAAGGCATCCAAGAAATTTTCTCAACAGTGTTGTCAAACAGGAAGACCCAGGTGTTATTATCATTCTTATTTTGATTTAAAAAACTGGGCCTAGAGGGGCAAAGAGAGGTTGAATGAATTGTCTAAGGTCACAAAGATAGCAAGGTTTTGTCGTGTAGTTGCTTCAGTCATGTTTAGCTCTGTGTGCCCCATGGACTGTAGCCCGCCAGGCTCCTCTGTCCATGGGATTCTCCAGGCAAAAATACTGGAGTGGGTTGCCCTTTCCTTCTCCAGGGGATCTTCCTGATCCACGGATCGAACCCGAAGCTCTTTCTTGGCAGGCAGATTCTTTACCACTGAGCCAACTGGGGTGAGGTGTAGAGATGAATTAATATATAGAAAATATGAATTGAAAAGCCATCGAGTGTAGGCAGAGCACAGTCTTGAATTGAGTTTATGCTGGCTTACAGTTTTAGTTTCACTCAGTCCCAGCTCTCTGACCGTCTCCAAATCCTTAAACTCAAGGAAACCTCAGATTCTTCATGTCTAAAAGGGGTAGAATCAGAAGGTAGAGAGGATGTGATGGGGCTCAGGACACGTTCTCACTCTCCCAAAACATGGCAGCTTGGAAACGGAAGCAGTTTGAGAAATTGGCAGAAACAAGAAGGTTTCTCTGATCGTCTGCTCCTGAAACGTCATAAAAGCTTCATGTGAGAGGTGCTCTCCCCATACATGGAGGAAAGGAACACCCTTATCTCAGAAGACAGAGGGACACTGAGAAGAATCTGAATAAGCAGACCTTGCTAAGTTTCCCCCAACTTAGCTCATACCCATTGACTTATTTTATTCCTCCACAGCTGTCCACTCTTCATTGATCCAGCATAAAAATGCTCAGGTTTAACCATTTCATCTGGTCTTCATTTCCTTATGGTGGCTCCCATATAATGTCAGACTTAGATCAGATAAATTCGTATGCTTCTCTCCTGTTAATCTGTCTTTGTCAGTTTAATTTTCAGGCCCCGCCAGGGAACCTTAGAGGGTCGAGGAAGATCTTTTTCCTTCCCTACACATGTCAAGTGCTTAGCAGAGTGCCTACCCCCTGTGAGGTCTTAATACATGATAGCTATTATTATCATCACGATGCTTTCTCCAGTACACCATTCCTGTCCTCCCAAATGGGGCTCAGATTAGCATAGTGACAATCAGAAGCTGAAGTCAGCCTAGATGAATGCAGTACTCTGATGGATGAAAAGAAGGGGAGAGGTTTTCTTTCAAAGACTGAGAAAAGTGTCTTTGACTAGATGGAAGAGTTCTGTGCATAAGTGGCTGAATGCAAAGAGACTTAATTGAAAGATAAAAGAGTAATTGCAGTAGAATAGCTGAGGCAAAGGCAGTTAAGACAAAAAACACATGTGTTAAACAGGACTACAGTGAATGAAGAGGGTGTCAGGAGTCTTTGCAGCTGAAGACATTGTGGTCATCAGAAAATGAGCAACACAAGCCCGGGGTTGGAGCCCAGAAGATCGAGTCCCAGAGCCAGGATTAAATTTCCTCTCACTCTTTGTTCCTAGTAGAATTTATCACTTTCCTGAATTAGTGAGTCAGAAATTAACTTATAATCATGTTCTGTTATACATTATATTTGTGTCGCCTGCAAGTACATCTCTCAGGGCACAGTCATAAAAGTGACTTCTTTTTTCCCCTCACTGTCCTTTACACTTACCATAGTGGGGGTGTTCTTTTTGCTTTAGAGGAAAGCACAGGTGGTCTCCATTTGTCTGGTGGTCTTGCTTTTTTTTTTTTTTTTTTTACCGTGCCACACAACACTTGGGATCCTAGCTCCCTGACCAAGAGCTTCCCCTGCAGTGGAAGCATAGAGTCTTAAGCCCTGGACCACCATGGACTTCCTTTAAATCTTATTGTGTACCAGAAATTTTCATTTTTTCAAAATTGAAGTATAGTTAGTTTACAATGTTGTATTAGTTTCTGGTGCATAGCAAAGTGATTAGGTTCCACATGTGCATACAGGCATTCCCTTTCATAGTCTTTTCCATTAGCATTTATTACAGGATCTTGAAGCCGTTGCTGTTTATCTCTCTTGTACTGGACATTTTCTAGGTGTCCATTGAGATCTACTCCTCACCTTTCCCTGCTCTTGGCTCTGGAACTAACCTGTATGCAAGGCGTTGTCCTTTGGCTTCAGTTTGGACTTGATCAACAAGAAGCATTAGCAGGGGATGGTAGAGTCCGCAGGGGAGGAGGGAGAAGACAAAATATTTATTCTTCCTGTTCCCCCCTCTGCTGTGTTGCATTGAGTTGGCTGTACCAAAGGCCTCCTCTCTGGCCAGCGGCCCTCAGCAAATCACTACTCTCTGCAGGCTTTGGAGGCCCGCTCTGCCCCCAGGTCCTTCGGGGTGCTGACAATAGAGAGAGCCTGGAGGTGCTGCTCCCTCCCTGTCGCTTTCCCCAAACAACACTCACAGGGAACAGCCCTTGTAGGAAACTCTCCTCTCTTACCCAGTTTGAGAGATATCTGGTTCTTGCTGGGACCTTGGCTGATTGCTGTGCCCACTTCATTTGCAATACATAGTCTCATTTTGATATTTAGCGTAACTAATCTATGAAATAGGTAAAACTCCAAATGAGACTTTAAGGTTAAGTCTCTCCCTTAGCTCTGTTGGAAGAGAGGATGTGGTCACCTACTTTTTTTGCCTGCTTCTTTTCTCAATCAAACAATTGATTTCCAATTGTTTACCAAAGCTTCTGATCGGGTTGAGCCCGGTTGACCTGGTTGAAGGCAAAGCAATGAAAAGGAAAGTTCTTACGTTGGTTTCACAACATCTGATTTTGGCAGATATTTAGAACTGAGTCTTTTTCTCATGGATTCATCTGTGGCTTCCAGAGACCCCCTTGCCCAGCAGTATCTGAGCACCCCAGATGCATGTGAAGCTGTCTCCCCAGCCCATCACTCTCTATTCAGCCTCAGCTCCCATCTGTTGAGGAAAAGTCTGTTCGAAAGCACTTAGCTACATTAAAGATGTTTGTTTTCAGGTTTTTCCCTTTTCTTAAGATAATTTTAATAACACATTTTCCCTCAAAAATCATTCTGCTTTATTTTCTGTTTACTTCAAGATTTAGTTAGAATTTTAAATAAAGTCCAAGTGGATAGATTGGCTTATTCTTTGGTTGTTAAAAATCTTCCTCCCTTCCTTCCTCTCTTCCTTCCTCCCTTCCTTCCGTCCTTTCCTTTTTTTTTTTTAATTGTTAAAGAATGTAGTCTTCATGAATTCTATTATTTGTGAGTACTTCAAGGGTATTTGAACATATTTTCTATTGTTGAGTATCAGTCTTTGCTTCTCTTGTTCACATGTGTGTGTATTATATGTATATATACATATAATATATGCCTATATGTGTAAGGTCATATATAGACGTCTATCCATAAGAGAATAAGCTTATAAACTATGTTAACCAAATTCTAGTTTTGTCAATTTCTGAGGGAGTTTCTCACGCTCTTAATTAAGTTTTCAGCATATCCTTGCATTTGTAGTATATTTTTTCTTGTATATTTTTAAAAAATCTGCATTAGATGCACAGAGGTTTATAATTGCTATACAGTTTTGGTGGATTACATAAGTTTTATTAACTTGAGCTTATTATTCTTAGTCTTATTTGATTTTTTAATTTGTATTCATCTTTATTATGTTAATATTACTATATATGTTTTATTTTTATCAGTACTTACATGTAAATATGCTTTTCCTCTTAATCTTTACATTTGTTGAAACAGGACTATTTAATGGATGTATAATTTTTACAAAGCCCTGCTATTGAAAATCCTAAAAGATGATGCTGTTAAAGTGCCGCACTCAATATGTCAGCAAATTTGGAAAACTCAGCAGGGGCCATAGGACTGGAAAAGGTCAGTTTATCTTCCAGTCCCAAAGAAAGGCAAGATTTGTTGGGTCATGGAAAAAGCAAATGTGTTCCAGAAAAATATCTACTTCTGCTTCACTGACTATACTAAAGCCCTTGATTTTGTGGATCACAACAAACTGTGGAAAATTCTTGAAGAGATGGGACTACCAGACCCATCTTACCTGTCTCCTGAGAAACCTGTGTGTGGGTCAAGAAGCAACAGTTGGAACTGGACATGGAACAATGGACTGGTTCAAAATCGGGAAAGGAGTATGACAAGGCTGTGTATTGTCACCCTGATCTTTAGCTGATATGCAGAGTACATCATGTGAAATGCCAGACTGGATGAATCACAAGCTGGAATGAAGATTGCTGGGAGAAATATCAAGCACCTCAGATATGCAGATGATACCACTCTAAAGGTAGAATGTGAAGAGGAGCTAAAGAGACAGACTCTTGATGAAGGTGAAAGAAGAGAGTGAAAAAACTAGCTAGAAACTCAGCATTCAGAAAACTAACATCATGGGATCCAGTACCATTACTTCATGGCAAATAGAAGGGGAAAAGTTGGAAACAGTGACAGGTTTTCTTTTCGTGGCCACCAAAATCACTGTGGATAGTGACTGCAGCCATGAAACTAAAAGATACTTGCTTCTTGGAGGGAAACCCCTGACAAACCTAGACAGCATATTAAGAAGCAGAGACATCACTTTGCTGACCAAGGTCCATATAGTGAAAGCTATGGGAGGTTTTTCTAGTAGTCATGTATGGATGTGAGGATTGAACAATTGCCAATACATTTCAACTTTTTTCTGCCATTTTATTATTTTATATATTCTAATGTGATAGTTTCTTTTTGCTCTGTACTCCCTCTCTTCTGTCCTTCTTCCCTTCTCAGTGTGATTTTCTTCACTATTTTTCCCATTTGTGTGTGTGTGGGTGTGTGTGCACGCTCAGTTGCTTAGGCTTCATGACTCTTTGCAGCCCTCATGAAGTGTAGCCTGCCAGGCTCCTCTGCCCATGGAATTTTCCAGGCAAGAATGCTAGAGTGAGGTGCCATTTCCTACTCCAGTGGATCTTCCTGACCCAGGGACTGAACCTGCATCTCTTGTGTCTCCTGTGTTAGCAGGCAGGTTCTTGATCACTAGTGCCATCTGGGAAGCCCCTTTCCCATCTACTGCAGTGTATCCCAGCGGAGGTGCTGTTGGCTGTTGATCTGGCCATTCCTTGGCATGTGTGGCTACTCTGTACTTGGCAGAACCTCTCACTGGTCTTGTCAGTAAATATTAGCAGCATCCTAGTCCCTGGGACAGTCAAAAACATGCGTGCATGTTTCTGCCTGTCTCCTTCTGTTGTACATCCTCTTACCTGCGAACCAGTGCTGACTAGTTTGGGACCTAGGTCTACTGTTCTCCTTCTCTTGTGGTTATCTTTATTTCTAACATAACTTTTAGATTTATCTTAGTAAAATATACGCATAGTACAAAAACAATACTGTGAGAGTTATAATGTGCTTGTGCTTAGACCCTCCATCATGTCTGACTCTTTGTGACCCCATGGACTGTAGCTTGCCAGGCTCCTCTGTCCATGGGATTCTCCAGGCAAGAATACTGGAGTGGGTTGCCATGCCCTCCTCCAGGGGATCTTCCTGACCCAGGGATGGAACCCACGTATCCTGCAACTCCTTCATTGGCAGACGGATTCTTTACCACTGAGCCACATGGAAAACCTGAAGAGTTATAATACTCAACAACAAAAAAGGTGTTTTATATCACTTCTCTTTGCTTCTTGTTTCTTGTTGTTCAGACACTAAGTTGTATTTAATTCTTTGCAACCCCGTGAGTTGCATCATGCCAGGCTTCTCTGTCCTTCACTATCTCCCTGAATTTGCTCAAATGCATGTCCATTGAGTCAGTGATGCTATCCAACCATTAAATCCTCTGTTGCCCCCTTCTTTTGCTCTCAATCTTTTCCAACATCAGGGTCTTTTCCAACGAGTCAGCTCTTCACAGCAGGTGGCCAAAGTATTGGAACTTCAGCTTCAGCATCAGTCCTTCCAATGAATTTCAGGGTTGATTTCCTTTAGCATTGACTGGTTTGATCTCCTTGCTGTCCAAGGGACTCTCAAGAGTCTTCTCCGACAACACATTTTGAGAGCATCAATTCTTTGGTGTTCAGCCTTCTTTATGGTCCAACTCTAACATCCATACATGACTACTAGAAAAACTGTAGCTTTGACTAGACAGACCTTAGTTGGCAAAGTGATGTCTCTGCTTTTTAATGTGTTATCTAGGTTTGTCATAGCTTTTCTTCCAAGGAGGAAATGTCTTATGCTGCAGTCACCGTCTGCATTGATTTTGGAGCCCAAGAAAATGAAATCTGACACTGTTTTCACATTTCCCCCATCTGTTTGCCATGAAGTGATAGGACCAGATGTCATGATCTTAGTTTTTTGAATCTTGAGTTTCTAAGTTGGCTTTTTCACTCTCCTCTTTCACCTTCATCAAGAGGTTCTTTAGTTCCTCTTCACTTTCAGCCATTAAAGTGGTATCATCTGCATATCTGAGGTTGTTGATATTTCTCCCAGCAATCTTGATTCTAGCTTGTGCTTCAACCAGCCCAGCATTTCACATGATCTACTCTGCATGTAAGTTCAATCAGCAGGGTGACAATAAACACCTTGACGTACTCATTTCCAAATTTTGAACCAGTCTGTTGTTCTGTGTCCACTTCTAACTGTTGCTTCTTGTCCTGCATATAGGTTTCTCAGGAGGCAGATAATGTGGTCTGTATTCCCATCTCTTTAAGAATATTCCACAGTTTGTTGTGATCCACACAGTCAAAGGCTTTAGTGTAGTCAATGAAGCAGAAGTAGATTTTTTAAAAAAATTCTCTTGCTTTTCCTATGATCCAATGTATGTTGACAATTTGATCTCTGATTCCTCTGCCTTTTCTAAATCCAGCTTGTACATCTGAAAGTTCTTGGTTCACATATTCCTGAAGCCTAGCTTAAAGGATTTTGAGCACAATCTTGCTGACATGTGAAATGAATACAATTGTGTAGTAATTTGAACATTCCTTGGTATTACCTATCTTTGAGATTGGAATGAAAACTGACCTTTTCCAGTCCTATGACCACTGCTGAGTTTTCCAAATTTGATGGCATAATGAATGCAGCACTTTAACAGCATCATCTTTTAAGATTTTAAATAGCTCAGCTAGAATTCCACCACCTCCACTAGCTTTGTTTGTAGTGATGCTTCCTAAGGCCCACTTGACTTCTCACTCTAGGATGTCTGGCTCTAGGTGAATGATTACAGCATTGTGGTCATCTGGGTTATTAAGAACTTTTTTTGTACAGTTCTTCTATGTATTCTTGCCACCTTTGCTTAATCTTTTCTGTTTCTTTTAGGCCCTTGCCATTTTTGTTCTTTGTTGTGCCCATCTTTGCACAAAATGTTCCCTTGGTATCTCTAATTTTCTTGAAGACATCTCTATTCCTTCCCATTCTATTTTTTCTTCTGTTCCTTTGGATTGGTCTCTTAAGAAGGCTTTCTTATCACTCCTTGCTATTCTCTGTAACTCTGCATTCAATTGGGTATATCTTTCCCTTTCTCCTTTGCCTTTCGCTTCTCTTCTTTTCTCAGTTATTTGTAAGGCCTCTTCAAACAACCACTTTGCCTTCTTGCACTTCTTATTCTTGGGTATGGTTTAGGTCATCACCTCCTGTACAGTGTTATGAACCTCCATCCATAGTTCTTCAGGCACTGTGTCTACCAGATCTAATCCCTTGAATCTATTCATCACCCTTCTATTGTATAATCATAATGGGTTTGATTTAGGTCATACCTGAATGGCTTATTTAACTTATATGCAGAGTGCATCATGTGAAATGCCAGATTGGATGAAGCACAAGCTGGAATTAAGATTGCTGGGAGAAATATCAATAACCTCAGATATGCAGATGACACCACCCTTATGGCAGAAAGTGAAGAACTAAAGAGCCTCTTGATGAAAGTGAAAGAGGAGAGTGAAAAAGTTGGCTTAAAACTCAACATTCAGAAAACTAAGATCTGGCATCAGGTCCCATCACTTCATGACAAATAGATGGGGAAACAGTGGAAACAGTGGCCGACTTTATTTTTTGGGGCTCCAAAATCACTGCAGATGGTGATTGCAGCCACGAAATTAAAAGACGCTTGCTCCTTGGATAAAAAGCTATGACCCACTTAGACAGCATATTGAAAAGCAGAGACGTTTCTTTGCCAATGAAAGTCCATCTAGTCAAAGCTATGGTTTTTCCAGTAGTCATGTATGGATGTGAGAGTTGGACTATCAAGAAAGCTGAGAACCGAAGAATCGATGCTTTTGAACTGTGGTGTTGGAAAAGACTCTTGAGAGTTCCTTGAACTGCACGGAGATCCAACCAGTCCATCCTAAACGAAATCAGTCCTGAATATTCATTGGAAGGACTGATGCTGAAACTGAAACACCAATACTTGGGCCACCTGATGCAAAGAACTGACTCCTTGGAAAAGACCCTGATGCTGGGAATTATTGAAGGAGGGAGGAGAAGGGATCAACAGAGGATGAGATGGTTGGATGGCATCACTGACTCAGTGGACATGAGTTTGAGCAAGCTCTGGGAGTTGGTGATGGACAGGAAAGTCTGGCGTGCTGCAGTCCATGGGGTTGCAAAGAGTCAAACACGACTGAGTGACTGAACTGAACTGAACGGCCTACTGGATTTCTCTACTTTCTTCAATTTGAGCCTGAGTTTTGCAATAAGGAGCTGATGATCTGAGCCACAGTCAGCTCCAGGTCTTGTTTTTGTTGACTGTATAGAGCTTCTCCATCTTTGGCTGCAAAGAATATAATCAATCTGACTTCGGTACTGACCATCTGGTGATGTCCATGTATAGAAGAAGAGGGTGTTTGCTTTGACCAGTGTGTTCTATTGGAAAAACTCTGTTAGCCTTTGCCCTGCTTCATTTTGTACTCCAAGGCCAAACTTGCCTATTTTTCCAGGTATCTCTTGACTTCCTGCTTTTGCATTCCAGTCCCCTGTGATGGAAAGGACATCTTTTTTTGGCGTTAGTTCTAGATCTTGTTTATTTTACCCAAATCCAACACTTTTGAGACTTTTTACTCTTTCTAGGATTTACTTCTATATTTCTCAAGAGCATGTCCATATGGCTTTTATTTGATGTTCTAGTTGAAAAGATAACATATTGACATCCTGTTATGTTAGATTAGATTTTTTTTCCCAGTCTTCCTTATGGTATCTGCTCACAAAGCAAACTTTCTCTTCCCCATTTTCCAATGTGGGTATTTGGATATTTAATCAATTTTGTTTAAATTATCATTTAGTTTTTGCATCACAAAAAATATTTACACAGTTTTATGTAAATATTGTGCACAAGTGAGTCTAACATCTTATGATTGTCTTTTTTTACTTGGTTTTTATTTTTCTTGAGAGTTAATACTTGTCTTTGTTGTTGTTGGCTTCCTTTTTGTGATTCTTTCACTAATTCATCTTCACACTCTCTACTAAAAATGTAAATTATTTCTTGATGTGTTCAAGCACATCATATACTTCCTCCATTTCTTTTGCTTTTGTTTTCTTGAAGACATCCCTTCTGGATCGCTGCATCCTCCTGTGCTGTGATAGTGAAATGTGGTATGGTGGTTTTTCTTATCGCTTTTGGGGCCCTCATCCCTTCTGTATTAGCTTCTGGCACAGGGCACTGTTTCTAGATCAAGGAATCCTTGCTCTTCACAACCTCATTGTTTCACATAGAATAGTTACATCTAAGATGTTTAATGAATGTTAGCTATAAAAATAAATGTTTTCATTTGAAAACACATCAGATCATAATTTATAAATGGCAATTGCTTGAATTTTTTCCTCTTTCAAGTAAAGAATTTGCAGTCATTTACAAACATGGAGACAGCTTTTCTGTATTTCTGTGAAGCAATGACACAGCAGACATCAGGATTCCTATTTTATGTTACCCATGCTACACAGAATCATTTTACTCCATACATACTGTTTCCATATGCCATTCTTCCTACCCGAGAAGCACAGATAAGTGAGTGAAACCTGGACTCTGCCTTGACAGAGCTCAAAGTACAAAGGATGCAAAAGATTTTTATTTTTTTAATTTTTAAATTGGAGGATAATTTCTTTACAACATTGTGTTGGTTTCTGCCATACACTGATGTGAATCAAACATAAGTATACATATGCCCACTCCCTCTTGAGCCTCCTTTCCCCCTCCCATCCCACCCCATTAAGTCATTACTGGGTGCCAGGCTGGGCTTCCTGTGCTATATAGCTGCTTCCCACTAGCTATCTAGTTTATACATGGTAGTGTGTATATGTCTAGTGATACTTTCTCAGTTCATCCTTCCCTCTCCTTCCCCCGCTGTGTCCACAAGTCCATTTTATATGTCTGAGTCTCCATTCCTTCCCTACAAAGGTTCAGCAGTACCATTTTTCTAGATTCCATATATATGCATATACTGGAAGCAACCTAGATGTCCATCAACATATGAATGGATAAAGATGTGGTTCATATATACAATGGAATATCAGTCAGAAAGAGAAAAGATACTTTTAATGACTCTATGCTATGTGTTATTTGTCCAGGGTGTATGCTGAGGAGGGTGTGGTCGTGGTGGAGAGTTACTGGAGAAGAGGTTGTAAAGTAACATCATTTGGGGGTTTTGAAGGAAAAGTATATATACACACACACATTCACACTCTTAGCGTTTACTTGACATGATTGCCTTTGTGCAGAAACTGAGGCCTATAGATCTGTGCCCTCACAAAGGGCATTGTCATGGTGAAAGTGAAAGTGACATGATACTGTTTATAATGATAAACAGCTTGGTCAGCTTCTAAACCAGGAAGCTGAAGACCCCATAGGCCCAAGCATGCAGGTCCAGACACTGAATCTTCATCACAGGCAAGTTTACAAATATTATGAGTTAGAGTGCTTCCTACATGTGCACTCTGGCATCAAGAGATGGTCACAGAAAGAAGAAAAGAAAGCAACTGGTCACTTTTTGTGTACATTTTTAGTTAGTATTTTTGGTTTCTCTGGTGGCCCAGTGGTAAAGAATCTGCCTGCAATGCAGGAGACCCAGGATTGATTCCTGGGTCAGGAAGAACCTCTGGAGAAGGGAGTAGTTACCTACTCTAGTATTCTTGCCTGGAAAATTCCATGGGCAGAGGAAACTGGAGGGCTACAGTCCATGGGGTTGCAAAGAGTTAGACTCTATCACTTTGTCAGACTAACACTTTCACTTTTTATTCCCCCACTATTGCATTGAGCCTAGAAGAGGAGAAAACTAACACTCACTGGATACATACTGTCTGCCACATGCCCTGCTAAACATGTTTGCTTTCGCTCAGTTGACTTTGTGAGAACCCTACAAAGTGGATATTATCCTTTAATTTTTACATACAGAGAAGTCAAGTAATAGGTAGAGATGGAACTGAAACTCTTTCATGCCAGCTTTAGAATCTGTGCTCTTTCCATAATCCTTTGCAGCCTTAGAAGTTTTTGATGTTTAGTTTTTGTAGGTAATATCAATATTTTACATTTTTATGGGATTCTCTTCTATGTCCTCATATGGTAAGAATTTCAGAAACATTGTTATTTTCTTCCAAATTACTAAAAAAAACACAGGAGTTTATAATTTCTTGCCAAAAACATTGCAGTAAACTGCTAACTGGTTTATGGGCTTCTGGTGCCTTCTGTCTTCAGTTCACCCTGGCAATTCCACAGAATTATGCATTTGCTTTTCCCTTGTCAGAGCCACTGTCATAACTTCTACTCATCTTTCAACACCTGCCTTAAAAATGTTTTCTCATGGGCAAGTCTATCTGCCTCCCAGTGGTGGAGTAACTCTTGAGTGCTTGCTTCTTGGTTCTCCTTTAGTGTTTTTCCATGATTTTAATGCAGTGCTTACCTTAACATAGTCTAAGACTTTACCTGTCTGATATCACTCAGACTGTGAGGTCCTCAAAGGAAAGTGGATATTGCAATTATTATTTGAGAAATTACAGAGGTGGAATGAAACATGAATTCATAAAAAAAGACTTCCTTTTGCACAGGACTCACATAAGTTGATTTTAATAAGGATAGGACTGGGGTATCATGTTTGATAGTCACAGTTATTAGTTAAATGATCTTGTAAAGTTATTCAATCTTTATACATTTATTCTTATTAGTAATCATAGTACACCTAAGGGTTATTGTGAGGGTTAGAATACATTGGTTGATGTAAGTTGCTGGTATAGGAGAGAGACAGAGAGCTAATGTTCAGTAAATGGCCTTTACTATGAAAAATAAAATGTATTACAAACTTTAAAAACAATAGATAAAACATTTATAATTTACATATAGAATAAAAATAAAAATAGCTCTATACTCACCATGTTTCTAGGACCCCTTCCCAGTACCGTCTCCTTATCTCTTTTCCCAAAGATACCTGCTAAGATGAATTTTGCATTTGTTCATTTCCTGCTTTTCTTTATGATTTTAGCACGTGGCACTATATAGCTAAACCATTTCTTACTTAACTTTACATATTTTGGACATTATATAAATAGAAATAACATTGTGTGTATTTTCTTTTTTTACAATTCGCTTCTTCCTTCTCAGTGTTATATTTGGGAAATTTATGCATGAGGGTCCGTACAGAATTAGTTCATTTGTTTTTACTCCTGTGTAGTCTTTCATTGTATGACTATTCTGTGGTTTATTTTATTCCTTCATTGATTTATTATCCTGACAAAGGAAATTTAGGCTGTTTCCAGTGAGAGTTTTTATTTTTGCAATCATGATTATATATGTGTCCAGGTCTATGTTTGTAGAAACAGGGTATATTATGGTATGTGAATTATGGGGTTTTGATATATATACTTATTCAGCTTTGCTAGATATTTCCTTATTGTTCTCCTACCAGCAGTGTTTAAACATTCCTGCTTTGCAACAATTTTTCTGATGCTTGATATTATCCAGCTTTTAAATTTGTGCCAACTGTGTGGCTGTAGAATGGTATCTCATTGTGATTTTTATTTGCATTTCCCTATTTTTTTAAAATGATCTCCTATGTGTTTTTAAATGTTTACTAGCACTGTTTCTCCTTCTGTGAATGAACTATTCACGTATTTTGTCCATTTTTTGTAGTCTTGTTGGTCTTTTGTTAATAATTGAAATATCCAAAAACAAATGTGGATTTGTCTATGTTTTGCAATTTTTTGCCCACTTTTTTGCAGTCTATGCTCTATCAGTTTTTGCTACATGTATTTTGAATCTGTTATTATGTAAATAGATATTTACAGTTATAAATCCTCTGGATAGATTGGCCCCCTTTTATATAGGAAAATGTCTTTCCTTATACTTGCTAATGTTCTTGCTCTGAAATCTACAGAGTTATTCATATAGCTACTCTGGTTTTCTTTGATTAGTGTTAACATGGTACCTCTTTTCCATTATGTCACTTTTAAGCTTCTTTATCTTTATATTTAAAAAGGGTTTCTTTTAGGTACTATATAGCTGAGTCTGGTGTTTTTACCATTCTGATAATCTCTGCCGTTCAACTGGGTCATTTAGACTCATTTACATTTAATGATATTGATATAGTTAGGTTTAAATCTACCATTGTGCTATTTGTTTTCTCTTTGTTCCATCTGTCTTTATTCTCTTTCCCCTCTTTTTCTTTTTCAGATTAATTATTTTAAAAATAATTCTATTATATATTCTTTTGGCTTATTAGCTATAAGTCTTATATTAATTTATTAGCTGTAACTCTTACTTTTTCTTCATTAAGGCTTTTTCTCTAAATACCACTTAAGCTAGATATCAATGTTTTGATTTTTTTGTTACTTAGTTTTTAATATTTTCTGGTGACCACTATTATGCCTTCATTACTCCCAAACTATTCAGATGTTCCTTTTCAGATTTCTGAAAGAATGAACTAATATACTGTAGTTCAATCATTCTAACATGATTGATCAGGGATTTCCATCTGTATTTCTCCAATCCTTTGGAATTTATGGTCACTTTATTTATGAACCAATTTGTGCTCAACTTTCGTAATGTTTCTGTCTGCATGAAAAGAATGTATATTTTTAAAATTGAAGCATTTATTATCATGCAATGTCAAATATATCAATCAGATCAAGCTTGTTAATACCTGCTCTCCTTACTTTCTCTTGTTTCAATTGCTGAGAGAGGTTTTAGTGTCAAAGTTATTCTAGGCACATAAAATGAGTTGAGGAATTTTTTCTTATTTTTTTTGAATAATTCCTATGTGTGGAGATTTTTGGTTTTATTTTTTAAATGTTTGATAAAACTTGGGTAATTAAAATCTTTCATTATGGAGGTGGATTTGTCAACTTTACATTTCAGTTGTATCAATTTTTGCTTCACATATTTTGAAACTAGATTCTTAGATGCATGCAACAGTGTTGTCACTATGTGGTGACCCATGTTATCTCAAGTAATGCTGTTTTTCCCTCCTTGAAATCCTTTGGTTTTGTTTTTTTAGGGGAAGGAGGAATCTCTCCCTCTATATTTTGACTTTCTATTTTTAACATGGTCTTAGGTGTATTGGTAAACAGTGCATCCCAGGATTTAAAAAAAAAAAAAAATACAGTCTGTCGGTCTTTGTCTTTTATCTGGGGAATTTAGTCCATTGACATATTGTTATAAGTGATCATTTATATCTTGTCATGCCACTTAACTTTATGCTTTTTTCCCTTATCACTTCTATGTATTTTAAAAAATTGTTTTCTTGCCCCCCCTTTTAAATTTATTTAGTTTTTCCTATTTAGCATGATGATTAAGAGCATGGGCTCTGGAATTCATCTCTCAGCTTTAGTACAAACTGAAATGGGCAAGTTAATTAACCTCTTCATTTCTCAGTTTCCTTTCCTGAAAATGAGGCTAATAATGGCAGTTACTTAATAATATTGTTGTGAAGAGTTAATATATATAAACTGATTAGAGTAGAGCCTGGCACAGACTTGCAATAGATGTGTTGGACTCATCTTTAAAACTATAAATTACATTTTTTCCTAAAGTGCTTAGCTTAGAAATTTTAATTTGAATACAAAATACAACGAAGTAAAATGTTAAGGTCCCCTTCTAAATAGTATAAAAACCTGAGAACACTTTAACTCTGATTTCTTACCTTGTTGCTTTCATATATATATATGTATATATGTGTGTATATATGTAGATATATGTATATACATATATGTATATACTATGTATATGTATATGTATATACATATATGTATGGTGGTGGTTTAGTCGCTAAGTTGTGTCCGACTCTTGCAACCCCATGGACGGCCAGGCTCCTCTGTCCATGGGGTTTTCCAGGCAAGAATACTAGAGTGGGTTGCCATTTCCTTCTCCAATACATATCTATACATAGATATATTTATAGTTTTTGGTCCAGGATTTTAATTCTATCTAGTTAGTCTTTTTAATTCTCATAAAAGAGACATTTTGTTATTGTTCTGCATGTTAACAGCTTGTTTAGATTATCCACATAATCTATATTTAATATATCCATATTTAATAGTATATTTGCAATGCCATTTTTCTTATGTTTAATAGTACTTAAATTCATTTTCAAGCTAATCAAAGTTAATAAAATAAAATAATTTAAAGAGTCAAAACAAAACTGTTTTAGAAACTATCAACTCCCTGTTCTCTTCCATGTACTTCTTTAGAGGAAACCTCTTTTAATTCTGTTGGTTAATCCTTTTGGCATTGACTTCTGTGTCTTAAATGGCATGCTTATATTCCTAGGTTTTGAGTTTTTTGCCTGTTGTAGGTGTAATCTATTGAATTCTCCCTGTGAAAGATGATTTACCCATTTGTCCACCTTCTCTCCCTCTCCCTTCTCAATTTCACCACCCCTCCTCCCCACCAACCCCCACCACACACAATTCCAGTACTGTGGAGAATGGGAATCATTGCTGAGCTGGTACAAAGTTTCACTTCGGCACAATAAAGGGAGTTCTGGAGATGGATGTTAATGATTACACAACGATGTGCATGCACTCTGTGTCACTGAACTGTACTCCTTAAACATAGTTAGGGTGGCAAGCTTTATATTATGTGTATTTGACCCCAGTTAAAAATATTGTCAGAGAGTATATGGAAATGTTTACAGATTAAATGAAAAAGCATGGGTGGGATAGATATGAAACAAGATTTGCAAAAGGTGGGAAACTGTGAAGCCCCATGTACATGCGTGGGACTTTGATGTACAATTCTGCCTACTTTTGTGCATGTTGGCAATTCAGTAGGAAATATTTTAAAATTTGAGGAATATCAAAGTAAATATTCTAGTAGATTAATACTCTTAAAGAAGTATTTCCTATGAAGTATAGCCTATGACATGCGCAAATTGTCCAGTTACTCCTGGAATTTGCTGCACAGCTACATCATTCTGGAGATTTATCCTGCTGAATTTTTCATTTCCTGGATCCTAGATCTTTCTCTTTCTTGGTTAACATCATTGTTTTGGAGAAATTTATCCTCCAGTAATATCCAATGAGAGAGAAAATTTTTCCAATATCCTGTGAGAGCTTATATGTCTGCTAAAATCTTTCTCCATTCTCACTCTTAATTAATGGAGAGATGAGTTGTGGTTACATATGTGCTCATGTGCAGTCACTCAACTGAGGAGTAATTTCTCTCCCACAGGCCAGTTGTTTTGTTGTCTCTTTCTTAGGCAGAACTTGTTTCTTGTTTATTCTGGCCAAGTGTGTGGAGTCTTTGCATCACCAGACTTGTGTGAACATCTTATCATCAGTTTCCCATCTTTGGTGAGCTTTAGAATTGTTTTACTCCCTTGTCCCACAGGCCATTAAAATGGAAGCTCACAACATCTGGCCTTCTCAGATGCTCTGAAGACAAAATCCTGCATCACTACTCATTTATGCTTCAGAATTTCTCTTACTTTGATTTTGTGTTGCCTAACATCTTGCAAGATGGATGGCACATTTAACAATACAATGCCAAATTTTCCATATTCTATCAGGCACTTGTTGTTTGAAGGAGAGCTCAATATGTAATCTGCCTGGAAACAGTAGTCTTGTTCCTCATAAAGAATGGTCAGAACTTTTAAAGAGTAGGCATAATCACATCTTGAGAAAATGCCTGATGAAGAAATGAATTATTAATATCATTCATTCAGGAAAATTTACTTTCAAGTACTAGTGAGTGGGCTTCCCAGGTGGTTCAGTGGTAAAGAATCCACCTGCCAATGCAGGAGATGTGACTTTGATCCTTGGGTCGGGAAGGTCCCCTGGAGTAGAAAATGGCAACCCACTCTAATATTCTTGCCTGGAAAATTCCATGGACACAGGAACCTAGTGAGCTATGGTCCATGGGGTAACAAAGAGTTGGACATGACTGAGTGACATATGAATACTGGCTACTATATATATATATTTTTTTCTTTTTAATTTATTTTTTAATTGAAGGATATTTGCTTTACAGAATTTTGTTGTTTTCTGTCAAACCTCAGCATGAATCAGCCATAGGTATACATATATCCCCTCCTGTTTGAATCTTCCTCCCATTTCCCTCCCCATCCCACCCCTCTAGATTGATACAGTGCCCCTGTTTGAGTTTCCTGAGCCATACAGCAAATTCCTGTTGGTGATCTATTTTACATATGGTAATGTAAGTTTCCATGTTACTCTTTCCATACATCTCACCCTCTCCTCTCCTCTCCCCATGTCCATAAGTCTGTTCTCTATGTCTGTTTCTCCATTGCAGTCCTGTAAAGAAATTCTTCAGTACCATTTTTCTAGATTCTGTGTATATGCATTAGAATACAATGCTTATCTTTCTATTTCTAACTCCCTTCACTCTGTATAATAGGTTCTAGGTTCATCCACCTCATCAGAACTACTCAAATGCATTCCTTTTTATGGCTGAGTAATATTTCATTGTGTACATGTACCACAACTTCTTTATCGATTCATCTGTCTATGGACATCTAGGTTGCTTCCATGTTCTGGCTATTGTAAATAGTGCTGCAGTGAACAATTGGACACGTGTATCTTTTTTAGTTTTGGTTTCCCCAAGGGTATATGCCTAGGAGTGGGATTGTTGGGTCATATGGTGGTTTTATTCCTAGTTTTTTACGGAGTCTCCACACCGTCTTCCAAGGGGCTGTATCAGTTTACATTCCCACCAACAGTGCAAGAGTGTTCCCTTTTCTCCACACCCTCTCCAGCATTTATTGTTTATAGACTTTTTGATGATGGCCATTCTGACTGGTGTGAGGTGATATCTCATTGTAGTTTTGATTTGCATTTCTTTAATAATGAGCGATGTTGAGCATCTTTTAATGTGTATTGTTAGCCATCTGTGTGTCTTTGTTGGAGAAATGTCCGTTTAGGTCTTTTTCCCAATTTTTGATTGAGTTGTTAGTTTTTCTGACATTGAGTTGTATGAGCTGCTTGTATATTTTGGAAATTAATCCTTTGTCAGTTGTTTCATTTGCTATTATTTTCTCCCATTTTGATGGTTGTCTTTTCCCCTTGCTTGTAGTTTCCTTTGCTGTGCAAAAAGCTTTTAAGTTTAATCAGGCCCCATTTGTCTACTTCAGTTTTTATTTCCATTACTCTTTGGAGGTGGGTCATAGAGGATCTTGCTTTGATTTATGTCATTGAGTGTTCTGCATATGTTTTCCTCTAAGAGTTTTATAGTTTCTGGTCTTACATTTAGTAATCCATTTTGAGTTTATCTTTGTGTATGATGTTAGGAAGTGTTCTAATTTCATTCTTTTACATATAGTTGTCCAGTTTCCCCAGCACCATTTATTGAAGAGGCTGCCTTTCCCCCATTGTATATTTTGCTTCCTTTGTCAAAAATAAGGTACCCATAGGTGCATGGGTTTATTTCTGGGCTTTCTATCTTGTTCCATTGGTCTATAGTTCTGTTTTTGTGCCAGTACCATACTGTCTTGATGACTGTAGTATACTCTGAAGTCAGGAAGGTTGATTCCTCCAGCTCCTTTCTTCTTTCTCAAGACTGCTTTGGCTATTTGGGGTCTTTTGTGTTTCCATATGAATTGTGAATTTTTTTGTTCGAGTTCTGTGAAAAATGCCGTTGGTAATCTGATAGGGATCACATTGAATCTGTAGATTGCATTTGGTAGTATAGTCATTTTCACAGTATTGATTCTTCCTACCCAGGAACATGGAATATCTCTTCATCTGTTTATGTTGTCTTTGATTTCTTTCATCAGTGTCTTATAATTTTCTGTGTACAGTTCTTTTGTCTCCTTAGGTAAGCTTATTCCTAGATATTTAATTCTTTTTGTTGCAATGATGAATGGAAAGTGAAAGAAAGTGAAGTCGCTCAGTCATGTCTGACTCTTTGTGACTGCAAGGACTGTAGCCTACCAGGCTCCTCCGTCCATGGAATTTTCTAGGCAAGAGTACTGGAGTGGGTTGCCATTTTCTTCACCAGGGGATCTTCTGGATCCGGGGATTGAACCTGGGTCTCCCGCATTGCAGGCAGATGCATGGTGAATGGAATTGATTCCTTAATTTCTCTTTATGATTTTTCATTGTTAGTATACTATATATATTTTCAAAAGGCCACTATATATATTTTCTTTTATCAAAATTTCAACTATAATGGTTAATTTTTGATTCATGTGCTGGTTCTCATAGAAACAATGTTGCTTATACATGTTTCATCTAATATACACCTAGAATAAACTACTCCACATAAGTGAATTTTCTTGCTGACATTGGTGTATTGAAATTGTCAAACTTATTGTAAGCACTTAAGAAGGACTGTCTTCCAAAATGCATGTCAAGTTATTCATTTCTAATGCTTCATATATTGAGTAGCTGGGCATAAGTTGACTCATCAGTCAGGCTTTATTACTAAGAGCAGTGTGGTCCAGTGGAAGGACTTGAACTTCAGTATCAGACAAATCTGGAAACACATCTTGGGTTCTGTGCATGCCAAGTTGCTTCAGTCATGTCTGACTCTTTGCAACCCTGTGGCCTGTAGCCTGCCAGGCTCCTCTGTCTATGGGATTCTCCAGGCGAGAATACTGGAGTGGATTGTCATGCCCTCCTCTAGGAGATCTTCCCAACCTAAGGATCAAACCTGCATTTCCTGTGGCTACTGCGTTGCAGGTGGATTCTTTATCGCTGAGCCACCAGAGAAGTCCCCATATCTTGGTTCTACTACTTAATGAAAAGTGTTGTCTTAGGTAAGTACTTATTGGTGATATGTGAGGCCAGCTTGTACTGGCTCACCAGTGCCCACTGTTAAATTTTCATTAATTTTACAAGCTGATTCTTTTTAATTTAATTAATTAAATTAAATTAAATTAAATTTATTTGGCTGCATGAGGTCTTAGTTACAGCGCATAGGATTTTTGTTGTGGCATGTAGGATCTTTTGTTGCAGCATATGGGTTCTTTACTGCAGTGTTTGGGCTTTTCTTCGGTGGCTCTGGGCCTCTAGAATACACAGGCTAAGCAGTTGCAGTGCTCAGGTTTAGTTGCCCTGCGGCATGTGGAATCTTATTTCCCTGACCAAGGATTGAACCCATGTCCCTTACGTTGAAAGGTGGATTCTTAACCACTGGACAACCAGGAAAATCCCTTATGAGCTGATTCTTAAATATATAGCCAGTATTAAAGATTCAATTACATAAACATAAATAAATAATTTATATTAAAAACAAAGATAATAAATATTCAAATCCTTATCTCCTAATTATTTTAACACATTTTATTATTAGCTATGCCCTTGAGGCTACTTGTACCTGTATAGAAGAAATACTGTCTAATGATATGTCATTGTTCATCTTGCAACTCTGCCTTCAGTGCTATCCTATGGGGGTGAAATTGGTCATGTGTAATTATTTACACCACAGAAATTGGCAAGTGCTACAAGTCAGCATTTGGTTTACTGTTTTGTTGGTTCCCTGGACTCAAGAAAGTGACAGATAAAATATAAATAATGCAGAGTAAATGAATGTGTCATATGCCTATAACTGTTACATTGTGAGTAGGACAAAAAAAATATTCTTCCAGTGTTTGAAAACTATTACCAGTTTAGCAAGAAAATTGCTCACGTCACTGATAAACAAGTGAAATTCTGATGTATTATTGTTTTCCTTTCACTGTACCCATTAATTTAAGCAGATACCAGTCAACAGTCACATGAGAACTACTCACATTTGTCAGGTTGTATATTGTAGATTGGCTCCCCATATAAGAGTCTGGCAAAAATCTAAACAAGTATTCTATGAGAATCAATTGACTATAAGGAATATACAGTAAAGAGCATTGCATATTGTTATTTGGAAATTGTGTATTATACGTCCTTTATCCCAATATACCTCTATACCAATATAATTTATAATAAATATGTATACATAATGGTATATACATTTTTTAATATACAACCAGTTGTTAATATTTACCAGCACACAACTGCCTAAATTCTCTGAGATTAAGCTTCTTCATTTATTGTAAATCAATTATTCAAACTATGAATACCATGCTTGACTGAAGTTGTATTTTAGTATTCATACCTATTTCATTCTAAAATTGAATATCAGTATTCTTTTTCTTTTTCCCTCTAAACCCCATGTATAGAAATAACTTGAGAGCCATTGGGATGTATAAAACTTTTTGCCTCTATATGATATGGCTCCAAAGTATAATAATTTGTTATATTCATAATTTCTTTGTATAGATCTTTAATACCCTGCCTTGATATCAACTGTCATTTTTGCTATTGTCAGAGCTCCTTCTTTTAGCAGTCTTCCTGTGTCCCCACGGTTCTCTCCTATAAATTATAGCTCATGTTGTCTTTTTGTTGGTCTGGAGACTATGTCTAATCCTATCAGAATTGTGCACAAAATATGAGAAAGTTAGTGCTAAATGTAGACCTAAAAAACTTTCCTATAATTGTTTTAGTCTCTTTACTCTAGCTGTGACTTCCTTTCTTGCGTGAAAGTCATTTTGAACTATTTTAGGTATATAAAAATGGTTGTGGATAATGTAATCAACAGCCTGTTAGATACCTGTTAGCCAGCTTAAGGAGTGAAACATAAGAGATGCCAAGGGCCCTCAGGCTCCTGCTTGTTTCCATTTCCCTCCCTTTTCTACCCAAAGGCAGCCACCAGCTTGAGCTGATCATCTCCAGGCATGCTGTTGTGTGTTTACCTCATATGTATATGTTCACGAAATCCATCTTTGGTTTTATATATTTTGTATAAAACATGATGCAGTACTGTATATAATCTTTTAAAAATTAATAACCTTTATGTTTTAGAGCAATTTTAGAGTGACAGAAAAATTGAGCACAAAGTACAGAATTCTCATGTATCCCATTCCCCCAATTTCCCCTACCTGGCATTATTGTGGGTCGTTGGTTCCAAATGATGGGTGAATATTGATATATTATTATTCAATGAAGTTCACAGTGTGTGGGTTTTGACAAATGTATAATGTCATGTATCCACTATTATAGTATCATGCAGAATATAGTCCACCCTTGAACAACATGGGGTTAGGGGAACAGACCCACTGCCCAGAGGAAAAGGCAGGTACAATTTTCGTAGTTTCACTGCCATAAAAATCTCCTGTGCTGCATGTATTCATTCCTGTATATGTATTTCAAATCTTGATTTTTTTCTTTAGCTTAACATTATAGTTTTGAGGGTGTCTTAGCCCATTTGGACTGTTCTAACAAAAGACCGTGAACTAGGGGGTTTGTAAGCAACGAACGTTTATTCCTCACGGTTCTGGATGCTGTAAGTTGGGGTGAGGGTGCCAGCATGGCCAGGTGAAGACCCTCTTCCTCATCACAGGCTTCTTGTATCCTCACGGGGCAGAAGGAGGTAGGGAGCGCTGTGGGGCCTCCTTTTAGAAGCAGCAATCTCATTCACGAACGCTCCACTCTCCTGACTTAAGCTCCTCCCCAAATCATCACATTGGGTGTTAGGATTTCCACCTCTGAATTTGGGGGGACACAAACAGTCAGAGCAGAGCAGAGGGTTGTCTATGCTCTGATTCATTCACTGTAACAACTTATTTGTGTTTCCTCTCTGTGAATATACCTAAAGTTAATTATCTGTTCTGTTGGTAGGACATAGGTTGTTTCCAGGATTTTGCTGTGACAGAAAACCCTTCCTCAATAATCTCATATAATCTTTTTGTGAAAATATATGAGCATACTTTCAGGGTATGCCCTTAGAAGTGGAATTAAAGAGTCATGAGATTTTAAAAAATCAATCGTTTGTACCGTAAAATGGATTCTAACTTCCATTTTAGACAAAATTTCTGTGTGAACAGATATTTCAAATCTAATGTAATTTTTGCTTTCTGTCCCTCTAATGTGTGATGTTCTCTCTTACCTCTGGGCTTATTCTGTTCCTAGCTCCTCTTTTTTTTCTATTTTCTCTCACTCCTACCTCCTAGCATTTCACTTTGATGAGTCAACATCTCCTCTAGATTTCAGTCTAGGAGTGTCTTCTCCAAGAATTTTCTGACTCTTGCCCACATCTGGATAAACACCTCTCCCTGGCTTTCTTGCAGGAACCATTACGTTGGCTGTTTTATAATTTCATGTAATTGACAAGGACAAGAATTGCAGCGGAGTTCACCCTGGTATCCACTAAGCTTAGCTTGGAGCCTGATACAGAGCATGTGTTGAATTAAGGGAGGTGTGAATGAATGAATGTAGGATACTTTTATCATCTCAACAATGGCAGGAACTAACACCCTTCCCACAATAGCTGACTGGACCATCTCAGGCTCCAGGGCTAGATGACAGGAAGATAGGATTCAGGTGTCAAGGGTCAAAGATAGAGTCCCAAGACTGCTTTATGCACAATGAGGACAAGGTGTGTCTGTCAGGGCCAGGAGAGATGTTCACAAGAAGGAGATGTTTTCAATTCAGACGCTCATAAACTGAGCCCTGCCTCTGTCTACCAGCTGGGAGATCTTCAGATAATGAACCGTGAAAGCCTGCTATGCTGCGGCATTATGCAATAATTTTTCATTTGCCACCAGTCAGCTTCAGGGATCAAGGACAGCTGAACACATAACCCACTCATGCATGTTATTTTAAAGGCATATTTTAAAGTTATCAATATGGTACATTGAGTTAATGAGGGATGTTCTTTTGGTGACAAATATTTACATTCCACATATGCCTCTTGATGTCAAGAGTGTAACGGTTTCATTTTCTTCTTTTTCTCAGGAGGCTGGGATGCAGATGGAAAAGGCCCTTGTGTCTGGGACACATTCACCCATCAGGGAGGAGAGAGAGTTTTCAAGAACCAGACTGGCGATGTAGCTTGTGGCAGCTACACTCTGTGGGAGGAAGATTTGAAATGTATCAAACAGCTTGGATTGACTCATTACCGCTTCTCTCTTTCCTGGTCACGTCTGTTACCTGATGGGACGACAGGTTTCATCAACCAGTAAGGCAAGTGTTTCTTAAAAATAGAAGGTTGCAGCTTTAATTCAAGGTTATTGCTGCAGTCTGGCATAATTAATCCAGGATGCTATTCTTCAGCGTAGCTTTGAGATTGCAAGTTTTTAGAGTGATTATAGGATAAATTTTTTGAAATGGGTTTCCATTAGCTTTTCCAGTATTATTCTGGTTTCCCTCAACTGGAGATCTTTGTTTGGAGGGGTGGAAATAGATGGGCAGGAAGTGGGTTGGAATAAGTGTTTTACTTATGTAAAATGTTACTTGAGTATTGACCTGAAGGTGAATTTCCAAAGGTTGTGTATAATCTATTTTCAGTTGTGTTATGCTGTGATAAGTCAGGAAAAGCCCTGCAGAACTTGAGAAGATTCCGAGCATTTCAACTGGAGCTGAATTAGTGGAGTTAATTAGCTATCACAGAGGTTGGCCCCAGAGGGCCTGGAGTCTGTTCACTTTGGATTAAGTGCCAGAGATTTCACTTACTATCTTTGTGAGCATCTCGTGGACCTCGCTTGGTGCCTCAGTTTCCCCATGAGGAGAAAGGGATACTGTAATAGCTCCTACTTCCAAGTGTTGTTGGAAGAGTAAATGAAACAGTCTTTTAAAGTGCTTTACACAGTAGTTGGTATAGCAGAAAAGCATTCAATAAGTGTTAGTTATTATTTGTCTTATGCCTTGTAATGAAAAAGACTATTGCCCTATTTGAAAGCCTATTATTTATGAAGCATTTTGCATACATTTTCTCTAAACCCCACAAATCAACGAGGAAGCTATAAGTACCACATTTTACAGAGTTGCATGTTCAAATCCAGATATTTTGTTAACTTTGTATTTTTGGGTGGGTCTGGAATTTAGGCCTAAGGGTTTGGCTAACTCCTTCCACACAACGGGAGTTGGCAAACTATGACCTGAGACCCAAACTTGACCTGATCCCATTTATAAATAAAGTTTTATTTGTAGTACAACTGTACCCCTTCATTATGTGTAGTCTGTGGTTGCTTTCCCACTACTATGGTAGCTTTGAATAGTTGGAGCAAAGACTGTACAGCCTGCAAAGCCGGAAATGTTTACCACATGGTCCTTTATAGAAAAAAAGTTTTGTAACCCCTGCATGACAATGAAATGACTTCTTCATAAAGAACTTGTATTGCTCCTTTGTTCTGGATAAGATTTCCCACGACTCCTAGGGTTGGGGTGGGGTGAGGCAAGGAGGTGCTTAATGTGCAGGATTTGGGAGGAATGTTCTCTCAGCATCTCACAACTGCCAGGCTGCCTCACCACACTTGCACTTCAAAGAGACAGCACTGAAGCAGAGGTTCTTGATTAGGTTATCTGCTTTCCTGGATACAACAGCAACAACAAATGTAGTGAGAAAAGTCTGTGATAACAGCTTCTAGGTGGACCTGTGTACTTGCTTTCTGTGTAGTGGTGGGGGGAAACCTCTGCGTTGTGAAATGGAAGCCCAGCTTACGGATGCACCACGCCATGGCTTTCAAGTCACTTCCCCCAGATAAGGAACATACAAGTTTAGCAGGCCCATGACTGGATTCTAAAGACATTAGGCCCTGTTTTTAACTGCTCTTGGTTAAAGGTCTCCTTTCTTGGCATCAGCGGCCAGTTTTATTTTTTGACTTTGAACAGGAGGTAATTTGTTGCTCAGTTTAAAAATTAACTTGTAATCTCCCACCGTCTTAATCTATCATCTGTACCCCCTCTTTTGTTTGCCACCCTCATAACCTTCAAGGATTAAAAGCTAAGAGTAATCTTTGAGTCTTCTTTTTTCTTTTCTTCTTATATCTAACTAGTTGCCAAATCCGATCCATTCTTATGCCTCTTTAACTTCTTCCCCCTGCCCGCTCCAGTCATCTTCTCTCTCCCTGCCCTGGTTTAGATGTTTATCATCCTCATCAAGGGCTTTTTGATATGCCCTTGATGGATATACCTACTCTCACTCTCTTTCTTTGTCCTTTAATCCTTCGTGCAAAATGCCACCACAGCAATTTTCTGAAAGCTTGGCCCAAGACATGCTGGCTTGCATCATCTCCTGCTAAAACAAAGCAACATAAAAGTTTTTTAGTCATCTAAACTCCTTCATATATCATTTCAGGTTTTACCTGACTTAGTCTTGACTCACCTCTGAGGCATTCCAGTTTGAAATTCCCCCATGCATATGGTCTATGCAATTCCTCCACACAATGCCCTAAGCACATAACCCACTACTTATTAAACATTCTATGTAATTTTCCACTTTTGAAGAAAAACTTTTAAGTTCTTCCTCCTGCCTGGAATGGCTTTTTTAAAAAAAATTCCCAACTATATCTGTGAAATGTTTTGTATACGTTTAAGGTCTAGCACAGGTGGTTCAGATGATAAAGAATCTGCCTGCAGTATGGGAGACCTGGGTTCGATCCCTGAGTAGGGAAGATCCCCTGGAGGCAGGCATGACAGCCCACTCCAATATTCTTGCCTGGAGAATCCCCATGGACAGAGGAGTCTGGTGGGCTACAGTCCATGGAGTTACAAAGAGTCAGACATGACTAAAGGACTAGGCACAGCCCACAGTGCAAGGTCTAGCACAAACGTGTTCTCTTCTTTAGAGTCCCTATTTCAGGACAAAAAATATTTTTTTTTCTTTAAATTCTCATAGTGCTTTGAGAAACTCTTAGAATATTTCTTACACTCTTCACTCTTGGCATTATTAAATCCCCTGCTTGATTGTGAGCACTTTGTGTTTAATTCAACCTAGGAAATGTATAGTAAGTGTCTACTTTGTGTCAAGGACAGTGCTCCATACTCTTAACAGAAATATGAGAATCCCTGAAACTGTTTACAGGGTGATGGGCAGATATGTCTGCCTTGTTCACCCCTGTGACCTAGTATAGTGCCCTGCAGGGAGGAATTCAGTAAACACTTAACTGAATTAGATCAATAACCATCATAGAGATCACTCTAAGGGTAGTTAGTTAGTTGCACAGTTGTGTCTGACTCTTTGTGATCCCATGGACTATAGCCAACCAGGCTCCTCTGTCCTTGGAATTCTCCAGGCAAGAGTACTGGAGAGGGTTGCCACTGTAGTGGTTGACTTTTATTGGGTGTTTAGTATGTGCCGCTCCCTGTGCCAAGCACTGAATCTGCTTTTGCTGAGTCAATGCTCCTAATAGCCCTGTGAGTGAGGAGGGCTTTCCCTAACAGAGGGAATCATGGTAATCTGGGGTGTAAGGCTGGGCATAAATTTGCCAAGACAGCACATTTAGTTAGAGCTGACTTCAACCTAGTTCTGTCTCATGTTAAAAACGTAAGGTTCCAGAGACATTTACAACATCATGAAACCACTTGTATGCTTGTGCTGGGCTTCCCTGGTGGCCGAGATGGTAAAGAATCTGCCTGCAATGCAGGAGACCTGGGTTCAATCCCTGGGTCGGGACGGTCCCCTGGAGAAGGGAATGGCAACCCACTCTAGTATTCTTGCCTGGAGAATCCCATGGGCAGAGGAACGTGGAAGACTGCAGTCCATGGGGTCGCAAACAGCCGGATATGACTGAGTGCCTAACACCCACACACACACCCACACACACACACGCTTTATGCTAAATTCCCTGATAGTAACACGAGGTGGAGGCACTACATTACTAAAACTCATGCTGCTCTTCTAGCCTATGATTCTAGGAGTTTGGAGTTTTTACTGTTTCCATTTGGGGATAAACAACACCACCACTTTGTAATGTAGGTCCATGATTATTTCTCTGAAATTCTAAAATCCAAAAGTTTCTGAATATTGAATCCTTTTTTACTAAGTTTAATTCTAAAACAAAGTAGGCAACAAAAGCTGACCTGAGTTGATGGCAGAGTTTTAATATCATCTCAGTTCATTTTGCTTAGTGAGAATATTTATCTGTTTTACTGCAGAAATATTAAGGGATGCTGACCCACCCCCATTGGGGATGCTAAACTTAATATATAGTATTTACTGTGTTTCTTTTCTAAAAATCCTCAACTTCTGAAAACATGGCTGCCAGGATTAAAGGATTATGGACCTGTGGCAATACCTCAACATGTCTAGTTACTTAACACCAACTCCAGATACACAGAAGTTCATGGAGCTCCCTGTAGATTAGACATCCAAGATCAGGGCAGCAGAGAAGGTAGAGAGTGTTGGTGGAAGGGGGTTGGAGTCACTGGGGCCACCCAGACAATGTGAGGGATTCACTGGTGCAGTTCTCACGTGGGGATCACATTGTCTCAGCCCTGAGCTTTTTATGTTTGGCACTAGCTTTTGTAAAGCCAAAGCTGATTAATATTACAGACTTTTCCATGAGCAAGAGGGCACTGGAGGTGCTTCCAGTAGGCAGAATTTCAATAAGTGGTTGCTCATTCTTGTGCAGTGATCTGTTGAAGCAGTTGGAACTGTTTTAACTCAGAAAGGCCATCATTTGTTTTTTCTGTTTAAACATTTTCTCAAAGAGCATGTAAAGAATTAGAGAATCCTTGTCACTGTCCTTTCCAAGAAACTCAAGTTTTTGTATTTGACTTCCTATTTTAAAGCTTGATGAGGGGACATTTGGAAACTTGTAAATAAAATCCCATGTCCCCAAACTGGAAGAATATTTTACAAAGTGTTATTATTACATGGCTTTTCTCTTTCAAATGTCAAGTTTTTGAGGCTTAACAAGAAGAGATTGAGCTGGCAACTGAAATCACATATTTCTGTATTTCTCAACTGTTCAAGTGCGTTTTCATATCTGCCACAAATGTAAGTTTCAAGTGATTAGCAAAAGACCCAATTATTGGAAATAGAAAGGAAAAAGGAAAAGGAATGGTTATGCAGAATTTCTTTCACGCTTTGATTTAAAATATTAGCACACTTAGAGGAATGGTAGTTAAGTAAACTAAAGGAGAATTTATTAATCTCCTACTCTGTATTGGACAGCGTGGAAGACTGAATAATACCCCCTCAAAGATGTCCGTGTCTTCATTCTTAGAAACTGAATATATTATCTTACATGATAAAAGGGACTTTATAGATGTGCTTAAGTTAAGGATCTTTAGATGGGGAGATTATCCTGGTTTATCTGGATAGATGTCATCACACAGATCCTTAAAAAAGGTAAGTAAGAGGATCACAGTCAGAGAGAGAAGGTATAAGAACTGAGGCAGAGGTCAGACAGGAGACAAGGAGTTTCAGTGCTGGCTCTGATGATGGAGGAAGGGGTCATGAGCCTCTAGAAGCTGGAAGAGGCAAGGAAATGGTTTCTCTTTGGGAACTCTCAGAAGGAATGAAGCTCTGCTGACATCTTGATTTTAGCTCAGTGAGAACCATTTTGGACATCTGATGCCTAGAACTGTAAGATAATAACTCGGTGTTGGTTTAAGCCACTCAGTTTGTTGTAATTTGTTTCAGCAGCTATAGGAAACTAACACAGAGAGTATGCCAAGAGAAATTGGTGGTTGGGCCTAATGAGGAGTGAACCTCAAGAATTACATGTTTGACACAGGTAGGCACTAGGTCAAAGTTCATTCTTCGTTAAGGCATTTACAGTTTGACTAGAAGAATTCCAGTATAGTTATTTTATGAACTGAGCCATCATCTTTGAAAGTTTCAGCCACATGCTCTTTTAAGGGAATTTTCCCATTTCTTTGTTCTATATGACTCTGCTCCGCTCTTGGCCACAGCTGACTGAACGGGGGAAAAACTTATTTCCCCGTGACATATAAATTTTGTAACTTCATTAGAAAAGATAATCCTGTCCAACTGCCTCCCTGTCTCAGGGATGTTTGGGATTGAGGAGTTGAAGCCTGATTTGGTGGGTGGTTGGCTCTAGGGTTGTGAAGTAGTCTTATCAGATAGGATGCCCATTTTGAGACTATAACAAATTGGCTACATAAAGGAAACTGGTTTTTTGAGCAGGAGAGGGACAGCGTAGATGTGTTGAGGGAAGTTAGGGTAGGAGACATCAGTCTTTTCTGAGAGGTTAAGATTTTCTCAGCTTCCAGCTTTAAGTTCCAGTTGTGATTATTTCCTGTCATCTGGTATCTGATATCTCTCTGTCATTTCAAATAATGCTCACTGCATTCCCTATCAGTCAGCCTCCTACCTCTAATGCCACCTTTACATTTGAGTTAATCTGATTGGGCTTCTTTTCCCTATTTCCAAAAGACCTTTGACTTAAACATGCTTCATATTTTCAAAGATCAAATAAGAAGGAATGGGTTTAATTAAAACAAAGGTGATGATAGTAACTGTGATAGAAGGCTATGAAAGTTTTAATACTTACAATAATCCTGCCCTAAATATCAAGATGTAGAACAGAGTCCATATGACTTCCTGGGGTTTTAGGCTCCCTAGGTTGGTAACTGATGATCATTTAAAAATACATATTTATGGGGACTTCCCTGGCAATCCAGTGGTTAAGACTTCTGCTCTCAATGCAGAGGGTTCAATTCCTGGTTTGGGAACTAAGAACCTATATGCCATGTGACCAAGAAATAAAAAAATAAAGAAACAAAAATACATATTTATGGATAGAATGAGTTACCCTGAATTGTATGCGTTTGGTAAAGCTAGAGAACTCTGACTATTTGTTCTTAATGCTTAAATACTCCTGAGGTGACACTATTACCATTCCTCTTTTAGAGATGAGGAAGTGTGGGTATAGAGAGGCAGTCCTGTGATTTGTCCATGATCCCTTGTCTGAATTGTCTGACTCTGGAGCTCTGCTCTTCAATGCCTCACTCCATTGCATCATGGAAAGGTTTCACTGGAGTACTAAATAAACTGAAAAAACTAGAAGTAAAGTTCTGGGATGATAAATATTAAGTATGCAATGCTTTGTGGCTCTGCCATGTTGATGAGTTAGAAAAAGTTTTACTTAAATTTTTTAAATCTTCAATTCAATTGCACATCATCATGTTGTTTGAATTATATTGATTGCCATCATTAATGATTGCATCATGTTAAATGATGCTTATAAATCATTGATTCCTCCAGAAATAAGAAAAACCATGATATTATGAATCAGATCCAAAGGAGGTGATTATTAAGGTTAGGAAAACAGTATCACTCTGGTTTTGGTTCTGAAACATTAGTGTAAGAAGGGGAATGTCACAGTGGGAACAGCTCAGTCTATCATGAGACAGACTGGCTTTAAATGTTGGCTTTGCTCTCTGAAAACATTGTCACTTGAAGTCTGGAGCTCACTTTCTGAATCTCAGTTTTTTCATAGGTTTATTGAGACTAAAAATGCCTACCTCTTGGACTTAGTGCAGGGATTAAACAAAATGTGTGACATCATGTACGTATAGTATGAATACAAAACACGAAAGCTGATACTACTTTTATATTCAAAGCCAGTGGAAGGCATTGACTATGAAAACCTTAACACAGTCCAATATCAAGATGATTCGATCATACAAATCTTTGGATATTCCATTTTACAAAGGAGGAGATATGGGCTTACAGAGGCCCAGAGATGGAATGGTGGAATGAGCTTTTACAGAGAGAGGAAAGCTTTATAAACTTTGGTGAGTGTATTAGTATTCCATGACTGCTACAACAAATTATTACAAGCTTACTTGCTTAAAATCGCACAAATTTACTACCTTAGAATTATGTGGGTTAGAAGTCTGACACAGGTCTCTCCAGAATAAAAACCTCTGTGCTTACAGGGCTGCATTTCTTTTACAAAGATCTAAGGTAGACTCTGTTTCTTGGTTCATTCAGGTTGTTAGCAGAATTTAGTTTCTTGTGGTTGTAGGACTGGAGTCTCCTTTTCTTTGATGACTGTGAACTGAGAACCGTTCTCAGCCTCTATAGGCCACCTGCATTCTTCAGCTGCTGGTTCCCTTCTTCCATCTTCAAAACCAGCAATAGTTGGCTGAATCCCTCTCAGGCTGCCTCCTCTTGTGCCTCTTTTTTTCTGTTGTTGCATCTTTTTGACCCACTCTTCTGCCATCCTCTTTCACTTCTAAGGACTCACGTGGCAGAGTGGGTCCACCTGAACAATCTAGAAACATCTTCCCAACTCAGGATCCTTAATCAGAATGATATCTGCAAAGTCCCTTTGAAGTAACACAAGAAGTAAAGTAACATAGTCACATGACCTGTGGATTAAAACTTGGACATTTTCTGAGTGGTGTAACTTATTATGTCCACCCAGTGAGTAATGGCATGCAAAAGGGGCTTCCAAGTATGGAGTTGCTATGCATGATCCACATGATGTTCATGCTTGCAAAATAAGTGAGCTGTTGTTAAAAATTACCCATTCTTACAGACAGACAGATAACCCATGACCTTGCATAATTTGGCTTCTGCTTCTGCTGCTTACCTCTCACTATTCTTATTCCCCTTCTGCTGAGCTATACATTCTCCTTATTGTGAGCTTTCAGTTACCAGAAAGAGCCATATTGTTCTAAGAGAATGAATTTACAAATAATGGCCATGCCATATATGATGGTAAAACTCTGACCCTCATAAAAAATCCAGGCAGCCAAACCACAATTTCTGTAGCAGTTGACCCAGAAAAGTCAGAATATGGTCAACAACTGCCCCTTCTTTGTTTTTGCTCCTCTGTCCTCTTCTCTGAACTTAGGACCAATCAGAAAAAGGCAAATTTGCCTCCCAGCCCAATTACCCAAGAGGCCCTGGTTCCATTTAGCCCACGTCCAGCCTCCCTGTGCCAACAGCTTTCAATCAGAAGGTACCTGGATCCTCCCCTCGTTGTTTTTATTGTGAAACTTTCCTGCCTCCCTGATGGCCTTTGAGTATCTGCCAGATGCTAGTGATAATGGCTGGCTCCTTGCTGCAAACTTGGAATAAGCAGACTGTTCACATTTGGGAGGTCTTTGTTTATTTCCATTCTTCTTGTGGCCTTTTGCACATTTGTTTCCTTTTTTTCTCTTCCTGGATCTCTCCTCCTTGCCTTATGTGGGTCATTTGTATCCATCTTTTAAGGATCAGTTTAGATGTCACTCATCACAACAATAACAATAATAATCATTATTAGAATCATAGTTAACTGTGCCAAGAACTGTTTGAAGCATGTTCAATTTATCAGTTCATTAGGTTTCTATTATTGCCTACATTTTACAGACAAGAAAAGATAACCCGGAGAGATAAAGTAACTCTCCTGAGGTAACTGAACTAATAGGTGAAGGTTTTGGGATAGAACTTAGGTAACCTGTCACCATAGTTCACTTTTGAGACCATGCTGCTACTCTGCTTTCAGAGTAGATTTTCATATGCCCTCATTTTGGGATGGGGACTTACCTTTAATAATAATACTGTATGATAATTATTTATGAATTTATTTGTAGTCCCTACTAACATTTAAGGGGCTTCCCTGGTGGCTCAGTGAGTAAAGAATCTCCCTGCAATGCAGAAGGCACAGGAGATGCAGGTTTTATCCCTGGGTTGGGAAGATCCCTGGAGAAGCAAATGGCAACCCACTCCCGTATTCTTGCCTGGGAAATCCCACGGAGAAAAGGAGCCTTGGCAGGCTACAGTCCAAAGAGTCATAAAAGGTCGGGCACTACTGAGCAACTAAGCATGCCTGGTTACTATTATAATTAAAGTTTTCTTAGTACAAGGAGAGTGTTTATAATGTTTGTAATCAAGCATATAGTAGTGTCTCTCTAAATGCGTATTTGAGGAATGAACAAATTAATGATTGAATAAATGAAATGTACACAAATGTCTCAATTATTATGTAAAATTGGAAGATAATAACCTTAAAAAGAGATAAAGGGACCCTGCTTCTATGCAAACTTTGAATGCAACACGAGTCTGCATATGAATTTACAATTATTATTCAGGAAATCATCTCTCAAAGCAGGAATGCTTCTCTCCTCTTTGCTTTGTTTCTTTCCAAACTCTTATTTTTTTTAATTAAAAGTTTTTTTTTTTAATTGTTTTAAGTATTTACTGGAGTGCAAGTGTGAAAACATTAGTTGCTCAGTCGTGTGTGACTCTTTGTGACCCCATGGACTGTAGCCCAACAGGCTCCTCTGTCCATTGGTATTCTCCAGGCAAGTATGCGGGAGTAGGTAGCCTTCTCCAGGGGGTCTTCGCAACCCAGTCATTGAACCTGGATCTCCTGCGTTGCAGGCACAGTCATCAGGAAACAGTTGCCTTGCAATGCTTTCTTGGTTTGAACTGTGCAGGAAGGTGAATCAGCTATACGTATACATATATCTCCTCTTTTCCCCTCCATACTCTTCGACATAATCATGTGCTGTACTGTGCTTAGTCACTCAGTCATGTCTGACTCTTTGTGACCCCGTGGACTGTAGCCCACCAGTCTCCTCTGTGCATGGAATTCTCCAGGCAAGAATCCTGGAGTGGGTTGCCATTCTCTTCTCCAGGGGATCCTCCCAACCCAAGGATCGAACCTGGATGTCCTGCATTGCAGCCAGATTCCTTACCATCTGAGCCAACAGGGAAGCCCAGGTATTCCTATGAATTACGTCAGGAATTTGGAGCAAACTCTCCAGTGGAAAGTTCTTTAATGTGTCAAGCCCCTAGCTTTCTGTCTTTGTAACTCACACCCTGGGACTGATGTAGAGCCCTTGTCCATGCTCAGTGAGTCTCTTTTCTTAGACTGGTAAGACTGACCTGTCTGGAGAAGCACTAAGGCAGTCATTGTGTTCAACTTCTTGACTTTATGTTGAATATTGTTGAAATCTATTCATTCACTCAAGAGCTATTTATTGGGTCTCTACTAGGTTTCTGCTATTGTCCCAGGATTTGGGGGACCCAGAGGTAAATTAGACAAGGCTCATGACCTAACCAAAGCAGAATATATTAAGAAGAGGTGGCAAGAATACACAGGAGAACTATACAAAAAAGATTTTAACGACCCAGATAATGATGGGTCATATGATCACATAATAGTGTGACCACTCACCTAGAGCCAGACATCTTGGAGTGCTAAGTCAAGTGGGCCTTAGGAAGCATCACTACCAACAAAGCTAGTGGAGGAGATGGAATTCCAGCCAAGCTATTTCAAATCCTAAAAAATGATGCTGTTAAAGTGCTGTAGTCAATGGGCCAGCAAATTTGGAAAACATAGCAGTGGCCACAGGACTGGGAAAGGTGTTTTTATTCCAGCCCCAAAGAAAGGCAATGCCAAAGAATGTTCGAAATATCATACAATTGCACTCATTTCACATGGTAGCAAAGTAATGCTCAAAAATTTTCCAAGCTAGGCTTCAATAGTGTGTGAACTGAGAATTTGCAGATGTTCAAGCTGGATTTAGAAAAGGTAGAGGGACCAGATATCAAATTGCCAACATCTGTTGGATCATTGAAAAAGCAAGAGAGTTCCAGAAAAACATCTACTTTTGCTTCGTTGACTATGCTAAAGCCTTTGACTATGTGGATCACAACAACCTGTGGAAAATTCTTCAAGTGACGGGAATGCCAGACCACCTTACCTGTTTCCTGAGAAACCTGTATGCAGATCAAGAAACAACAGTTAGAACAGGACATGGAACAATGGCCTGGTTCAAAATTGGGAAAGGAGTATGTCAAGGCTGTTTATTGTAACCCTACTTATTTAACTTTAATGCAGAGTACATCATGTGAAATGCTGGGCTGTAAAGCACAAGCCAGAATCAAGATTGCTGGGAGAAGTATCAATAACCTTAGATATGCAGATGACACTGCTTTTATGGCAGAAAGCTAAGAGGAAATAAAGAGCCTCTTGATGAAAGTGAAAGAGAAGAGGAGAAAGCTAGTTTAAAACTCAACATTCAAAAAAATGAAGATCACAGCATCTGGTCCTATTGCTTCATGGCAAATAGATGGGGAAACAATGGAAACAGTGACAGACTTTATTTTTTTGGGCTCCAAAATAACTGCAGATGGTGACTGCAGTCATGAAATTAAAAGACGCTTGCTCCTTGGAAGAAAAACTATGACCAACCTAGACAGCGTATTAAAAAGCAGAGACATCACTTTGCCGACTAAGGCTCATCTAGTCAAAACTATGGCTTTTCCAGTAGTCATGTATGGATGTGAGAGTTGGACCATAAAGAAGGTTGAGTACCACTGAAGAATTGATGCTTTCAAACAGTGGTGTTGGAGAAGACTCTTGAGAGTCCCTTGTACTGCAAGGAGATCAAACCAGTCAATCCTAAAGGAAATCAATCCTGAATATTCATTTTAAGGAGTGAGACTGGAGCTGAAGCCCCAATACTTTGGCCACCTGATGCAAAGAGCTGACTCATTGGAATAGACTCTGATGCTGGGAAAGATTGAAGGTAGAAGGAGAAGGGGATGACAGAGGATGAGATGGTTGGATGGTATCACAGACTTGATGGACAAGAGTTTGAGCAAGCTCCAGGAGATGGTGAAGGACATGGAAGCCTGGCGTGCTGCAGTCCATGTGGTGGCAAAGAGTTGGACACGACTGAGCAACTGAACAACAACAATAACAACAATTCTAGTGGAATTGAGTGACAAGTCAAACATGCAAACAAGCAAAGAAAATAATTTTTTTAAAAATATGAACATGTAAATTTAAAATTTTAATTGAAGTATAATTGAGTTACAATGCAATGTTAGTTTCAGATGTATGGCAAAGTGATTCAGTTACATATACATATATATGTATATTATATATATGTGTTATGTATATTTATAAGAATATATATATGTGTGTTATATATATATATATAAGAATATATATATTCTTTTTCATACTCTTTTTCCTTAGAGACTATTGTTCCCTGGACTATACAGTAGGTCCTTTTTGGTTATCTATTTTATATAGAGTAGTATGTATATGTTAATACCAAACTCCAAATTTATCCCCCTACCCAACAAATAAAATAATTAAAAAATAATAATTTCAGGAAGTGTCCCATTGGCACAAAGTGATAGCAACCTGTCCAAATGAATCCCTTTCAGAATGTAACAGCTTCCATAATTGTGTCACCCCATCACATTCTCTTGTCTCTGATCAGCCAGTCTTCCTTGGACTTCATGTTTCCTTCCAAATGGTAGGAAGTTATAAACCTTATTTTGGATTAAAGTTTTTTAGGAAATTATTATTCCCGATCCTCTCCCAATCCTTATTTATTGTCAGCATAATGAAGATGACTTTTCTTCTCATACTTTCTTTTATTTTTCTTCTAGGAATTGACTATTATAACAAGATCATTGATGATTTGTTAACAAATGGGGTTACACCCATCGTGACCCTCTACCACTTTGATTTGCCTCAGGCCTTGGAAGACCAAGGAGGTTGGCTCTCAGAGGTGATCATCGAATCCTTCGACAAATATGCTCGGTTTTGCTTCAGTACATTTGGGGATCGAGTCAAGCAGTGGATCACCATAAATGAGCCTAATATTTTTGCCGTGATGGCATATGAATTTGGTGTATTTCCTCCTGGTGTGCCTCACGTTGGAACTAAAGCTTATCAGGCAGCTCATAATTTGATTAAAGCGCATGCCAGATCCTGGCACAGCTATGACTCCTTATTCCGAAAAGAGCAGAAGGGCATGATATCGCTATCAGTTTTTGCTGGCTGGGCGGAACCAGCAGACCCCTCCTCAGTGTCTGACCAGGAAGCAGTTAAAAGGGCCATGGCATTCCAGTTGGACTTCTTTGCTAAACCCATATTTATTGATGGCGATTATCCTGAAGTTGTCAAGTCTCAGGTTGCCCTCATGAGTAAAAAGCAGGGCTATTCATCGTCACGGCTTCCAGAATTTACAGAAGAAGAGAAGAGGATGATCAAAGGCACTGCTGATTTCTTTGCTGTGCAGTATTACACAACTCGCTTAGTCATGAACCAGGAGAACAAGAAAGGAGAGCTGGGCTTACTACAGGATGTGGAGGTTGAAGTTTTTCCAGACCCATCTTGGAGAAGTTTGAATTGGGTCTGTGTGGTGCCGTGGGGAATACGTAAGCTACTGAAATACATTAAGGTAAATGCAGTATTTGTTTGCATCCATGTGTACCCAAACCTGGAAAGATGGGAAGATGGGCATGTATCTATGTGTATAAAGACCTGAAAAATGAATGCTTTAGGCAACAGCATATACATTTGTTGGCCTGGGAAGAGGTGATTAGGGTTTAAGTCAATGAGGGATAATTAGCTGATAGTAGTGTTAGTTGCTCAGTTGTGTCCAACTCTGTGACCCCATGGACTGTAGCCTGCCGGGCTCCTCTGTCCATGGGATTCTCCAGGCAAGAATACTGGAGTGGGGTTGCCATTCCCTTCTCCAGGGATTCTTCCTGACCCAGGGATCAAACCTGGGTCTCCTGCATTACAGGCAGATTCTTTACCGTCTGAGCCACCAGGGATAAAGGGCTTCAAAGCCATGATTAAACTTAGGATTTGCTGTTAAATTCAGTTGTAGCTACAGTAGTACCTTGGACATGTTTTTCAGGCTGGGGTCACAATTGAGTTACTAAAAGGCATAATAGGGGTTTGAAATAGCTGGATCCTTTTTGGGTCTCTGTTACACTGGATGGCATCTAGGTAGCTGAAATGAAAGTTTTAAGTTATCAGTTTTTTAGGATTCCTGCTATTGGGAGGATAAAGAATATAGCTGCTGGGGAGAGGGGGACTAAGGGGTTAAGGAGCAATGACAATCAGCAGATGCTGATGGAAGAAAGATATTTCTGTCTTCTCATTATAACAAGAGTCATTTGACTGTCTTCATGGATATTTGCACAGTTTTTCTTTTCCATTGTTAGTTATAAAAGGTCAGTGCGCGGAAAATTAAGTTAATAGGGTCAGTGCAATTTGATGAAAACTAGTTTTGGGGTTGTAGCTTAGAGAAGATAGAGGGTAATGCACCTGATTTTATGAGATTTTTTTTTTTTTTTACACATCTGTTTGGAATAAAACTTCTGCTTTCTCGTTCCAGGATACGTATAATAACCCTGTAATTTACATCACTGAGAATGGGTTTCCCCAGGGTGACCCCACATCTTTTGATGACACTCAGCGCTGGGAGTATTTCAGACAGACATTTCAGGAGCTGTTCAAAGGTACCATTTGAAATGATGAAAGATCAATTGTGCAAACTTAATATGATTTTCCCATGTGCCTATTTGCATTCAGCAAAGACCAATGATGTTGAAAGCTGAAATTCATGTAAATCAGTGTAAAGCTATGTAATTAACAGAGGGGGAAGAAAAAAGTATTTAGGAAAGAGGAAGGTGAGAATTTTGGCCTAGCTTCAACCTGCTGAAATTTAATCAAGTAAAAAGCGACAGTCTTCAGCTTTTTGTGACTCCTGGGTGAAGGTGACATGGATAGGAGTGGTGGCTGTTGGGGAGAGAGCCTTAGTTATTACACATAGATCGGCGCTGACCAACTAGAGCATGCTTATTGGCATAGTTTAATATCCTAACTATCAAGAAATGAATTGGCAGAATTCTTAAAGGACCAAAATCAAGCATTTGTGTAATAAACTTTCAAGTGGTATGTGTCTTCAATCAATGCATATTTCATTTAAAGTGTAACCAAACAGCAGACATTTTTTTTTTTTTTGCCATATAGAATCTGTGAATTTTATTTCAAGACAATATTGTTATTCTGGTAACTCCTTTTACCCAATGGAATTCTTTTCATATTTGAAAACAAATGTGAAGGAATAATCTTTAACTGGTAACACCCATTTCTGCCTTAGTTAATTTCTCCCTTTTAGCTTCCACTTGGAACACTGTTGCTTCATAAATTTAATTTCTCCTCCCTATAAAGAAATCATATCATAGCAACAAAATTCAATGAAAATGAGACTTTCAATTTCCTTTTTTTTTTTAAACCATGATAGGCAGTTATTTCTCCTCACTCTGTTTGAGTGAGTCCTGGAATTATTCTTTCCAAACTAAATCAGTAATATACTGGAATCAGTGAGAAGGAATTCTGGAAAGTGACACAAAGTGGTTTCTTTCCAAAACCTCAAATATATTGACTCAATTCCTCACCCAGCCCTGGGGTTTATTGACAGAGGGCAATTGGATTTCTACAATTTTACACAAGCAAAATCATTCTTTTGTGTTACACACAAAAAAGATTCATCCTCTGTGTGGGAATTCACCTTCTGATAAGAAAAGGAAATCTCTAGTTTTCTGAGATTCTTCCCCACTTCTCCCTATAAATGACCCTGCTGCTGCTATTTAATCATTAAGTCATGTCTGACTCTTTGCGACCCCATGGACTATAGCACGCCAAGTTCCTCTGTTCATGGGATTTCCCAGGCAAGAATACTGGAGTGGGTTATAAATGACCCTGCTCATAGCTAATACACCAATGTTCCCAACTTCACCTCAAGAGACGAGTAGGCTAGTTATGATCATCAGATTTATGGATACCCTAGGGACGACAAAGAACTTGTTCAACACTGTTCTGTGTATTTTAGGGAAAAAAGAGAAAAAGTAGAAATTGTCTTTCTTCATTCCCATCTTGGTGCTCTGTTTAGTGCTAACACGTAAGGACATTTCTTTGTTCTCTGAAGTCATTTTTAGTTGTTTCTACAGTGCCTTAGATCTTTAACACTAAAAACTCACTGGTGGACCCTCAAACTAAGATAACTTAAAGACAGAACAGTAACTGAAGGCAAGAGAAGAAAATGTGAGAAGATTTGGGTTTGTGAGGGATAGGAGAGAAGATAAGGTTAGGAACAAAATCCTGCTTTCGAACTTATTGAATTCCTATTGTATTGTTGAATTAATGGAAAAAGTATGAACCTAAACTGTTAATTATTCACAGCATCTACATTCTCTTCTGATTCTTAACATTATGATTTCTATTATTTGCAAGTAACAAATAATATTGTATTTTTTGAAAATGTAGTTTTTAAAAATGTATAGAAATCTACACATTGACCAAAAACACTATATTAAGTGTATCTATTCTGGATTGGATATAGTGATAGCTATTTTTCATATGTTGTTGTAGTGAACACCAGTTCTCTCTTCTGCAGTGAAACTCTTTTCCAATAACTAGTCCCTTTTCTTTCTGGGAAATACCCACCTTGCCCCTGTTCTTAGACTTACCACAGGGATAGCTATGTAAGCAGAATAAATGACTGCTCTTTGTCAACAGATAATTGATTGATCTAGATGTAGGCACATGGCGTGAGGTGGATCAATCCCAATTCTTCCCTGGGATTTAGAAATTTGGACCAATCAGTTTGCTTGTCTCATAGCATGGATTGACAAGGTGATGGAACTTTGTGGGCTATTGGTGGCTATGCTTTTCCATGTAAAGCTTAGGGGTAGTGAGAAGGTGGGTGGGGAACAGCTACCAGCGCACCCAGGGAAATGGAGACAAGAAGCCAGGGAGAGATCAGGGGGACAGTTGTGCTTCTGATTCCAGTTTTTCTCAGACTCAGCTGCAAACATGTTTTTGAGAGACATTACTTTTACTTATAATTAAGTGCTCTTTCTGGTTCACCTGATTCTGATTGGATTTCTATCACTTGGAACAAAAAGGGTCTTAATTGATGCCATCACATTATTTTATTTTCAAGACATTGAGATGAGGTCATTGCTCCTATCTTACAGATGAGAAAACTGAGTTTCAAAGAGGCTAAGTCATTTGCTTGAGATCAAAAAGTTATAAGTAATATTTGCTGGAACAAGGCAGAATGTGTAAAGTATTGTTATTACTGCCACTACTTTGGTGTTTGATAGGATTTGAGTCCAGGGCTTTCTGACTGAGAGCACTTGGTTGTCCCACCACACTTCTAGAAACTTTGCCTCACCATTGGGTGCCCTGGGCTTGCGTAAATTCTTTGAAAGCGTTTCAAGCTGCCTTGGCAGGAGCCTATGACCTTGGACAGAGCTCAGATGCCCCATATCCTGCCTCTCATCAGAGGAAGGGAGCTGAAGCAACTGATCAATTTCCTGAGACTCCTCCAAGGTAATGCCAATGATCTTGACTGGTGAGCACTTTACTGGGAAGAACCACCCTGTGAGCGATTAAAAGCAATAACAAGCCGAGGAAGGTATTTGTGGGAAGCACGGCAGGTGAGAGGCCGCCAGAACCCAGGGAGTCAGATGGATGATGGTTTTGTGATTCTCAGGAACAAAGCCTTCCCTCCCACATCATGCATATGGACAGGCACATAATGACACTGTAGTTGGATCAATGGCGTCTGCCTGAAGGCCTTACTAATCTCCTCAGGTAAAATCCCACAGCAATTAATTGAGCTGTAAAAAGAAAGCTAATGTTTCTATTTCCTTATGAGAAAAGGAGAAAAAAAAAAAAAGAGGAAAATGTCATTTCAGGAAAAAAAAGGGAGAAATCAGCAAATGCCTTTTTAATCACTGCATTATTTAAATGCCTTTAAACAGGTTTTGTTTTAATTAATGTAGCTATGGATAGGAGAAAAGCAACACAGTGGAGACACAAGAACTTGAAATAATATATAACTGGGCTTGTATTCCAGCTCCAGTTATTCAACTAGGGACACATGATTCACCCTCCCAAACTCACAGTTTGTTCCTCTATAAAAATGGGGTAACGCTTTCCCTGGCAGAGTTGTAAAAATTTCATTTAATAAGCTATTGTGCTAAACACCCCAAGCAATTGCCTGGCACATAGTAAGCCCTCAACCAATGGTAGTAACTGTTATCATTGCCAAATGTGCACTTTTAAGAATATATCTATCACCGCAAGTTATTTTTCTTATTATTTAAAAAATAGAATCCCAGGACATTAAAAAAAAAATTTCTATCCCTCTTCATGTCTCTAAGTTATGACAGAACGTCCCCTGCCATGTCTGCAATTTTTCCATCATTTTTTTCTGGGAAACTTCCTAATGAATGCTGGTAGCATTGGCCCTCTGGCTATTTACGATTGAATCCTATGGAGGACCTAGCAGCCAGGACTTCCCTCCATTCATTACTTCATTTGGAGAGGTTGCCATATTAAGTGAAATATCAAATAATTGGCAGCAGAAACAACTATCAAATAACTGGGTAGCTGGAATTGTTCGGTCACAGGGATTTTTGTAAATACTCAAGAAGCAGTGATCTTCAAAGCGTTAGGCTTTTCTCACATGATTTGAATCTTTATTATATTCATAAAATTTACACCAGTCTTGGCTGCTCTGGTGCCAGCAGGCAAGTTTAAGTCTATATATTGTGGTTGTTCAGTTACTCAGTTGTGTCTTTGTGACTCTTTGTGACCCCATGGACTGCAGCACGCCAGCCTTCCATGTCCTTCACTATCTCCCAGAGTTTGCTCAGACTCATGTCCATTGAGTCAGTGATGCCATCCAACTATCTCATCCTCTGTTGTACCCTTCTCTTCCTGCCTTCAATCTTTCCCATCAGGGTCTTTTCCAGTGAGTTGGCTGTTTGCATCAGGTGGCCAAAGTATTAGAGCTTCAGCTTCAGCACCAATCCTTCCAGTGAATATTCAGGGTTAATTTCCTTTAGGATTGACTAGTTTGATCTCCTTGCTGTCCAACGGACTCTCAAGAGTCTTCTCCAACACCATAGTTCGAAAGCATCAATTCTTCTGCGGCACTCAGCTTTCTTTATGGTCCAACTGTCACATTTATACCTGACTACTGGAAAAATCATAGCTTTGACTATATGGACCTTTATTGGCAAAGTGATATCTCTGATTTTTAATACATTGTCTAGGTTTGTCATAGCTTTTTTCCTAAGGAGCAAGTGTCTTTTAATTTCTTATATATAAAGTCTACATATAAGCACATGTAAATGAAAGTGAAAGTCCCTCAGTCGTGTCCGACTCTTTGTGACCCCATGGACCATACAGTCCATGGAATTCTCCAGGCCAGAATATTGGAGTGGGTAGCATTTGCCTTCTCCAGGGGATTTTCCTAACCCAGGGACTGAACCCAGGTCTCCTGCCTTGCAGGCAGATTCTTTACCAACTCAGCCACAAGGGAAGCCCAAGAACACATAAAGGGATACCTTAATAATCTAGATGTTGAGGAGGTAAGAAAGTGTGAGAAACCAGGCAAGTTATTCTCAGTGGGTGATACTTGACCCATGACGTAAACTCTCGTAAAAGCAGATTTCAGTTGGGTTCAACCTGTTCCTCACACCTACTGAACACGTGTCTCCCCGTGGTGTGGCTCTCAGTCTTTCCTCAACTGAAATGTCATGGTCTTCACCTTCTTCCTGACCCAATCCTGTTGTTTGGAGAAGAAGAGCTAGCTTGAAGTCAGGCAAGATACAGGTTTGAAACTTGGTTCTTCCACTTCATGTTCAGTGATTTTGGGGGGAATTCTTAAACAAACAACACTTCAGTCATTTAATCTTTAAACGGGGATAATAAAAATATCTGTTTTCTAAAGCATGGTGAAAAATGAACACGATAATGCTTATAAAGCCTAAATACAGAGTCTGGCATGTTATGAAAGATTCCATAAATGACAGTTAATTTTGGGAGGGGGATATCTCTGAACCCTTTGAGAGTTGGAGCTGTGTCTTTTTTATAATTATATCTTCAGCCCCGAGCACTGTTTCTGTCATGAAGTAGCTTTCTACACATGTTTGTCGAATTTGGTTGTGTCTTTCAGAGAAGAGATAGTCAATGGATAATGAGAAATAAATGATGAAATGAAATGATTGGGAACTGTATTTCCTTTTCTTAAAGAAATATACCCCACATGGGAAAAAAAAAAAAAACGCAGCCTTCTGGAAAGTTTCTGAGCCAGCCCAACTTTCCAGTGAGATCCATGCCTGAGTTAGCACAGCGGTAGATGATTGCAGAGAAGGTTTGTTAATGACCAGCTTTAGGCTTTTAATGACAAAACCCCTCAGCAAGATGTCATCGAAGTTATTGAAGACTTCACTGAAAGTGTTGAAGCTGATGCATTGTAACAAGAAGGTTATAAATCTTGCAGCTTGGCTATACCACTAAGATAGGATGCTGAGCTCAGAATCACCCTGCTGTTGTCTGTCAGCATTCTCCCTCCCTTCCAGTGGAGATCCGGGAAGGGAGAAATACATCCATTTCCTAAAGTGGTGCAGACCTGGCAGCCACCTGCCTATGTCAATTTCAGATTGCAGAGGCCCATTTAACTGGACAAAATGTGTTAAGCACCTGTGTTTTTCTAAATGTGTGTTAGAAAATATCCTAAGAATTAAGGAAAAGGCTCAAAGTTTGACACATTGACCTTTTGGAAAAACGAACCAATTAAAAATCCATTGCAAGCTCAGAATAGAGACTCAATTACCTGAATGTAGAGTCCCACTCCATGTTTATTGTTTTGTTGCTTCTCAAGATAAACCTTTGTCAACTCAGCCCCATGGAGCAGTTCATCTCATAGCTCATGGAGAACTCACAGCTTTGGGTACGTGGAGGCTGGGATGTCAGATGCACCTGATACTGTTGCTCCCTGCAGGACTGAATGGAGCCTGTGAAGAGGAGTCAAGGTCAGAATAGAGAAGGAAGAACGAGATTCAAAGGCTGTTCAAGCATGCTAGTGCATAGACTTGTGGAATTTGAAAAGTCATGAAGAAAACAATTTCCAATGTATTTGTATCCCACCAACCTACAAGGCTACAGGGCTTCCCTGGTGGGGCTCAGCGGTAAAAAATCTGCCTGCAATGCAGAAGATGCAGGTTTGCTACTTGGACTGGGAAGATCCCCTGGAGAAGGAAATGACAACCCACTCCAGTGTTCTTGCCTGGAAAATCCCATGGACAAAGGAGCCTGGAGGGCTGCAGTCCATGGGATTTCAAGAGTTGGATATGACTTAACGACTAAACCACCACAAACCTACATACTCAGACCACACATCAACTCAGACAACCAGAGATTATAGAGTAAACTTTGAAGAGAAACATGGCAGATGATTGTCCTATTGCTTCTCCCCTACTTCTGCTCAGTAGCATGCTTGTCATCCCTCTCCCACATGAAGGGTAGAAAAGTAGGAAGTCTGCAGAGTCTGAAGAGAGAAGGCTAAGTCTTGTGTTCTAGGGGTGTGCCTTTGGGGAAGTCCTCATTAGGACTCTCTGAATGTCAGCCTCCTCATCTGTTCAATGAGACTGATGCTAACTGCCATTCTGCCTAACCCAAAGTCAGTTGTAAAAATAAATTTATGTATTCGTATGCCCAGAACACCTGAAAATGTTAGATATTAGTTTCATATTTGATATAGTTACTTTATACCTTTAAGGATATCAACCACTCTGGCCAAAATACACAATCTGGACCTTAGTGCTCTCCACTGCAAAGGGGAGGTTTGGTGCTCATTATCCGGATCCTGTCTCAGAATTTATGGTTTTTATTTTCTTTCATGTTTCTGAAGGGCTATGATAGTGGGATCAGTTTAGGGGTTTGAGAGAATGTGTTCTATGACCAAGTGACTGGTGTGGTGCTTGGCAGAGTTCAAAATCACTCACACACACACACACACACACACACACTGCCGTTGTTGAGCTACTTCATCAGACTTAACCCAAGTGAGGCCACAATGATATGATGAGGTACATACATGACTTAGCAGGCACACCCTCTTTGAGACATAGAGCCTGGTGCATCTGCTTCCTGGGAGCAGGTTTCAAGGAGTTTCCCTGTGAGCAGCAGCTCAGTCACACATCAGAGAATCTGCCCTTGTGCTTCCTGATTAGAAACCATTCTTTATCTTCTATTTCCATAGCATTCTCTGCCCCTACAGAGAAGTCCCTTGGACTTCTTTTTAATTCAGTTCCAACTGCTTCAAGGGGATGATTACTTAAGGTCCTCCACTGCCATACCCTGTGAAATTTATACTACTATACAGTCTTTAAAAATTTTTATTTAGATGATTCTAAACTCACCCTCCATTGTCAGGGCAGTCTGTCCAGTAGTTTTTGTATTGAGGTAGCAGCAAACAAGTGCAGTTACATTTTTATAACTGTAAAAGATCTGTAAAATATAATTTGTCTGAAGAAGACTTATATTTCCAATATAAGGAATAGAGTCAACAGAATCTCAAAAGGGGGGCAAAAGGAAGGATTTGGTAATACTTTTAAAATGAAAACCCAGTGGCTCAAGCAGTAAAGAATCTGCTGGCAATGCAGGAGACACAGGAGATGTGGATTCTATCCCTGAGTTGGGAAGATCCTCTGGAGTGGGATATGGCAAGCCGCTCTAGTGTTCTTGCCTGGAGAATCCTGTGGACAGAGGAGTCTGGCGGGCTACTACGGTCTATAGGGTCTCAGAGTCAGACATGACTGATCACACACTTGCTTTAAATGAAACATAATTGAGATATAACATTGTTTAAGGTGTCTACCACGTTGATTTGATATTTATATATTATAGTATCATTACAACCTTAGTGTTAGCTAACACCTCTATTATGTTACAGAATTATCATTTTCTTTTTTTTGGTAGTAGAAACGATTAAGATCTAGTCTCTTAACTTTAAGGTTTATAATACTGTATTGTTGACTATGGCCATTATACTGTGCATTAGTTCCTCAGAACTTATTTATCTTTTAGTTCGCAGTTTGTACCCTTAAACAACATCTCTCTTAACTCCCAAACTCTGGTAACCACCAATCTACTCTTTGTTTTTACAAGTTTGGCTTTTTAGATTCCATAAAAAAGTGATTTTATACAATATTTGTATTTTTCTAACTTTTCACTTAGCATAATGCCCTCAAATTCCATCCATGTTGTTACAAATGGCAGGATTTCTTTTCTTTCTTCTCATAGTTCATTGTGTATGTGTGTGCATGTGTGTGTGTGTATACCACAACTTCACTGTTATTCATTCATCTGTTGATCAATTTTTGATGGACATTTAGGTTGTTTCCATATCTTGGTTATTGTGAATAATGCTGCAACAAATGAATAAACATAGGAGTTCGTATATCTCTTGGCTGTTGTCAAGAAAACAAGAGATAAGTATTGGGGAGGATGTGGGGATAAGAGAACTCTTGTACACTGTTGGTAGGAATGTAAATTGATTCAGCCACCATGGAAAACAGTCGGGAGGTTCCTGAAAAAGTTAAAAATAGAACTTCCATATGATCCAGCAAAATCCACTTCAGAGTATATATCCAAAGGGAACAGAAATGAGTTTGAAGAGATGATGATTATTTTCATCTGTTCAGGGAGAGAGCAATGCTGAAATATCCAGGTGCTCAGCAGGGTCTTGGAAGTGGGAGAAGGTGCAAGTCTTAGGTTTTTCCCGGGGGCCCAGGTGATGTGGGGCTCCATGTGTCTGCCTGCATTAGCTCTTGTTTCCTGATCTGCAAAATAACCTGATTACCACCTGGCTTCTTAGTTATCTAAAAACTTACTTTGGAACATGGTAAGTAATTTCTTGGTGTGACTGGCAGGGGCTGTCTTGGTAACTCTGTTAAGACGCATTCCGTTGGACAGCTGTGGGCTCTAGGAAAGGAGAGAGAGAAGGGCATGGCCAGGTGTTAGCCATTCCTACTCAGGGAACTTTTGGAGTTTTCCAAATCTTGGAAGAGGATATTCCTCACTATGAATTATTATTCTGACATTTTGTCTTGTAAATCAAAGTCTTGTGAGTTCAGCAGTGGATATTAACTCTGGGTACACTGAGAAAATGAGTCTCTGGATTTGTAGCACTGCTAATTAGACCTTAAGCAGTGTTAATCTCACCTATGGTCTGGTCTTATCTGTTTATAACTTCAACATATGCTGGACTGTTGCTCGATATTTATTATATAACTTTGAGATTGCTTATGCTGGACATTTGCTCTATAGTGACATAAATATGGTTTCTGACAGCTTTCCCAGGCTTGTTATTGGATAAACTATTGGTTAACTGCATCATACATATATATATATATATATATATTCCAATAGAGAGCTTGACACTGTAAGAAAATCAACAATATTATGAAAGAAGCATTAAACATTGATACTGTAACCGATTCATAGGATCCTTGCACAACCGTAGCCCTGTAACAATTAAATATTTGTTAAATAAGATGATTGAATAGATAGAACTTGAGAAACACTTTGATTCTTGAAGACAGTGCCTACTATAATTCTTCAAAAGAAGGAAGAAAGCCATTTTTAGAAGGAAATGGAAGTTTTTAAAAGGTATAAACACTCAGAGGCAGGAATAGTATGTAGTAAACTTTTAATCACCATTTTTTTTTACAGACAAATTTCTGACCAGAATACAGTTTTGGAGTTTTGAGCTCCATACTTAGCATTCTGTAAATGCTCAGTAAACATTTAATGAGTGACTAGGAGATTGAGTCTAGATTAGTAGGAGAAATAAATGAATTACTCCTGGGAATTGCAATGAAGTATTAGATTTATTCTACTATTTTGCTTTTTAAGAAAATTTTAAAGAAATGATAGATTGTTTTTACTGTTATTAAGACAGTTTTCATGCATTGGTATTATGCATGGGTGCTAATTATACCCCTTTGATATTAAACTTGAGTTTGTTCTGACAGTAATTGAAATCTATGCTAAAATTTTTGACCTTTCTTTTCTGTAAGTACACTTCACCTCACTGTGCCTCAGTTTCTTCATTTGAAGAACAAAAGGGGTGAACTAGCTATTCATTTGAGATCCTTTCAGTTTAAGAATTATGTGACCCTCCAAATATTCTTTCTAGGCGTGTATGTCAAGGATCATATTTTATAAGAACTCTCGGTAATTTCTTAGGCTATAAAATTAAGTCTAAGGAATTATAATTAATAGTCTTTTAAAAAGAACTTTCTTCATTCTTCTTATCCAGCTACTTAATTTGAAATGTGAACACCTTTTTTATCTGGACATAAAATTAGCCCTTGCTCTTCAATGAACTGTTTCTATTGATATTGATTCAGTTCCAGGTAACATTTTCTTGACCTTCAGTCTGGGTGTTTCCTCTTTTATTCATTCATATTGAAAATGAACCTTACTTTTCTTCCCCTGAGAAAGTTATCCCTTGGAGTTCAGAATCAGAAGGGTCACCTCAGATTCAAGTTTAACAAAGTTACTGTGGAGGGTATAAAATCTCAGAGAGGAAATTGAATGAACAAATCAGTTCAAAGCATTAGAGTAAAATTCCCAACTGAACAGCTCCTCGGCAGTTACAATCACGAGCAGTGAAATCACCTTTCAAAACACGATCATGGCAAGCACCACCTAATCTATCAAGTTTTAAGACAGTTAAGTATGATTTTCAAGCTTCACTATAAATGCATAATTTAATTCAGTTAGGCAGTGCAGTAATTTTAACTTTCTTTAAATTTTACTTGAGCATGAAACTTTTGTCTCTGGGCAAGATCCTGAATTAGAAGGAAGGATCAAATTTCAGAATTACCTTCCCACCATAATTCTGTGTAGCGACTTCATATATGTGAAGTCTGTTTTTCTGTTCTGAATTTTTGAGCAAAGGGGTAACTCCAGTCAGGGATCCTCTGACCCCAAGTTACTGTTTAGGTAGGATTTTCTTCAACATGATGGAAATATCAGTGTGGTGCTAGAGATGAAAATAGTTTCTTTTGGAATAGAAAGTAATTTTTAAGGCTTATCTGGAAATGCTATGTGCAGAGGAGGAAAGGCCAGCCTCTTTGATGAGGGTCATCTCAGAACTGCCAAGTCTTCTGGGTGTGAATGGGATTAGCTAATGAAACAGTATCATGGCCAGAGATGATTCCCCACCTTCCAAAGTTCAGCCACTTCCCCCCTTGTTTGTGAAATTCCATTATGGGAATTACTGCCTGTTTTAGAGATAAGTGAAACCATTATAGGTGAAGGAACAGAAGGCATTTGAACCCAGAAGAATTTTAATTGGTACTTGTGAATACAGGTGAACAAGAAGCCATAAATGTCTCAGGTGAAACTGTGAATGTTTGGGACGCAAAAGTAGATGATGGGAGAAGGGATGTATCACATCTGTTGATGAAATAACTCTCTTCTTCCATCACAAATTGAATTCATTTCCTTTATAGATATAAATTCAGCCTAAAGTCTATAATTTTAAATGTTCTTTTATGAAAGTGAAAGTTACTCAGTCGTGTCTGACTCTTTGTGACCCCATGGACTGTAGCCTGCCAGGCTCCTCTGTCCATGGAATTCTCCAGGCAAGAATACTGGAGTGGGTAGCCATACCCTTCTGCAGGGAATCTTCCCAACCCAGGGATCGAACCCAGGTCTCTCACATTGCAGGTGGATTATTTACCATCTGAGTCAAGTCAAATATGTTGCACAGTTAAATATGAGTGGATTAATACAGAAATTAGATCATTGCATAAAATGTGAGTAAATGAATGTATATTAAGTATATACATTTATTGGTAAATCATTTTGTTTTGTGGCTGAGGCTTTGCTAATTTAGTCCAAAGATCGAGCTATATTCTTGAGCCTTTGAATGAGCAGTTGGCCTTTTATTTAAAAAAAAAAATCTATAAAAATATCTCATGCCCAAAGTTTCTGCCGCTATGAATACATGGTAGCAATCTCAAGAATGGTTCAGAAAAATTCTTCAGCATGTCTGGAAAAATGAACAATCCGACCCACTGACTATGCTTAAGTTTATGCATACAAGCAATAAATTTTATGAACACTTTTACACAATACCTTGTTTGAAATAGTGAAAGAGCATATTCCTTAAAGACACAGTTCTGCCCTCAAAACCTGGCTCTGACAACTCTTTCCTGTTGTGTACCCTTGGACAAGTTATTCTAACTCTTATGAATTTCAGTTCATCATCGGAGAAATTTTATCTTTGGTGAGGATTAATGACATACTTCATACCCTAGAAAAATGCTTGGCACATAACTCCCCCAAATGATAACGAATGCAGTGAGTTCTTTTCACCCAGCGTCTATTAACCAGGATTTTAGAAAAAATGTGTCTTCCTGCACAGTCATCAAGCACTGATAATTTATGCTTTTCTTGATGACCCTGAAATGCATTCTGAATAATTAGAGAAAGATTAAATTATAATCAGTTTAGTTTCAGTGTTAAGTGTATTTTAATTTATTCTTATTCTTTAAAAATTTGTAATCCTTCTGCATGTGGTAACAATTAACGGAAAATATTTGATTAGCTGGAGCACTCTATTTCCTGACTATCTAACTAATAAAGAATTTATTGTATGTTGCTGGAACCCAAACTATTTATGGATCAACTGGGCATTTGCTGTGTGTGTTCACTTTGCACAGGCCTTATATCCATTCTCAAAGCCAATGTGTTGACGTTACTCCCTGGTAGAAATTCTAGAACTAACCTTTAAATGTTCTCAAACAATAGTCTGAGTCTACACAAGGCCCTTTGTGTGTTTTTGATCACAAGCTCATAATACTGGTCATCCAATCTGATTTTGTGCAGATGAGTAACTAAATCTTCTCACCTGGAGGACTGTCCATTCTTTTTCTATGGATTTCTAGAGATGGGCACCTCAACTGACAGTATTCAACCTGTCTTGGTGTTTCATCAGCCTTTACTTTTATCCAGTTATGTTTTAGACTTATCTTCACCTGACTTTTTTAGGCTACATAACCTTCCTGATGCAAACTTTACTATGCATTTAATAATTTTTTGTGGTTCTTTGAATTTTTCACATTTCTTCCATTTATCTCTTCCCCCATGTAATGTCATGTGCTGCTTTAAAAGATGGCCTAATAACTGTCTTGTGTTAGAAATAAAGTCTTTAAGAATTTATCAGTGTATTGTTTCTTTGTGATCTTGGTAAGGTAGATTTTCAGGCAAGCAGATTGATTTTAGAGGTTTAGTTGATCTCCATAGAACACAATATTCATTTGTCGTCCTCTGTCTGGCCTCATACTGCCTTCCTTTAAATATCTGCCTTGCCCTGAAATTCCCCCTTCCAGTTGACAGTCTTTTTTTTCCCCACAGTATCCTCCACATCCCAGCTGACCATCCCAGGGCTAGGTGAATACAATAGTGGCTGCAGAAAGAGGTAGATTGTTTCCTTTAAATGAGGAACAAGGACAGGGTAGCTGGTGAAGAGAGAATTTTGTTTGCCAAGATCAGGCAACTCTTGGCCCTGGTGGAAAGCCAGGATTGGTGAGGGTGCTCCTGTCAAAGTATGGGGTCTTCCTTGATGATGTCTGGGTACATGCTCGGGGAAGACAGGGAGCCTGGGTGCATAACCAGGAAGCAGCAGTTAGCTCTCTGACGCTGCGCTGTCTCTGAGACTGCTCTCACTAGGTGACATTTTTTCCTTGTTATATAGGCATGTGTTAAAAGCAGGCCATTTGAGGGGGGATTGTTTCCCTAGCCACAGCAGTTTTATCTGTTTGACTATTGCAAACATGTTTCATGTTTGACCAACCATACTTACATGATTGGGCTATGTGGAATCTTCTGGGAGTGATAATTTTGTACTTTGGTATATTAGAATGGTCAACCACAATGTTTTGTTGAGGAGACTTCTTTCAGAAAATGTGACATCTTCAGAAGAACAGTATCAGATCTCCTTGTCAGAACAAATAAATGTATCTTAATATAAAAAGTTAAAGCCAAAGAAATATCTTCACTAGCTTTTTTGTATCCATAAATGTAGTATTAAGTATCTGTATATTGGTCAGTAGTTGAGGGAAATTTATATTTATATGTTTCTTATTCTTTAATTTTTAAAATTATTCTGTTCAAGTATAATTGACATATAACATAATATAATATAACATTAGTCCCAGGTATACAATATAATGATTCAATATTTGTATATATTGTGAAAATGAGTCTATTATTTTTTAACCTTTGATATTCCTAATGCTGGATTCTCTTATAAATGTGGGTAATTGCATTCAATCTGAGTCATTTATTGCTTTCATTTTATTTAAGGGAGATTTGCTTCTTTAAAAAAATCATCTTCTTTTTGTATTTCTATTTTAAAAAGTATTTTTGAATAACATAAACACTGCTAAATCTTGGTTATTCAGAGAATAACAGTAGGGAGGACAGTTAGATGTCAGTTTAACTTGTTGAGAGGTATTAATTTTTGTCAATTATTGAAGATAGGCCGTTTTATTACATTCAGTGGGATTGCTGGGATTTCATTCTTGATGAAAAGAAATGCCAGCTAGCAAGTCAGAAACAGGAGGGAAAGGGAGACTACAAATGTTCTGAACATAGATGTTTACTAGAAAGCTTGAAAACTGGCCCATAGCTTTCTCACATCAGGGTTAAAGGGGATTCACCATTCATTATAAAAATAGTGTTCAGATTGTGTGCTCTGGAGCCTTGGGTTCTGTGGAGATATCTTTGGGGACTCTGTTAGGTCACATTGAGAGAAGGTGAGAAATTAGGGCTCTGGGGCACCTCAGCTTTCATTGGGTATATATATTAGAAATCCATAAAAATTTTCATTTGAAAGGAAGACTGTTGCTAAAAAAAGAAAAAGTGGAAAGCCACTGACTAATAGGGATCTCATTATCAGAGGGGAAGAAGCATAGTAGCTCCTTTGGGGAAATGAAGCTTCACTTCTTTTCTCTTTCACTTAAAAAAAAAAGGTATTTCAAGCATACAGAAAAAAATACAAGTATCCATACAACTATGACCTAGATTTAACAAATATTAATATTTTGCCACATATGTTTTCTGTGAAAAAAATATCATTGACCCAGGTGAGGCCCTTCTCTGCCCTTCCTAAATTGCCTTTCTTCCATCCCTCACCTGGGATAACCCTGATCCTGAAAATGATAGACATCAAATTGCACATTAGATAAACATTTTGCTACAAAATGCATGGACCCATTACCTATTTGTACATTGATTGTGCAGCTTAGTATTTGTATAAATGGTGTCAGAATAACTGCTTTCAACATTACATTCTATAAGGTTTATCCATGTTGATACTTTTAGCTTGAATTCATCTTTTAAATGGCACTATGATATTCTGATATGTGATCAGACCATATTTAATATCCATTTGCTTGCTGATAGATCTTTGGGGTCAAAATGATGGATTTTTTTCTCACTTTTATAAACAGTGCTGCACTGAATGTCATTGAGTGGCTCATATTTTTTTGAAATTAATTTATTTTTGGAGTAGCTCATATGTTTGAAAGGCATTTCCTACATGAGGGTTTATGAAGCAGTCCCACATTTAGCCCATGTGGTATCTTTGTACCATATAGAATGAGGCTCCCTTCCCTCAAAATATTTTTTGGAAAACTTTGATCACAAAGACTAAACAAATCTAGAGTGGCTTTCTGTCCAGGGTGTTTCCTAGAGCTGTGCAGAGTACAACCTGCATCATCCTAAGCAGCAGTCTTGAATGTTGGGGATGCTCTAGGTTTGAATATCTGTAGGGTATACAGAGTTTGGGTGAATTCATGTGTTTGACAGGTTAGCAACTGGAATCTAAATAGATTCATGCTTAATATTTACTCAAGGTAATTCTAACTAAAGGTAGGGGCTGGGGGAATTGTACTTTCTTTGGAGATTTTTGTTGTTCTTGTTCAGTCACCAAGTCGTGTCTGACTCTTCATGACCATGGAGTGCTGCACGCCAGGCTTCCCAGTCCCTCACCATCTCCTGGAGTTTGCCCAAGTTCATGACCATTGAATTGGTGATGCCATCCAACCATCTCATCCTCTATCACCCTCTTCTCCTTGGAGACAATGTGTTGCAAATGGAGAACACCAGGAAGATGTGCAAGGCTTTTGCTTTCTCCAGCTCACAGAGGAATGGTGATTTGGCCAAGCGGTAATATGAGGAGTCATTATCCATATTTCCCCCTTTCCAGAATAATGCCCTCAGGCCCCTTCTGTGTAAACACATTATACATACAGTGCAGGCTTCATCTGCCAAGTCAACTGTATGCCACTAAGGAAGGCAAGTTGTGCAGGGAAGGTGTATCTGTGGTTGCTCATGGAAAGGAAGTTTGACTTGTATTGGGCTGAAGTACCAAGCTGTGAACCTCCCACTGGGGCTGGTGCTACAAGTATCAATACATTGCAATGCGTTCATCTAAAGTCCCTTTGGTTCTCACTAGGTAGCTTTGCCTGGAGAGGAAAACAGCCCCACAACAGGCAGTGTGATGTCCCCTCTGTTATTGATGGGAGTTTAGTAGGGGAGGAATTCTACCCAGCTTTGGAAACCTTGCAAGTGTATTATTTGCTTTGCAAAGTCCTTGTAATTATTCTTTTTTAAAAAAGTGTAATTAGAGGCTAATTAACAATATTGTGATGGTTTTTGCCATACATCAACATGAATCAGCCATAGGTATACATGTATCTTCTCCCTCTTGAAGCCCCCTCCCACCTCCCTCCCATCCCAGCCCTCTGCGTTGTCACAGAGCACTGGCTTTGGGTCCCCTATGTCTGACATCAGATTCCCACTGGCTATCCATTTTACATATGGTTATGTATATGTTTCAGCTCTATTCTCTCAAATCATCCCACCCTCTCCTTCCCCTACTGTGTCCAAAATCTTCTATGTCTGTGTCTCCTTTTCTGCCCTGCAAATAGGTTCATCAGTACTGTCTTTCTAGATTCCATATATTTGCATTAATATATGATATTTATCTTTCTCTTGCTGACTTACTTCACTCTGTAGAGAAAAGGGAACCCTCCTACACTGTTGATGGGAATGCAAACTGATGCAGCCACTAGGGAGAACAGATTCCTTAAAAAACAAGGAATAAAACTACCATATAAGCCAGCAATCCCACTACTGGGCATATACCATGAGGAAACCATAAATGAAAAAGACACAAATACCCCAGTGCTCATTGCAGCACTATTTACGATAGCTAGGCATGGAAGCAACCTAGGATGTTCATCGACAGATGAATGGATATGGAAGTTGTGGGACATAGACAGAATGGAATATTACTCGCTAAAAAAGCTAATGTATTTGAGTCAGTTCTAATGAGGTGGTTGAACCTAGAGCCTATTATATAAAGTCTTTGTAATTAGATGTTGCTATAAGAAGGTCTAGCAGGAAGTTTCTAGGTGCCTAAAGTTTGTCTGCTTGTGACCCTGCCCTAGGTAACATTTTAACCAATGATCTGGGTAAAAAGCTGAGTGAGTTCATTTCAAATGTTATCAAAAAGGTGACAAAAATCTCCTTAGGAGAGAACAAAAACATGCTGCTCCTTTTGTGATGGTTTGTTTCTTTTTATCAAGTAGGTCTTAGCTTAAATTTCACCTTCTCACAGAGGTTTTCCCTGTGCATCTAATATATGGCCTCCCATTTCCAATCAATTTTTACCTGTTTTCTTCATCTGAAATTGTATTTCTTAGTTGTTTACTGGTTTCTTGACTCATCGTCCTAGACTTTGAGCTGAATGGCAGAAGGAGAGGGCTTCTCTGTTCATTTCTGGCACCCCAGGACAGAGGACATAGGATGGTTCCTGGTACATAACAGAATTGGAGAAGGAAATGGCAACCCACTTTAGTATTCTTGCCTGGAAAATTCCATGGACAGAGGAGCCTGATGGACTGTAGTCCATGGGGTCTCAAAGAGTTGGGCATGAGTGAATGACTGAGCACATATACACATAATAGAAGCTTAATAAGTTTCTGTTGATTGAAAGAAAGTTGTGGGAACCATTAAAGAATATTAGGCAATACAATGACATGATCAGATTTCTGACTTAGAAATGAAACTTGGAACAAGTCAAGCTAGAAGCTTGATAGAAATTGTTGAATATACTCCATGGAAGCAAACATATATATTTTAGTCATTTAAAACTTTGCTTTGCTTACATCCATAGTGTCAGATTGCCTGATTATAAAATATAAGAGCATCACACTCAGTTTATATCTGGAATATTGTCTTTTATCCAGGTCACCATTAAGCATTAACATTAATAATCTAAATCATACCCAGAAAAGAACACCCAAGATAATCTCATATAGGGAGAGGCCTGTAATTTTTGATAAAGTTGTTGAAGAGTTATCATGCAAAAGACTAAAAAGACTCATTTTGTGTTGTTGGGGAGGGCAGAGCTCAGGCCAATGGGGACCCATTACAAGAAAGCAAGTTTCAATTCAAAATAAACCAGAATTTTCTAATAATTAGTGGGGCTGAGGAAGGGAATGGATGGCCTCAGGAGGTCATTAGATACCTGTCAATAGATGGCATGGAAGCAGACGCCAGATGCTCATCTGTCAAAGACACGGTTCAGAGGATGTCTGCCCATGTGGGATGGTCATTCCACAAGTGTGTGCAATCACCTAATATTTATTGAGTACCCACCGTGTGCCTGTTTCTGTGGGGGATTCAGAAATATATAAGGCACAGCTGCTGTCTGGATGTGATCACCTTCCAGTCCTGAATTCCATGAGTCTCAGGGAGTTTTAGCCAAAGCTCTGATGTATTTCTCACAAATTCCACATTAGAGCAGTCTGAAGTTATGAGGTCTCAAAACACTGCCAACCTACCAGTGACACTTAACTTTATGCCCAGCAGGGAAGAACATGGTTCATAAAACCACTTCATAGCCAATTCCTACTTTTGTACCCCAGGTGAAGGAAATTGAAATCTATGTGACATATAACATTGTGTAAATTTAATGTGTACAACATGTTGATTTGATACATTTATATATTGCATTATGGTTGCCATGGTAGTGGTAATTAGCACCTCTATCATCTCACATAACTATTTCTTTTTAGTGTTTGGAAAAATTAAGATCTAGTAGCTTTGCTTTCATGACATGAAAGATTATCACATATAAAAAAAGAGTTTCTTTTCTTTGGTTCACATCTCTTCTGGTCTTTAAAGTTAATATGAATTCCGAGTTCAGGATGATGTGTGTTGGCTTTATTTAATCAAACTCTGTCGAGATAAATATTTTTGCATTAGAATTGGATCTTAGGAATTCTCATTGATGGTAAAAACATGAATTATAAAGTAGAGACTTTGCAGAATTATAAGTAAGCACACTTAATTCTTTGAAGTAAAGTCTGCCCCAATCAATCACAATGTGTTTGACTTGGAAACCTCCTTCACTTCACTAGAGAACATTAATAAGTAAATGTCTGGATGGAATAGTGTGGTGGGTTAGATTTGTATATCACATTATGAATCTAACATTTTGGTCTGAATGCTCTGGACTGTGCCAAAGACATGACCTTGGCCATTGTGTGGATCCAGCCTTTCGGTCCTTCATACACTTCCAAAAGGAGTGTTAGAATATCATTAACATATTTCCTGTAGTCACTGGTCCTCATGGTATCACAGTGACCTAAGAGATGAACATACTTCCTCAGGGTACTTATAACATTGGATGCCACTTTGACCCTAAGTAGATTACAGGCCCAGATTTTTAATGTTTGCTTTCATTTCTGCATTAGTAAATACGCAAGATACTTGGGCACTCTTTAAAAATATTCCTTTGCCATATAGTTTGGGGACCTCGTTAATTCCTCTGCTGGCCCATGTCCTTTTCTATGTGTCTCCTTTCCACTTGTTGACCTTGAAATTAATCCAATTTTAAGATATGTTTTCCAAATGTAGTTTAGATTAATGTGCTGTGAATAAGGGCTATAGTTCTGAGGGACTGAGTGATGGAGACAACTTTCCCAAGTGTTTGTTTTGGAGCCACTGAGAATGTTCAGTCAACAGGGCCTAAAGTTTCCATTTATGCTGACATGCCAGTATTTTGAAAGGATCTTAGATGGAAAAGCAAAAGAGTCTGGGAAATTGAAAATATTAATATGGAAGTTTGTGTATTCTGACATTGAGTGAAGTGAAGGGAAGTCGCTCAGTCGTGTCTGACTCTTTGCAACCCCATGGACTATGGCCTAATAGTCTCCTCCATCCATTGGATTTTCCAGGCAAGAATACTGGAGTGGGTTGCCATTTCCTTACTCTTCCTTCAATACTCTAATTTTTGTTGTATACAGAGCAAGCATTTGGAGTACTACTTCTCAATCTTGGCTGCATGTTGAAATAGCCTGGCAGGTTTGAAAAATACTTTGTTCTATCTGGGCTCTCCCCTGTCCTCCCCTAGTGATTACAATTTATTTTTTCCATGTTTTTTGAGATATAATTGGCATATAATGTTGTGTAATTTTAAGGTGTACAAGGTGATGTTTATATGTATGTATATATTCAGTAAAATGATTACCACAAGAGTTAATTAACACTTCCATCACCTCATATAATTGTCTTTTTTGTCTGTTTGTGGTGAGAACATTTAAGATATACTGTCGTAGCAATGTTCAAATATACAATATAGTGTTATTAACTATAGTCACCTTGCTATACGTTAAATCCCCAGAACTTATTCATCTTATAACAGGAAGTTTGTGCCCTTTGACCAAACTTCCTTTCCCCATCCTGCCCCACCCTCTTCTTGGCCTCTGGCAACTAACATTGTATTCTATTTCTATAAGTTAGGCTTTTTTTAGATTGCACAGGTAACTGAGAGCTTGACAGTAATTATCTTTGTTTTTCTTGTTCCACTTAGCATAATGGCCTCAAGGTCCATTCATGTTGTTGCAAATGGCAGGATTTTCTTCTTTCTCTTGGTTGAATATTATATTGTATGTATATATAAATAATAGTGTGTGTATATATGTATACTGTCTATATATACATGCTCAGTAGCTCAGTCATGTCCGACTCTTTGCAACTGAACAAACCGTGGCAAGCCAGGCTCCTCTGTCCCTGGTGTCCTCCAGGTAAGAACACTGGAGTGGGTTGCCGTGCCTTCCTCCAGGGGATCTTCCCAACCCAGGGGTCAAACCCATGTCTGTTAGTCTCCTGCATTGGTGGGAATGCACTAGCACCACGTGGGAGGCATATATATTAGTATGTGTATGTCAGGCGAGTGTATGCTCCTCGGTTCTGTCTCGTCACAACAAAGATTTGGAGTGACGGACATTAAAGCCCTCGGCGTGTCACAGCTCTTGGGTCTTGGACAGACCGTGTTATAGCTCTCAGGTCTTGAATGGACCATGTTATAGCTCTTAGACAAATCAGTGTCACAGCTCCATGTTACAGCTCTATTTTACTTAGATAATAGCAGGAAAATCCATCCTCAAGGCGTGAGGGCATGTCGACCGAAAGACACGAAGAGAATGCCCCAGCATGCAGGGGTGGGGTGGGGGGGGTGGAGAGAGCACTTGGGTCTTCCTTTTATATGTTTTTTCCTCCCCCTGGGCCTGCCTATGTAAATTGGGTTAGCCAGGAGTGCTGTTTGTTCTGCCTGAGGTCCTCAGTCCGGTCCTCAGACCTTTCTTTGACCTTCCTTTGTTCTATTTTCGCAGGCTTTTCCCTTCCTTGTCTTTTAATCACCGCCGTTTTGGACTTCTGTTTTCTATTCTAACTACCTAACATGTATACATGTATACTCAATATGTGCTCAAGTTCAGTCGCTCAGTTGTATCCTACTCTTTGTGATCCGATGGACTGTAGTCAGGCCTCTGTTCATGGGGTTTCCCAGGCGAGAATACTGGAGTGGGTTGCCCTTTTCTCCTCCAGGGGATCTTCCTGACCCAGGGATTGAACTTGTGTCTCCTGAGTATCCTACTTTGGCAGGAGGCTTCCTTACCACTGAGCCACCTGGGAAGCCCCACACTCTATATATACTGTGCACATACATACACATATGCACGTATGTTATCTGTAGCTTTATCACATATTCTTAATCTACTCAATTTTGTAGACAGGTTGTTTCCATTTCTAGGCTACTGTGAATAGTGCTGCAATAAACTCGAGAGGGCAGAAACAGATTCTAATTTAAATGCAGGGGGTGTGACCTGGGCATTAGGGATTTTGCAAGTTCCCCAGGAGACTCTAATGTGCAGATAATGCTGAGAATCACTGATTTAGGGGCTTTGATCTCCTAATATTAAAGAGAAATCTAAAAATTTCCATGTTATTATTTGTGGAGCATCGTTTGCATAGAACATAGACTCTCTGCGGATCTGAGAATGTAAAAAGACCTAGTTTCTAAGAGACACTTTAGACCAGTGTTCTCATTTATGCTGAGCTATTGTGAAATGGTAGGATTTTGTGAAAAATACTCAGGAAGAGGTTTATACAGGGGTAATGTTTTCAGAGCCTTCCTGACAGGTACTGTTTGAAAGTGCATTTCTGTTGCCCTTGCACGTAAGTAGCAATGTGAATGCCTCTAAAACTCTCCTCTTCCTACTCATCCTCCTCTTCTTTTCCTTTAAATTATAATTAAAAAAAATTTTTGCTTATGTATTTTTGGCTGTGCTGGGTCTTCATTGCTACACGGGCTTTTCTGTAGTTGCAGTGAAGAGGGGCTACCCACCAGGTGCGGTGTGAGTGCTTCTCCTTGCCGTGGTTTCTCTTGTTGAAAAGCACAGGCTCTAGGGCTCTTGGGCTTCAGTATACTGTGCTCTTGGGCCCATGGGCTCTGTAGTCGTGGTTCCTGGGCTCCAGAGCACAGGCTCAGTAGCTGTGGCGCACGAGCTTAGTTGCTCCATGGCAGGTGGGATCTTCCTGGATCAGGGATCAAACCTGTGTCTCCTGCATTGGCAAGCAGATTCTTTACCACTGAGCCACCAGAGAAGACCCTCTTTTTGAAATTAAGAGTTTGGTCTGTATTCTTCTGGATGTTACTGTTGTGGAAGTGAAGTCTCTGTTTTCTTTGTAGGTGATCAAGCACCCACAAGAATGCTTATGAGAATAGCTGTTTATCTTGAGTTATGTAATCCATGCTTCCTGTCTTTTCTTTATTTAGCCTGCCAAGAAGCTATTTGCAACAACTGTTTCATTTTTTCTTAAGCTCACAAAAACTTTACGCTGTTATATCTTTGAGAGTTAGGTGTGTCTCATCTGTATTGTAGCCTATGAGTATTCTAATTTTTACAGAATCTGTTCTCCATATCTTTAATTTTTCTCTTATAGTTAAATCTTCTTGCCCTTCTGTGAGATTTGAACAGATTTCCGATCATGTCTTCCACTGTACTAATTTGATTTGTGATTATGCTTGGTTACATGATTTCTACCACCATGGTGATTTTTGGTTTAGTAATTTCTTGTATTCTTTCCTGATCTCATGACTACTTACTTTAGTTTCACAGATACAATAAACCCTCATATAATTTTGAGACAAAAGGGCAGAGATGTTTTAATCATGCCTACTTTTCTTAAAATAAGCCTCTTTTAGATAAGACATTTTCTCTAGTTTTTAGGAGTGTTTCTTATGAGAGGCAGTAGCTTTTCAAGGATCTAATTGTTTTCCTCCTCATTTGGGTGGAATCCAGTCTGTGGTCTTCATGCTGGGTGTCCGTCTTCCACAGGGGTGTTCTGTATTTACTTCTCATCTACCCCTGTCTACCTTCTGTTCTTCCTTCAGTCTGGTGCCATCTGCCCCCTCTCTACAGCAGACAAACAAGAAACCTTACATTTTTTGGCAAATCCTTTATGGTTTCCAGAATTAATGCAGGTTTTATATATTGTATATTTTGAAATGTTTATAGGAATATGGAAATTGAGAGAATTGGATACTTGGGCTTACATTGACCCCTTACCTAAAATCACGATAAATCATTGGGAAATAATTTTTTGATTCAGCCTCTGTTTATGTCCTTAAAATATAATTCTAGATGGAAAATTGAGTTAAAAAATATCCACTTTTAAAAGTGTTTAAATATATATTTTCAAATTGACTTCTAGAAATTAAATTATTTCTTGATACTTATTAGGATTCCCATTTTGCCACATGTTCACCAATAGTAGATATTGTGTTTAAAGTGCACACATACCCACAACATACAGCTTGCTAAGTTGATATGATGTTTACATTTGCATGTATCGTTCTCTTGTTTTCACATACATTCATTTAATTTTAGAGAAGATAATGTTTTATATACTTATCTGAATTTCTTCTGTAAGGCGTCTGTTCAAGTCTTCTAAAAGTTCTATTGTGGTTTTCACATTTAACATATGTTTTAAGAAAATACTAGCCATTATAATAGCTGATTGTCATTTCCAGTAACAATCCCCAGAAAGTACATAGAGAAGGAAGATTTTAAAATATGGGATAGTGTTCAATTTTCTTTATTTTAAACATTCATTATATTCCATTCATTCCATTCCATCCATTCCTTATATTCTTAGATGCAATGTTACATGCTTTTTAAAGCTTAAAATGAGATTTTAAAATGTAATTATATTAGTGACATCCTATGAAAGTGTCCAAAAGAGGGTAAAGTGAGGGAGAGAGAGAAGGAGAAGGAGAGGTTTACCCATGGGCTATGATACCATAGTTCCATGAAGCATATGTTACAAAGCAGAGTTTAGAACTTTTCCTTTTCTGTTTATGCTAATCGGACACGTTGGTATCATTTTACTGTAACTTCTTTTGCCTTCAGTGTTAGCAAATCAAGTGATATAACCCTTTAGCCTCCTTGTGCTGCAAAGATTCCTACATTATGGATGCCCATCGTAAACTTGGTGATGATGATGAAGAAAAACATGCTGCTTGTTACATTCCAGTTAAACCCAAAGTTAATTTTATGATTCCTTAAATCTAAGCAAAATTTTAGTTTAATCTCACAGACATATCTCATATTGATGGCAAACTTAAATATATTGCATTATCTTTTTCTGGCTGTTTATGATTTATGTCCCTTCTGAGTAAAAATATGCTTATATGATTTTGCTATTGTGATAAATTGAAGATGTGATACTACAGACTAGGATTTGGCACAACAAACACTCTGAAAATTAAAGTTTCTGTTAGCACTCAAGATACTTCTTTAGTTGTCACTGAACTTTTTAGTCAACAATCAAGATGTCTCACTATAAAAGATGTAAAAGTCCTTCAGTTTTCTGGAAAACAATAATTTTCCAGGCCTCATTTTTATTTCTCTTGCTTATTTTATGACAAGGCCTTTATTTCCGTGATGTGCCTTGTCCTTTTCCTCATTTACCCTTCTGTGTTCACTGCTATTCTTCCACCCTTAATGGTCTTTCTATTTCAAAATAGGCAAGCTGTAAGGCTTGAGGCTCAGTTCAGCCCAGCTTGGAATAGCTTTGTATAAATAAGAGAATTATGTTATATGCTGTTCAATCTTAAGGAATAAAAATGACTTTCACTTGACTGAAAAGAAGCATCACCATGTTTTAAAATTACAGGCTTTTAGAGCTGAGAGGAACCATGGAAATCGTTGAGTCCAACCTTCTTGTTTTATGGATTAAAAGCAATTGTGCAATCATTCTGTCATAGGTAAACTGCTACCTCTACTCGTGGACTTGCTTCATATAGCCAGCCTATCTTATTTTCTCAGATTAGGTGGAGTCAGAATTAGGCTCAGGTATATAAGAGGTACATAAGAGGCTCCCCAGGTGGAGCTTGTTGTAAAGAACCCGCCTGTCATCGCAGGAGACATAAGAGATGCAGGTTTGATCCCTGGGTCAGGAAGATCCCCTGGAGGAGGGCATGGCAGCCCAGTCCAATATACTTGTCTGGAGAATCCCATGGACAGAGGAGCCTGGTGGGCTACAGTCCATCGGGTCACAAAGATTCAGACATGACTGAAGTGACTTAGCACACATGCGTAGTACATAAGTTTGAGGTTAAGCAGATATGGTTTTAAACCAATTCTTCACCTTTCAGCTCTGAACTCATTGCACTCTGCTGAGTTTCAGTTTTCTCATCTATAAAATAAGGCAATTACATCAACCACATGAAGTCATTACAAGGACTGAATTTTGTCATATTTATAGAATGTTTACTTCAGTGCCCAGTACAAAGTAAGTTGTAAGAGATGGGATTACTTTTATTGACATCTTTTTTTTTTTTTGCCCATCTCCTCATTTAGACTGTGGATTCTCAATACCACTGTGTCTTGTTCATCTCTACATCCCCAGTGCCTTGGCACAGCATTTCATTCAGTGGCAACTCCTAGCTTCCCATGACTTAAGCCCCAAATCATGGAGCCATTTTTGTCTCCTCTCCTTTTTCTGTGCCCTCTCAGGCAATAAATCTCCTGATGTCTAGTTTTAAGCCACTGTCTCTCTGCCTGAACTAATGCACCAGACTCTTACCTGGTTTCCCATTTCTCCATCTTACAGAAGCCAGAGTTATCCTTTTAAAGTATAAGTCCAGTCATATAAATAATCTGCTTAGAGCTCTTCAGTGGCTTTCCACACCACACAGAATAACGGTGAAAACACTTATCTGATAGACAGTCTCCTACACGGCCACCTTATTCAGACTGTTGGATCTCATCTCCCATTACTCTCTCTGCTTCATTCTACTCCAGCCACACTTGCCTTCTTCCTATTTTTCAACACTCCAGACTCATGACTGCCCAAGTTAGGTTCTGCATCATATTTTTAACGAAAGAGGGTTGCTAACATATCCACATATAGTGTGTGCTTTACCAGTTAGCTCCTGTGGGGCTTCCCCAGTGGCTCAGCGATGAAGAACCTGCCTGCAATGCAGGAGATGCAGGAGACAAGGCTTGGATCCTTGGGTCAGGAGGGTCCCCTGAAGGAGGGTGTGGCAACCCACTCCAGTATTCTTGCTCGGAGAATCCCATGGACAGAGGAGCCTAGCGGGTTACAGTCCATAGGGTTGCAAACAGATATGACTGAAGTGACTGAGTGTCACACACACACACACACACACACACACACACACACATACACAGTTAGTTTCTGTAACCATCAGAGGTATTTTAAATGGGTAATTTACTTTGGCTCCTTGCTTTCATACAGGAATGGATAGAATTTAAAACAAAATTAACATATACAATTAGATTAGTAACGAAAGTGTAAAACTAAAGGAAGCTAACTCTTGAGAAATCTAAGCTGGGCTGGGAAACCAATCAACATAATCACAAGGAAGATGGCAGCATGCTTGTGATGAAGTCATGAGAGTTGTGCTGTGACTAGGTTGTTTCTTCTCTGGATGTAGCCACACTTTCATTATGGCTTTGGTCAGCCTTGTTCTGTACCAGGGTTGGGGAGAAACCTAATGGGAGGAAATAAGATAGGCAGGCGCTATGAAGTGGGTCCTTGAGTCCATGACAGGATGATTGCACGGTCGCTTTTAGTCCATAAAACAAGAACATTTCCGCAGCTGTCTTTGCTCACCCGTGTTTACCCGGTGGTGCTTTTCTAGCTCACCGAGCACTGGGCATGCTTTCTGTTCCCCCTGTGTTCTGCCCACCTCATGCTGTGTGGTTCTCCCTTCAGTCTATTTTGGCAGTAACAAGAGGAATTCTCTCCAGGATCTGCATTCCCACGGCATGAGATGTCTCTAGGCCTAAATGTGAGGGGAGGGGCAGGAAAATTAGATGGAAGGGGGTGGTGGGAAGGATGAGGGGAGGAGTGGAGACTGCCACTCAAAGCCAGATAATTTGGCTTCGCTTCGTCCTTGCTGGGCTCCAGCCCTGCAGTTCGAACGCTTGGTACTTGTTCACACTCACAGTCATAAGGAACTCTCTTTTTGCAGACCTTGAATATTTTCCCCCCTCAGGGAGAACTGGATTCTCAAGAGTAAAATGAATTATCTACTTGGCTAATTAGCTGGGACATAACAGAATTCTCGGGAGGATTATCCCAACTGAGAATTTCTGTAACGTATGCTTGTTTTTGCAGAGTCAATTTCTTCTCCTTTGGTAGCCTGCCTGTCCAATAGTTCATGCCTCACAGAGAGGGAAAAAATTGTCAAGTAGGCAAAACTTCATTTTCTTTCCTGCACCTATCTGCCTTCCTGTTCTTGCTCTGCCTCGTAGCTTCTGGTGCTCACTGCTAACCTAAGGCACTCCATGCTCTCAGCAAGACTTGGGTCTTGCATTTGCTTGCTCTGCCACTTTCCTGCTGCAGGAGATGAAATGCATTGTACCCCCCACCTCAGCCCTTAACTCCCACACAGGCTGACACCCCCTGCACACTCTTCTTTCCATGTACCAGGCGAGGTGCCACAATTGACAATCAGTGAATACACCAATATTCTGATTAAGTATTAACAGCTTAAAATGGTTTTATAGCTTACTCTTTCCTAGTGGGGGTTTCCCAGGCAGCTCAGTGGTAAGAATCAATCTGCCAATGGAGGAGATGTGGGTTCAATTTCTGCCTCGGGAAGATCCCCTGGAGTAGGAAATGAACCCAGTCCAGTATTCTTGCCTGGGAAATGCCATGGGCAGAGGAGCCTGGTGGGCTATAGTCCATGGGGTCGCAAAAGAGTCAGATGTGACTGAGCAACTGAGCACGCATACACACACTTTCTTAGTGGACATAGGCTACATCTTCTGATATTGTCCCACATTTTCTCTGAGCAATTCATTTGGTTCCCATTACAACTCTCTAGTTTCGGGAAGAATGGTTCCACCCTAGCTTCAGTTAAGAGCAGGAGCTCTAATTAGTTAAATTCTCTATAAGAGAATCCCATTCCTGAGACACTCTGATTGGACCATGGAAAAGGATGTTACCCAAACAGAGATAAAGGAATGCAGGAAGATATTGATTGGTGTTTCTAAAAGATGGTTTCAGTCCCTTCCATTGGAGTAGTTAAAGGAGCAGCTTCATCTTTCTCTTGTGGTGTGAGAAGAGGAGGCCTGGAGTTCCAGCTGTTGTATTACATTCACAAGGGTAGAGCCTGGAGCTCTGGGGCCACTGCGGGAATCCTGAATTTGAAACAGGTATCATGGATGTCAGAACAGACAGATAGAGAGAACCCAGATCCTTGGAGCATAGAATAGTACAGATAAAGATTTTGAAGAGTAGACTGGAATTCTCTCATTTTCTGTGCTACCCAATGTCTCCTAAAAAGTCTTTCCCACAGTTCAATGAATGGGACCATGCTGACTTCACAGAACTGTTTGGCAATTAAATGAAATAATGTGCCAAAGGTGTGCACTGGGCTGTGGGCTGTGCCTGTTGCATGGCCCACTCAGAAAGCAGGGTTTCCTGTGGTCATCATATCGTAATATGTAGATATATCATTACACTGTACATCTTAAAGTTATGCAATGGTCTATATCAACTATATCTCAATAAAGCTCAGAAAACATGGCATTTCTTTCCCTCCTCCAAAACAGCTAGAGACAGTCTAATTGGGTGATTAAGGGTTTAGAATTAGGGAAGACTGCTTGGCTTCAAATTCTGTGGTCTCTCCACTTTGAGGATTCATGGGAAGGGCAAAGTAATGAAACCAACTCTATCTCAGTTTCTTCACCTGTAAAATGGGGGTAATAAAAGCATGTACTTCATGGGGTTCCTGAGAGAATCAATGAGGTAAAGCAGGGGCAGGGGGACCAGATATACTGGGACTAGAAGTTGGGGTGTTTTGTGTGTTAATTTCGCTTCCGTTGTGTTCGACTTTTTGTGACCCAGTGGACAGTAGTCCACAGGATTCTCCAGGCAAGAATACTGGAGTGAGTTGCCATGTCCTCCTCCAGGGGATCTTCCCAACCCAGGAATCGAACCTGCACCTCTCATGGCTCCTACATTGGCAGACGGGTTCTTTACCACTAGTGCTACCTGGGAAGCTACCTGCGAAGAGGGTGGGGGGTGGAGGTCAAAGGCTGGTTGCAGTCTGTGCCTCATTGAGGAAGAGTCTTGTGAGGGCTGGCTTGGAGGAGATGAGCGTAGAAACAACTGCCAGGCAGCAGGGAGATCCAGCATAGAATCTCTGAGCTGGGATCTGGCCTGCCATAGCCCAGGGGCAGAAAGGGGGGTGCCAAAGGGGTTGGAACGACATGACTGAGGGGAAAGAAGTCACTGAGGGAGAGAGGAAACCTCCATGAACAGGTTAAGTCTTTAGTGGCGTTGGCTTCTTTGATGGAAATTGGAGTCCTGTAAGGTTTTGCACAGAACATGGACAGAATTTGATGTCTGTTCTCTTTGAGTCCCTGACTCCTCCAAGTCCCAACCTGAATTGCATGGCTTCAGAACAACTTCCATAGCTGTCTGACTTTGTGCACGTATTGGCAGCCCTACTACCTGTTCTAGAACACCTCAGAAAAACAGATGCAGTAGGATGTGTGTGTGTTGGAAGGAAGGGAGGATGTAGAGAGACAGATTTATCGTGAGGAGGACCTGGTTTACATGACTGTGGGGACTTGAACCCAACCAAAATCCAGATTGGGGCTTGAACCAATGATCGGTTAACTGAGATCACACACCTGGTCTTAGGACCTCATGAAGCTCAGATTGTTGATGTCTTATCACAGAAAGAATTCAGTGAGAGACAAAATGATAGGTGAGAAGTAGATTTATTCAGAGAGAAACCTTCCACAGACAGAGTGTGGGCCATCTCAGAAGGTGAGTGCGGCCCCAGGGTTTGCAGCTGTCAGTTTTTCTGCTGCTGCTGCTGCTGCTAAGTCGCTTCAGTCGTGTCCGACTCTATGTGACCCCATAGACGGCAGCCCACCAGGTTCCCCCGTCCCTGGGATTCTCCAGGCAAGAACACTGGAGTGGGTTGCCATTTCCTTCTCCAATGCATGAAAGTGAAAAGTGAAAGTGAAGTAGCTCAGTCATGGCCGACTCTTTGCGACCCCATGGACTGCAGCCTACCAGGCTCCTCTGTCCATGGAATTCTCCAGGCAAGAGTACTGGAGTGGGGTGCCATTCAGTTTTTCTAGGGATGGGTAATTTCAAAGGCTAATGAGTGGGAGGAGTATTCCAGCTATTTGGGGGAAGGGGTGGGGATTTCTAGGAATTGGGCGCCACCCACTTTTTGACCTTAAAGGTTGGCCTGGTGGATGTGTCATTTAGCTTGCTGACATGTTACAGTGAGTGTATATCCAGGCTGAATGTCTAGTGGAAATCACCTCATCAGCCATCTTGGATCCGTTTGGTTCTCACAGTTTGTTATGACCTGTGGCCATTGTCACTCTTTAGAAAACTATACCCTGCCCCTTCCCTCCTGTTTCAGTTCATCTAGACCAGGGTCAAGTTAGATATCTTACAAGACTATACTGAGTTAATACGTATGATTTCTTATGTAAGATAATATATCTAGATTTGGATTAATTATTATAATATGTAATATAAATATGATATTGCAATATGCATATCACATTATAGTCTGGGATATTTACATCTGCTATGGAAAATATTTTATAATGTTCGTACTATATCACACAAAAGAACTAGGATTCCCAACATGAGAAAAACAGTGGTGCATTTTATCACGGATGGCATGTACAGGCTTAAAGATATTTTGTTTTGAAACTTGTCCCATCTGGGAGGTTTTCAAGTAGACTATGCTTATAGCTGAGCACTATATAGTGAGCTCATAGTAGGTGCTCAATACATATCACATAATATTATGCATAAATGTGAGATCAAATGCTGGTTAGAAATGAATCTCAGGGTTACTGAGAGCTATTGATGATGTCTCCTTGGCCCATTGCATGTGGTCTCTTCAGGATAGGTAGGGGGTCTGGTCTATTTTATTGTTTTTGGGTCCCCACGTCACACCATTGAACCACTCTCTAATCCCTGTATTCATAGCAAGTTTATTCTTCAAGTAACTGTTTCAAATCCTCATAGCTTAATTGTTTTCAGGTAGGAGAGACAGTCCCAGCTCAATTATTCTTACCAGTGAGAACTTGGACAAGTAGTTTCCCCTCTTCTAAGACTGGATTTTCTTTTTTGAAGTAGGGCTGATATAGAGATAGATGAAGATTGGTGAATGCCAGGGGCTGGGAGGAAGAGGTGAAGGGGAGAAACTGCTTAATGAATGTGGAGTTTCCCTTTGGAGTGATGAAAATATTTTGAGACTAAAGAGAGGTGGTGGTTGTTCAACATTGTAAATGTACTAAATGCTTCTTCACTTTAAAATGGTTAATTTTGCATTATGTGAAACTCACTTCAGTAGAAGACACTGGAGATGAAAGTAATGTACCCCTCATGGGGTTATAATGAGACTATAGATACTTAGTACAATAGCTGGTACTCAGCATGTGGTAACCAACCGAAGAATGTCAGCCTCTTCCTCCTCTTCCTTTTCGTGTTCTTTTCCATCATCATTGTTGTTCTCATCATCATAGCCCTTCTAGAACCAATTCCTTCTCAGACAAAAATGCTCATTTGTGTCCAAGTCACTCAAAGGGGAATACTGAGAGATAAGCCTAGAAGATTAGGATGTCTAATCTTGGTGCCCACCTGCGATATCCAGAATGTATTTCACAGGCAGCTGGGAGCCACTGAAGATCCTCGAGCTGGAGGGTGAAATGAATCAGACTGTGCTTTGAGTCCATCAGCCTGGGAGCCACATCTATAATGATTTGGAAGGATGAGGCTTAAAGAGTGGGACACAGTTAGCAGGTTACTCTCAACAGGGTCCTTAGACTTCACATCCTTATTTCCTCCTCAATCACGTTGGATTTGGCTGGCTACATAGCAAACACTTAATAAATACTTGTAGATTAGTTATTTTACACTTGTTTAATGCCTTCCTTTGAAGTACTTCCAGTGGAGATTACTTCTACAAATCACATAATGCAAGATAAAATACCCCATATATCTGTCAGTTTTCTCTAAGACTGTTTTCTAAGTATTATATGTGCACAGTTCATGGACTGGGTGTTCAGTTGCTGGAAAAATAGAAATCACCCCATTAGTCATGCCTCTGCAAATTTCACATTTTATATTCCAGGTTTTGTGGTGAGTGATATTTAAAGCCTTATTTTTTGCTGGCTATTGTATCACTAGAACTGTATATAGCTTGTGGACATTTTGTGATCTGAGATCTAAGGGAAATGATGATGTTCCATTTGTTATCACTTTGAGGGAAGCACAAAAAGACCTTAAAGTGAGAAACACAGCTTAATTAGCACGTTGGTGATTTATATTACCCAGTGTGAAATCTCCATTGGCACCAAAAGAAAGATCAAAACAAAAGGCATCTTTTTGGATTTAAACAATTTTTTGGTCTTACTCAGGATCCACAACCTTATTTCCATGTGTCTAATCAGCAAAACCCACAATGTAACATCATTGTCTCAAAGTTTTCACATGTCACATTAACAGGAAAGGTGCTTATTGATTAATCTCTGAGGACTAATGTCCTGTATCATTTTATGAACATTTATACTTTGGCTTATGTAATGCAAAGACTTCTAAATATTATAGGGTTTTAGAACCCAAAAGGACTGTTGAAGTTTTCTGTTGGTAGCTTTACTATGTATTAATTGAGAAAGTGGTAATAAAACATGTAGAAAGTGATTCTTATGCTGATTTATATTTTGTTTGGTTCATAATCTATGTATATTATAAAATATTTGTATACTACTAAATTAGAATGGATAAATAATTCAACTTATAGACTATGTACATCAGATATGTCTCTTTCAGTTACAGAGAGATATTGGTTTCAGTTACAAAAAAACTTAATAGAAATAAGGGGATTTACTTGCTCAAGTGACTGAAAGGTCCAAGGATAGTTTTTCAAATTAATTGGACTTAGAGGCTTAAAGAAATCTGTTTCTTCTCCACCTCTTGGCTCTTCAACTCCCAGGCTCTCTCCATGTGGTGGTTGCTAGCAGACTCAGGCTTGCATCCTATAGGTTCAAGATCAAAGGGAGGAGAAGGACATCTTCCTGTTTCTCTAGCCAATGCTTAGCTTATCTCTGATCACAGAACTGGAGTCAGGAGTTCATCTGTGGGCCAGAATCACTATGACTTCAGTTTGAGAAAATGTTGACTGGCCAGAAATAGATCTTGTGTTCCGACCTGGATCTAGGAGATAGGACCAGTCCCATCTGAAGCATGTGCACTGAATATCAACAGTATTTCTCCAGAAAAAGTGAGGTTTTCTTACCAGTGGCTGGTGGGTGATAGATGAAAGGTAGTCTCGGTGAAACTAACAGGTACTGTGAGAAGTTCATGGTGGATTCCTGGCTACCTTGCAGTAAGAACAGGATGGGAGGTAAGAGATATCAGGAGGAACCCTCCCCAAAGGGCTGAAAATGTACACAATCGGAACACTTTCTATATACCAACTCTTTAAAGAGGATGTCATCTCTGCAAAAGGAAGTGACTTGTCCATAGAATCACAATTTAAAAGGTAGAGTCAGCCTATCAGACCAGGCTGCTTCTTAATCATACACATGATTTAAAAAGTCAGGTTTTGAAAATGATTTTTTTACTTAATTTCAAAAATTTGCAAAACTCAAGAGCTAGTGAATACCACTTTCAGTTCAGTTCAGTTCAGTCGCTCAGTGGTGTCCGACTCTTTGTGACCCCATGAATTGCAGTACGCCAGACCTCCCTGTCCATCACCAACTCCCAGAATTTACTCAAATTCATGTCCATCGAGTCCATGATGCCATCTAGCCATCTCATCCACTGTTGTCCCCTTCTCCTCCTGCCCCCAATCCCTCCCAGCATCAGGGTCTTTTCCAATGAGTCAACTCATCACATGAGGTGGCCAAAGTATTGGAGTTTCAGCTTCAGCATCAGTTCTTCCAGTGAACACCCAGGACTGATCACCACTTCACTTTCGGAGAGAACTATTAAACTTTTCTGTGTTGAATTGTTTTGAATTTAATTCTGTAAAAGGAGACTATATGTATAAGCTCTATTTAACCAGTCCCTTGTGATGGAATTTTTTTAATATGGAAAATTTTCACTGGAATGTTTCCAAAATTTAAACTATATGCATTTGCCAATTCCTCAATGAGTTATCACTGGAATTACATTATTATCACACAAAAAGCAACAGTTTGAGGGCAAGGGGCTTTTCAGGCTTCCTTAGAGTCCTTTAGTCCGCTTTCCTTTATCAACTGGCTTTCACTCTCCTGTGTGACAGTTTCCCCAAGAGTTACCTCGTTTGGGTGTTCATGGGAGACCCCTTGTCATACTTGTCATACTCTCCACAGTCACCTAGCCCAGGAGACCTTTTTTAATTTTGATGTCTTCCTGCCAGTTTCAGTCCAGACCATGGGCAGGCCACTCACCCCATTAACTCTTGCACAGGGTGCCCTCATTTAATGAGTGGCCCTTTCAGAAGTGCTTAAATTCCTCTATCTGCTAGCATCTGGTCTACCCATAGGAGTTTTCTATGTTTAGCTTTGGTGAACTGTGGTGATGCAGGCTGCTCCCCAACCAGCAGCCTTGTCTTTCTTACCTCTGCCATCCTGCTCTTACCTTTGCCTTTAGTCCTGAGCAAAGAAACGGTCACCAGTTCCTGACTTACCAGGGATGAGGGAGGACATTTGGATCCCATCAGTATCATACAAAGGGATGATAGGGAGGTATAAGAAGAGAGGATGCTTGCTTCTCTATGAACTGTAATAAGATGACATCTTTCCCTTTTGGTTCTACTCGTATCTACTGGGTTTGTTGGAGTGATGGTAGTGATTGTGGTCGTGGGTGATGAACTGAAGTCCTGAATGAAGCCAGCTCCGTGGGGAAGGGGCTGATAATGTTTACAGGCATTCTTTAAACTGCTCTATCCTTGCTTTCTAGTAGTCCGTGTTTCAGATAACAGCCAGGTCATATAATGTCACTTCTTTCCTCAAAGCACTGATGACTTTCCATCTCACTTAGAAGTAGACCCAGTGTCCTTGTTGTGGCCTCTAAGACCCCACCTGACAGTCTTCACTTCTCTCCCTCCTGCTCCACTCTTCCTCTGCACATTCCAGTCTAGCCTGGTCTTCTTGTTCCTTGTATGTGTTGATGCCTTCACCTGAGAACCTTGTACTTGCTGTTTCACTAGTCTGGAATGCTCTTATTACATGCTCTCAGATTTGTTCCTTTCTTTTGTAAATCTTGTCTCAAATAGCACCTTATTAGTAAGGTTTTCCTTGACCATTCTATATCCTGATATCATTTTCCTTATATCACCTATCTCCAGTTGATGTATACATGCCTGTACTAGTTTATTGGCAGTTCTTTCCCAGGGACTTTCTCTGCTCGGTTCGTTGTTCCACCCCTGCAGCCAGGGCAGTGATACTTGGGAGCTCTCAGTAAATATTTGTTGACTTAGTAAGTGAATGCCTAATGAATTAATTAGGATGTATAAGAAAAGATTGAGGCAAAATAAAGAAACGTACTTTGATGTTTCAGCTGACTGGTTTTAACTAAATGCAAATTTCAAATCCCTAGCTGAAAAGCCAACTCCTCTCTTAATTTTGACACGATAGTTTTGACTGTTTCCATTTTCGTGAAGGATAACTAGGTACCTGTACAAATGTGGAGAAGCCCTATGGGCATTTGGCACTTTATGTTCATTTCTTCTTTGTCAGTGGGGAAAGTTTTTGCATTCCACATTTTCACTCCCACACTCTCATGTGATAGAAGTTATAAGACCAGACTAGGTAATGGGGAAGGCCTCTTTCTGCTCTAAAATATACACCTTTTGCCTTTCTTTTCCTTCTTTACCATTCTGCATACACTTTAGAGTGGCTGCTATTCCTCCACTCATAGCTTCCAAGTGAGGCTGTTCTGGTCCATGATTTGGAAGATGAGTCCTGACTCTGTCTTTCAAATGTGAGCTCATCAGTGGCTGTGAAGGATGCTAATTTAGGAATATTATTCAGATAATGTGGATATGCAGTTATTGTTCGGAGTAGGGCTCTGCTTGAGGCTATCCATTTCCATCTGTAGCACTATGTAGAGTGTAGCATTTTAAAGGCCATTAAAAATGGCTTCTCTCTCATTAGTCAGGTAGATTGGCTAGTGTGATTTTATACTTAGTTTCTGAAGCTGTTGACGAGAAACATTTCTTTTTCTATAAAGATTTCTCACCAGAATTTTCAAACTCATTCTTGGCGTAGGATTTGAGTCCCACTTTTGCCTGAAATCAATACAGTTAAAATTTTCTGGTTCTAGTAGGATTATATGTTTGTGTGTGTGTGTGTGTGTGTGTGTGTGTGTGTGTGTTTTCTCCATTTAATTCATGCAGGTGGGAGAGAAAGGATTTTGTGGCGAGATTGACAGAATGTGTTGTGTACATTCCCAGCAAAGAAAAGAATGTAAAACAAAAGCCCAACTTGGAAGGAGAAAGTTTGTTTAGAACTGGAATTAACCTGTCTTGAACATGATGAATGCCATACTTTACAACAGTTTGTTATAGAATTGATTTCTTTCCATATGTTTCTGGTGGTTTAATTTGATTGGCATAGCAAAATATTGCTAGTTGACATGAGAGAAGTTATTTTTAATGCATAAGACTGTAGGTGTAAATTTTATTTGTGTTAATAATGTTGAATAAACTGCATTTATGTGTTGGGTTTATTTCTGGCTACCGTGCTACTACATAATTTGATTGTCCAATGTTCAGACATGGATTTAAAGCTTTAAACAGCTGGGAATTAGTTGGTCACATTGTATTTGCTTCTGCTTGTGGGATCAGGAAAATGACCATACTAAAGAAAAGAAGCTATTTCAGGGTTTTCTTCTCTTTTTTAGAGTACAAAGTTATTTCCATAGAAACTTGATAATTAAGAGCAATTTAACTCTTTACCTAAGTCTGAATGACAAATTTGCAGGTAAATAGTTCTTACTTTTCCACTCAGGAGCTACTTATATTTATCAGAAGATGTGACATACTTTTTCTTATTTTTCCTTTAAACAAATCGGCATAGTATTTTTATGCTTTTAAAAGAGATTAAATTAAAAACATAAAAGACACTGAATACCAATAATTGGCTTTTATCACATTATGAAGTTATTATTTTTAATGCTTACCTTGACAACTGTAATTTTCAATAAGTAATAATCAAGTATTCAAGCCATAAAATGGTTACTGGGTTAATGTTCAATAGTACCAAGCATATTGTTTTCATGTATACTAAAATGGACTTCAGATTTTGCCGACAATAAAATTATTTGATCAGCTTTACACAGCTTCAGTGACAATTACAGTTAATTCATGCAGAACTTCAATTTACTTTTTAGTTTTCTAATTCTTAGGCTAACAGTTGTCCAGCTCCAGTGGCATTAAGATCATGAAGACTTTTTCATTCATCTACTTGAACTTTAATATGAAGTCTTCATAAAATAAACTACCTATGACTCAGAAATATGAGTTCTTGCCCTGGCTTATTTTATTACCATTTTATTCTTTGGGTCTTATTATATGCATGTCTAATTTGACACCAAAACATGGTGGTTTGGTTAAATAGAATAGAGGTCAAATTGATTGGAATCTTTCAATCTTAAAGAATTAAATATTCATGGTAATAAAGCAAACATACCAGTGTTCGATTTTTTATAAGGAATGACAGAAATTTACTCAAGAACATAAATCAGCAAGCAAATATCTATTGAATATTTGAATGATACCAGCAGATATGAAAGTATATGGAACCCGTCTTCAAGGAGCATAAAATCAAATTGATGAGATAATTAATACTTAGGTAGAAGAAAAGTCACTTAGCAACACAGTGATACAAACTAATAATCAAGTATGTTTTACTGCCAAATGAGGGCTGTAGCAAACACCACACTTTGCCTTGGTATTTTACTTACTGAAACCTGAGTAATCAAACTGAAATGAATTTATCCTTTCTCCTATCACTTTTTAATATTGCATCCTTTGTAATAAAGTGGGCTTTTCCCACATAAATAAATGAGTACAATAAATAATATCAGCTGACATTGATTGAAATGGTTTTTATGTGTTGATCACAAGTGCATCATCACATTTGAGAGCTCCAGATCCACTGAAATGGGTCCTAAGATCCTCATTTTACAAATGGGGAAACTGAGACCAGAATACCTTGCTGGACGGCACAGCTGGGCCAGACCTGGGATTTGACTCTGGGCAGCCCAGGCTGAGCTGCTTCCCCAAGAGCTCAGCAGTAAAGAACCTGCCTGCAATGCAGGCAACACAGGAGATGAGGGTTCCATCCCTGGGTTGGAAAGATTCCCCTGGAGTGGAGGCAGCCCACTCCAGTACTCTTGCCTGGAGAATCCTATGGACAGAGGAGCCTGGTCGGGCTACAGTCCATGGGGTTGCAAAGAGCTGGACATGACTGAGCGCACAACACAGCCAAGGCTGAGAGTGTGTGGCTGCAGCACTACACCATCTGCTCTCTAGGACCCCCGAATCTGGGGTGCACCGAGAGCGATCTCGCTACAGAGAGCTAGCTTCTCATTGCAGGTTCGCTTTCACGGCACTCCGGTTAGTCCACAGAAAGCTCATTTACTAAACTGGCTCTGAGTAATTGGCTAATGGGTTTTTGGTGAGCAGGGTCCTCCAGAGGACTGTTTCCACAGCCTGACGCATGGGGCAGTCAAGCTGGGGTTGTTAATCCCGCTCCAGGACAGCATAGCCCAGTGCACTAAAGCTGCTGGAAAATTGTTCCCTGCTGAAGATGCCAACTGCATCAATAGAGCCTGGCCCTGGCTTCTGAAAGGCAATGCTGGCAGCCTGGCAAGGAAGACCTGGATATTTGTGCTGGTCGACTCAAGAAATTGGTGGCAGAGGGAGTGGGGCGATGGCTGTGAACTTTCATGTGTGGATTGAAACAATGAGGACCTGTGTCTGGATTTTCTCCTAGTTCACAGGCTTTGAGAAAACCATGGCTTCTGCTGAGGAACACGAAGATGGTCACTGACTTACTGCTGTCTAGTTCTGTTCGCTGTGGCGCGAGACCCGTCCATAGGGGAGATGGCAACAGGCAGATTTTGGTCCCAATTGATACCACTTATTGCTGACACTTCTTCGTGCCTCATTTGCTTCAGCTATAAAATGGAGCTAGCACATGGACTCTGCTCAGTGTTATGTGGCAGTCTGGATGGGTGGGAAGTTTAGGGAGAATGCATATATGTGACTAAGTCCCTTCACTGTTGATCTGAAACTATCATAACATTGTGAATTGGCTATATACCAATACAAACTAAAAATTGAAAAAAATAAAAATAAAATGGAGCTAACAGTAATACCTACTGGGTGGAATTGTCATGGGAATTAAATGAGTTATGAAGTTAAATATTAAATATGAAGTTAAAAAATTTAAAAATTAAATATGAAATTCTCAGAAGAGGGCCTGGGCATTCAACATACATTCCCTATCGTCATTATTATTTTGCTACTATTACTGCATGAATCAGACTTTGTAGTGGAGAGAAAATGAGATTTAGAAAGGGTTCAACTTCTAGTTCTTCCCTCTGCTATTTGTGGGAACTTGAGCAAGTCACTTGATCTCTCTGTTCAGAGCTCTCATCTGAGATGAGGATGGATAAGACCAACCTCATAGGGTGGTTTAAAGAAATGATAAAACACTATCGTCAGTTTTATTTTATACTGTAGAGCCTCAGGTGCATTATAATGTTTAATTCTCCAAACCTGATTCTTCTCTTAAATTCTTTCTTTTTAAAAAAATTGAGTTATAATTCATATACCATACAATTCACTTGCTTTACTTGCAAGGTTCAGTGCATATGGAATCTTAGTTCCCCGACCAGGGATTGAATCCATCCCCCCTGCATTGGAAGCAAGGAGTCTTAACAGCTGGACCACCAGGGAAGTCCCAAATTCTCTTTCTTTCTTAAATCCAATTGACACAGCTATAGAACTGGAAGTCATACTAAACCCTTCATCTTAATGAATTGACTGAAAGATTTGATTCTTTCTTAATATCTCTAGTATTGTGCCCCTCCCTCTGAGCCATTGCAATTTCCTCAAATAGAAGGCTTTAGCAGCCGCCTCCCTGGCCTCCCAGACTCCAGTCTTTGGTCTACTACCAGAATGATTGTCCTAAAGTGCAATTCATTCTTCCCATTCTCCTACTTTAAAATCCCTGGTGGTTTCTCATTGCCTTCAGCATAAAATTCCAATTTGTTAGCATGGCGAGCAAGGGCTCTCAAAACACGGCTTTTTACATACTTTTTACATACTCCCCCGGGTCACTCTTGCCCTTTTGTCTTTATTGATGCCTTGTGCCACATCGAATTAGATATAGTTCTCCAGAATGTGTCCTTGTCTTTTTCTTGTGCTTTCTGGCCTTTTCCTCCCCATTACATTCTAACTGCCCTTCAAGGTTATTCATTCTAGCATCAGCTAGTCTAAAGAAACCTTATCTGACATCGTGTTGCTGATGCCTTGAGTTAACAGTTCCTCTTTTGTGCCCCCACCATGCCCAGTGTTTGCCCTGATTGCATCTATCCCAATTACTCCTTTACGTATTTCTCTTCCTTCAAAGAAAGAGAAACACTTGAGAATTAGTATCTCATCGTATTTGTTTCTGTATTCCATTGGCTTGAGAAAAAAAACAACAACAATAAATTGAAAGAATTTGAATGAAAGAATAAATATTATGCCCAATGAAAATAAGATGATGTAGTTGTCCTTCAAGAATCATCTCCAAGTTGCTATCCTCTTCACTCTGCCAGAGATTTACAAAGGTCATCCTTGACGTGTATTATCAGATGCATGACCTTGGGGCAAATGACACAGCATCCTTACATCATTTTTCTCATTTTGTAAAGTGGGAATAACGAGTGTCCACCTTATATAATGGTATTGTTGGGAAGAGTAAATTAAATATGCATATAAAACTTTAAAAGTGTGCTCAGTATTCAGTAAACGGGAATTCAGTTCAGTTCAGTCACTCAGTCGTGTCCGACTCTTTGCGACCCCATGAATGGCAGCACGCCAGGCCTCCCTGTCCATCACCAACTCCCGGAGTTTACTCAAACTCATGCCCATCGAGTCGGTGATGCCATCCAGCCATCTCATCCTCTGTCGTCCCCTTCTCCTCCTGCCCCCAATCCCTCCCAGCATCAGGGTCTTTTCCAATGAGTCAACTCTTCGCATGAGGTGGCCAAAGTATTGGAGTTTCAGCTTCAGCAAGAATTACTACTGTCTTATTAGCTCCAAATGCAAGTGAATTCACCCCATCCTTCATTCAAGAAAATTTCTCTTAGAGGTAGTCAATGAAAGTTTAGGTGGAAGAGATGGTCTATAGGTTTTCTTGATCTCAGTGAAGTAGCTAATATAAGAGTGGACTTATTATCATCTAAACAAAAACATCATCAAGAGAAAAAATGGAGTTAAAATACTTGTAGAATTCTGGCATAAGCATGAGAAAAACAAAAATCTGTTGACCCCATCTCTCTTGGTTTGATGATTTTCTTTGCCATGCAGTTCACAGTAAAATTAAAGGTTTTCCATTCCCAATGCACATGCTCTACTCTCTCTGTTTCTGCTGATGTTTCTTAGGACTATTTTTTTTTAAATACTCAGAACCAGAGAAGTTTAACTGATACTCGAGAGACAGCAAGGTCAAATGAAGAGATACTGGTTAGACTGGTCCTTGCCAGTCACATGCTTGGTATCAGGCACCTGTCCAGAATTCCTTTGACACTTCATCTGTTATGGCCACCTACATGGCTTTGATCAGCAGTCTTTCAAAGCATAGGTAAAATGGAGAAAAAATGGATACCTTCCTAAGCAGGGATGTGAATGTTCATTAAGATGAATCAGGAAGAAGGCAGGACAGGATATTGGGAAGAACATGAATTTTGGAGGCAGATAGCTGGGTTTTAATCCTTTCTCTGTTACCCATTGTCTTAATCACCTTGAACATGTTTACTTTCTTTGAGATTCATTTTCTGTGTCCATATAATGGACAGAATAGCATCAGTCTTTAAGAATTGTTGTGAACGGGACAGTTTTTAGCAATAAATCATAGCTGTTCCTTTTCGTGTGTGTCTAGACAGTATCAGGTGTCATCTTTGGTAATCCTTTGCTCTTCTCCTTGATTCTGAAAAGGCTTGAAAGCTAATGTCCTGGCTACATATTTGTGAATCATTCTTGAGAGTCTGGAGATAAAAGCAGTTTAGAGATGCTATTGATTGTAGAAAGTAAATGTTTATTACTGCCCTCCTGACTCCTTCCCTCTTTCCCTCCCTTCCTCTTGTCTCTTCCTTTTCTCTTTGCCTCCTTTATCCTTTATTCTCATCCTCCCTCCCTTCCTCCTTTTGTGTATTTCTCTCACCAGGAGCTCCTGCATTGCAGGCAGATTCTTTACCAATTGAGCTATGAGGGAAGTTCATGAAGTAACAGCCCCTGGTCCAAGAAGCTCATGTACTGATGGCATCATCACACCTCTAGGAAGACACAATTACTTTTTTTCATATGTCTCCAGGTCTACCGCATAATCTTATAGTGAAGTATTTGTATCATATACCACTATTGGTCCTACATTCTTCACACTGATGTTTGTATGATATAATACTTCTATGATGTAAATCCAGTGATATAATTCCCCATGGGTTCAAGGGGAATAAGATACGATCTTAGAAAGATGCAGCCATGCTAACACTCTGCAAAATGATTAGGCTAAGCCATCTTACATGAAATCCATTTCTAAAATCCTAAAATGTCTCAAGTGTACTATTTTAGGGTAGAGGAATAAAAAAGTTCTGAATTTCATGTGGATTTTTGGTTTATCCTACCAGTGTTTCTTCGTGTTCTCTAGCCAGTTCTTTTTGGATCTGTCTTCCCAATGATACCACATTTCTTTTTTTTTTTTAATTTATGTATTTATTTCTGGCTGTGCTGGGTCTTCACTGCTGAGCGTGGGCTTCCTCCAGTTGTGGTGAGCAGGGGCTACTGTCTTGTGGTGCCCGGGCTTCTCATTGCAGTGGCTTCTCTTGTTGCAGAGCTAAGGCTCTGGAGTACAGGCTCAGTAGTTAGGGCACATGGGCTTAGTCTCTCGATGGCATGTGGAATCTTCCCAGACCAGGGATCGAACCTGTGTCCCATGCATTGGCAGGCAGATTCTTAATCATTGGACCACCAGGGAAGCCCCATTATTTCTTGAGGGCAGAAACTATGTACTGTTGATCTTTGAATCTCTATACCTGACCTGGATTCTGACATAAGAGCTGCTCAGTCGATATTTGTTGAGTGAATAATGAACAAGCTGGACTTCTCAAATGTTTGGATCCAATGTGGACTCACAGGGCTCATTTTGTGAAGAGAAACTGATCATGTCTCCTCTGCCCTGGCCATTGCTGGTGAAGGAAGCCCCACCTCAATTCATGTCATATGCTCTCCTGTGCATGATTAAACTGCTGCTTTTCTTTTCAGGCAGACTAGAGGGTTCTATGGACAGTAATGTTGCAGTCCCCAAAATTTAAAGAGAGATATTTCAAGGCTCTCACTCCGAGGTCTATAAGAAGTTTTATTTTCTGAATAAGTATTGATCGCAGCTTATAAAATACTGCAAACCTATATAATTAAAAAGAATGAGACCAGTCACTGGTGGGCAGTACATGGCTAGGTGTAAGAGAAGACAAATTCTTCAGGTTCCTGGGTTTTATAATTGTACTTGCTAGGGAAGCTTATTAAAGCCTTGCAGGTGCAATGTTTCATCACAGAGTAGTGAACCTTTGAAAGATATGCATAATAAACAGAGTTTGAAATATGTTTTTATTCCAGGCCATATGGTCCTGTCTGGAGCTTTCCTGGATCTTTGGGTCAGTTCATTGTTGAAAGATGGGCTCGCAAGCACCCACCTCTCAGAGCAGCTGTCAGAGCCCTATCAGAACGAATCTGCTTTTGCATGATTATTTATTTTATGTGGCTCTCTGAAATGAACCCAGCCCTGCTCAGGAGCTGAAATGTGCTGACCAAAGTCTCTTCCCTGAACAGCTTGTGGCCACATCACCAAGCAGTGTCCTTCCTTGTCCTTAAAAAGCAGACTAGCGAGACTTGTGCAATAGGCCACGACAGGCAGTCTGGGTGAGGTGTACCCACCTGAGCTTGAACTTGATGCCAATATGAAAACGTACATGGTAGTATTTTAAAGGCATGTCACTGTTCTGTCTTCCCAACTCTCTGTTGCTCACTTTCCTGTATCTCTCAACTCTGTGCAATTACAGGGGTCATTAAATGCAAGCACTTGAAATGTTTTTGTAGTATTATTGTGGTGAGGAGATGGCTAATGCTTACTTTCTTTTCCTTTGTCATTAACAAAAGGAGATATTAACTCCTCTGAGAATGGCAATTTAAGGGGTTGTTGTTTAGTTTCTAAGTTGTATTTGACTCTTTAGCGACCCCATGGACTATAACATGCTAGACTCCTCTGTCCTTGGAGTTCTTCAGGCAAGAATACTGGAGTGACTTGCCATTTCCTCCTCCAGAGGATGTTCCTGACCCAGGGATCAAAATCACATCTCCTGCATTGGCAGGTGGATTCTTTACAACTGAGCCCCAGGGAAGCCCTTTTAAGGGGTACTTAGTATAATTTGACTTCCCTGGTGGCTCAGACGGTAAAGCATCTGCCTACAATGTGGGAGACCCGGGTTTGACCCCTGGGTTGGGAAGATCCCCTGGAGGAGGAAATGACAGCCCACTCCAGTACTCTTGCCTGGAAAACCCATGGATGGAGGATCCTTGTAGGCTACCGTCCATGGGGTCACAAAGAGTCAGACACAACTGAGCGACTTCACTTAAGTATAATTTATTCAACGTGTATTGTATAGGTATAGGAATACCAGTAACTGACGAGAGACATGTTCCTGAAGTCAAGTGATCATAGAAAAATATTTCAGCATATAAAATGCCCAATGAGTTGATCAGATTGTAAGGAGATATGTCTTCCTCTTTATTTGGACAAGTTGAATTTGGAGTTGAAATTTGTCATCTTGGTCAAGAAGATACTCTTGCCCTCTTGAGAATGACCTTTTGTCTACTCTTACCTTGCAAACATTTTGTTCAGTGTTCTATATCTATTTGTAGTCATTCACTCATTTAAGTGATACTCACTAGAAGATGATCCTTCGCCAGCCACTGTGCTAGGTTTTGGGAATATAAAATCTATGTGCTGCCTGCCCTCATGGAGCTCTGAGTCTGGAGTAGAAGACAGCACTGAACAAATAGTTATATCCGTGTCTTATTCCTGTTATAACAGGGAAATGAATGGTGTTGAGTGAATGCACATAGCAGAGAGATTAATGGGGTCTTTGCTCTTCTACTTCACCTCCAGGGCGAAGGTCTGCATTAGATTCCTCCTCCCAACCCCCAGTGAGAATCACTCTGCCTAAAATAGTAACTGGTATAGAGTAGATGCTCTATGGTATATTTTGTGGATTTAAGAAAGGATTGACAAATTATAATTCTAAAGCCCTGAATCCGTTTTAGAGCAAAACGATACATTTTTTCTTTTGCTGTCACAGTCAGTTTTATCATTTTTTATTTACCTATTTTTCTACCTCTAGAGCCACAGGTTTGCCTTGGAAATGAACAGAGATCATTCTGTCATTTTTGAGACTGCATCCAAGTACTGCATTTCGGACTCTTTTCTTGACTATAATGGCTACTCCATTTCTTCTAAGGGATTCCTGCCCACAGTAGTAGATAAAATGGTCATCTGAGTTAAATTCACCCATTCCAGTCCATTTTAGTTCGCTGATTCCTATAATGTCCGTGTTCACTCTTGCCATCTCCTGTTTGACCTCTTCCAATTTGCCTTGATTCATGGACCTGACATTCCAGGTTCCTACGCAATATTGCTCTTTACAGCATAGGACTTTGCTTCTATCACCAGTCACACCCACAACTGGGTGTTATTTTTGCTTTGGCTCCATCCTTTCATTCTTTCTGGAGTTATTTCTCCACTGATCTCCAGTAGTATATTGGGCACCTACTGACCTGGGGAGTTCATCTTTCAGTGTCCTATCTTTTCGCCTTTTCATACTGTTCATGGGGTTCTCAAGGCAAGAATACTGAAGTGGTTTGCCAGTCCCTTCTCCAGTGGACCACATTCTGTCAGACCTCTGCCCCATGACCCATCCGTCCTGGGTGGCCCCACATGGCATGGCTTAGTTTCATTGAGTTAGACAAGACTGTGGTCCTGTGATCAGATTGGCTAGTTTTCTGTCTGCCCTCTGATGCCCTCTCTCAGGGCCTACCATCTTCCTTGGGTTTCTCGTACCTTGGATGTGGGGTATCTCTTCACAGCTGCTCCAGGAAAACGAAGCTGCTGCTTTTACCTTGGACGTGGGGTATGTCCTCTCGGCCGCCGCTCCTGAGCCGCTCAACTGCCACTTCACCTCTTTCTTGCTTTGTCAGTCAAGGTCAGCTTCTATTACTTACAAGTAAGAAAGAACCTGGCTGGGAGCATTTGATAAGTCTGGCTAGTCTTTGAGCTCTCAGCTCTAGTTCATTCCAAGAAACTGTTTCCATTTCCCTCTGTCCTGTTCTCCCACCCTTCCTGACTAAGATCTTTCCACTATAGCATATTGTCAAGACTTAGGATAGTAGTTCTATGTTTAGTTTTCTGAGAAACCTCCATACTGTTTTCCACAGTGGCTGCACCATGATACATTCCCACAAACAGTGAAAGAGTGTTCCCTTCTATCCACATTCTTGCTGCCATATGACCCAGCAATTCCACTCCTGGGTATATATCACAAAAACCCCAAATCACTCATTTGAAAAGATACACGCACCCCAATGGTCATAGCAACATTATTTACAATTGCCAAAGAATTACCAAAGGATGGAATCAATCTAGTGTCCATTAATTGATGAATGGATAGAGAGGAATGGATAGAGAAGATGTGGTAGATAATACACACACACACACATATACACAATGGAATACTACTTAGCCATAAGAAAGAATGAAATTTTGCCATTTACAGCAATGTGGATGGACTTGGAGGGCATTATACTAAGTGAAATAATTCAGACAGAGACAAATACTATATACTACTATTTATGTGTAGAATCTAATACTGCAACAAGCCAATGAATATAACAAAAAAGAAACAAGACTCACAGATATATAGGGAACAAATTAGTGGTGAGCCGTGGTGAGGGAGGGGCAGTGTATGAGTGGGGGAGTGGGAGGTACAAACTATTGGGTGTGAGATAGGCTCCAGGAGGTATTGTACAACATGGGGAATAGAGCCAGTATTTTGTAACATCTGTAAATGGAAAGTAACCTTTAAACTGTATATACAAATTTAAAAATTTTAAAAAAAGAAACTTGGGATTTTAAACAAAACAAGCAAAGACTCAGTACAGTGTCATGGCTCCATCAGTAGACCTGCCTGAGCTCCAGTCTTAACTCCCCTAGTTACTTGATGTTTGAATTTTGCAAAGGTTACCAAACGTCTCTGTGCATGACTTCCCTTCTCTGTAAAATGAAGACAATGGTGATATTCATCTAACTCACAGGTTTACTGTAAAGATTAAGTGAATTAACGCAGACCCGAAACCCTTACAGTGGTACCCAAGTGCTCAATAAATGTTAGCTAATATGCTGTTCTTTCCCATAGTTCCCACGTCTTTCCTTTCATAATGCTTTTCACAGATTGTAATTAAAGGCTCACAGGGTGGTAATTTGATTAAGATATGTCTTCCATATAGGCTGTTAAGCTCTTTAAAAAGAGAGGCTGATTATTTTGTTCACACTTATGGTCCCAATTCCTAACACAATATATATTTATTGAATAAATGTGGGATGGATGTGTTGTTGCTGTTTAATCACTAAGTTGGGTTTGACTCTTAGAACCACACAGACTGCAGCCCGCTAGGCTCCTCTGTCCATGGGATTGTCCAGGCAAGAATACTGGAGTGGGTTGCCATTTCCTACTCCACGGGATCTTCCCAACCCAGAATCGAACCCGCATCTCCTGTGGCTCCTGCATTGGCAGGTGGGTTCTTTACCACTGAGCCACTGAGGAAGCCCCAAGGATGGATGTGGATCCCTGAAACCTGAAGTGATGCTGTTCCCACCTCCAAGTGTACTGATGCAGGGAGGCTTCAGCAACATCCGGTATTTCTGGAAGCTTCACCCTAAGGCCGCTGTCTTCAGTGATTTATTTTTCTTGACCCACAACTGACCCTTTCCACCAGGCACAAACCCTGCCCCAGATGCCGCACTTCCCTTGATGCCCTGCTTTCTCTGGTTCTCAGCATTGAACAGTTTTGTGCTGACTCTACATGCTCTGAAAGCTGTTTGGAGACAGATGGGAGGAAGAGAAAAAACAGATTTCATTCATTGCCTTTTCAGACTCTGAGAGAAATAACAAGAATAACAGTACCAACAAGTAGTGTATATTGAGTATTTACTATAAACTAGGCATTATACATAGAGCTTTATATTGATTTAATACCCACCACAATCCTTGGAAGAACATGCTATAAATAAACCTCATTTTACAGAAAGGGAAAGTAAGTCCCAGAAGGAAAGAAAAGAAGGAAGGAAGAGAGAAAGGGAGGGAGTCGGACATGGAAGGCAGCTTTTCTGATCGAAGACAATTTTATGTGTTGAGAACTTTGGTTCTTATAAGAATTTACGTAGTGTAGCGGAGGTAACTGTAAAAGTAATATTGATGGAGAAACTACAGAAGGTGACTCCAAATGTGTACCTATCCGCCCATCAACTTTATAATTAAATAAAAATACAGCTTTATATGATATCTTTCATCTGCTTGCTATTTATTTCCACCCCCCACCCTAATCTAATCTAAGTAATAGGAGCAATGTAGATAATTAAGAAATCTTTAAGCTCATTTCTGGTTAACTGTCATCTTCCTATAAAATATTTATAAAGTAGCCTTTGCTTTTCAAAGACTGTTTTTTCAGAGAGTCCTAGTTTTTGCTTTGAAGAGTTCCCATGTGTAGGTGGGGCCTCCAGCTTCAGGATTATTTGGGCATTTTCACAGATGCTGTCCAGCCACTGGTACTCACCTGGAGTTGTCAGGGGTGGGAGGGGAGGGCTTATTATGCATTTTCTATGTTTAGATCTTCCTGATGTTGTTTTATTTTATTTTTTTAAAGAAAGGGGAAACGGCTGGCGTGCCAGTTCTCTCAGGAACTGTTTAACAGCTAAAGCTGTCCGCCAGTTGTAGAGCTGTGGTGCATATCCACCAGACTCTGAGAGACACATTTTCAAAGTTCGTGTATGGGACAAATGCCAGAAAATCTGCTTTGAATTGTGTCCCGGGAAGGCTTACTCTCTCCAGTTTTGTGGGCCTTGAGAGGGATTCTCACAAGCACTCAGCAGAATCAGGTGGGTGGTTTGGGACTTGAAACCCAGTTGGCATCTACCCCAGAGAGTCTGGTGTGTCTGTTTGCTGTGGCTGCTGAAACAAATTACTACAAACTTGGTGGCTTAAACAGCGTAAATGTCTTCTCTCAGAGGTCTGGAGGCCAGAAGTCTGAAGCGAAGGCTTATCAGTAAGATCAGCAACTTCTGGAGGTTCTGAGGGAGAATCCGTACCATACTTCTGCATTGGCAGGCAGATTCGTTACTACCAGTGCCACCTGGGAAAGCCCTGGGTACAAGCCGCTCTACCAGCTTCTCTACTGGTGGCTGCCTTGGCGTTCCTTGGCTTGCAGGAGATCCCTCCAGTCTCTGCCTCTCTTCACCTTGCCTTTTTCCTTGTATAACTCCTCTCTTTCTCTTTTAAGGGCACTTGTCACTGTATTTAGGACTCACCATTATGCATGATAGAGGCTTCCCAGGTGGCTCAGTGGAAGGAATCCACCTGCAAATACAGGAGACTCAGGAGACATGGGTTCAAACCCTGAGTTGGCAAGATCTCCTGGAATAGGAAGTGGCAACCCACGTCAGTATTCTTGCCTGGAAAATTCCATGGACAGAGGCGCCTGGTGGGGCGCAATCCATGGGATTGCAGAGTCAGACATGACTGAGCATGCACAGACACATTATGCATGATGATCTCATCTTGAGCTCCTTCATTTGCATTTGCAAAGACCCTTTTTTCCAAATAAAGACACACTCATGGGCTTTGGATGCACACATCTTTTGTATGAGCATCCAATCAGCCCATTCCACGTGGTGAATTGAGATGGTTTCCCGTGATCTGCTGGGATAAGGCTCAGTATGGACTAAGCAGTGGGATGAAAAGGCATCTGATGCTCCTAAGCATGCTGCATCTTCCCCTCAGTCTCACAGTGGTCCTCCATGTCTGAAAGCTATGGCCCTCACATGGTTGTGTCTCTGTATAGAGCTCCTGCAGCTATGACTGTTGAGGAGAGGGGCTGATGGAGATTGTCCAACACTTTTATGCCTCTAGAGAATGGCTCTGGGGTTGGGAGCTGGGTTTCAAAATTTGTAGTTGCCCATCAGAGCTTATCCTAGGTTTATGAGCCTCAAACTTGATTAAATATAAAAATCACTCAGGGAATTTATTAAGAACAGAAATTCTCCATCCTCAACCTATATTAGTTTGCTAAGGGATGCTGTAACAAAATGCTACAGACTGGGTGCCTTAAACAACAGAAATTTTTTTCCCCACAGTTCTGGAAGCTGGAAGTCCAAAATTCAGATATCAGCAGGTTTGACTTCTCCTGAGTTCTCTGTTTGGCTTTTGGATAAGTGCTTTCTCACTGTGTCCTCTCTGGTTTTTCCTTTGTGGTCATGCACCCCGGTGACTCTCTCTTCTTATAAGGACGTCAGTCATATTGCTTGACATTTTCTGAACCACCAGGTGACTTGTGATTTTCCAGTGATCAGTTTCCTTCTGGCTCACCCTTACCCTGAAGTTTTAGTCTTTTGGGATCTTTGCTTTCTGTGTGTGAGTTCTCAAACTACAATTCTTTGACACCTATTCTCACTCCAGAAAAGAGAAAAAGTTTCTGATTTTCTAAGATTGGAAAATTTCATCATGGAAAAGTAGCTGCCATGCCCACCAATCTCAGTTCTCACTTCCTGCTTTGTCCTGCTAAGTCCCTGTGAAACTGTCAGCTTTCCACTGTTTGGAAGATTTGTTTAAAAAAATTTATCCAGCATGTTTAGTTATTTTCACTACTTTATTGGGTAGTGTAGTCTTCTGTTACTTGACACATGAAAATTTAGAAGCCTATAATTTTTTCTTCTCATCCATTTTTGGGCTTTATCTCTCTTCTTTTTCCCTGTGAAGTTGCTGTCTTTTGCACTGTTGTGGACCTGTCCACTGATTCTTTTCCTGGCAGCTTGGGTCTGTGGATTAGTTTGTTTTGTAGCTTAATAGCTGTGTCACATTCATGGATGTCTTATAGAAGTCTTCGGCAATCTTGAAAACAAAGATTATCTCTTTATAAACTGTGGGGAACTAAATTGCATTGATTCTGAGTGCCTGCTTTCTAGCCCTTTGTAACATGAGATACACAAGCACGGGCTTCCCAGGTGGCCCAGCAGGTAGAAGAGCCTGCCTTGCCAACGCAGGAGACCCAGGTTCTATCCCTGCGTTGGGAAGATCCTCTGCAGAAGGAAATGGCAACCCACTCCAGTATTCTTGCTGGGACATCCCCTGGACAGAGGAACCTGGCGAGCTCCAGTCCTTGGGGTCGCAAAGAGTTGGACACGATTTAGCGACTAAACGGCAACAGCAGCAGTTCAGTTCAGTTCAGTCGCTCAGTCGTGTCTGACTCTTTGTGACCCCATGAATCGCAACACGCCCTGTCCATCACCAACTCCCAGAGTTTACTCAAACTCATGTCCATTGAGTTGGTGATGCCATCCAACCATCTCATCCTCTTTCGTCCCCTTCTCCTCTTGCCTTCAATCTTTCCCAGCATCAGGGTCTTTTCCAGTGAGTTAGTTCTTCCCATCAGGTGGCCAAAGTATTGGAGTTTCAGCTTCAGCAACAGTCCTTCCGATGAATATTCAGGACTGATTTCTTTTAGGAAGGACTGGTTGGATCTCCTTGCAGTCCAAGGTACTCTCAAGAGTCTTCTCCAACACCACAGTTCAAAAGCATCAATTCCTTGGTGCTCAGCTTTCTTTATAGCCCAACTCTCACATCCATACATAACTATTGGAAAAACCATAGCTTTGTCTAGATGGACCTTTGTTGGCAAAATAATGTCTCTGCTTTCTAATATGCTGTCTAGGTCAGTCATAACTTTTCTTCCAAGGAGCAAGTGTCTTTTAATTTCATGGCTGCAATCATCATCTGCAGTGATTTTGGAGTCCCCCAAAATAAAGTCTGTCACTGTTTCCCCATCTATTTGCCATGAAGTGATGGGACCAGATGCCATGATCTTAGTTTTTTGAATGTTGAGTTTTAAGCCAACTTTTTCACTCTCCTCTTTCACTTTCATCAAGAGGCTCTTTAGTTCTTCTTCACTTTCTGCCATAAAAGTGATATCATCTACACATCTGAGGTTATTGATATTTCTCCCGGCAATCTTGATTCCAGATTGTGCTTCATCCAGCCCAGCGTTTCTCATGATGTACTCTGCATATAAGTTAAATTAGCAGGATGACAGCATACATCCTTGATGTACTCCTTTCCTGATTTGGAACTGGTCTGTTGTTCCATGTCCAGTTCTAACTGTTGCTTCCTGACCTGCAAACAGGTTTATCAAGAGGCAGGTCAGGTGGTCTGGTATTTCCATCTCTTTCAGAATTTTCCACAGTTTGCTGTGATCCACACAGTCAAAGGCTTTGGCGTAGTCAATAAAGCAGAAATAGATGTTTTTCTGAAACTCTTTTGCTTTCTCAATGATCCAGCAGATGTTGGCAATTTGATCCTTGGTTTCTCTGCCTTTTCTAAATTCAACTTGCACATCTGGAAGGTCACAGTTCATGTACTGTTGAAGCCTGGCTTGGAGAATTTTGAGCATTACTTTACTAGCATGTGAGATGAGTACAATTGTGTGGTAGTTTGAGCATTCTTTGGCATTGCCTTTCTTTGGGATTGGAAAAAAAACTGACCTTTTCCAGTCCTGTGGCCATTGCTGTGTTTTCCAAATTTGCTGGCATATTGAGTGCAGCACTTTACCAGCATCATCATTTAGGATTTGAAATAGCTCAACTGGAATTCCATCACCTCCACTAGCTTTATTGATAGGATGCTTCCTAAGGCCCACTTGACTTCACAGTCCAGGATATCTGGCTCTAGCTTGGTGACCACACCATTGTGATTATCTGGGTCATGAAGATCTTTTTTGTATAGTTCTTCTGTGTATTCTTGCCACCTCTTTTTAATATATTCTGCTTCTGTTAGGTCCCTACCATTTCTGTCCTTTATTGTGCCCATTTTTGCATGAAACGTTCCCTTGGTATCTCTAATTTTCTTGAAGAGATCTCCAGACTTTCCCATTCTATTGTTTTCCTCTATTTCTTTGCATTGATCGCTGAGGAAGGCTTTCTTATCTCTCCTTTCTATTCTCCCTGCTCTGTACAGCAGCAGCACATAGGCATAATCACGACACCACTTAGGTCAGTAAATTGAGAAGAATCTGCACAATACCATGAAATGGTCAGCTTCTAAAATAGGTGTGTGTGCGTAGTAAAGAATTTGATTTTGGCCAAAGAGTAGATTGCCCTTTGTCCTCAGCTTCTGGGTGAAAAATCTATTGCTATATGACAGAATGTCTTTGTTTAGGGTGAGGGCTAGTCACACTAGAAGACCGACTCTGGGCCTGAGTGGGGGGCTTTGGGTCACACAGTGTCACTTGACCTGGGAATTGAGTTCATTCGCATGAACAATCAGTCGATCATGCCAATATGTTGATAACACTGTTACAATGAAACCTCTGGACACTGAAGCTCAGATGAGCCTCTGGTTGGCAATGCTGTGTGTGTGGTCACATGTGAGCACCAAGAGGGCGAGTTGTCCTGACTCCTAGGGAAAAAGACAATGAAAACTTTCTGTTTGAAGCCCATCGGTTTCTGATCTGTGTGCCTCTTCCTTTGGCTTATTTTATATGGATCCTTTGCTGAACAAACCATAACCTTGACTATAAGAGGTTTCTGTGAGTTCTAGAGAGTTCTTGTAGCAAATTACTGAAACTGAGCAGGGTTTTGGGAACACTTTGAACTTGAAGTTGTGTCAGCAGAGAGAGCAGTCTGGTGAAGGACTGCCTCCTCAACCTTTTCATTTTGGCCAACACTGGGCAGTGAGTGTATGTGTGCATGTGTGTGCATGCGTGTGTGTGTATGCATATTATAACACTGGAGTTGTAATGAGAACAGCCAGAGGCTATAATATATTAATCAACCTTAGATATTTTTCTTCCTTGCACCTTTTTTTAATTGGGGTATAGTTATTTTACAATATTGTGTTGGTTTCTGCTGTACAATGAAGTGAATCAGCTACACGTATACGTATATCCCTTACGTCTTGAGCCTCCCCCACATCGCGCCCATCTAGCTCATCGCAGAGCATCGAGCGGAGCTCCCTGTGCTATGCAGCAGGTTCCCACTAGCTGTCTGTTTAATACATGGCAGTGCATATACGTCAACCCCAATCTCCCAACTCATCCCCCCCACCACCGGTGTCCACCCATCATTCTCTGCATCTGTGTCTGTATTCCTGCTCTGCAAATAGGTCCACCTGTACCATTTTTCTAGCTTCTATATATGTGTGTTAATATACGATATTTGTTTTTCTTTTTCTGACTTCCTTCGCTCTGTATGACACATTCCCCGTCCATCCACATCTCTGTAAACGACTCAACAGCATTCCAATGCTATGAGATTAGAAATCCTTTCATCTTTATATTCAACCTGCTGACCGTGACACCTTTCCTACTGGTCTTTTAGTTCAAAACCAAACTCTGGTTATTCCCGGGTGGGTGTCCTGTTCACACCCCCATGTGCGTGGTACTCATTTGCAGTTCTTGTCAGTCTATGTTTACTTGGCCTGAAACTCTGCTTAAAGAAAGAGAGTGGATTCACAGCAGTGTTATTTTTCCTGCATAGATTTGGGACTTCATAAATCACAGTGACAAGAAATGCGAGGATGGTTTCTTTCTGTTGTTGAGAAGATTGGAACAGGAGAGGCATGCAGGTTCCCGTACGGTTTTGTAATTTTTCCCAGTGGTAGCACCACGAGAAGGATTCCAGCAGGGTGGCTTCTCAGCCCTAAGTAGGTAATTCTCTAGCTGGGCGTTCCTGCAATGAAAACGCAGCGATATCCCCCAGTGTCACTTGGGCCGTTTAGTGCCTGCTGCGGAAATCCTGGCAGATAATGATGAAATTGTCAAGATTTCCTTTTTGTTCCCGTCCAAGCAGGCAGGGCATCGTTTTTATCCCCCAGTTTACTACATGAATCAATCCTTTTGTACGTGATTGGTGGGACTGTGCATGCTTTCAGAAACTGTCTGGCTTTATACCTGGCAGACTGGCTTGTTGAGCAGTAGTTCTACAAGTGAGAAAGAAAAAGTGATGATTTTCACATGTCCCCACATTGAATTATAAAGCAGTCAAAAAAGATTGCTATATTCTTGCCTGGTGTTTGGTTTTGGTCATTTTCATTCTTAGATATATGCCATCCAGAAATTAAATATAAGAAGAATATTTAAAAATTTGTTATTTGCAGATTGTGGCTGATAGGGGAGGAGACACATGTGGCAAGGTGGACAGGTAGAAGGAAAAGGAATACCTAGTAAATGTTTTAATTCCTGTAAAGCTTGATGTGCTTGAATGGTATATATTTCATTTTCCTACAATACTTCATTGCAAAAGAATCTGTCCAGTTTGGTTTAATTCCTGCCTTGAGGCCATTCACAGGGCACTCTCTAGGTAAAGCCCCATGCATGCCTCCATGCATAAAGGACAAGGGGTTATGCATCAATTAACCTGTCAGAAAATTTTTGTCAAAGGAATATCTATAGTAAAAACAATTCCATTTGTCTATGGAATATCCACAGTGAAAAAAAATTCTAAGATTTGGAGATCAACACATGTTCATGGGTATAGTACTTTCGAGAGACCAGAAAAATACAGAAATACGACAGGAAAAATTAAAGGTAGATCTTACTTTGCTGAAGTTAGAGGAGTCATTTGCGTTGAAAGCAATCCCTGGTAAAATTAAAATTTGATTTACTGTATAAATGCTCATTTTCATCTAACATATTTAGGAAGAAATTGTGTTAGTAGTTCAAATCGTCTCCAACTTGTTGCAACCCCATGGACTGTCGCCTGCCAGGATCCTCTGTCTGTGGGATTCTCCAGGCAAGAACACTGGGAGTGGGTTGCCATTTCCTTCTCCAGACTTATTTAGGAATATGTCTATCTTATAAAGAAAACCTGCCCTTTAATTTCTGCACCATAAAACAAATATTAGTGAATCCCACAGATAAGGTTTATTTGTTATTGTGTTAAGAAAAGGAAATGCTCAATGCAAAGATTCATATAACCTAAGAGGATGCCAATTAAAAATGAGCTTAATTCTCTGACTAAAAGATAGAAATTAGTGTACTTAGAACATTCTCCACGCTTTGGTATCTTACTATGGAGTCCATGGATGGGCTCTGGTGCATCCACAGATGAAATTATATAGGATATTGTGCTTGGACATATGTGCATTTGGAGCGGAGGTGGTCTACTTCTTTGGCACCACTCTGAGTTTAGACATGGGGTAGAGAGAATGCCCTAACATTTCTGTACCTTCTTAGTCTGGGATAAAAGCACGGCCAGAACCCTGTGCTGGTCCTTTTCATTTTGGAGGTTCTACTTCCAGAATTTTAAAATATACGTTAATTTGGTCATAAGGACACAAAGTAAGACCTGGGGCCTCCTCAGCTATGTTATCACTTTTTTCCAGTTTATCAGTGAGCTTTCTAGATTATCTTGGAGTTGAATTTAGAAGCTAGTAGTGTTTTTACTGAGTGCAGTTCTAGGGTACTAAGGAGAAACTCTGTATATGTGTGTTTCATATCTGAAAAATAGTAGGTATTGAAAAGACATGTACTGAGTAAATGGATGAATGAACAAAATGCATTTCAAAATGAATGAATCACCAAATATTTATTTTAATTTTTTAAAGTTACTATATATTTTTTTACATTATTTAATTTTATTTATTTATTTATTTATTTATTGCTACACTGGGTCTTCGTTGCTTTATCCAGGCCCTGTCCAGCTGTAGCAAGCAGGCTCGAAGGCAGGCTCAGTAGTTGTGGCACACGGCTTATTAATCGTTGCTTCCCAGCATGCGGAATCCTCCTGTGCCAGGGATGGAACCTGCGCCCGCGACATTGGCAGGTGGTCTCTTATCCACTGTGCTACCAGGGAAGTCCCCAAATGTTTAGAATTATGTAATTTAACTTTTTTTAGTGTCATAATTTCTTTACTCATTTATTTACACTTTTAATAAAAATTGGATCTTTTATATACTTGGACTTGGCTGAAATTCAGAGATTAAAGAGGTCCCCCATATGATGAAGGGGAGCTGACAAATAACAAGGCATTGTAATCTAACTTCTTAAATGAAGCCCATGCTTGTTTAAAACAGGGAATTGGAAAAGAGGATTGAAACAAGGCTTCTTCTGTTTCCACTGTGATCATCAGCAGGAGAAGGCTACCCACCTATACTGGTCATCAATGATTTTGTCTATGTTTCCATAAAATCTTTGAGTAATTGGTACATTTTTGTTTGTGTAATTTTAGCTATCCAACTTGACAAAGTCAATCTTCAAGTATACTGTGCCTGGTCTCTCCTGGATAACTTTGAGTGGAACCAGGGATATAGCAGCCGGTTTGGTCTCTTCCACGTTGATTTTGAAGATCCAGCAAGACCCCGAGTCCCTTACACATCAGCCAAGGAGTATGCTAAGATCATCCGAAACAATGGCCTGGAGGGACCTCCGTAGAAAGCACAGCTGGGTAATTTCACCTGGAGAAGGACTCTCTGCCTCGGAAACGGAGTCTGCGTTGGTGATCCTGCAGACACTCTCAGGTTGCTTTGGTAACCAGCGTGTCCTACCAGCTAATCTGTGATCATGAAGTCTGAATATGTAGTGCCTGGAAATTATTTAATGATGGCTTTTATTCTATTTGTATTTGATCAATGAGGCTTTTGAAAAAGTAGAAAACCACTGCAATGGATTTTTGTATTAAGAAATCAGATGGACTTGGTAGCTTCAATTTAAATCCTTAGATTTTTTTTTTCTAGAAAAAGTAATGCAAAATTTATAAACAGGGTGTGCTCATGATTTGCAGTTCTAAGAACAGACCGCTTAATTTAAGAAGGCTTATTTATGAATCTATTTTTTTTTTGTTTACATGAACTGTTATTTGCCTTAGCAGGTCCACTGTCCATAACTTTCTACTGTTTAATCTAGTATAGATATAAAAATTAAAAGTTAGTCACATTATCAGAGAACTTTAGGAGAGAGTTCTGCAGAGCTGAAAAGAAAAAGAACTGGCAGAGTATCTGAAATTGTATTTGAACATTTGGAAAACTTATGAATAGACTTGAGAGAACTGATGAAGCATTTAAAAAAATTAATAAAGGGCACATTAAAAAAGTCACATTATATCTTTATACATTCTATTCACCAAAGGAGTTAGTTAATAACCTACTTAATAAAATTGATTGGTTCGTATGTTTGGCACATAGCTATGCATGAGCAAGTACATGTCTCTCTTGCCTGATAAACTTTTGGAAAATAATAAATTAATAACACAAACCAGAATGCAAATAGCAAAAGAAGTATTTGAGCATTGTCATTTAACAGCAGTTGGATTTCTACACTATTAGTTAGTTAGTTCAGTCACCCAGTCGTGTCCGACTCTGCGACGCCATGGACTGCAGCGCGCCAGGCTTCCCTGTCCATCACCAACTCCCCGAGCTTGCTCAGACTCATGTCCAGCAAGTCGGTGATGCCATCCAACCATCTCATCCTCTGTTGTCCTCTTCCCCTCCTGCCTTCAACCTTTCTCAGGAATATTCCAATGAATATTCAGGACTGATTTCCTTTAGGATGGACTGGTTTAATCTCTTTTCAGTCCAAAGTACTCTCAAGAGTCTTCTCCAACACCACAGTTCAAAAGCATCAATTCTTCGGCACTCAGCTTTCTTTATAGTCCAACTCTCACATCCATACATGACTACTGGAAAAACCATAGCTTTGACTAGATGGACCTTTTTTGGTAAAGTAATGTCTCTGCTTTTTAATATGCTGTCTATATTGGTCATAGCTTTTCTTCCAAGGAGCAAGCGTCTTTTAATTTCATGGCTGCAGTCACTATCTGCAGTGATTTTGGAACCCCAAAAATAAAGTCTGTCACAGTTTCCATTGTTCCCCATATGTTTGCCATGAAGTGATGGGACTGGATGCCATGATCTTAGTTTTTTGAATGTTGAGCTTTAAGCCAACTTTTTCACTCTCCTCTTTTACTTTCATCAAGAGGCTCTTTAGTTTCTCTTAGCTTTCTACCATAAGGGTGGTGTCATCTATATATGAGGTTATTGATATTTCTCCCAGCAATCTTGATTCCAACTTGTGCTTCATCCAGCCTGGCATTTTGCATGATGTACTCTGAATATAGGTTAAATAAGAAGGGTGACAATGTACAGGCTTGACGTACTCCTTTCCCAATTTGGAACCAGTCTGTTGTTCCATGTCCGGTTCTAACTGTTGCTTTTTGACCTACATACAGATTTCTCAGGAGGCAGGTAAGGTGATCTGGTATTCCTGTCTCTTTCAGAATTTTCCACAGTTTGTTGTGACCTACACCGTCAAAGGCTTTGGCATAATAGTGACACCACATTAAAAACAAAAGAATGAGCAGGGTATAGTCTCTACTTTGGGGTATTTTTAAAAATTAAGGATCCATTAGAACATTGATGACAACCAGGAAATAAACGTGAGTTAACTGACTGACATGAGCAGAAGCAAAGGAGGGTATAGTTTGTACCTTGGTGTTTGAAATGTCTAAGATTTATGTGAGGGTGGTTGGACTTGGATATTTTACTGAGCTTCCTCAGTAAAGCCTGAAGGAGATGTAGGGCCCCCTCTGGACTTCATGGCTTCACTCCAGTGAATCTTTTACATATGTACAGTTTGTGCCTTCACATACATATTCAAGTAATACTTACTAAACATTCATGTATCAGGCTTGAAGTGGTGAGATAAGTATTATCACCCCATTTTGCAGACTGAGAAACTGAGGCCACACCAATGGTCTTCTTCTTTAAGCCCCTTCAATATTTACTGGCCATGGCTCTTCCCTAGCATCAGCCCTGTTTCTGTCTAGCACAGTCTAGATCGGTTCAGTTCAGTTCGGTCACTCAGTCATGTCCAGCTCTTTATGACCCCATGGACTAGAGCATGCCAGGCCTCCCTGTCCATCACCAACTTGCGGAGTTTACTCAAACTCATGTCCATCGAGCCGGTGATGCCATCCAACCATCTCATCCTCTGTTGTCCCCTTCTCCTCCCGCCTTCAATCTTTCCCAACATCAGGGTCTTTTCACATGAATCAGTTCTTCGCATAAGGTGGCCATCAGTCTAGATCAGGGTGTCATGGAAGTCGTCTCTGCATTTTTTTTTTTTTAAAGTAAAAAAGAAACAAATGTATGGAGTTACTTTACGCAGGAGGAAATGGGGAAGTTGGTTTTCTGTACTCTCCTTCTGCTTTCTTGAGGAAATGGCAGATATTTTGTGATTCTCCTAAGGCTTCAGGCCTGAGCAGATGTCCTGTCATTTTTAAAAAACACTATGGTCACTGCTATATTTAAAATGTATAACCAACAAGGACCTACTACTGTATACCACATGGAACTCTGCTCTCCCTTATGTGGTAGCCTGGATGCAAGGGAGGGTTTGGGGGAGAATGGATGCATGTATATGTATGGTTGAGTCCCTTTGCTATTCATCTGAAACTACCACAACATTGTTAAGTGGCTATACTCCAATACAAAATAAAAAGTTAATAACAACAAAACACTGTGGTCAATTTCTGGACTGTTTTCATGTTCATAATCAGGAAATTATTTGTATCAAAGTACATTCTCTCAGCAACTTTTGTCAGAATGAGAAAGAAATGGTCGTAGTGGTTCAATAAATGTGGATGCACTAGGGAAAATTATATTAAGATTAAAATGGTGTACATAGGAAATTCTATTACATCTTTGCCACTGGTTTGTTATTTTTATTGTTCAATGAGACATAATCTCACAATTTGTGTTCATTTAGACAGCAGGTTTCCAAATCTTATTTTATTCCTCTCCTATCCAGCCTGTCTTTTTCATTTTTACCATGTATCTTATTTACAATGTATGTGCCTTTCCTTATATTATCTTGCAAGATAACTGAGCTTTCCTTTTAATTAGGACATTGCTTTGAATATTACTTATCCTACAGGACATATTTATAAGTTTTACAACAATACAAATGAGCATTGTATTTTTGTTACCAAAACCAGAAAATTGTTACTTGCACTGTGATAAAATGATCTGTCACTTTTGGTCTGCCAGGTGAAACAGACAATCTAGCTACAGTGGCCATGCAGCGTGGCAGTGTGGTGGCCTCCACAGACTTCTGCTGTGTTTGAAAGGCCAGCTCTTTGTCCCAGAGATGGATCAACCAAAGTGTTTCCCTCGTTAGCCCTGTAAATAAAAATTAAAATAGGTTAAAGAGAGAGGGGGGAAAAATCCACCAGCACAAACCCTAACAGCCTTGGTAGGATTTTAATTAATGTTATTTTTAAATTGCTTGTATTGGCATTTGGGAACAAAATTGATTGGCTTTTGCCTGTCAGAGAAACAGAACTTGGATTCTTTAGACGGAAAAACAGGAGTTGTTAATTATACTTAAAAATCCATAGATACTGGACTTCAGATGTCTTGAAGGTCATCTGAGGCTTGTAAAGCACATGTTTTATGTCTGTTTTATCTAAGGAGAAACTTGAATATCACAGTGATGGATTGGATCCACTTGTATTTCTCTTTACCCTCCTACTTTGATTTTTTTTTTTTTAAAAGAGATGTGAACACATTATTAGCATCCTGGGGATCACTTTTAGAGTTTGTTTTTTTTATAGTTTTAATTTTAGGGTAATTCATTTCTGAGTTCCTAAAAAGATGCCGAAAGTAATAGTATTCCCTTTTCATTTTGTTATGTGGGGCTGGTTTTAAAATTCCTGTGAACACCAGGAAATGTCCGCTTAACTCCTTTATTGAATGAATAGTACAAGTTCTCATTAAGAAACCCATAAACTAAGACATTTGCAACCTTGGTATTTGGCAGCAGAGTGCCAGTCAGGCTTTTGTGGTCTGGGAATTTGTGTCTGGCCTGTAGGTTTTAATTATTTTTGTGAATGAGAGAATAATGAATACATTTGTAATATATTGAAAAAATTCCCCAGCACTGGCTGACCAAAAAGTAGATTTATATGGTAATCCTTAAACACCAACTCTATTGCTCCGTGCTAGGCAGAAAGAAAACAGAAGATTGAGCTTCATTATTGAGAGAGCAGAATAAATCAAAGCTGATGGAATTAATAGTTTAATTACTAGCAGTGTTCCCTACCTGGAGAGCACATACTCATCACTGATCACGATATTTTAGGCCCTGGTTGTCCTGGGAGGGATACAGTACACAGCACAAAGCATGATGAGCCTCAAAGAATGAAATGAGAAGACGTTTTGATATAGAGGCACTCATGGTGGCCTTATAGTGATGGGTTGTGGCAGCAGGAAGAGAGAAGAACCCTCATAGATGGTGGCGGTAGGTGAGAGCATTACTTTACTAGCGTGTGAGATGAGTGCAATTGTAGTCATGTATGGATGCGAGAGTTGGGACTATAAAGAAAGCTGAGCGACGAAGAATTGATGCTTTTGAACAAACTACTGCACAATTGCACTCATCTCACACGCTAGTAAAGTAATGCTCAAAATTCTCCAAGCCAGGCTTTAACAGTACGTGAACTGTGAATTTCCAGATGTTCAAGCTGGATTTAAGGCAAAGGAACCAGAGATCAAATTGCCAACATCCGCTGGCTCATTGAAAAAGCAAGAGAGTTCTAGAAAAACATCTACTTTTGCTTTATTGACTATGCCAAAGCCTTTGACTGTGTGGATTACTACAAACTGTGGAAAATTCTGAAAGAGATGAGACTACCAGACCACCTGACCTGCCTCCTGAGAAACCTGTATGCAGGTCAGGAAGCAACAGTTAAAACTGTACATGAAACAACAGGCTGGTTCCAAATAGGGAAAGGAGTACGTTAAGGCTGTATATTGTCACCCTGCTTATTTAACTTATATGCAGAGTACATCATGAGAAATGCTGGGCTGGAAGAAGCACATGCTGGAATCAAGATTACCGGGAGAAATATCAATAACCTCAGATATGCACCACCCTTATGGTAGAAAGCCAAGAGGAACTAAAGAGCCTCTTGATGAAAGTGAAAGGAGTGAAAAAGTTGGCTTAAAAGTCAACATTAAAAAAACTAAGGTCATGGCATCCAGTCCCATCACTTCATGGCAAATAGATAGAGAAACAATGGAAACAGTGACAGACTTTATTTTTTGGGGCTCCATAATCACTGCAGATGGTGACTGCAGCCATGAAATTAAAAGACGCTTGCTCCTTAGAAGAAAAGCTATGACCAACCTAGACAGCATATTAAAAAGCAGAGACATTACTTTGCCAAAAAAGGTCCATCTGGTCAAAGTTATGATTTTTCCAGTATTCATGTATGGATGCGAGAGTTGGGACTATAAAGAAAGCTGAGCGACGAAGAATTGATGCTTTTGAACTGTGGTGTTGGTGAAGGACTGCAAGGAGATCCAACCAGTCAGTCCTAAAGGAAGTCAGTCCTGAATATTCATTGGAAGGACTGATGCTGAAGCTGAAACTCCAATACTTTGGCCACCTGATGCAAAGAACCGATTCATTGGAAAAGAACCTGATGCTGGGAAAGATTGAAGGCAGAAGGAGAAGGGGATGATAGAGGATGAGATGGTTGGATGGCATCATTGACATGATGTACATGAGTTTGTGTAGGCTCTGGTAGTTGGTGATAGACAGGGAAGCGTGGCATGCTGCAGACCATGGGATCTCAAAAAGTAGGACATGACTGAGTGATTGAACTGAACTGAACTGAGTAGGTGAGATGGGAGATGGCAGAAGCTCTGGGTTAGATTCCCAATTGTGAGAGTTAATGCCTCTTGTGGAGAGTAAATGGAGCCCAGTTTTCCAGGATTTCCCAAGGTCTCTAAGTATCACCTGACCCATAACTGGTTTATGTGACCTTGCTTGAGTGGTGGTGTTGGTCCCTGATACCAGGCCCATAAGGGCTTATCTGGTGGCTCCGTGGTAAAGAACTCACCTGCCAATGCAAGAGATGTGAGTTTGATCCCTAGATTGGGAAGATACCCTGCAGTAGGAAGTCGCAACCTGCTCCAGTATCCTTGCCTAGAAAATTCCATGGACAGAGGAGCCTGGCAGCCTACTGTCCATGCGGTCACAAAAAGTTAAACATGACTCAGAGACTGAACACACACAGAAACACCAGGTCAGTAGAGTGTAATCATTAAGAATCTTTAAGAACCAATTCCCCTGCATTTAAATCATATCTCTGACATGGGAGACCTCAGTTTGATCCCTAGGTAGGGAAGATCCCCTGAAGAAGGGGATGACAACCTACTCTAGTATTCCTGTCTGAAAAATTCTACAGACAAAGGAGCCTGGTGGGCTACAGTCCATATTGTTGCAAAGAGTTGGACACGACTGAGTGACTAGCACTTTCACTTTCTGATATGTGACATGAAGTACCTTACTGAGTGTCCCTGAGCCTCAGTTTCCCTATCTGTAAAATGGGCTCCTCATAAGGCCATTGTGAAGGTTAAACAAGCTGATAGATGTCACATGTTCAGAGATGTTGGACATGATAAGTGTAAGCCATTATGTTTACTTCCTCTGGTTCCTGCAAAGGTTTTTGCTCTGGAAACTTGTGATTCACTGTCTCTCCAATTTTTGTGACAGCATTTTTCTCCTGTGACCTCACTTCTCTGAAAGATCTATGAAGAATTGTTCGTTTTCAGTTTGTTTGGCTTTCTTCTTGTCCTTAGGACAGGAGCAATGACTTACAAGCTCCTTACACATTGGACTGGCAACTGAAAGTTGCCATTACTTTTATAGTAATTTGAAGTGGTTTCCAGCAGCCTAATCAGTACATATTTATCAAACTAAACTGTGCAATGCATTGTAGAGATGCAAGACTCAGACAACTCATGGTCTGGTTTGGGAACTAGAAGAGAGACACGAAATGATGATAAATGATGCTGGGTGAATTTTCCAGATTCTAAGAGGGGGAGGAAATCAACCCTGAGTATTCGTTGGAAGGACTGATGCTTAAGCTGAAGCTCCAATACTTTAGCCACCTGATGCAAACAGCTGACTCATTGGAAAAGACCCTGATGCTAGGCATGATTGAGGGCAGGAGGAGAAGAGGGTGACAGAGGATGAGATGATTGGATGGCATCATCGACTCAATGGACATGAGTTTGAACAAACTCTGGGAGATAGTGAAGGGCAGGGAAGCCTGGCATGCTGCAGTCCATGGGGTCACAAAGAGTTGGACATGACTGAGCGACTGAACACTACCATCACAGAGGGGAGAGAGTTCTCTGCTAGGTAGGGTGGTCAGATATGACTCCATAGGCAAGGAAAAATAATGTAATGTAAAAATAATATATTAAAAATATGAAAGTGGAAAGCATACATTTTGCTGGGGTAGGAGGCAGGGTCTAGGCCAGTTCTCCTTAGAAGAGCAGATGGGCAGATTGGGACCAATTTATTATCTCTGTCACAATAATGTTTTTTGTTTGCCCTTCTTGATGGCAATCAGCTTTGAGGTCTTAATATTTCTAGTCTGTAGTGTGATATCTGATGTAACTAAGCAACTTATAACCGTGTATTAAATATTTGACCTCTGATTTTTCTTTCCCTCATCCGTATTTAAGAATTAAAATAAAACTACCTATTGGGAATTCCCTGGCAGTCCAGTGGTTAGCACTCTTTCTATGTCTGGTAGAGGAACCAAGATCCCGAGCACAAAAAAACCACCATAAAACAACACAAAAAAATCCTACTTTATAGGACTATAGTGAGAATTTATTTATTTTGCCACCCTGCATGGTATGGGGATTTTAATTCACTGACCAGGGATTGAACTTGTATCCCTCGTATTGCAAGTGCTCAGTCTTAACCACTGGGCTGCCAGGGAAATCCTCATAGTGAAAATTTAGATGAGATGGTACAGTTAACATAACTTAGAACACTCTCCCCTTAGTGATAATTACAGTGTCCTTTAAAGGGTAGCTAGTACTGTTTTTTTCTATTAATATTAGTGAAAAGACTCAAAAATTAGGGAATTCATTTCAGGCAGTCACCTCTTGCTACATGCTATGCTCACTTTGCTTCCTTATCCCTTTCATTGGTACTAAAGCAGTGATTTGGTGAAGGGCATTCATTAGCAGTTCTAAGAAAGCAGCAGCTCATCCTTTTGGCCATGGAGGGTTATTCTTCTCTGGACTGGAGTTCCAATTCAGTGCTTCATTCCTCCATTACTTTTCTAGATCCACCCTGCCCAGGGGATGGAGGGCTGCCTTCCAGAGAGTGACTTGCCTTTCTAAAGCTGCTGCCTGCTGAGTAAAGATTTGGGAACCATCCTGCTTCCCAGAATCACTGCAGATTGTGATTGCAACAATGAAATTAAAAGACACTTACTCCTTAGAAGGAAAGTTATGACCAATCTAGACAGCATTTTAAAAAGCAGAGGCATTACTTTGCCAACAAAGGTCCCTCTAATCAAGGCTATGGTTTTTCCAGTGGTCATGTATGGATGTGAGAGTTGGACTATAAAGAAAGCTGAGCGCAGAAGAATTGATGCTTTTGAACTGTGGTGTTGGAGAAGACTCTTGAGAGTCCCTTGGACTGCAAGGAGATCCAACCAGTCCATCCTAAAGGAGATCAGTCCTGGGTGTTCATTGGAAGGACTGATGTTGAAGCTGAAACTCCAGTACTTTGGCCACCTGATGCGAAGAGCTGACTCATTTGAAAAGACCCTGATGCTGGGAAAGATTGAGGGCAGGAGGAGAAGGGGAATGACAGAGGATGAGATGGTTGGATGGCATCATAGACTTGATGGAATGCATTTGGGTGGACTCCGGGAGTTGGTGATGGACAGGGAGGCCTGAAGTGCTGCGGTTCATGGGGTCGCAAAGAGTTGGACACGACTGAGTGACTGAACTGAACTGAACTGCTTCCCAGGTGGCTCAGCTGATAAAGAATCCACCTGCAATATGGGAGACCTGGGTTCGGTCCCTGGGTCCTGGAGAAGGGAACAGCTACCCACTCCAATAGCCTGACCTGGAGAATTCCATAGATGGAAGAGCCTGGTGGGCTACAATCCATGGGGTCACAAAGAGTCAGACACAACTGAGCAATTAACACTTTCACTGCTTCAAATATGATTCTTTGTTGGGCTCCATGACCCTTTTGTGGGTTCAGTTCACATGTCAGGCAGAACTGAAAACATTTTATTTGCATAGCCACAGAGAAGACTGGTGTAGAAATCACACTTGTTTTCTACTGTCTCTCTCTTTTTCCTCCCCATAAATGACAATACATGGCTCTTAGCACTTTAATAGACTGCGAATTGATTCGTGTGCAAGATGGAATTAGTGAAAGGGTTTGGCTGAGAATAATTTTTTTTTCTCTTTTCTGTGTTCCATTTTACAGTAGAATGGGCTCTGAACACCTTCCAGATTCTCTTCCTTCTGATCACACTGTCTATTATAATTCCGCCCGATGGCAAACTTCTCCTTATTGACTCTAAATTACATTTAATCCTGTTAGGATCACTTTTTATTGAAAGGCATGCATTGTGATGGCCTTGACGGGAGTCCAGAAGCCAAGATGCCCAGCTAGAGGAAAATAAACTCTTGGAGTTTCCTAATGCTTGTCATTTTCATGCTGGGCCCAGCTGTGTAGCCTCTTGAAGGATGTAGAGGATTGGGGTGTTCAGTGCCGATAATGGTGGGCTCCTGGGTGGTGTGGAAAACTCTCCACCACAAGGAAGTAATCTTTTGAGCCCAGTGGACTAAGAACCAAAGGCCATTTTGTGCGAAGATAGTATAATTCTATTAGTGAAAGGCCCTTGCAGGGGGAAATTGCCTGTGCTAAAATCTGTGCACAAATTAAAATAACTGGGCTAAGGGGGGAAATATCTCTATAAAAGGCTTTATAACTCTATTGGATAATAATATCCTTGTCACATTCAGAGTTGGGGACCTAAAGATACAGGAGCTGTTTTTAAACAACATATGGGCCTTCTCTACTAAACTTTAGATTGGACAATACATCCATTCTTGGGTACTTATTTGACAAATTTGAATGCTATGCCAAAGCATACTTTTGTTTTTATCAAGAAAAAGGGAGAACAGAAATCTCTGAATATTATTGCTGTGTGTTGACACCTTATAAGATTTATGTAATCTAAAAGCCCTATTTTGGCTAAATGTTTTGTGTCTGTAAGTTCCCTGTAATTTGCATGGGATTTTTTTTTTTTTTTTGGCAAGGAGTATTGTTAATATTTCTGTTTGATATGGCTTGTAAAATTTGTTTAAACGCACACCTCTGTTTGGAATCGCTTCATTAGGAAGGGGTGAATTGGGAAAAAGAAAAAGCTGTCAGCACAAATGCTGCTCCTCTTCCAGGGTGACAGAAGTCGAAAATCCAAAGGCCTGTAGCAGCTGAATAGCTGACTCCATGTATCACAGGGCTGACTGCATGGCAGCCCCTCTTCACTGATTGGATGACAGCTGCGGATTTAAAGTTGACGCTACATTTCTCTAATTCTATGACAAAGACAACGTGAGCAACAGACTGGCCCATATTTCAAAATTATGTCATGGAAGTAAATACACAGTTTATAATTCTATAAAAGAAGGAAGGCAACATTTATTCTGGAATTAACCTATAACAAAACAGATAATTCTTTGAGCTCTCACAATGGACTAGAGTATCTAGTCCTGGTACATCTTTCTTCTAAATTATAGCAAAATTAAAATAATAACCAACTGGTTTTACTTCCTCCTGCCCTTCTGTCTCCTTTCCTTCTCTTCCTCCTCCCGACCTCCCTGTTTTCCTTCCCTCCTTTTCTCCCTTTCATTTTTTTTTCCTATCTCATTCTCTTCCTAACTCTCCATCTACTCACTTATTTGTTCACCCACTTGTTCCCTTAGTCCTGCTCTTATCCTTTCATGAGACATGTATTAAGAACCTATTTTAGCTCAGGCATGGTATGACTACATTTTGATCAAGACACACACAGCTTTGGTCCTCATGAAGCTTACAATTTGTGTAGAAATGGTGCCGGATTCCCCAAAGAAAGACCTACCTGCTCAGGCACCCGCCAGAGATGTGCCCTCCCCTTCCTATTTAAAAATTAAGCTTGGTATATGATACTTGGAGTAAAGCGTTGGAGTAGTCATCATGGGAAATAAAATCTTGCTGGACATCTTAAACTTAGTTAAAAGTTTTGATTTTCTTCTTAATTTCAAAATCCATATGGTGTTAGAAGAGACACCATTATCCTGTCAGAGCTTAGGGCCTCTAAAAGTCTTAATTGAGAACATGTGGGGAACAAGTAATTAGATAGTGACATTGAACAAGTAATTAGAAGTGTGATGAGGACGGTAGAGGAGAAGCAGAGTGCTAAGGAGCATGTGACGGGGGGCCTAACCTCCCTTCTTTTTTCTTGATGAAATCCAAGGCATGCACATTTCAAACTACAACGGCATCAAGCCCTTGAAAGGGTTTATGTTTACAATTAGCCTGCAGTGCGTAAGGGGTGGAGAGAAGTGATCACTCTTAAGGACTGCCTATGAATTGGATAAAAGCACAGTTCTGGGCAGACTAAGAAGGAATTGAAGACCCTTGAGAAAGGATTTGCAGGGCTAGAATAAAGATTTTTTTACCCTGATAAAATTGAATGGTTGAACGATCTTGACTTCAAAAAGTAAAAATCATTTTCTTCATCTCCAAATGGTAAGGGAAAAGGTAAAGTGAAGGTACATGTAACGGACACATCACTGGCGCTGCATAGATAAACTTTAAACATTCTGCTCCTCGTGGCTTTGAGGTCTTCTGGAAGCATAATAGAAAATCTGTTGGCATAAAGACTAGTTCCTGGGGTGGCTTTGCCATAAACCGGAAGTAGGAATGTATTACACGGTCCTTACGATGTCTGATGGAAAATTGTATGGGAATCATAGGAAGAACGCAGTGCAGTCTGTTGATAGGCTACAAATCAGACGTTACAGAATAATTAGGTGACAGCAATTCTGTGGTGTTTCTGGAAGTTCCTGTTTCCATGGCTTTTGGCAATCTGTCATTTTTGGGGGGGAATCAGAGCTGCCGGTTTTCTCAGTTCCAGTTCTGGCTGGCTGGATGAAATCTTTTGGTCAGGAGTGGCTGTACCTCCTTCAAGAGTCTCAGGGAAAAATGCTATAGTTTAAGTATTTAATGCTGTAAAAAACAAAAGAGAAACAGGAAACGAGATATCTTCCTATGAAGCAACCCATTCCTGTTAGGGAATCCCACTCATCATTTTTATTTTCTGGCATATTTCCCCACTGTACAGTTCTTATTATTCAAATTTATTAAGGCTTAACAAATTTAGACCTTAAACAAAAAAACCTTTCTGTCCCCGTAAGCTTAAAACCGAGGACGCGTATTACATTGATTGTTCACTTCCTAAGATGCTTCATCTTTTAGTCTCATCTGAGCGCCACCAGTGTGAGCTGTTCTAAGAGAAATAGACTATGCTGAGCCCTGGTGGAAATTTGAACGTCAATGTGTCCTCGAAACACACCTATGAGATATACTGAGAGCACAGCAAAATTGAGAATCCCCACTGTGGGTTATCCAGAAATCCTTTATTTGGCCGCTAAACTGTTCATAGAGCTTATCACTTTCAAGTGGTGACAGAAAATCATTGAGAAAGGTCCTTCCTGTCCAGCAATGACAAAGAAAACATCCCTGAGCATCAGTTGTCCTGGTGGTGGTTGTTCTGAGCTCTGCGCACATGCAAAGTAGCTTGCCAGGCAGCCCTGGAGGTTTTACTTGAAAATATGATTTTCCCTAAAGTTTTGGGGGTATGGGTTTACTTGTGTTTTAATAATTATTATTGGGAGATTTCCCTTATGAGGCTGAATTGTCCTTCTATAATGCTTCTAAGGGAGAATAATAGATAAGGGGAGGAAGCATACTAAAAAAGAGGCCACGACTGAAGGACTAGCAGATCACTGAGGGCATTCCTTAGCTCTCAGAAGAGGGAAGCAGCAGCAGCTGAAAGATGCAAATCTTAGTTAATAGCCTGGCTTCCAGAGCCAGACAGACAGAGCTGAATTCCTTGCTCCACACTTTCTGGTTAGCTTGGCTGGGCAAATTAACTTTTCAGAACCTCAGTTTCCTCATTTACAAAATTAGCTGAAAAATATTTCCTTCCTTACAGATAATATGACCATTAGTTAGAATGTCTGTTAATCCCAATTAGATTGTATGTTTCTTTAGGTAAAAGAATAAGGACTTTACAGAGCTAGTTTAAAAATAGTATGAGCAACTACTACTATATGCTGGTCCTGTCTTTCTCCAGTGTGTTACCCCATCTCATTGTGGTCAGTTTCATGTTCACGATGCAGTTAACACTTAAATATACTTTCTGAATTTATTGAATAAAAGTGACCTATTTAGTGTGAGTCAACCTTTCTTCACCTCTCACACCCTCCTTAAAATACATGGGAATTTTAATTTGGACAACCTATTATTAAAAAGATGGAATGATAAAATGTCTTTGCAGTCCCCCATGTCATAGTTTTTCCTAGGGACATGCTTGATTAAAATTTGACACAAGAGAGGTTTTTTTTTTTTTTATACAGGATGAAATATATGCAAAAGACCATGACTATGTTACTATCATAGTTTGTATTCTTGAAGTTTGGATCTAATTTTTGATTTAGGCGTTTTGCCCCCAATGAAATATTATATGTTATAATGTAGCAGCTAATAAGATCTGATACAGTGACTTTAAATTGAATTTCATTAAAAAAATAAGAGCATAAAATGTCTTCCTAATAGTCTTAATTAGGGAAAATGGAAGATCATAGTATTTCTATATTAATGCACCAACTTAGATAATTGGGATAATATGAAATGTGCAGTGAGAAAAATAGGAAGTTTGGAAGCCAAGGGAAAAATAACCCCCTACTTTCCAGTTTCTAGGGTTTTTTGTTTTGGACCAAGGAAGCTCACCAGATGTCAAACACAGTGTCTGAAAGTAATTATTCTTTTTCATGCGTACGAGTCAGTATCGTACTACCGCAGCCCTTGTTTCGTAGTGACTTCTTTCCTGGGAAAGGCATTGTTCCCAGCTCACTGCTTCACAACTGCCTCTCGTCTCTTGATTAGGACATTGTATGAAAACAGTGCATTCGTTGCAGGGTTCTCACTAATCTCTCTCCTTTCATCCAGAGCCTTCCCATTTTTCAGAGAGCTCTGCCTTTGCATTTTTAATTGAATGCTCCTAAAAGTTGATATTCATGAATTCTGCTTTCCTGAAATCTTTGTTCACACCTCACTATGAAGGTCTTATCTGTCTCTTTTATATTTCAGTCTGGTTGGAGAGTAAAATTAGTTGTGATTTCCTAATTGGAAGCTACATGGGGCATCCACATGATGATAACTGTACTGAGAACTCAATCTACCCAAGCACTCTGAAACAGAAGGTCGCCATTTTGTAAAACCATAGAAAATGCTACCAGGCATTTTACAGAATTGTCAATCAGGATAGAATGGACACTAATTGCTTCTCCCACAGCTGTTAACATTCCTCTTCAGTGGCCAAGCAACCCTTAAGACAGGAACAAACTCTTTTAGATGTCTGAAAATTTCCTACAAACTGAAGTACAGGTTTCCAAGGTGACTTCTGTGCCCAGCTGTCCATTGATTAACATGAATGAAGAGCTAACATTTCTGAACAAATAAAGTATTTTAGAGAGAATGGTCTGATTCTCCTGAAAGGATGTAGTGATCAGACAAATAAATTTCTAGTTTATAATTTTGGGGAGTGTTTGTGTTATTATGGTATTATATTTTACTTTTAACAGTGTTCTCCAAAGTAGATATAAAAAGTGAGCATATCAAAGGATGGATAAATCAATCCAATAGGGTCCATACTCATAACGAGTTATTAAGACTTTCTTCTATATTTTTACCTAAAAATTAAAAAAATGTAAGCTCTGCTAGTATTTAAAGTAAAAATTTGCAGTAGGACATGTTTATAGTTCATAAATAGATATACATATATTGTGATTGAATGCTCTGAAAATTTTTACTAATGAGAGTGTATGTTAGTTATCTGTATTGGTGTATAACAATTATTCCAGAATATAACATCTTAAAACAGCAAGCATTTACAATCTCACAGTTTTTATGGGTCAGGAATCTGGGTGTAATTTAGCTGGCTGCCTGTAGCTCAAGGTCTCTTATGAATTTGAAATAAAGCTGTTGACTAGGGCTGTGGTCATGTTTTAGGCTGAACTAGAGGAGATTCTGTTTTAGGTTAACTCACCTATTTTATTGGTAAAATTCAGTCCCTGTCAGACTGTTTGAAGGCTTAAGTCCTTCACTGGCTGTTAGCTGGAGGCCCTTCTCCTTCCCTTGCCTTTTTATAGGGTAGCTCACAATATGGCAGCTGACTTTCCTTAGAGAAGATGAATGAGAGTGGTAGGGAACGTATCCAAGTCAGAAGCCAAACTTCTACAACTTAATCTGAGAAGAAGCATTCCATCCATTTTTACATGTTCTATTTAGTGAAATTCCAAGTTCTATTCAGTGTTCTGTGCTTAGTCTACTACTCAGTCATGTCTGACTCTTTGTGACTCTTTCGACTGTAACCCACCAGGCTCCTCTGTTCATGGGATTCTCCAGGCAAGAAAACTGGAGTGGGTTGCCATGCCCTCCTGCAGGGGATCTTCCCAACCCTGGGATTGCACCCACGTCTCCTGTATCTCCTGCACTGGCAAGTAGGTTCTTTACCACTGTTCAGTAGGATAGAATAGGATAGAATCAAGTCAAACAGAAATGAGTTGCTGAATCTAGCCACTCAACAGGAGCAGGTTATTTGCTTGCTTTACTTCAGTTGTATCTGACTCTTTGCAAGCCCATGGACTGTAGCCCGCCAGGCTCCTCTCTCCATGGGATTTCCCAGGCAAGAACACTGGAGTGGGTTGCTATATAAGGATTTAAATACCAGGCGGTAGAGATTTGGCAGAACTGCCTTAGAGACTACTTACCACAGAGCCCATGATCAAAAATGCTGGAGACTTTTATTTAGAATACAGGTCTGTAGACTCTTGTAAAAATTCAGATTGCAAATAGTTTAGGTGGCATCGGCCAAATATGATCAGCCCTGTATATTCATCTTCTTTTTACTATTTAAAAATATAAAATTTTTCTTAGCTTGAGGGTCATACAAAAGCAGACCATGGGGCAGATTATTCCTTCTGACTATTGTTTGCTAGGATGTACTCTAGTAGACTTTGAGGTAGATTTTGGCTCAAAACTCAAGATTTCTAATGATTAAAGCTATCCAATGATAGATGGATAGGAAAGCCTGGCATGCTGCAGTCCATGGGGTCGCAAAGAGTCAGACGTGACCAAGTGACTGAACTGAACCGAACTGAACTATGATAGAACGGGTTTGCTCAAAAAATTGGATGAATCACTTACTCACTGAATTCTTTAGACAGAGTTAAACAGTTGTGTCTCACTGGGTTAAGAGAGGTTGGGATTGGGAGGGAAAGCAAGGAAAATGGATCAGTTCAGCCCTTACCAAAGTCAGAACATTAGTTTAATAATAAAAGAGCCCCTGAATGAATAAAGTTGGAAATGGTATGTGTTCTTTGCAATTTTAAGAGAAATACAAAATTTTAGCACATCAAAGACTCTGGGAAGTAAAGTGACTTGTTTTTTTCTGTTTCCTTTGAAATTATTTGACCCAAGAATCTCCTATCCCCTTTAATTTTAATAATATTTGTTACTTTTATTCCATAGAACAAACCTAGGAAACATAAGATTAAATTACTTATACTATGTCTTCCAACTTTTCAGTTTTATTTTTTTATTTTCATTTATCTTTATTTTTATTGAAGTATAGTTGATGTACAATATTGTATATATTACAATATACCTGTATATATTATATACCTGTATATACCTGTATATATTACAGGTATACTATATAGTGATTCACAATTTTTACAGGTTTTATTACATTTATAGTTATTATAAAATATTGGATATTATAAATAAACATTGTATAATATAGTCTTATAGCTTATTTTATACCTAATAGTTATTATTTTATACCTAATGATTTTGTACCTCTTAATCCCCTACCCTCACATTGCTCCTCTTCTCTTCCTTCTCCCCACTGGTAAGCACTACTTTATTCTATATCTGTGAATCTGCTTCTTTACTGTTATATTCATTAGTTACATTCACCAGTTTTATTATATTCACTATATTTGCTTGTTTTGTATGTCTTAGACTTTGCATGTAAGTGATATTATACAGTGTTAGTCTTTATCTGTCTTATTTCTGTCTTACTTATTTGACTTATTTCACTCAGCGTAATGTTTTCCAAGTCCAGTGGAAAACATTGTCCATGTTGCTGCAAATGACAAAGTTTCCTTCTTTTTATAGTTTAGTAGTATTCCATTGTGTGTGTGTGTGTATCTGTATTGATATCTACCTATCTATGTACCACATCTTCTTTATCCATTCACCTGTTGATGCTCACTTAGGTTGCTTTCATATCTTCCTCCAACTTTTTTAGTTCATGATTATATACATTGTTAAGATATTATTCACTTTTTTTAGCTTATAGTTTTATGTATATCTGACTTCCTAAAAGGTTTAGGTCATTTTAACATTTATCAACTACTTATAGCAGGCCTGGTCCTCTTGTTAGGCTTGGAAAGGTAAAAATAGCATACCGCTTACACTCAAAAAACATTAATTTCTTCTAAGCTCTGAACTTTAGCACAGTGCTTTTCACACAGAAGCTACTTCCGAAAGGTTTGCTGAATGGATGAAGATGGAACAAAACAGTGCCTTTTGAGCCATCTGGAGTTATGGACATAGAAAAACTCAATAAATGTATACAAAATAAATCAATGAATTCTGGTCGAAAAGTAACAGTGCGTTCAGTTATCCTGATGTTGCCATACATCTGCCATATATGTTCCTGAGCAATCAAACTGTGTTTATCACCATTATAAATTAAGATGCTTAAAGGAAACTTGGACTCCAGAAATTTGGATTCATATTAGAAACTGCCACTTTAAAAATAACTCTTGTAGATTCAGTTGACGTCTTTTCTCCTAGATGGTTTGATAAGACTATGGCTTTCATCTTTGTATAATAGAGTATTATCTGGTTACAACACATAATTCAATTAACATTATCCTTTAAATTTCTCTGTCCTTTGTCGATATGCTTAAATTTATTCCTCTTTATCCTTGCCTCTCCCATTTCAACCTTAGAAACTACTGTCATTAATCTGTATCTTTTGAGGTTATCATTTCACTTTAGCTAGGAACCATTTCATTCTTATCATCCACAGTGCATCATCTGGGCTGTTCTTCTCTATCCTGCGTATTGCCATCAATATTCCACCCTTATATATTTTTAATCTCAGCCAAGAATATTGTATCATCTTCAATTCTGGTCAGATAAAATAAATGTTCCATTGGATATGTAAATGATCCTCTAAGCCAGATAAATTAGGAGGTTTTGCTTTCAGTGTTGAAAAAAGATCTTTATCCTTAAATCAGACATTAGGGAAACAAACGGAATGTTACATGCTGGCATATTTTAAATGCTAATTTTTTTACTTCCCCATGAAGAAAAAAAAATGGCATTTGCAACTCAGGATTTGCTCTGGAAAATAAAATTTTTTCATTTATTTACCAAGAAATGAAAAAAGGAAGATCAGGAGCATTTAGGGAAACTTATTCTTTGCCTATCTCTCCAGCTGTCAGTTATAACAGCATTGGCCTCTGTTGTTGGGCTGGAAGCAAATGGATGCCCCTCAAATCAGCCTGGGAAATCAAATTCCATAATGTTTTAACTGGAAGTAATCTAAAATTATACCTGATCCAACTCTGTTTTTATAGTTGAGGAAGCTGGGAGGACATATAGTTGAGGAAGCTAAAGGAAATTACTTGTGCTATTAAAGGTCACATAATTCTCAAGACTAGACGGGAGGCCAAGTTTTGTGGCTCCCAACTCAGTGCTCTTTCTCCACTCTGCACGCTGACTAAGACAAAGCAGAATGATGAGTTTGTTGCAAACCTTTCCATCAGCAAGTCAGAAAACTTAAGATGAAGGGAGCAATGTCTTCCAAGTTGCTCACAGACTGGGGGATTTTTATGGGGTAAATGCAGAAGTCATTTTTTTTTTTTTTCAGTTTATTGGCTGCCTAGGGGTCTTATTCCCTGTTGGATCAAGGACTCTGAGTCAGGGGAACAGGGAAGTCCCCCGAGATGCCATGGACATACCTAGCGTGTGGGGAGTGGCTGATATCCTCTGCTGATTTTGAGAAGAGCTGTAAGTTCCTGCGCCTGTGTCCTCAGTTGAGACCGCATGAACTGTACCTCCCCAGGCTTCTCTGTGTCTGGCATTTTCCAGGCAAGAATACTGGAGTGAGTTGCCATTTCCTACTCTAGGGCATCTTCCCTACCCAGGGATTGAACCCAGGTCTCCTGTGTCTCCTGCATTTGGCTGGTGGATATTTTACCACTGAGCCACCTGGGAAGCCCATTTGACAGTAAAGAATCTTCCTGCAATGTGGGAGACCTGGGTTCTATCCCTGGGTTGGGAAGATCCCCTGGAGGAGGGCATGGCAGCCCACTCCTCTTCTTGCCCGGAGAATCCCCAAGGACAGAGGAGCCTGGTGGGCTACAGTTCATGGGGTCGCATAGAGTTGGACCCAACTGGGTGACTAAGAACAACTCACAGGGTTAGTTTAAACTTCCATTATACACCTGCACTGACCATCTCCATAATTGACTTCGTTAGCTTGGCTTTGTATACTTCATCACATCATACTTCATCAACTTTGATGAATATTTAAGTGAAGACTTCATGGGCAAACCCGAGCCCTGAACAATAGAAAATATTTTTATAGTCTGGTCCCTGCATTTCTCACTAGCCTTCCCTCTGGTCCTTCTCATAGAATGCACAAAAGATTTTCTTTGTTTAGGGATTTTTGCAGTCCTCCCCACAGCCCCGCTTTTATAACTCTGTGTCTCTGTGTGAAATGCCCTTCTGCTTTTTTTCCTGTCTGGCTAATTATTTCTACGTTCAGCTTGGGATATAGAGGAAAAAGTCATATATATCTCACTGGATTTTCCAGTTTTCAACAGTTCCTGAAGAAAATGGTATGCAGTACCATGTACCTACAGAATTACCTTCCAATACAGCAATTGGTTCCATTAAAATAGCCCCTCTTAGCCCTAAGAGGAGACTGTATAAATATTTCAAAGACAGGGTCTGTAGTTGGTAGGCAATACAGTGCAAGCCAGCTCTTCTTTTTAAACGTTATGCCCAGAAGAGATCTTTGAAATTTATAAACAGATGGATTCTTTTTGCTTGATTCACTAATGTTTTACAATTAACTAATTAACAGGTTTATTGCCAAAATTAGCAATAAAAAGTGTTCGGGAGCTTCGACCAAAGCAGTCTTTTGCAATTACATAGATACCAAAACAATCTGCATGATAGTTTGAGGCTAAACGTTGCTCAAATCAGAATTTCACCTGCTGTTTTCAAATAAAAGTTGACAAATACAAAAATGAACCCTGCAGATTTCCACACTCCTTTCATATACACCAGGCTCTGCCTTAATTAATAATAATTACAGGTAACACAAACTATAGTTGGAAGGTCTAAATGGACCCAGATTGCTTTCAAGTGTGCAAAATTGCTTAAGCAACACAGTGCTGCAGGACTATTAGGAAGCATTTTTATGCGAAGTCCATCTGCTCTCCTCTAGCTGGCAGGACCTTCTTTGACCGATTCATCTTCATCTCCTACTGGTCCTCACCACCAGCCAGGTCAGTGTCCTGTGCTGTGAGTCATCATTGCATGGCTCCCCAGATCCCGCCCCTCATCACTCTCCAGCACGTCCCAAGCTTTGACTATATTGAAATCCTTGTATTTCCTTGAACATGCCATGCTCTGTCTTTTGCTTGGGTGTGAGCTATTTTTCTGCCTTGGATACCTTCTGGGCTCTTTGTGATCTAGTTTGGGCATCACCTCTTTGGGGAGGTATTCCCTATCAACCCCTTATTCCTGACTTTGAAAGATGGAATTAGAGTTAGGAGGGGAAGGAGGGCAGGCTATCTTCTCTTTTATTGATGTCCTTTCACTGAACTGTAAGCAATTTACAGCAAAGAAATACTGGAAATTTTTAAAATTTGATTTTTAAAATAATTCTAGATTAGATAAATATCTATTGGAAGAAGGAAAGAAAGAAAGGAGAAAAGAGTGAGGGGGGAATAAAGGGTGGGAGGAAAGGAAGTGGGGAAGGAAAGAAAGAAGAAAAGGAACGAAGGAAGAAAGGAAAACGAGAAAGCTATGTTTTTGTTTATTCCCAGGCATTGTGTTTAGAATACTCCCTGTCTGGAATTTCTCAGTTCATCTCTTAGAACCCCCATGAAAGCTTCAGCTTGTACCATACCACTTCTTCCTACATGTTTGTAAGCTTTGTTTTAGACTGTTATTTTTTCTGGCATGAAAAAAATCTGCTTCATCAATTAGGTTATAAACTTCATGGTGGCAGAAATGGAACCTCAGTATTCAAAGGGACTTCGTGAAATGTGACCTATTCTAAGGTCACATTCTAAATGTGATCAAGTCTTTCCCATTGCAAGAATCCCATTGGTCACAGTTCTGGTACTTCTGAAAATTCTCCTGAAGCTTTTTTAGTGCATAACTCTTGATAAACACTCTCTGTGCATGATTAATCAATGAAACATTCTTTGTGCTTAATAAGATTAAATAGTGCCCTTATTATTTTATTGATTTATTACATTAATTTCTTTTATATTTATACCCTGCCATGTTCCCCCAAATACACACGATGGGATAATAATCAGTTATAGTGTCTTAATCTTATGGTACGCTGAGCAGTGAGTTAAAGTACAGCTTATGTGCCTTTATATTCTGATTTTCTAGCCTCAGCTCAGCTGACACTTCCTCCTGGAAGCCTTCCCTGACTTCACCATGAGATAGGTAGTCCTGGATAATCCAAAGCTCCACTGTGGATAAATTCATCATAGCGCTTAGCCTTTGAATAGCAATTATCTTGTCCCCTGATTTTACCTCCCTTGTCCACTAGGCATCCACCACCTGGTAGGCAATGACAGCATCTTCTTTTTTTTTTTTTTTTTTCCATTTATTTTTATTAGTTGGAGGCTAATTACTTTATAATATTGTAGTGGTTTTTGCCATACATCGACATGAATCAGCCATGGATTTACATGTGTTCCCCATCCCGATCCCCCCCTCCCACCTCCCTCCCCATCCCATCCCTCTGGGTCTTCCCAGTGCACCAGCCCTGAGCACCTGTCTCATGCATCCAACCTGGGCTGGTGATCTGTTTCACCCTTGACAGTATACATGTTTTGATGCTGTTCTCTCAGATCATCCCACCCTTACCTTCTCCCACAGAGTCCAAAAGTCTGTTCTATACATCTGTGTCTCGTTTTCTGTCTTGCATATAGGGTTATCGTTACCATCTTTCTAAATTCCACATATATGCGTTAGTATACTGTATTGGTCTTTATCTTTCTGGCTTACTTCACTCTGTATAATGGGCTCCAGTTTCATCCATCTCATTAGAACTGATTCAAATGAATTCTTTTTAATGGCTGAGTAATATTCCATAGTGTGTATGTACCACAGCTTCCTTATCCATTCGTCTGCTGATGGGCATCTAGGTTGCTTCCATGTCCTGGCTGTTGTAAACAGTGCTGTGATGAACTTTGGGGTACACGTGACAGCATCTTCTTTATCTTCGTGTGGTCACTAGCACAGGGCCTAGGACATGGCATTCCTCTCCTAACCCATCCTCTGTCATGCATTAGGAGATCTCTTTACTGGGACAAGCCTGCATGTACACTCCCCTGCAGAAAAGCCTCTGAAGTCTCCTTTTTTGTAGGAGAAAGTACAAGTTTTTTAAATGTCAATTTTTTATATGGCTCAGTCTACCTCCCTATCTCATCTATACCTTCATACTTCTGTTCCAGGATTCCTCTGAATCTTTCAGGGCTTACATGTCCATTTATGCCTGCATTACTTACATTTTGAATGGAAAAAGCAATCTTTCTTTCCATTGAGCTCTTCCATCTGGATATTTCTCTTCTTAGAAATGCCCTGTCCTTTCTTAAAGATTCAGCTCCAACATCACCTACTCTTTGGTATTCTGAAAGCAGTTTGACCCAATGTACTACATAGCCATGATTCAAATAATATTTCAATAGGCACCTACTAGGAGATGGAGAACGGGGAGCCAGAGACTTACCACGCCAGCATGGAATCTCTCGACTTGTTCGCTTCATTCAGCCCCTTAGGCAGGAATCCTGATTGTTTTGGTTTTGTATTTCTAACAAAGCACAGTCTCTGGCCAGTGATGACAGTTTGGATGAATTCATTTTCAGGCATTTCTTGGTCGTTGATTCTTTATCAATCTAAAGTCAATATTACATTTTACATATCATTTATGAAAATGTAAATGACTGTAGGTAGAACTTCCAGGAGTAATTTTTTTCAGAGTGCTACATTAGAAAACTTTATGTCTTCATTCTAGAACCTGAGACATCTTAATGCTACCATCTCGTTAATCTGTTCATTTAGAATTCTGTTCTTTCGCTTTTGTGCTTTCCTGTAGTTAATTTTTGCATTAATGTCTTTGACATTGTGTTAGATATAATGCTTTAATTTTTTGGTATAATGTATGGAGAATTAGGTATACAACTTCTCTACTGATAATGGTAATACTGATAACGACAGTTTTAATGTTCAAACTCCTTGCATATTTTATTAAAATGCATTTTATTGTTTCATCCCAGTTTCTTCAGGAAGCTGAGCAGGCATTATTTAAGCAACTTTATAAGAAATACAAACCTTATTAACTGTCATCTTTTTGTTGTTGTTGAACAGTAACCTATTGCTGTGCTTTTCATGGAGGAAAAATACGCCGTGTAGAAAGATAAAGCCCATTAAGAAGTGAAATTCAGTCTGTACATGATAAAATGCAGTTAACACATATAGAGTCTTACCAAAGCAAGCATCGCAGTCAGTTAAATCCACATCCAAGATCCAGAACAATTTCCAAGAAATCAAACCAGGAACAATGAATTCTGCTAGATTTTCTCTCCTCTTCTCTTGTCCCCTGGGAGCGCACATCCAAACAGCTGTATTTACCCAGAGTGGAATCACTCTCATCTGATCTCTACTTAATCACATTGCTGGATGAGTGCTTTTCCGGATTGATTTATTGCTTTAATTGGCACTCCCCATTCCTTCTCTAAAACGTATGTGCTGGCAGCTCGTCCTGACTAAAAGCTCATGGCACTTTGAATACTCAGAGTCAGTACTCCACATTTTCTAACGTATTTAATTTTTGATGAGCTATACATGTAGAAGACTATTTGAAACACTTACAACTCTTTTGGAAAAGGATAATAAGATAAATACCTGGGTACCCATCCTCTAGTTTAAAAAACCAAAATGCATGTGCCCCTCGCTCACAGCCTCCCTCTACTCCTCTTCTTCCCTTGCATTCTCTAAACTGTAGTCAACCTTTGAATTTTCTCTAAGTGACTAAATTTCCTCTGTGATTTTATATGTACCCCTGAAAATATATTGTTTTATTTTTATCTATATGTAAGTAAAATAATATGATTCTATATTGATATATCTTCTTCTGTGACATACTTATTTGGCTAAATATTTTTTCTTTTCTCTTGTTTTATTTTCTTTTCCTTTTGCATGTTTGGATGCTATGTGCTCAATGTATTTTTTGTTTTGTTACCCAAACACTTTTTAACACATTTATTTAACCACCCCCACCACTTTATTGTCCTACAAGATATTCAAGGGCCTTAAATATTTTAAATTTAATCACCTCTCTTTCCAATTTAAATCTTAATATTATTCTGTATTTTAATTCTCTCCTATTTCCCCCCAACATTTAACATGTCTTATACTGTTCTGGACGGTCAGTGTTGATTTAAATTTACCCACATTTACCATCTTTTTTTAATCTTTGTGTCTCAGATACTCTATCTGTGATTGTTTTTCTTCTCTTTAAACTATATACCATAGATTTTACTCCAAGGAGAAGCTAGGTTGAGCTTCTCATATATTATTTGTCTGAGAATGTCATTACCTTCTTTCTTGAACAATAGTTCAGTTTTTTTTTTTCCATAACATTGAAGATATTCCAATAATATCTGGCTTTCATTGTTGTTGTTGATAAATCATAAATTGGTCTAATATCCATTTCTTTGTAGGTAATTTATATTTTAAGATGTTCTCTTTTCATTTTTTTTCTTTTCATTTTTTGTGTTCTTCAGGATTATTATTATGATTGAGGTACCTATTTCCTCTTACTTATTCCCCTTGGGATTTATTGTAGTTCCTAGTCCGGAATGTTGATATCTTTAAATAGTTCTGGAAAATTCTCACCAATTTTTGAACATTATCTTTTCTTTATTTTCTATTGTCTCCATGGCAAGAGACAAAGCTTTGAACATTCCAGACATAGAATACTCTTAGCTTGTCTAGCTGTCTTTAAATCTGGTAAAGACTATATGGTGGAGATGTGGACAGTGGAATGTGGGTGGAAGGGATGCTGGTTCCTCTCAAGTTTGGCAGGTATATAAGTGGTACACCTGGTTATCAACGTGTGTGGCCAGAGGAGTGACCTCCTCGGGATAAAATATGTATATGGATTCATGGGAAGATGTGAATATTCTAAACAGGTGATCAGACTTCTGGAAGGAAAAAGATTAGAAGACTAGTGATGAGGTGATCCGGCATAGAGACACATAGGTTAATACATGGGAATAGATGCTAAGTGTAAAGATCTTTATAAGACATTAATGTAATGTCTTACATTACTATTGATACGTACAATAGGTAATAGACTATCCTCCATGAAAGAGGTACTGACTTAGATGGTTGTCCTTGGGCACCTAGCTTATATCTAATGACTGATTAAAACAGATATATGAACATCCAATCATTTTAGCCCAGCATGTGAAAAGTTTCCTGGGCCATCTTAATTCCAGAGTTCCATGTGGGATAGACTGAGGCTTTCATGGGACTCCATCATAGCTCATTTTTTCCTCTGTTTAACTCTCCTGTCTTTCCTTTTCTTTCACAATTGCCGACTCAAAGAACATTCCTCAATAATCATCTTGTATATTAAACTCCCATTGAAATCCCTTTCTAGAGAACCCAGCCTGTGACAATGTTATAAAAATGGGATGTGTTCAAGAGAGGTTGGGTGAGTTTATAAGCACAATAGAAGAGAATACCAAGAATCTAGAAATTCAAAAACTTGCAGAATTGGGAAAGCCAAAATATCTAAAAGTGGCAACTAGCAAAACCTATCAACAGATAAAATGACCCAGGATAAATACACATTATAGCTTTTTCCCCTTTAACTCCTTATTACAAAAGCCTTAAAATACCTGCCATTAAACTGAAAGAGAAAAAGAAGTATATGGGACATATGGGACAAGAAAACAAAGAGATAAATCATATCTGAAAAAATGTCTCTAAGGGTACTTCTGATACCATTACTGGCATGTGTAACTGACTGAAAGGTATATCAGAAATGTAATAATTTTTTAGGAAACCTACATAGACAGAGAAACTATTAGCTTGATTTTTTAGAAAGCATATGACCTTTCCAATTTAAAGCAACCTTTGGGTTCCAACTTTCCATGAACAGAAAATGGGTTGTGAAATCTGTATAGACCACAAGAGTTATTGACCCCCAAAGCCCACTTTAGATGTGGCAAAGGATAGTAAGTAAAAAGGAATAACTTTATAGAGTAATACCAGCGGGGCATAAAACCCATGGAAAAGGAGTCTTCCAAAAGAAAAAATCAGGGCTTAACTGAGGAAAATCTCTCTTGAGTAAGGAGCATGCATGTGGTCTGCCCACTAGACTTCAGTGAATATTATATTATGTTATATTACATTATATGTCTTCCCTTCATTTCCTTTCAGAATGGGAATGTTTATTGCAATTATTTTTTCCTCTTTCACCATTATTGATTTTTTTTGGGTGAGACATAATGCTGACTTTTTAGTTCACAGATCTCATGAAAAGAGAGGCCAGGTTTAGAGACATTAATATGATTATCAAAATCCAAGGATTTTGAGGTAAAGATAGTAACTAGGTGGGACTTCGGGTTGAGGCTGAGTGTATTCTCTGTGTGGGCAGAAGAATGGAATGGTTTGATGACTAAAGGGCAAACAGAGGCGGAGATAATGCTGTGCATTTACCTTATAGTTGTTGATTATTTTGTGTCCTTCTAGTTTTCTCTTTTCCTTTGGCAGAAACTGTGGAGACCACTCATGGAGATGGAAGATCCACAGGACCCCTGGGTCTCTGCAGGGGAGAATGTTTCCCTGAACAGTTGCCTGAATCACACTGGACTTTATGTGAATGAGACATACACTTGTTTGTTAAGCCACTAAAAGGTGGCTATGTCATAGACTAGCCTATTTTGACAAATGCATCCTCTTTCTGGACCACTAATTAGGTTTATACTGGACATTTTCCCTCTATTCTCTATGACTCTTAGCCCTTTTTAAGTTTCCAATCATTTTTTCCTCTGGACGTACTCTAGATAGCTTATTTGGATGTGTCTTTCAGCTCATTAACACTCATGTCAGTTGTCTCCAATTTGCTGTTGAATTTACCCATTGTATTTTTTATTTTAATTAATTTATTTTCATGTCTAGGAGTGTAATTTAGGTCTTTCCAAATTGATTTAGTTGCTCTTTATAACCTCTTTTCTGTTTTACTTTCAAGCTTTTCTTTTGTTTCTTTAAACATACTGAATTTGTGTATTTTATATTCGGCATCTGATGTTAGAATTACTGAAGACTTCCATTTCTAATTTGCCATCTCTTTGTTCCTGCTGGCTGTCACTTTTGCATTTTGTGATTTTTGTCTATGGTCTGCTCGTTTCCCTTGGCACTTTATCTGTGAGAATTTCTTGAGGCCTAAGTTATAGTTGGATTCCTCCAAACTACATTTTTGTTTGTTTAGACTATTCAGTAGCATTACTGACACGGGATGACTTTACTGTTTTGGGAATTTATTATTATTTAGTGGGAGCATGGATTTGGATTGTAAACTTCTATGATGATGGCCTATTGGCAACAAATTCTTGAATGAGATTTATTTTTTTCTTTCTTGATTCAGCATAGAATCAATAAATGCAATGAATCAATAAATGAAATTTTCCTTGTGTCCCTTTTTATCTTGAGTAGGCAGTCCTTGGAAGCTAAACCTAGTGAAGTTTGTCTTCACAGTTTCCATCCTTGGGTAAATCCTAGGTTTTAACTCCAGTCCCCTGTACCTTTTATAGCATAAAAGTGGAGCTCAGGAACTCCAGAGTTTACCAGAAACCTCTACATGTAATCTGATTTTGTTATCTTTTATCTTTCAAGGTTCCTGTTTCCACTTTTACTTTGACCTCTGTGAGTTACTTCCTTTATGCCAACTCGGCAGTTCATTGTAAAAGACTGAATATATATATACCTTATCCAACACTTTAGCTATTTTAGTCAGGAAGGTTGTTCAGAAAGATCTAGTCTACTATACTGCTAAAATAGAAACCATTATAGGCTATCCTCTAGAACTACACTCATGCACAGGCACTTGTCAGGTGGTATGCTTATGCTTAGTAATATTAGAGATGTCTGTTAACAAACTGGTTTACTACAGACATTTTTTAGTATAACTAATTAATTTATAGAAATATTATCCTAACTGATTAAAAAATTAAGTAAAAGCTTTTGTCCATTATGAAATAATAATGACAAGTCTCAATAAAGATGAGCTATTTAAAAACAGTTAAATTAAACCTGGGAAAAATAACAGTAAAAGATTTGGAAAAAAATTGGAAGACTCCAGAAAGATTCTGTACTCAGATTATTTCACAAGTGTCTTTAAGTTCTTGTTCCACTTTCACAAAATAAAAATGGAAATTAATGCTGTATTATAGGTATGATTTATGCAAGAAAGATGGCTGGGAAGCCAGCTGAGAGAATTTTACTTGAACAGAAGGTATTAGATTCACACGCAAAAATTAGTGGATAAAAATATTTTAGGTATATATGCAACATCTTTTGTAATTCCCGTATCTAATATACTTTTTCCATAAACAGGTCCTGAGTGTGGGAGAAAGGAGAGCTGCTAGCAATCTTAAATCCTCATATGCATATTAATTAACACACTTTGGTACTAGACTATGTGTGTAGCAAAATTTTTTGGAGGTATATTTTTTTATTCCCCAACTTTGCCTGTTTAGTTTTCAGTCGTGTCCGACTCTTTGCAACTGCATGAACTGTATGTAACTTGCCAGGCTCCTCTGTCCATGGGATTCTCCAGGCAAGAATACTGGAGTGGAATACCTAAAGCAATTGTTAGATAAAATAATTTAACAGATCTTATTGCCAAAATTCAAAGATTGATGACATCCAATTTTAGTGAGTAGAAAAGTCACTTTTCCCCCCACTTCATTGAAGTATAATTGATTATAAACATTATATATATTTAAGATGAATAATATAATGATCTGATGCACATATACATTGTGCAATGATTGCCACAATTTAATTAACACATCCATCATCTCAATAGTTCCTTTTTTTGTGTATGAGTATTGAGAACACAGAAGACTCTCAGCAAATTTCATTACACTCTTAGCAAATTTCAAGTATTATGAACTGTAGCCACCAGACAACAAACGATTTTTAATTGGTTGTTTCCTATCCTTCATTGTTAAAAAAGTTGTTGAGACAGTTTCTGTTTATTTCTCAGCACTTGTTTTTTGGTTACTACTTTTTACTTTCCTCATAGTTTCTATCTTCTAGAGCCTTTCCTTCATTTTTATTCTCTTGTTTTAGGTCTATCTTTTCACAGTTAAATGTGACACTGATGTATTTTACATGACAAAATATACTTCTTATCCTCAGAGGAATTTTGTCTTTGACTTTAAAGAAACATTAACTTTTTTTGCTTTATGATTTTTATTAGTTTTCTGCTTTGTACCATTGAGTTTGTTAGAGTATTCCATACCCTGTTTAATTTAAAGTCAGATAACAACTGTTTTCTTATAATATCATATTATTATTTATTTTAGTTGGTATCACTTGAGCTTAATCCAGTTATGTCTAGTTCTAAACCACTGACTTTATTTATTTTCTTTCATAGTCAAACAAAATGCAGTCCAAACAACGTACTTTTCTTAATCTAAAATATGACAATTTGGAACTAGTTTTTCTCTTTCCAGTCAAGCCATTGTCTAGGATGACTTTAGTTCAGTGATTCAGTTTCCCCTTTAGCATGGTCACTAGAGTATTAGCTCCAAGATGACATTTTCTATCTTTTTCATCTTTGTATCTTCAATATTTTCTAATGTGCCAGCATGTAGTAGGCACCATATTTATTTAATTGAAATGTTCCTTTTTCTTCTTCTTCCAACTCAAAACTTCTCATAGATCTCCTCTCCAACCTCATTAACCTAATGGTCATCTCCTAGGGTGATCTGGCTTGTGGTGTAGGGTATATCTAACAGAATTTCATAAAATTCCAAACAGTCTTGTTCTTCCATAAGACACAATTTCCAAAAGATGAAATACTACAAATAAAAGAAATGCAAATTAAAATAAAATATGTTCTACTTCCCAAATTACCAGAAATACAAGTGAAGATAATATTCAGTGCTGGCAAGGTTGCCATGAAAGAACAAGTTCATAAGACTGTAATTTTCAGACAGAAACTGGCCAATATGGTCTAAAACTTAAAAAAAAAAAAAAGATTCTTATCTTTGAATCACCAATTCCATTTCTTAAATGAAGATAAAGCTTTACATGTGAAAACTGACATAGTTTTATTTGTAAGATTAAAAGGGACAAACTACCTCAAAGTCCAATAATATTAAAATTATTATATATCTGTAGTAATTCATGTTAGTAGAATATTATACAGCCATTAAAATAGTTTTAAATAATTTATAATAATGTATAAAAGTTATGTTTTTCTTAGGCTGACTTCCCATGATGCAGAATCTGAGATGAAGGCTTTTTGAATCTTTAGGATGGGTTTCCCTGGGGGTGGCTTGCAGAGCAAAAGAGAAGGAAGAAGGGAGAACCAGAACAAGAATGTGTTTTCATATTGTCCTTGGCTGATGAACTCAAACCCATCTGGACCTTCAGAGGAGTTTGTGAAAGACATCTCAGAATCATCTTCTTCAGGGATAAGAAGCGGATTTATCCACTGGCTCCTGACTGTCATTGATCAAGGGTGGCCTCATGGGCACACCTCCAGCTGTGCATAGGGTACCCATGAGTGTCTCTAGGGAATGAGAAACACCTTCAGGCTGGAAGCAAAAGTCTGTGGGAGGCATTCACCAGCTGCATTAGGGCATACAGGTATCTGCCTCTTTGGTAGTACTTGGATAAATAGATTGGAGGGATTGTGTCATAATGTACAAGATGTGCTTATTACTCTCTTGTAGTGTTGGGAGAGAAATATAAGACCTAAAGTTACATGTTCAGTAGGATCTCAATGAATTGGTACATTCACTAATCAGTTGGGTGTATTCACTAATCAGTTGGGTGCATTCACTAATCTGTTGGGTGCATTCACTAATCTATTGGGCCCGAGAGATCCTGGGTTCTGTGAAAGCAAAGAACAGGACAAAATTCTTTTCCTTTCAGAAGCATACTTTTCAGGGCAGAAGGAACATTTCAGGGTTAGGGGGTGACAGACAGTAAACAAACTTTGGAATTAGGTCAAGGATAGAAATGAAGAGGTATAAAACAAATAGACAATGCAATATAAAAAAAATGCTTATAAAGATTCAGTTAAAAATGTACCAAAATCATATTAGTGGCAGTCCCCGAGAGGTAGAACTTATTCCATAGCATTTCTGTATTTTCCAAATTTCCTATAGTGGGCATAGATTTCTCTCGATTACTGCAAAAAAACACAGTAAAGTACTATTCATCATGCGAAATGCTGGATGAATCACAAGCTGGAATCAAGATTGCCAGGAGAAATATCAATGACCTCAGATATGCAGATGACACCACCCTTATGGCAGAAAGTAAAGAAGAACTAAAGAGTCTCTTGATAAAGGTAAAAGAAGAGAGTGAAAGCTGGCTTAAAACTCAACATTCAAAAAACAAAGATCAAGGCATCCAGTTCCAACACTTCATGCAAATAGATGGGGAAATAATGGAAACAGTGACAGACTTAATTTTCTTGAGCTCCAAAATCACTGCAGATAGTGATTGCAGTCACGAAGTTAAAAGACGCTTGCTCCTTGGAAGAAAAACTATGACCAACCTAGACAGCATATTAAAAAGCAGAGACATTACTTTACCAAAAAAGGTCCATCTAGTCAAAGCTATGTTTTTTCCAATAGTCATGTATGGATGTGAGAGTTGGACTATAAAGAAAGCTGAACGCCGAAGAATTGATGCTTTTGAACTGTGGTATTGGAGAAGACTCTTGAGAGTCCCTTGGACTGCAAGGAGATCAAACAAGTCAATCCTAAAGGAAATCAGTCCTGAATATTCATTGGAAGGATTGATGCTGAAGCTGAAACTCCAATACTTTAGCCACCTGATGCGAAAAACCGACATATTGGAAAAGACCCTGATGCTGGGAAAGGTTGAAGGCAGGAGGAGAAGGGGACGACAGAGGATGAGATGGCTGGATGGCGTCACTGACTCAATGGATATGAGTTTGAGCAATCTCTGGGAGATGGAGAAGGACAGGGAAGCCTGGCGTGCTGCAGTTCATGCAAAGAGTCAGACATGACTGAGAGACTGAACAACAATAACAAAAATACTATTAAAAATTATTAACAAAATAAAATCATCCCCCATCACCTAGGTGGTTCCTGGAAGTCCCCCCATAGCCCATTGTGTAGTTGGTCTTCCTTCTGATAGCTTTGGGCTTTGGATGCCCTTTCCGCTTATTTTTCACAGCCTTTCTGAAATTCCACATGGGGAAACAGATGTATGGGTCTGTGTGGGTGGGTATGTGTGTAAATGAAAAGAAAATTGCTGAAAACAAGGACATTTCCAAAATTGCCATGCCCTTAACGAGAATTCGGTGAGCCAGTACCCCCGAAATATAACTTAGCCACTCGCTACTTGTTAACAAGGCCAGCCATCCATGAAGTTGATTTCTTTTTTGGGGTTTGGGTGTCTGAGCATTTTAATGGATGGATTGGGAGTAAAGTCTAATACTGTAGGCAACATAGCCAGCAATTGTTTAAGTTCGGAATAAACTATGGCAGACATAGGTTTTCAATTTTCAAGGTGCCTACTTAACATTGTGATGGGCAACTCAATGTTGCTTTCCTGTTCCCCATTACACGATATCGCCAGAAACACAAATCTATAAGGGGCTGTGCCGCTGACCATCTGCTTGGTACTCAGGTCTCCAAATGGCCCCAAAAGGTGGTGGCTGTTTGCAAAGCTCAGGCGTTTGAATTGCATTAAGTATCCATCTGAATTTTGTCTGGCTGACCTCTAAAGAATGGCAGAGGAGACCAATGCAGACGTCAAGTGCCCGGCAAAGGTACCTTCTGGGACAGTCTTGCTCCCGTCCCGGATGCCAGTGTGACCAATTCAGCAGTTGTGCCTTTCCCCAGGATAAAATGAATATTATGTCAGTGAAGCCAGAATCAGAGAGTGATGATCTGAGAATCAGTGAGAAGGAAGACGCTGACCTTGGAGAGGTTTAAGAATGCCTTACGAATAGCTATCCGGAACATAATTAAAGGCATTTTAACATCATAAGCCTTGAAGAATGCGAACCATCACCACTGCACACTGGGGAGTAAAAGATATTGCTTTTATAGCTGCAGAGCTTATGGTCAGAAGTGATATGAAATATTAGAAATGTGACAGTTTTATAATAATTTTATTCTTGCTCATTGTGATAATTTTCATTTGCAGCTTTTTACCTTTGAATATCTTGAATTGCATTAAGCCTTTCTCACTCCATCCTTGTCCTGTAATATTAGAAGCTGAGGTTTTCATCTGAGGAATTACAGTAAATGCTACAGGCACAAGCAAACAGATAATGGTGTTTATGATGCCTGTTATTTGAAGAATTAAAAGTTCTGAGTGAATCTGTCTCACAGTTAATAAAAGCAATAGAGCCCTGAGTGAAATATTGCCTCTTCGTTCTTTTTATAGTGTCACTATCTCTTCTTGTATCCTCTTCCTTCTCTCAGCTGCTTTTATTTTGGGTGTGAGAAGGGGAGGCAGGATGCTTTCTGTCAAATAATTTACTCTGCTTGCTTGCTTTTTTCTTTGTCTATATTTTTCTTTCCATTACCTTGTGCATTTTCTTTTCTGAAAAGAAGAATATGAATAATGTGAATATGAATCACTCAGGTTAGAATTAGCACTAGAGAGCATTTGGTTTAAATACTTAAATATTTCCGTTTCTCAGACAAGGAAATAGAATCAAAGGGCGCAATCGAAGCAGAGCTAGGAGTACCCTCTCTTGACACCACAAAAACAATAGCTAGTATTCACTGAGCATTGGCTAGAGGGCAGGAAAACTCTAAGCATTCATGTGCATTAACTCTTGTGTGTGTTCCAATAAAACTTTATTTATAAAAAAAAGGCAGTAAGCCAGTTCCAGCTATGGGTGGGTTTCTGTGTGCTGAGCTAAATTGCTTCAGTCGTGTCTGACTCTTGTGACCCTATGGACTATAGTCCGCCAGGACCCTCTGTCCATGGGGTTCTCCAGACAGGAATACTGGAGTGGGTTGCTATGCCCTCCTCCGGGGGATCTCCCCGACCCAGGGATCAAACCCCATCTCTTACATCTCCTTCACTGGCAGGCATGTTCTTTACCACTAGGGCCACCTGGAAAGCTCCATGGGTGTTAGTTTGCCAACCTCTAATTCTTCTGAGCTTCAGACTGATTGTGTAAGATCGGGCCTGCTATTCTTGTCACCCCCATTTTACAGATGAGTAAACTGAGGGACAGAATGACTAGGCAATGTACCCAAAGGTGAATACTCAATGAGTGCTTCCATGTGAAGAAAGTTGTTTGACCTGGACCTACATCCTCTGCTGCACACAAGTATCTGAAAATCTCCACATTCTTTCCTTTCCTTTCCTTCCCTGGGATATTTTCTTGGAGGAAAAATATCCATGTTAGTGTGTAGAATCTTACACACAAGGATGTACTGTGGACTTATTTTGGATGGTGAGTTTTAAAGTTTGTTTTCTTTCTATGGTTGGCAGTGCTGTTTAGCGCTGTTTGGTCTTTTGTGGTGAATGCAAAAGAAGCAGCTGATATGGTGCTTGCCTTTGAAAAGGTTAAAAATTTAGTTATGAAGCCGAAGAAATTAAAATCAGATAAAAATTTACTGAATAATTACTACATGCCAGTCCAAAATCTTCTTTAACTTATGATCAAGTCAAGATTCAAAAGGCTGTTCATTAGCTTATTTGTTCAGAAGTCCCAGGATACCCGACAAGCAATCTCTGTCAGCATATTTATGTCAAGTTTTGTAAAAGAACTGTGATTATTTGACAGTTACAATTTTTAAAAACTTCTTAAACATTTTTCCCCAATATGCTTGCATTTTTATTTTTTTAAATAAAAAATAAGTTGATAGCACAATACTGCTTCAGACATGCCATTAATTAATGAAAGACTCGATCCCCACATCTCAAGGGACCATGCCCAACCATCTGTTGATGGCCAGCAGATTGCTTCCTTTTCACCCGAGTGGAAATCTTTGTTACAATGCAAGTTCGTAAATTGACTGTTCTTAAGTGAGGAGACTTCTAGATTATACATTACAGGTGATACAAAAGATTACAAAAATATTTGAAACAAAAATTCTATGTTTCAGGAATAGAGAATCTAGTTACAGAGAGGAGACATGATCACATTTCTGAGACTCCTCCCAATTATTCTATGAATTCATACAAGGGTTAGCTTACTTTCTTATAAGTGAAGTCATTCACAATCTGTCCATAAGTGAGATGATATGGATGTGCGCCATTTGATTGCAGAGAAAGAGTTACCTGCTTGGGTGTCAGGCAGAAGAATGTATTTGAGCTGAACCCTAAAAGCTGAGTAACATTTAGAAAGGTAGGTAGGACTGAGGAAACAAATTGGCTCATCCATTTCAAGGTCAAAACCAATTATGGAGTCAATCATAGCTGGAGCGAACTCGGACTTTCCTTCCACTGCCCCTGCCCCATCCCTCTGTATTTGCTGTGAGGTGGTGGCTGTTCAGTTGCTCAGTCATGTCTGATACTTTGCAGCCCCATGGACTGCAGCACGCCAGGCTTCCCTGTCTTTCACCATCTCCCGGAGTGTGCTTAAACTCATACTCACTGAGTCGATGATGCCATCCAACAATCTCATCCTCTGTTGCCCCCTTCTCCTCCTGCGCTCAATCTGTCCCAGCATCAGGGTCTTTTTTTGATGAGTTGGCTCTTCACATCAAAGGGCCCAAGTATTGGAACTTCAGCTGCAGCATCAGTCCTTCCAGTGAATATTCAGGGTTGATTTCCTTTAGGATGGACTGGTTTGATCTCCTTGCTGTCCAAGGGACTCTCAAGAGTCTTCTCCAGGACCCGTGGGAAAGGAGCAGTGACCCCACAAGAGTCTGAGCCAGAGTTGCTGATATGATTGGTCGGATAAAAGCAGACTTTGGAGCCACACCACTGTCACAGGCAGGCTTACAGTCCTTACACGTGGGAGTGGCTTCTTTCCTTTGTCCTTTGGCTGTCTCTTCCTTTGATAAGCCGATTTCGGCAGGGCCTGCCATTCTAGTGACTCCTGGTTTCCTGGTTAATTATTTTTCAGTCTCTGAGTGTGTTATAAGGTAGGCGACTCAGGCCCAGGCCCACCCTCTGGATTTCCTCCTCATTCCTGGTCTTATTCTCTCTTCTCCGTATCCTGCCACCTCTCTTCCATTCCTCTCCACATAAATTTGACAGCATATAATTGACCCAGAATTTAGACTTACAGGAAGAGAGCAGGAGTCTTAGACCCTGCCTATGTCTTGAGACAAAAGCAAACTTGCTCCAGTTCTGCCATGTAACAGAGTAAAATAGTAGGAGGATCTGTGCTTTATTAATTTAGTGGTTCTTTTATTCTAAACATCCTGCTTCTGTATTTTGCATAAATGTCTCTTGGGAACCTAATGGGGAAATAAGGATATTTGTTAGACTGAGATTTAATGTGTCTTAATTCCTTGACTATCAAATCTTTACTGTTACTCCCTAAAATGAATAACTGTTTATCCTGGAAGAGGACACCTCAAGTTGAACCTTGTGCCAATAGATTTAAAACTATTAGATAACTTAATTATAGCAGTTTGTGGTAGTCTTAAAATAATTATGTTCTTTACATTCTATTTCTGATAAATTTGATAGTTTATTTCCTAAGTGATGGAGATTAGATGTTTTAATAGCTCTAATTCTGTTAGTCACTGGACTATCCATGTGTGTACGTACATACAAATCTCACCCAGTGAACGTGGTAATGCCATGTTGATTTTTATGATGTCTGGTCATCACACAACTTGACCTATGTGATTTCAGTTTTAAAGGGATCCTACTTTAGGTCAAATTCATAAAGACTAAATTGTATAACTCAAAGTTGGCATAGTAGATGCTAACCAAACAGCAGCTAGACCATGTTTCTCAAATTATGATCTGTGATCTGGTCTGCCAGTGTATCAGAGCCACCTAGAACTCATGTCAAATAAGCAGATTCACCTACTTTAGCCCAGAGCCACTCACACAGTTTGGGATAAGATATAAGAATCTATGGGCTTCCCCAGTGTTTCAGCAGTAAAGAAGTCTGCCTGCTATGCGGGAGATGGGGGTTCGGTCCCTGGGTCAGGAAGATCCCCTGGAGGTCCTCCTCCAGGGGAGGTCAACAATAGAGATCAATAATGGCAACCAGTGCCAGTATTCTTGCCTGGAGAAGCCCATGGACAGAGGAGCCTGGCGGGCTATAGTCCATAGGGTTGCAAAAAGTTGGACACGACTCAGGTGACTTAGCACATAGAATCTATATTTTAATACACTCCTTAATGTGATTATTATGACCACACAAATTTGAGAACCAATTTTTCTAGGCTCTGTATGTGTCGATGCTGCACATATAGAAGTCTAGATGTTGTCCAGATGTGAGATTCTGCACAGCTCACTAAGCCGCAGTCCTGACTCCACCCTCGAGCTGTGCTCTCTGATGAGGAATCTGTCTAGTCTAGTCTCACTGGACAATTCTTTCTACAAGTTTCTTCACTGCATCTACCGTATCTGCAATCTGACCATTTGTGTGAAGGTGATGGGATGTGAGAGTGGCAGTTTTAATAAAGTCTCCAAGCATTAATTTCTTAAATTCAGCAGATTTAAAGGCAAGTCCATAGTCTACATGAGATTGTGTAGCAATTTATGCATTGCAAATAACTAGCAGAGTGCACAACTGCGGCAAGTATTTAAGCAAATTAGAAGAACTTTGAGACTTTTTGATAAGTCCTGGAATAACCCTGGTGAGTCAATCTAAATTCTTGACCAATGTCTCATTTCCCAGGGAGTGGTTGGTTTATTTGACAGGAAAATGCCAGATATGTTTTAGTTTTTCACTGTGTTTTCTGTCACCATTATCAGAATCGATTTGAAACCATAGCTAAAAGCTAAGCCAACACTTTATGTAGTTTGGCCAAGATAATAAGATGTCTGCTTTCTGCAATGTTGATTCTTGAGCATATTGAAAATTGATTCACAGTACCTTCTATCATCTAGCTTTATTTTATTCATACAAAAATGCAGTGCTTTGGAAGGTAACAAGCAGATGACCAGCAATTTTCAGAAACCACACTTTATTAAATGATATAATGTGTTTCAAGTATTCAACACAAAGCCTGATGCATGGCATAATTGAATCATATAATAGTACAGAAAAAAATTTAGATTAGTTAACCCTACTTTATTTTCTCCATAATATAAGGTGGCAACTCAATAAGACAATAAGGTATAAATAAACACTTTTGGCGAAGAATTTCAGCACTAAGCTATCCACATGAAAGTTACAAAAAGCAAAGAATGGTTCCTAAAAAGACTGATGCCTAACAATACTATTAGCCTGCTTCTTCCTTTCCTGAGGAGTCCACTTTCCAAAGCCTCTAAAAAGATTGATGCCTAATAATACTCTGAGCCTACTTCTTCCTTTCCTGAGAAGCCCGCCTTCCAAAGCCTGTAAAAGCTAAGAATGTCAGTTCCTTGCTGGCCTGGCCTCCCTAGCTGTTATGGCATTGGACTGTGTTCCAATACTAACCAGTGGAACCTGAGACCAAAACTGATAAGGTCATTTGTTAAAGACTTTCCATTCTGATGGAAGAGAAGGACAAACAGGGACCATTTTTTTTTTTTGTTTTACATATTTTTGTGTGTGAGGATGTGATGTTTGGTGCTATGGCAGCTATCTTTACACCATGAGGATAGGTCCAAGAGCAATACAGAGAAGCTGACCCAGAATCCTGTTATTGGTGAGCTATTGAGAGCACCCCAGAGCCACTCGAATTCCTTTTTCTGTGAGACAAACAAACCTTTATTTCAAAACCTCCTAGGTTCTGACTATTCCATTACTTGAAATCAAACATATACTCTCGGTTATATGTTTATAACAGCTACACTTTCCTTTTAGAATGAAAGCTCCATGAAGACAGGGATCAAGTCTCCTTCACTCCAGATTACAGTGACTTTAACACAATGGAAGCTTATTTCTCTGTTAAACAAAGTCTGAGCTACTATGATGGTTGTATGATGTTATCATGTGAACATGCTCCTTTTATGTTGTTGCTCTGCCTTCCCTAAGGTGCTGCCTTCATCCCAAAAGTCAAGAGGGCTCCTTGGGATGTCTACATTCCAGCCAGCAGTAAGGCAGGAAGGAAAGAGGAGAGTGCCCTATTCTTTTAAAGACAGAACTCAGAAGTTCCACCATGACTTGGCTCATCATCCTATTGGTCAGAACTTAACCTACGAGGCACAGATACAGAGATAGCTGAGAAAGAGGTTGTTACTCTGTGTAGCCAGGTGCCCAGATAAAAATTCCACTATTATGCTGAAATAAAAAGTGAGTATTGGGACACAAAGAGCAGTTTCTTTCATAACATCACAAAAGAGAATAGCAAGTATGAATAGATTTGAAATATGTTAAAAAAAAGCTACACAAAACAATGAGATCTTGGTTTATGCCATTCACTCTATTAAGCCCTTTTACAAAATTATCTCAACCACCGTTCATAGTAACATTACAACATAGCTAGTGTTATTATCCTTACTTTGCAGATGTAGACAAAGAAACTCAGAGTTTGAGCAAGTTGCCCAGGGTCCTACATTGAATAACTGATGTAACTTGTATTTAAATCAGAGTTCATGCTCTGATGTTAAGATCTGTCTGGCTCACTGCCTCCAGTCCTTGCCTAACAGCCTTGCCCTAACCTTACATTCTGTGTTATGTTTACTCCCTCTTTATATTTTTCTTGTGAACTACAAAGCCTTACATTTTCTACTGATTACTTTTGTTCCAGTTTTTTGCTTCTCTCGTCTTACTCTCTACCCTTTGTCTTTATAGCACCAATCCCTAAATGGTACATATCTCTTTCTCTCCTTATTTATTCCTTAAGGCCAGTTATTAAGGAATTGTCTTCCCACTCCAAACTGACCCTTCTCTTGTCCCTTGTGTGACGCAGGCAGTGGGACCCTACAGCCACCTATCCGCTTTGCCCACTGCTCTCTGTTAAGTCTTGCCGAAAGGAAACACTAGAGGGACACTGTGAGCAAGACGGGAGGGGAGAAGGTACCTGTTCCTGTTTTTTCCTTCTTGCTTTATTCAATCTCCAGTTCCTGTCCTTATTACTTAGGGGGTGCTTCTTCACCCCAGCAGCTGAAAGCACGTTGAAGTTTTTCAAAGTCTTGTAGGACCAGTCCCATCACATCCCCTAAGAAAGACCAGCTTCAGCCATGCAGCACTCCCTCCTCGGAAGTCCGAGTTGAGTTTCAGCCTTTTGGGGGTCTTTGTTGTGTTTTAATGGTGCTCATCTGTCGCCTTAGTTTTCTCAGCCCTATGGGTGGTAGCTACGTGGTGCAATGGCTATCTTCCTAACACGTCACAGTTGTCAAGTTATGCTAAGTCAGTTTTGGTTTAACTTTTTTCCTTCTCGGTCATTTATTGGCTTAGTTTAATTTTTCTGATTAGACCTATGTTTCCATTTTTAGGAAAAAGAAGCAGCTTCACAGACAGTCCTTGATTGAGGGCAGGATCCCATCAGTATGTCTCCATGCAGAGGTGGGGCCACTCTCGGGAACAGAGTGGGAAGTGGAACATGGGGGGTGAATCATGTCCTTTTTGAACATTCCTCAGAGACCGGAGTGGGGCTTCCCAGGTGGTACAGTGGTAAAGAACCCGCCTGCCAATGCAGGAGGCATGGGTTCAATCCCTGCATTGGGAAGATCCCCTGGAGGAGGAAATGGTGACTCACTCCAGTATTCTTGCCTGGAAAATTCCATGGCCAGCGGACCCTGGAAGGCTACAGTCCATGGGGTTGCAAAGAGTCGGACATGGCTGAGCACACAGGCACATAGAAGCAAGCCCGGTTTTTTCTGACTGAGTTGCTCTCACACTTACGCTCCGGTGAACTCAGAAGCACTTCAAACCTGAAAGCACCTTTGTTTTCAAGTATTTCTCTGAGGAAGAAAAATCTGACTGACTCGACTCACTCAATGGAAAGGAAAACCGAGGTGGAGCAAGGAAGCTGGGCAAGCTTTCCAATTAGACTGAAGCCAGGACAAGAATCCTCTGATATTTGGACAGTTTTCTTCTAACTCCTCCTAGGTAGGAGGGGGTGGTGGTGGCAGGAAAATTGACCACTGAGAGCAAGGTTGTTCCTCTTCTTTGACCTTTCTCACTGGCAAGTACAGCCCTTCATTTTCCTGGCCTGCTCGTCTGGTACTTTCCACAGGCAAAAAAAAAAAAAAAAAAAAAAATTCAGAGAAAGAAAATAAAGGGAGATCAAAGGCTTGTATAATTTCACTTCTCAGGGAGGAGAGAGAACCTCGCCTAGCAGCCTGCTTCTCAGGAGTTATCCAAACCGCCCCCGTCTCTGTGGTCCGCAGTGGTTTGGAAGCAGCAGCGTGGTGTCGGCTCTTCTTTCCACAGTCGCGAATGACACCAGCGGAGGCTTAGGCAGACAAGATAAACACCCACTTGGAGGATCCAGGCGGCGAGAGTAAGCCCTGGGACTCCCACCAAGACCACGGGGACTGCACATCTAGGTTCTTTGATGTTGTGGAGGATCGGAGCCCCGTGTTCATTTGGTGCAAAGGACTGATTTGGATATTGGTGGCCCAATGGCTGTATTTGAGCGTGTCAGCAGGTGATGTTTCTTTGACGATGTCCAGCACTGTGGCCTCCATGGCTCAATAACTGACTGATTGCGTCTCTAAGCAACTACGTTTTCTTTTTCTTTTCTCTTTTGATAAGAGCTGATCTTGCACGAAAGAGGCTGGATGATATGATAAGTTGCTTTGAAGATGGAGTGATATTTAATATTTTGAGTGACTGCTTCTTGTTGAAGCAATTGGGTTCTTCAAGGACATGCTATACATGTTTAAAATGAGATGACTGGGGCTGCCACTGGATAATCGACTGTGAAATAAGCCTGTAGGAAAGGACAATTACTCCTGGGGCCTCAAATGCAAGAAAGCCCTCCTGAGGCAGGAAGGGGAGGGTCCTGTCGGGTTCTAGTCAGGAGTGAAAATGACAGTTGCTTCACTGCTCAGCATGGGCTGGAGTCTGCACTGTAAACCCAGTCCCTGGGGTTACAGAGAGGTAGGTACAGCCCAGTCAACCACCAGTTGTTCACGGTATGAGTGACCTTTGTGAACAACCCACTTGTCCATCCTAACATTAACTAATTATCCAGAAACCAGTTGTCAAGAACCTACTATGTACCAGGTATATACATAGGTACTAGAAACAAGGGAACACACAGTATTACGCTCTTTAAGCACAGTTAGGCATCAAAGGAGAGAAAGAGAATGCACTGATATTTATTAAAGCTATAACTATACTTATATAGTATATAAACTATGTCTGCATGCATGCTAATTTCCTTCAGTTGTGTGACCCTATGGTTACATAGGTCTCTTTGTGACCCTACGGACCATAGCTTGCCAGGCTCCTCTGTCCATGGGGATTCTCCAGGCGAGAATACTGAAATGAATGGCCATGCCCTTCTCCAGGAGATCTTCCCAATCCAGGGATCGAACCCACGTCTCTCATGTCTCCCGCATTGGCAGGTGGGTTCTTTACCCACTAGCACCACCTGGGAAGCCCAAACTATGTATTATAGGCCAGAAATTACTATCTTTTTAATCTCCTCAACCATTTTATAAAATAAGTGTCATGTCCATTTTACAGAAGATAAACCTGAGACTTGGAGCGGTGAAATAACTAGCTGGCAGAGTGCAATGTTGAGATTCAGCCCAGGCTGCCTACACGTGTCCCCACTGCCCCGTGATGCAGTGGAGAGCAGCTTGGAAGGTAGCTGTGACCGGGACTTTGTTCTCTCACAGCCACAAATCTCGAAAGCCTCATGACTAATGTGGCCGTTTTTATTTCTTTCTTTTAATGGAGAAACTTTTTTTTTTTTTCTTCTTCTAAACTAATCAAGGATTCTAAAAGCTGCTCAGGAGGTTTTAGTGAGAGGTACATACTGAAGTCACATCAAATTAAATGCACAATTACAATGACAGTTCGCCAATACCCAAACCCGAGGCACCATATTGAACAAACCCCATAGAAATTTAAGCCAACGCTTGACCTAAAACTGCAGCTGATATTTGAAATGCCAAATGAATTCAAGAAATCCCGTGGATGGCTCCAGGATTCAGCAGGCTACAGTGTAAGATGACAACAGTAGGCAGTCCTTCTGAGCTGAGGGACGCTTTTTCCTTATCAGTATTTCATTGTTCCCTACTGATAAATGCCCTTATCAGTCATAAAACAGTTTCCTTAAAACACACACACACTCACGCATGCATGCACGTCAACACACACACACACATACTCTAAAGCAGGAAAGATATTTTCTTTAAAAAGATTTTTGCCATCAATAAAATCTCTGAGTAATATTTAGGACATGTTATAAAATAAATTTTTCATTTGTTTCTGTTAGTTTCTCTGTGTTCAGACTCTGTTTAATTCATCCTGGAAAAATTTCTCAAACCATCACTTGTTATCATTAGCACTTTAATCCTATAACAGGTTTTCTGAATGCTGTGGTTTGGATCACTCAAACCACCAACTTCCTTCTAGTTGAAGAAGTTAAAAAGGTGAAAACTACATTAAAACTACATTTCCTAGAATTCTTTATGGATGTTGTTGTTGTTCATTTGCTATGTTGTGTCTGAATCTTTGCAACCCCATGGATTGCAGCATGCCAGGCTTCCCTGTCCTTCACTATCTCTCAGAGTTTGCTCAAACTCATGTCTACTGAGTCAGTAATGCCATCCAATCATTTCATCCTCTCTCACCCCTTCTCCTCCTACCCTCAATCTTTCCCAGCATTGGGGTCTTTTCCAATGAGTGGTGGCTCAGATGGTAAAGAATTTGCCTGCAATGCAGGAGACCTGGGTTCCATCCCTGGGTTGGGAAGATTCCCTGGAGAAGGGAATGACTACCCACTCCAGCATTCTTGCTTGGAGAATTCCATGGACAGAGGAAACTGGGAGGCTAACAGTCTATGAGGTCACAAAGAGTCGGACACGACTGAGCAACTAACACATCCTTATGGATAGGGCTTTGGGTTTGAATTAGGGGCTACCAATGAGTGATTTCAGAGAAGGCAATGGCACCCCACTCCAGTACTCTTGCCTGGAAAATCCCATGGACGGAGGAGCCTGGTAGGCTGCAGTACATGGGGTCGTAAAGAGTCAGACATGACTGACTTTACTTTCACTTTTCACTTTCATACATGGGAGAAGGAAATGGCAACCCACTCCAGTGTTCTTGCCTGGAGAATCCCAGGGACGGCGGATCCTGGTGGGCTGCCGTCTATGGGGTTGCACAGAGTCGGACGTGACTGAAGTGACTTAGCAGCAGCAGCAGCAATGAGTGATTTTGTGTGGTATTTGGAAGGTGCTGTCTTCCTGACCTTCTTGGACAAGATCCTGGATTGGTGGGTATTTCTGCAGAAGCTTTCCATTGGCCACCACCAGCTTCTGGGGGCATTTGGAGGCAATCATGGTGGAGCATGAGAGGCAGTTCCAGCTTCCTGATTCTGGCATAGCTCCAGGGGTCTCAGATACACTAGTTCTCCTGATGGCTCATTCTGTGTAGATTGGGAGATGTTCCCGGAGGTACAGTCTAGCAGCTCCAAGAATCCTATAGACTCCCAATTCTCTATGTTAAACCACTTCCTGACTAGGACACCTAGGGTGGTTTGTGTTTCTGTGTTGAACCCCAGCTGATACTGAAGTCTGGAAAGATAGTCTGGGATCACTTGCATGTGGCCACTGTATGTCTCCAGCTAATTTTTTGGTCTTAACTTCAAATTTACCATCTACCAATTGTCACATCGTGATTTCCTCCTTCCGTGCCTTTGTTCATCTCATTTTCTCTGCTTGGAATGTCCTTTTATTCTTTCTTCAAACCTCAGTTCAAAGGTCATGTTCCCCAGGAGCTTTCTCTCCTAGAATTAGGGCTAAGTGAGATATTTGTATGTTAGGTAAATTCGTTCTTTGAGTTTTGATTAAACACTGGTCTAGGCATTTGGAAATGAAAGACATCCCTGGCTTTTAGGGGACTTTCAGTCTAGAGTGGGAGATAAATGGGTAAATATATAACATAGAGACATACAACTACACTAGCATATTGAATCTCTCTCAGAGGTTGGTACAGTGTTGGTGCTTCTAAATGTCTGCTAATGTGGTTTGATATGACATATGTGGGTGAATTATATATAGTGAAATTCACATGACAGTACTTGATGCTGTGGAAGAAACACCGTCGGTTCCACTTTATGGATTCAAAGTGCACATTTCATCTCACGAGCACTAGTATAATGATTTGCCTGCAGCTTTGATCCCCGAAAGCCACTATGATTTCTTGTGAAAAGAGAATATTCCAGTTCTTTCCTTTCTACACAAAATTTGACATTCCTTGAATTAATTTCTTTCAGAAGACATCCCATGGAGCTCCATTTGAATATTTCTTAATGTACCCAGTTAATTCCAGAATTAAAGCCTCTCCCCCAGCTGAGAAAGGAAAAATATTAATGAGTTGAGATTATTGCTTACTTTCTCTGTTTACTGGAATTAAGCATATATTCATGAACAGTTTAAAATTAAATATTAAGACAAAAATCAAAAAGGAAACTGGTAAGGAACAATTTTAAAAAATTCTGTCTTGTCTGCCTAGGAACATGGCTACCTGCCAGACTGAGCCATCGTCTAACACAGATACAGTTCAGAGTGACTTACAGTCAGATTTCTTTAGGGCTTCCACCTATGCTCAATTAATGACCTGCAGAACTTGAAACCTACTTTCTTCGAATCATTCTCTTTGTTTCTTATTGGGTAACACTCTTTGCCTGAAGAAATGGAATGCTTTGGCCAGGTCCCTTGTGTCTGGCAACTGTCTCCTCCACCCCGGTTGTACCAGTTTAACTCTTTCTTTTCCCATAACAATGCTGGCTTATTCTCTAGTCCGTCTTTTCCTTAGTTCTTCCACCTTGACAACCCTCCTTAGGGCCACCAGATGGCTCCAGCTTAATTTTTAAACATAACATCAAGCATCCCATTTTATCCCGTCTGCTCATGGTCCTATATCCTGGATTCCTAATTTTGCCTTTTTGCAAAGCTATGTCCTGCAACTCTAAACTGGACATTACTCTCTTGTTTAGCAAGATACCATGATGGTTCAAATCTGCACATTTTCTTTTTTGTGTTCCTTGGAGTGATACATTAAAGTCCCAATCTCTGCAACCTGGTCCCTTTGTTTAAAAATAGGGTATTTGCAGACATAACCAAGTTAAAGATGCAGTGATATTTGATTAAAGTGGGCCCTAATCTAATATGACTATGTCCTTAGAAGAAGAGAAAACAGCAACATGGGGAGGACGCCTTGTGAAGACAGAGATACGCAGACATGTAGGAGAGAGGCCATGTGAAGATGGAGGCAGAGATTGGAGTAAAGGTGCTACAAGCCATAGAACACCTGGGGCTACCCGAAGTTTAAAGAGGCAAGGAAGGGCACTTCCCTAGAGTCTTTCGAGAGAGCATGGCCGTGCCAGCACCTTGCTTTTGGATTTCTAGTTTCTGGAACTGTGAGAGAATACATTTGTCTTATCTTAAGCCACCCAGTTTGTGTTAATTTGTTACTGCAGGCGTAGGAAACTAATATAGAAACTCAAACAAGATGCGGCCCAGTTGGCCCTGTGGTTGGGCAGTGAACATCAAGAAAAGCAGAAACCATCTGTTCCAGCTCTCTGTTTGGAAATACTTTCTTACATTTTAATACCACATTAAAGTTCACGGAACAGTTTCTACATATATTATCCTCACCAGTCCACGAGTTTGGAATTCCCCCTCATTTTGCAGATGAGGCAACAGCTGAGGCTGGATGTTGACTATCTTGATCAAAGTAACACATCTGGTAGGTGGTAGAGTCCAGCTCATTCTTGGCTTTTTTGACAAAACCCCACAGCACTTTCTACTACCCCATCCTGCCTACTTGGTGTAGTGAAAAAGTCCCTTGAATACACCTTCTTCCAACCCTCTTCACTGTCTATGTGACTGCTGCTGGACAGGTGATCTCAGGACTGAAATTCAGAAACTCAGATTCATCAGATCAGTGAAAGTAAGCAAGTGTCAGGCTGATGGAAGTGGCTGTACTGGAATATAGCTCAAATACCATCCACCTCTCTCCATCTTGCTCCTTCCACCAATGAGGTCACAGCACCAGTCTGCTATCGGCCTGCTCCTGCTTAAGCTCATGACAGTGTTCCCCAGGCAGCCAGAGTGAGCATTTAAACGTGAAAAATTACATGACTCTAGTTACTTACAGAACCTTTCACAGTGTACAAAAGAATACTTACCTTGAACTACAGGGTCCTGCCAGGTCCTCTGATTTCATCTCACATCTCTCTCATCCCTTGTTCACTGTGTTTCAGCCTCACTGGTCTTTTTCCTCTTGAACATGTCAGGGTCATTCCCACTACTGACCTTCGCCCTAGCTCTTTTCTATGCCTATGCTTTCAAGTTGTGATTCAGATATTTCCTCTTTAGGGAAGTGAGAGTGAAAGGGAAAGTGTTAGTCACTCAGTCGTGTCCAACTCTTTGTGACCCCATGGACTGAATGAAGCCCGTCAGGCTCTTCTGTCCATGGGATTTCCCAGGTGAGAATACTGGAGTGGGTTGCCATTTCCTCCTCCAGGGGCATCTTTCTGACCCAGGGATTGAACCCAGGTCTCCTGCATTGCAGGCAGATTCTTTACTGTCTGAGCCATCAAGGAAGCTCCCCTGTTTAGGGAGGCTTTTCCTAAATTCTATCCGAGCTTATAGTCCCCTCTCTTAGTCTTTCTCTACTTCTCTTGTTTTCTTTTCTTTTTTTTGAAGTACAGTTGATTTACAGCCTCATGTTAGTTTCAGTTATACAGCATAGTGATTCAGTTATATATGCTCTTTTTTGAATTTTTTTCCTTTATAGGTTATTACAAAATATTCAGTATAGTTTCCTGTGGCTTCCCTTCTGGCTCAGCTGGTAAAGAATCTGCCTGCAATGCGGGAGACCTGGGTTTGATCCCTGGGTTGGGAAGATCCCCTGGAGAAGGGAAAGGCTACTCACTTCCAGTCTTCTTGCCTGGATAATTCCACGGACAGAGGATCCTGGTGAGCTACAGTCCATGGGGTCGCAAAAAGTTGGACACAACTGAGTGACTAAGCACAGCACAGCACCATGTCTTCTTTATTCATTCATCTGTCAATGGACATTTAGGTTGCTTTATTGTCATCATAGAAATTGTTACTATTTCAAACAGTCTCATTTACTAATTTATTTCCTTGCTTTATAGCCTGCTTCCCTTACAAGTCTCTAAGATTCATGACGGCCAAACATTGTTTTTTTCTATGTTGTATATCCAGAACATAAAAGAGTGCCTGATTGATAGTGAATACTCTGTACAGGTTTGTTGAATGAACACCAAATGTAATAAGTAGTCATAACCAAGTGTTTCAGAGCTTACTATGCTTCAGACACTGATGTAGTGCTTACATGAACCATCTCATTCACAGCAACCCAATGAGTTAGAAATGATTCTTCATCCCCATATTAGAGATGAGACCCCGAGGCTGAGATGAAAGGACGTACACAAGGTCATTCAGCTTGTGAGTATTAAGACTCAAATCCAGGTGTGCGAATGACTAGTTTATTCTCTCATACTCCCTGCTTGGATTGTGTACAGACTTGCGAGGCTTATTTCATGGTGTCAAGGACTATTTCAGAAAGCAAATGTTAGGTATTAAGGCAATGGTTTTTCTTTTTTTATGGAAGTCGTCCGGCTCAGTACTCATATCCAGAACCACAGTTCAGTACGTGGAGTCAGGTAAATAGCCCTATTCCTGGCAGTACCATTGTTTTTAGGGCTCCATCCTGATGTCATTTACTTTGTGCTTTATGGATTGGGGGGGGCACAATTTCCAGACAAATCAATGGCTCCCTTGACAGCAAAGAATTCCTAGAAACAAAGAGGTCATGGTAGAATATTGTTCAATGCTTCCCCTCCTCTTCATATGGCTCCCATTAATTTCTCCTCCTGCGTTAGCAAAGCTGGCTGGGACACAGGCTCCATTTAGCAAAACGATGAAACACAAACGTTTATTGAGCCTGTGCTTCGAATCAACAGGGTTTTCCTCAGATTGAGTTGCCGCCAATTATCCTCCATGCAATTATGGCGATCCCAGAAGCAAGCAGATGGGGAAGAGTTTTGTTTTCAAATGGAGGAGAAACCAATATGTAGGAAGAAAAGGCAGCTTGTTCATTTGAACAGACTCCAGGTGGCTGGTCGCCAAAAGGCAGAGAGCTGGGGAGCCAGGTCTGGCCCTGGATCAGTCCGGCTGCCCACAGACCAGAGGAACCAGCGAGGTGACAGGCTCTGCCCCCCACATCACACTTGTCTGCCGGCGGCCAGCTTGGCTGGGAGAGTGGAGGCCGAGGGAGAGGCAGCCCACAGAGGTCCTCGCAGGTCAGACATCCGACCTTGATGCCACTGGAACATCAAGTCCTGCTATTTTGTTGTCGTTCAACAGTAACATGTTGATGTGTTTTATTAGAGAAGAAAATTCAAGAAAAGACATGCAAAAGCTCAAGCCATATGGCAAACCTCCTGGGACAGCTTTGATCATTTGGAGTTTCACAAAACCTAGAAGATATTTCCCCTTTCTGAAAGATCACATTGTCCTAAACTTCTTGCTGGACTCTGCCTCTTGAGGGTACCATTCACAAGAGAACCAAGGACACTGTTGAGTGATTGCTGTAATTATTTCCGTCTGGGTTTTTATTTACAATTACATAGGGTGCCTAGGGCTACATTAAAAAGAGTCAACATTGTCAGTTCCATGATCATCAATGCTTAGAGGGGATTTGTTCCCCCTTTGAGGCGAAGGGACTACATTCACACTGAAACAAATCCAAGTCACATGACATGAAATGTAGGAATGATTTACTCAGTACATTAATTAAGGTGAAAAAAAGTATAATTAAATGAGGGGAAAATCCCTACAAACATCAGCCCAACCTATCAGCCATATAAAGGTAGTTTGAATTTTAGTTATCATCCACATAGCAAATAAGGACTTGTGATCCTGTTTCAAAAGAATCTGCTTCCCAGGTGGCACAGTAGTAAAGAATCTGCCTGCCAATGCAGGAGACTCAGGTTCGATCCCTGGATCGGGAAGATACCCTGGAGGAGGAAATGGCAACAAACTCCAATATTCTTGCCTGGAGAATTCCAGGGACAGAAGAGTTTGGCAGGTACAGTCCATGAGGCTGCAGAGAGTTAGAGATGAGTGAGCACACAAGAAAAATAATAAGATCCTGTTTCAAAGAATAGCTTATTTTTCTAGATTAAATAGGTAAGAAAACATTTTATATGACCTCAGTTTTAATCCCTGTTCAGCCACATATAGCTGCGTAGCTTTGGTCAAGTCATTTATATTGTCTGGGACTCAGTTTCTCCCTCTAGATGAAGTTAGCACTCTCAAATTCTGGGGTGAGTTTCACTCATGGATCCTGACTAGAGGAAAAAAAATAGCCTGATAAACTTTGAGCTTTTTAAAAGGGGGATTCAGTCTGTAAGCACCTAAATAATAATATCGGAGAGCATGCTGATGGTTTCACAAATGATCACAACAATTGCACGTCTTTCACCTGACTGAATATCATGGCGAAATGCAGGGGTATGCGAAACCAATTCTGCCCATACAACATGTACGAGATGGATGGTGTCTATTTTGAGGGTAAGGGGAAAAAAGCCCAGGAAACCTCTTAGAGGCAGGAAGCAATTTTGGAAATGCTGCAAAAGACAGTGATATTGTTCTTGGTTTAATAGGTGATCTGCCCCATGAAATAAAGCTGCAGGGCCACGTTTGTCTTGGTTAATAATGTCAGCGGAATGAGGAGGTTTAGCTGTAATAACAGTAATAACTGTGTCGATGTAACTGCTGGGGCTGAATTTCCATCTGCAGCCTCATAATATATGACCTTTGTTATGCCTCTACCTGTTGATTTTTTAAAGCAAAATTGGCTTGTCTGTTCTGCTCAGGGAATGGAGGCTGAAATAGTCCATTTTCCCTAGATAAATCAAGGTCTTGTGGGTGGTGATTTAATCTCACAAGTGTCTTTTCGGGCTTGATTAAAATTGCAGAGAAAAGAAGTAGGACATTAACAAATACATTGTTACTCTGATAGTGAATCAGGTGGGTTTAAAGCTAGACTGGACATTTTTATTTACTTCTTGTCTTTCCTTTCATTACCTTCCATTTTTTGTTCCCATAAAACAAATATTGATACCTGTATTTTCTTCTATGATGTCTTCCCTGCCCTCCCCTGATAGAGTTAACCGTTCCCCACTCTTGGGACATGTTTTATTACACTTGTCGTGTGTGTGCTCAGTCGTTTAGTTGTGTCCTACTCTTTGCGGTCCCATGAACTGTAGCCCGCCAGGCTCCTTGGCCCATGGAGTTTTCAAGGCAAGGATACTGGAGTGGGTTGCCATTTCCTTCTCCAGGGGATCCTCTCCACCCAGGGATCGAACCCATGTCTCTGGTGTCTTCTGCATTGGCAGGTGAGTTCTTTGCCACTAGCGCCATCTGGGAAGCCCTATGCTTATCATGAAAGTGCAAGTCACTCAGTCATGCCCGACTCTTTTTGACCCCATGGACTGTAGCCTGACAGGCTTCTCTGTGCATGGAATTCTCCAGGCCAGAATACTGGAGTGGGTAGCCATTCCCTTCTCCAGTGGATCTTCCCAACCCAGCGGTCGAACCCAGGTCCTGCATTGCAGGTGGATTCTTACTATCTGAGCCACCAGAGAAGCCCAAAAGAAAGGCAGCTACCAGGTGTAACTCTAACGCCATCCTCAAATTGTAAGTGCAGTCTTAACCACCGCACCACCAGGGAAGTCCCAACACTTACCATACTATTTTGTAATTCATTTGTTAATCCATCTCATCTCCATCCCTGCCCTGGGGGTTCTTTGAAGGTGAGGTGAGGTCTTGCTCATCTCTGGATCTCTAACATTCATCATGAAGCTTTCTACAACATTTTCTGGAAGTGCAATGTAATATTCTGCCACATACCTTTTCCCCCCCAAGTGTTTTCACACAATGTGAAGTCACTTAGTTCTTCCAGTCATCTCATGCAGTGGTCAGGGGAGGTAATGGAGTAGAAGCAGCTGAGATTAAGTGAAGTGTGTTGATTGGAAACTGGCTGAATGGTTCAAGATTTTCCAACTAATTAGTAGTGAACACAGGGTCAGAGCTCTTGTTTTCTAATGACTAGCCTTGAGCTTGGGCTAGCCCGTGCAAGATGGGTAACCCATGGGATATACATGGTAACAGACACCTTTCTCATTGTTTTCTAACATACCCAGGCTAATACACCACTTGTATTTATTTTTCTTTCTAACCCATCTTCCTTTCCCACTACTAACTTTATTATTGTTATTTTTCAAAATCTTTTTCCATTTTTTTCCTCTTACTACCATTTCCTTGTATACTCTTATATCTCTTTTCCCTCACTGGAGGCCTTCAAGCTCTGACACAGGCTGAAGACTATTGATTGTTGTTCAGTTGCTAAGTCATGTCCCGCTCTTTGTGATCCCATGGACTGCAGCATGCCAGGCTTCCCTGTCCTTCACTATCTCCTGGAGTTTGTTCAAACTCATACTGTCCATTGAGTCAGTGATGTTATCTAACCATCTCATCCTCTGCCACCCCCTTCTCCTCCTGCCCTCAATCTTTCCTAGCCTCAGGGTGTTTTCCAATGAGTCAGCTCTTCAAATCAGGTGGCCAAAGTACTGGAGCTTTAGCTTCAGCAACAGTCCTTCCAATGAATATTCAGGGTTGACTTCCTTTAAGATTGGCTGGTTTGATTTCTGTGCCATCCAAGGGACTCTGAAGAGTCTTCTCCAGCAGCACAATTCAAAAGCATCAGTTCTTTGGTGCTCAACCTTCTTTATGGTCCAACTCTCACATCCATACATGACTACTGGAAAACTGTTGCTTAGCTTAGACAATGTTAAGACTTCCTCTGACAGGTCTAATCATGTAGATCTGTCCTTCCCAAACTTAAGTTCTTGAGATTGGGAGTTCTAGAAGCCCCAGTGTGAGCACATTGTAATAAATATGAATGACAATATACCTGATACCCTAAGGAGGATATGATTACTGAAGGGGTTGGATGGTAAATGCCATGACTTCAGAGGACACTTAGCTCATAACAGGGCGCATGGAGAGATGGGTACAGAAGAAGGCTCTTTGGATGGTTCTTGAAGGATCCAACTGAGCCCTGGAGTCAACCAGCTTGGGTTTCAATCTTGCCTCCAGCACTGATTGGTTGAATGCACTTGGGCAAAGTATTCTTTCCAAGGCTTAGTTTTTCCATCTGTAAAAGGGGGATTATGGCAATATAATCATACTGTTGAATATTAAAAAAAAGATAATGAAAGTAAAGGGCATAGATCACTGCCTGACTCATGATCAGTGTTCATATAGATTAATGACTATTCTTAAAATGTTTATTTATGTTAATTTTTGTTGCATATATAGGTGCAGGTCCATTATAGAGTGGAACACAAAATTTGCCCAAGTCTGAATTTCTGTGATAAAACACAGACCCTCAGAGAAGCTTTGAACCTTGATGATAGGCAGCTTCAGGCAATCTCCAGACCTGGACGTTCCTCTGATTTGATGGGCACTGGCTCCAAGGGATGGTTTAGAAGCAGAGACCAGGATGGGCAAATGACAGCTAAAGATGCTGAAAAGGAGACTGCGGAGTTCCTGAGCCCTAACTGGAGAGTTAACTAAGTTTTCAGGAAGAAGGCAGTCATGCTGAATAATTCCTATTGGCTGTAACAGACGCTTTCCACAAAGCTACGTATAGAGGTTCTTCTTTTCAAGACAAAATAGTGAGCAGCAGAAGCTTGGGCTCAATGGTCCCCTCCTTGGTTTCTTTTAGAGTCTCTCATATTGGGACTCTCAAACACCCAATTCTCTCTAGCTACTCTAACTGATGCCATCTTCCTCACTATTGTGCTAATCCACCTGTGCTTGTCCTAGTTCTAAATCCTCTCTGTCCTTCCTATCCTACACCTCTGTCCCTGCCTCCAACTTTACTTCTCATTCCCAAGAGGGGTGAGCAAATCCAATAAATGAATTTGTGATATGTAACCAATGAGCGATACTGCAAGCCACAGGCTGTGTTTTCAAGGAAATAGACTTGATTCCTGTTATTTGTGGTAGTTACGTTCCATAAAGTTGCTGTGAACATTGAGTTAGAGGATATTGAACCATTACTCCCAGGGGAAAAACAGAGTTAGGTCCTTGTGAGTCTCAGGTCACAATTTTGTCAACCGTTCAGTACATAAACTTGTTTTATGTGTGTTTCTGTCTAAAGACCCCCTTATTTAGTATCTATTGTTGATTCATTAACATTGAACTCAAGGCCAACAGCACCATAACTCATGCATGAGTGAAGCTGGTCTAACATGTTCTTTCCCACATCATAGCTTTCTTGTGCTTCAGAACACTGGACAGAACTTTAGTACTACACTCTGGGGCCATTTCAGTGGCGAAATCACCAACTAAAAGCACAAAAAATGTGAAAAGGATGGCACTAAATAGATTCTGAGAAGGACTCATTTATAGGATGAGAGCTAAAGCAGAAAGCAAAGCATTGCCTTGTTGGACCTCAGCTGGGAGCATGTATGTCCAGTAGCTCAAAAATTTTTTGTCACTCTGTCCATGTCTGCAAATGACCACAAAAGCTCTGCAAGTATTGATTTTGTTCAACAAACTTTAGCAAGTAGGTAAATTCACAAATATGGAGTCTGCAAGTACTCAAGGTTGGTTCTATTTGCATTTTCACAGAGCTCAGACTACAAAAGAGCATCCTTTCTAGAATTTCAAGGCTAAACATCCCCCAAGGGTTCAAGGACATCTTACTGTCAAGTGAATAATGGTCTTCAGTTTCCAAACTGTGTGCACATCTACTTTACAGTGTGGTTAAGAGTACAGGGTTTGGTGTCAGTCATACTGGCCTCCCCATGATTAACTATGCAGTTTCAGGCAACTCAAAATTTTGGAATCCTGGTTCATCTGTGAGATAGATGGAAACTTACTGGAAACTTATACTAATATTTACTTTAATCCCTCAGAAAGTTTTTGGAAAGTCTTTATTTTTTTGGGCTCCAAAATCACTGCAGATGGTGATTGCAGCCATGAAATTAAAAGACGCTTACTGCTTGGAAGGAAAGTTATGACCAACCTAGATAGCATATTAAAAAGCAGAGACATTACTTTGCCAACAAAGGTCCATCTAGTCAAAGCTATGGTTTTTCCAGTGGTCATGTATGGATGCGAGAGTTGGACTGTGACGAAAGCTGAGTGCCAAAAAATTGATGCTTTTGAACTGTGGTGTTGGAGAAGACTCTTGAGAGTCCCTTGGACTGCAAGGAGATCCAACCAGTCCATCCTAAAGGGGATCAGTCCTGGGTGTTCATTGGAAGGACTGATGCTGAAGTTGAAACTCCAATACTTTGGCCACCTGATGTGAAGAGTTGACTCATTGGAAAAGACCCTGATGCTGGGAGGGATTGGGGATAGGAGGAGAAGGGGACAACAGAGGATGAGATGGCTGGATGGCATCACCAACTCAATGGACATGAGTTTGAGTAAACTCCAGGAGTTGGTGATGGACAGGGAGGCCTGGCGTGCTGCAACTCATGGGGTCACAAAGAGTCGGACACGACTGAGCGACTGAACTGAACTAAACTGAAGAGTACAACTAAAGGGCTACCAGACCATCATATCTGGATGTGTTATAAGAATTGGATTAATTTGCCAATTATATTTTTCTCCTACCTTTGGATATCTTTCCTTCAATAGTTATCTAAATCTGATCTATACTTCAAAACTCAACTAAAGTTTCTTCTCAATAATTTTACTCCAGAATCCTTCTGGCAAGTCCCATATCCTCTGAAATTATAGCATTGACTATTCATACCCCTGGCTCTCATATGCCTAATACCTTGTGGAATTATATTATCATTTATGTTATTGTGTATTTTTACCTTATTTTCTCTGTGAGGTATACATAAAACACATTTGAATATCCACAATGTGCAATGCTCCATGCAGTGGTTTCTGGGGTCTTCAAAGACCTCCCAACCTAGAAATCTTTCTGATTGGTTTCATATTTGCTTAGGGCTTTCTCATGGCTTTCTTACGCATCTTTGTCTCATTTCTTTTTCCATATTTATTTCTCTTTACAAGGTGGGCAGGGCCATGTTCAATGTTTCCATTTTATAGATGGACAGGCTGATCTCAGAGAAGTGAAATAAGTCCTCAATCACACGGCAACCCAAGTGAAGTGTTGTTGTTGATGATGGTGATTACACATTACTTCCAGGGTGATTTTTGTTGATACCCTGATGTTCTTGTGAATTCCTTTGATCAGTGAACTTCAATTTCCCTGAGAAAGAGTTTGAAACATTCTTCTCTGTTCCAGGTTAGCCACCAGCTGATATGTTGGTTCTAGTTTATCACCACCCCCTGATATGACAGTGATCACTCCAGAAGGAGGATCTGCCAAAGATGCCAGCCAAAACCTGATGGTAACTGTTTGAAATTCCAATTCTGATGCTGATTTTAGCCGTAAAACAACTTCAACAGCATTGACCATTGCACATAAAGAAAGAAGGAGGCTAGAGAAAGAGAGCAGAGAGCAGGAGACACAGCAGGAAACAGTTATGATGTAAAATACTTGTATCTGATGCTTCTGGTCATCCCTTTTGGAGTTCACATTGACAGGGCTTTCTCTGTCTCAGTGTTCAGAGTTTTGTACTCTTCTAATATCAGACATTTAAACCTTTGTTCCAATTTAGGTCAGAATCACTCAAGCAGAGCCCTGAGTTAATGTGTAAATTTCTCCCTAGGGTAGCCTTCATTTTGGAATAAAAGGCTTAGTCCCATCTTTAAAGAATTTCAGGTTTTAGTGAGCAGGTTTGGGGGTATGAGTTAGCAAGGAGAATTTTCCAAATATTATTCCAAGAAAATATCATGAATATCCATAGACTATGCTCTGGTTTGTCCTTTTTGCTTCTCAATGTTTGTGATATTCTGTATTATTATTCAACCAGCTGTCTCTTAGTCTGCTGTTTGTAAAGGATGTGAGTGGGGAAAAGACCGTTCTCCTGGGTCTCTTTTAGTCCTGACATTCTAGGATTCCGGGCTCCTCTTTCCTGCTCATTATTCTTTTCAAACTCTTAACACCTTTGTGTTTATATTATTATTAATTTTGTCATTATACAGACGGGTTGAATAAAAAAAGACAATTCTCTCTCCTTGCCCCTTCAATCCTTCCCCCACGTCTACTCCTTGTATCCATTGTTGATCAATGTCTTGAACTATCAATCTGGAGCAATATCTCTTGATGTCCCCTTCCCAGCACCTTTGGAAAGGTGAGACATTAGTTCATTATCCACTCCCTCTGCATTTCTCTTCCCAGTTTTAAATTTGTAAGATATTAAATCTCCAGTTTGCCTATCGGTTACCTTTGTAAATTTACGTGTGTGCGTGCTAAGTCACTTCAGTCCTGTCTGGCTCTTTGAGACCCTAGAACTGTAGCCTGCCAGGCTCCTCTGTCCATGGGATTCTCCAGGCAAGAATATCAGAGTGGGTTGACATGCCCTTCTCCAGGGGATCTTCCTGACCCAGGGATTGAACCTGTGTCTCCTGAGGGTCCTGACCTGCAGGATTCTTTACTGCTGAGCCACCAGGGAAGCCCAGATTTACATAATGTGCTTAATTTTTTACTTCTTGGTCCATCCACTCTAGTGAGATAGAGATCTTATTTTTTTTAAGATGCCACTGGAAGAGACTTGTCCCTACTGGGGTCTTCTTGGTAAAAGATTAAGCCTCGTTTTTGCACCTTAAGAGCAGCACGTCCAGAAAAACTACCTGCCACCAGGTTGCAGATAAAAACTTTGGGACCAAGACACATTGGAATCCAATATCATAGAAGGTTTAGTAAAGTTAAAACTGATAAACTCAGTGTAAAAAAAATCAACATGATAAACAGTAATTGGGAAAATCGCTCACTTAAAAAAGAAACACTATCCAACAATTAGCCGAATTAGCACCTCTATTGATTCTCGGAAGTATTTTCTCCCATTTAACCTACTCAGATCAATTAGCTTGGCATCTGCCTCCAACTTCATATATCAATATAACTGTTTTCTCCCCAGCCTAACTGCTACTTAGGAGATAATGGGAGGGATGGACCATTTTACAAGACAATAACACAGTTCCTGGAGAAATAAATCGAGAGGCTGAAGAAATGAGATTTATTTCCAAAGAAAGTGGTACATCCCTCCCATGGTGCCTAATACACCGGTGGTTAAACAATTAAATTTATTTTTGGATACAAAGTTAATTACTTTGAAAAGTCAGTGAGACTACCATTGACAAATACTACCTGTAAAACCCTCAGAAATAACAAGGCAGTCACTCAGAACCGCTAAAATGGCAGCATTTGACATTTGTTATTGCAGGAATTATGGTCTTCCTGTGAAGTTACCTGATCGTTCTTATCTTAATTGAACCTCAGCAGGGCAGGCTTTCGAAGTTACCTGGAGGTGGAGACTGAGAACCCCTCTATTTTCCTTGTTAGACCCAGTGAGTATTCCCCAAATGCCTCCATTAGCTGTCAAGCACCATTCTCTCAATTCTTAAATCCTTTGATTTTAAATTCTATTTAGGATTGAGGCTGGCCCTAAATGTCAAAGAACACCATCATGATGGCCAAAGAGTGAATTGAAACTTGGTTTGCTTTCTGCAAAATATAGCTCAGAATGTAGTTAGAAGCCAAGGATCACAAACAATAGGGAAGTAGTTGAACACATGTTCTATACAGTGTAAGGCTTATATGGGCTTAAAAAAAAAACTCTGTGAATAATATTTAATACTAATGGAACTGCTGCAAAATATAATTAAGTGTAAAAAGGCAGAAAATGAAACTGTCCTATTTCTTTAAAACATTTGCATAAAGTTATTTTTTAAAAATAGCTCCCCTTAGTTCCTCTGGTGAGGTGGAGGCAGAGAAGACTTAGGTCACATTTATCTCAGGAAAGTGGATTTATGAATGGCTTTAATTTTTTCCTTATATTTTTATTTGATATCCATATCTTTTAGACTATTTTATCTACTAGACTATTTTAAAATAATTAAATAAACACTGAGGTTTAGAAATTCAAGGGCACCAGACTCTTGCCCCCACTTGTTTCTACCTACTATCTCATGACCTACCACAGGCAAGGAGCTGGCTACCTCCATATTCCTCTTCTCTTTGCAGTTACAAAGGCTGACATGTACTTTTCTTTGCCATAGAGGGACACAATGAAGATGATAAAATGATGTCTCTTGAAATGTTCACCACTTTAGAGAACAGAAGTTTACATACTATTTTTTCACTTAAAAATTGAAGTGTAAGTTGACTTAAAATATATTCAGTTTTATATATATATATATATATTGTTTTTCAGATTCCTTTCCCTTTGGGGTTATTATAAAATATTGAGTATAGTTCCCTGTGCTGTGCAGTAAGTCCTGTTGTTCATCTATCTTATACATTGTAATGTGTGTCTGTTAATCCCAAACTTCTAAGTTATTCCCCCCTCCCACCTTTCCACTTTGGTAACCATACATTTGTTTTCTACATCAGTGAGTCTGCTTTTCTTTTGTAAATAAGTTCATTTGTATCATTCTTTTTTAGATTCCACACATAAGTGATATAATATGACATTCGTTTTTCTCTGACTTTCTTCACTTAGGATGGTAATCTCTAGGTCCATCCATGTTGCTGCAACTTCATTATTTCATTCTTTTTTTACGGCCAAGTAATATTCCATTGCGTATATGTAGCACATCCTCTTTATCCACTCATCTGTCAAAGGACATCTAAGTTGCTTTCATGTCTTGCCTATTGTAAACAGTGCTGGAATGAACGTTGTATATACTCTTTTCCCATTGTGTTTTCTAAGTGATGTTGGGGCAGTTAGAGGCCCAGCAGGAGACAGAGGGTAGACATGATCGTCCACAGGGGATCATGATGACAGTGCCATGAGGAAGCTCTTTACAAAAATGGTGAAAGACTTAAGGGAAACCAACAGGGATGGTGGAACTAGGGAAAATGCCAGTTGTAGGAGGGCCTGTGGAGAAGGCAGTGGCACCCCACTCCAGTACTCTTGCCTGGAGAATCCCAGGGACGGGGGAGCCTGGTGGGCTGCCGTCTATGGGGTCGCTAGGAGTCGGACACGACTGAGTGACTTCACTTTTCACTTTCATTCATTGGAGAAGGAAATGGCAACAGACTCCAGTGTTCTTGCCTGGAGAATCCCAGGGACGGGGGAGCCTGGTGGGCTGCCGTCTATGGGGTCGCACAGAGTCGGACACGACTGAAGCGACTTAGCAGCAGCAGCAGGAGAGCCTTTAAAAAAGTAGCCACTGTCTGTCTTTGTCCATGGGATTTTCTAGGAAAGAATACTGGAGTGGGTTGTGGTGCCCTCTTCCAGGGGATCTTCCCAACCCAGGGATCAAACCCAGGTCTCCCACATTGCAGAAGGATTCTTCACTGTCTGAGCCACGAGGGCAGCCTATGTTCTAGGTGCAGGGAAGGACTATGTTCCAGGGACTGCTGTGGAAGTACTACGTTCCTGTGATAGGCCTGCCGTAGAATATTACAGTGCAGTAGTCTGTGGTGAGCTATGGATAAACTCAACAGCAGAGATGAACCTCAAAATAGTTAAATCGAACAAAAGAATTCATACCCTGTGATTCCATTTGTATTAAATTCTAGTCAAGGTAAAACTACTGTATACTGACGAAGTCAGATCTGTGGTGGCCTGGGGCTGGGAAGGCAAGGGTGGACTGCAAGTGTGTGCATGAGTGCTAAGTCACCTCAGTCATGTCTGACTCTGTGCGACCCTATGGACTGGAGCCCACCGGGCGCCTCTGTCACATAACCTTCTGCGGTGATGGAATGCTTTCTGAACTCTTGATTGTGGAACTGGTTACACAAATGTATACATTTTAAAAAATGCATTGAACAGTAATAGTAAAAGTGGTTTTAGGACAGGCAAATAAAGTTGATAAAAAGAAGGAGAGAGACAGGGAAAGATCAAAGAAAAAGAAAAAAGAGAGGAAGAGAGAGTGAAGAAGGAAGGAAGGAAGCCACATCTAACAATTGGTCCAGCAGAAAGGAAACTAGGGGAGTAAAATGCAATTTTCTCCCTTCCTACTGTCTCTCATAGATACGGTAGCTACCCGGAAGCCAGAGAACCAGGGGCTCTGTCAGGCAGGCCTTAGAGGTCAGCCTTTTGGGGCCCAGAGCAGAATGGGGAGAGACAGATCGTAGGAGCAACTGGAGAATATAGAGCACAGAACATTGTCACTCCATGTGAGGTCCTCAAAGAACCACAGGGGAGAAAAATGTTAGGTAGGAAAATAGCTCTTGGTTAAATGACTTGCAAATGGGACAATTGACAACACAGGGCAAATTGATGGAGGGACCCTGTCGATACTGAAAGTACAGTGTGATGTTGTAAAAGAGTCATCACTGCCCAGAGAATGAAAAGTCCAGGCACTGCAGTTGGAACCTTCTTTCTCAAACGGTTATATGCTCACCGGCTGAACCCTCTGTCTGATAGTCCCAGGTGACATGGGCACATGGATGTGCCCCTCTTTCTGGATGTCAGAATCAAAGATTAAGGGCTACTTTACATAGCCCAGTGTTCCTCGGTGATTCATTAAGTGTCTGAGATCCTTCTCTGCGCATTTATTTAGTATTTTATTTACCTGCTGTCACAAAGTTAGGGGGATTTATACTTGAATTCAATGGATGACTGAAATGTGACATCGTATATAATTTTTAATGCCAAATAGCAATAAAAATTTATGAAGTTATGGCACACTTTCATGGTTAGAGAGAGAGAATGTAAAGTATAATTTTTTGCATCTTTGGAAAGATTTGGTTTAATCAGAATACTTACATATGTCTATAAAATAAGAATGGACTGATGCTACTGCATTATATAAGACTTCCTTCCTCTTCATTAAATAGCCTCAGGGTGTTCTTATTATTGTTTTTCAGGTTTTGTCTAATGTTTTGTTATGTATCTTCTTTCTGTCAAGCTAGTGCTTGTTCAGTGATATAACTGAGCCTAATCTAGAGGAAGTAGGAAAATTAAATTTCCATACTTGTTAGAATTGTGTGTAAACAAAAGGTAAATAGACATTAAGAGACTAAAAGACACACATTTTGATGAATAAACATTGTAACAGTGATTTTGCCTTTCCCTGGACTTTTCCTCTCTTTTTAAAAAAGATTTTCAGATAAGGTCTGGGTTTTTAAATCCCCTTTCAGTTCTATATTTCTGTGTTTCCATTTCATCTCGTACTATATCTCAGGTTTACTAGTTTCTCGTGCTTGTTACCTACTTTACGCAGTCATTTTTAAAGTTTATTTTCCTCAATAAGTGATTCCTGCTTCCATGTGGGCTTTGAGGATGTAGAGAAGAAGCCTGAGATCTAAGCGTGCCCCCGCTGGTCTTACAGGTTTAGTTATAATTATGTTCCAACAGGATTCCTGCTGCTTGACTTTCACTCTTCCAACGTGAGCACTTGCTTTTCTGTGGAATCTTCAGAGTTGATTCTTTCTACATTTCTCCTGTTTGATAATCCTGTTTTTATTTATGGCAAATGAAATCATACATTTTTTTAAAAAGTTTTTTTGGATTAAAAGTTCTGAACCTGGTGTTTGGACAATATACATCCTTAACAAGGTAGATATCATGATATCTGTTTTAGTATGAAAGAAACTGAGGTCTTGGAGAGATTTGTTCACTTCCTCCAGATATATTTGCTAGTCAGTGGAGACTATATAGAAGACTTATATACAGTGGTTTTTCCTTTTATTTGTTCACATAGTTTTATCCAAATAAAAATGTTTCTGGATCTGTTTTAAGGCCTTGGAGATACAGAGATGACCAAGGTAGAAGAGGGCCCTGATATCTAACAGTTTACATTCTAGTGGGAAGAGCAGTGGGATAGCGGCAGACAATTAACCAGAATAAACCAGAGAAACATCAGGTGGGGATAAGTCACTTACCTGTCTTTCCCCATTGGAAGGAAAACTTGAGAACAAAGACTGTCATTCCACCACTGTATTCCGTAATACCTGGAAGAGTTCTCAACACAGCGTAGGGGTTCAATCAATATTTTCAATTAAAGAAATATGTTACCAAGTAATAGAATGCGCCTAGTAGAAAACAAACTGAAGATGTGATCAAGAGGAGCTAAGGGATTCTTTCAGATTGGCTAGTCAGGGAGTGCTTCATGGAAGAGTTCAACATTAGAGCTGAGGTCTGACTGAGAAGAGGAAGCCAGTCATGTAAATATCTGGATGAAGAACATTCTATACAGAAATGAACAGCTGGTGCAAAGGCCCTGAGGTGGGACTAGGCTTGGTGAATTTTAGTAACAGAAAAAGGTGAGTGTGTTGAAGCATAAGAAAAAGGTGGGTAAGAGAAGAGGCCAGAGCAATGAGCAAGGCAAGGTCACGTGAGGGCCAGGAGGCCCCTGGGTGGAGTTTGGGTTTTACTTGAAATGTAATGGAAGTCATTGGAAGGCTTTAGCTTCCCTGGTGGCTCAGATGGTAAAAAAAAAAAAAAAAAAAAAAAAAAAATCTGCCTGCAATGCTGGAGACCTGGGTTCAATCTCTGGGTCGTGTTGGGAAGATTGCTTGGAGAAGTGAATGGCTACCTACTACAGTTTTCTTGCCTGGAGAATTCCACAGACAGAGGAGCCTGGTGGGCTACTGTCTATTGGGTTGCAAAGAGACAGACACGACTGAGTGACTAACACTAACAAAGAAGGAACCAGGAGAATAACACAATCTTTGGCAACTGTCCAGGCAATGAAGTGGTGCAAGTGTAGATCAGAGGATAGTGGTGAAAACAGAGGGAGGAGCCAGTGTTACACATTGACAGACTGCTTGATGATGGTTGGAATATGGGAGGGTGGTGGATATTGAAGAAAATGGACAAATCAAGTATGACTCAACTTTGTGACCCTGGTTTTTTGGAAAATAGGGGTGATGTTTCTTCAGATATGGAAGACTGAGACCAAAAGCTGTATGAGTTTGCTAGGGCTGCCTTAACAAAGCACTGCACACCAAGAGCTTTAGAGAGCAGAAGCTTGTTGTCTGGAGACTAGAAGTGCTAGGTCAAGGTCAGAAATGATGGGTCCTTCTGAGGGCTGCAAGGGAGAATTGGCTCTGTGCCTCTCTCTTGACTTCTGGTGGTTTGCTGGCAATCCTTGGCTTGTAGGTGCATCATCCCCATCTCTATGTGTGTGTCCACATGGTGAGCAGGCTAGGGGCAGGGGAGAGATCTCACAGTTTCTCTTTGGACTATGTTAACTAAGGTTTGACTATTCAGTTCCAATAGTGATGTCAGTTACTATAGGAGAGCAGAGAAAGGACGGGCAGATAACAACCGGTAGGGTTTCATGGAGAAGTGTCTGGAGGACAGGTAGAGTTTTGGCAACATTAAATCCCAGATTCTCTGGGACTCCCTTGCCATTGGGTAAGTAAGCAGATAAGCAAATATACTATAACCACAGAGAAGCATCTATACTTTTTCCTTTCACAGAGGGCAAGATTGCTGAGGAATCATGACACTTGTTATTCCAATAGTGCTTCAGCCATTTCCAGATGGAGCTGACATCCCCCCAGGAGGAAGTGCTGACTTACAAATATCCCTTACTTACCAGTGAGAGCATCCGTCCTACAGCCTCGTTAAGAGAGAAAGTCTCTTCTGCTATTGGTTTAGTCAAGCCCATGTCCAGGAATATGAAATGAGGATAATGGGGAAAACAAAGTCCTTCCCCCTGTATTGGGAAGGACTCCCAGCTCCAGCATGGGGTAGATATGATTTAAGGGACTGGCTAAAAATTCTAGTCTGATCATGCCATTTCCTTGACTCAAGACATTTAAGTGCTGCCTGTTGCTATTAGACAACAGCACCACCACCCCCACCGTGCCCCCCCGCCCCGGCCCAGTCCTAAACTTTGCCTAGAAAAGCTTGCATGTGCTGGCCTTGCTCATTCTTTCTCTTCTGTGAATTCTAGCCTCACTGGTTTTTCTTTTATTTCCCCCACCTTCCCCACACAGCTTACTCCCTTTTGCATCAGGGACTTCCAATGCACCTCTTCCCAGGTTGCTCAGTGATAAAGGATCTGCTTGCCAATGCAGAAGACACGGAAGACTCAGGTTCAATCCCTGGGCTGGAAGGATCCCCTGAAGAAGGAAATGGCAATCCATTTCAGTGTTCTTGCCTGGAAAATCCCATGGACAGAGAAGCCTGGTGGGCTACAGTTGATGGGGTCACAAAGAGTTGGACATGACTGAGCACGCCCGCACACACTTTGAATGCACTACCCTGGTCTTCCCTGTAAAGCTGAGTTTTCTTACTCTCCCTTTAGGCTTCCCAGTTGGCTCTTGTGGTAAAGAATTCACCTGCCAGTGTGGGAGACGCAAGAAACGCGGGTTGATTCCTGGAGTAGGAACTGGCACCCCGCTCCAGTATTCTTGCCTGGAAAATTCTTGCCAGGGCCGAGAAGCCTGGCGGGCCACAGTCCATGGGATTGCAAAGAGTCAGACGCGACTGGATATACACACAGTAGCCTCCCTCTACTCCAACTTATTAATGCCACTTAGCCTCCAGATGACTGAAGTGCCTGAATTTTCAGGGCACCCGAGAAACCTGTTTCATCCTCTTTTGACAGGCTACACTCGTCTACGGCTTCTTTTTGTAATATCTTTCAAAGAAGTAGGTAGGTTTTTAACAAAACGTTCTTCATTTGTAAGGCAAGCAAATTGAGGATATTCCCTGCATCACCACTAGGGGGAGGGCTGCACTGCCCAAGTTTACTTCCCAACTTCGGTTACAGGTTATTTGATGGAATCAAGTACAAAAGAGAAAGTTCAGGGCATATGCCCAGCTGCACTGCGGAAGTGGGGAAAGAAGGCAGTGCTTGTGCTAGAGGAGAACAAAACAGGACAACACCAGACAAAACTCCAAGAGAAATGGTTGACGATTACTGGTGTTGGAGAGATGCGACATTGGGTGCTACGGACTTAATACTGACTGCACTTGAGAGGAGAAAATGGCTTTGTAGAGGGCACTGCTAGGGAATTTGGTGCTTGGGGGCTCTTTGCTTACCATCCCTCGTTGCCCCCACTATGCAAGACCTGGAGATAATCAAGTAGAAGCCTCAAATGGGAATTTTACAAGACTCTTGCTAGATAATCAGCAGATTTGAATTTTATTGCATACAAGTCAAAAGTGGGAGTTAAAAGCTTGAGTTGTGGTATCTCTGACTCCCAATCCCGGGTCTGTCACCTACTTGTTGGGTTATCCTGGACAAGTGACATTACTTCTCTGGGCCTTGGTTTCCTCATCTGCAGGTTGACAATTATTATTATTATTGTTATTCCTAGGAGGGTTACTGTGAGAATTATTATCAATTCAAACAATAGTGTGCTTGTTATGTGTCTGCTGTTAGTCTAAGTCCTTTATATATGAATCCTCTGGTGCTCAGGGAAACTTATGACATAGGTACTATTGTTATTATGATTAGTGTGATCCTTATTTCAGAGCTAAAGAATCTGAGACATAGAGGAGTTAGAAATATGCCTAAGGTCACACAGCCAGAGTCAGGATTAAACCCACCAGCTGCTTAAAACAATTCCTGGTTACATTAAATGCTCAGAAAGGGTGAGTTGTTATTCTACGTCTTGGGAAGCCCCTGCCTGGCTGTAGTTGTGCAGCAACTAGACATCTATTTTTCATAATCTGATTTTGCGTGAGGGGAGCTGGGGAGGGAGAGAAGGGTGGCAGGGGAAATGCTCAGTGCCCGGTAGGTTCGACTTTGTGGACTATTTGTTGTGGATTTGTGAGAGTACTCTGGATGTCAGGGTTCGCAGCAGCACTTGGGTGGACCTGGTTGGCTGATGGCTTCTCTTCGTTTCTGTGTCAAACATGGCATGGTGTCTCTCCCCATGTGAGGCCTGAGAGGGGGGCAGTGCCGTTCCGGGACCCCTCAGCCCCTCGGCTCACTACGTGGGGAGGATGGACATTCTGATTCAGACCCCTACGTGGACATCTTTGATCTTACTGAGGACCCTGGAGGAAGCCAAAATGGGAGAAGCTTCTAGAATAGGCTTTCAACTCCTGGGCTGGAGCAAAGCAAGAAAACACTTCAGAGGGCATGTCACACTGCCAGGAGACCTCAAGAAATAATCAAGAGAGACTTTAGAGGAGGGGATGTGAGATACCTTTAACATGCAGGTCAGGTCATCAGGCTTCCAAGAATGATTACTCTCAAAGGGAGCACAGTCACACTTGGTCTGTTATGTCCAGGGTTAAGGGAGAAATAGGGACCTATTTCCTTTCAGTTAAACGATTCTCTCTACATTATAAAAAGGATATGTCTGATGTGTTGTATAGTATTTATTCCCTGGGACATCCACCCCACATCTCTCAGAAATCTGCATCTTTGTACCACAGTTTGATTGATGTGAGAGGAAGAGGCTGTAGACAGGCATTGAGTTATAATTCAAGTTCAATTTATGGCTCCGTCTTGAAGCAAAATGGTAGTCAACACAAGTTTTAAAAATACACTGTCTTAGGAAACTTAGTTCCATTCTACAGGATTTGCTTCAGAAGTAGAGACCACAGTAATACGTGCTGTTGAAACCCAGTATTTGTATGTTACAAAACTGAGCGCTGTGTCCACCACATAGAAGCAGAAATGCATGCTTGATGCCTCTGTGTAGCCACAGAATGGATATATATTGAAGCTCCTGGAGGGCAGGGCAGCCTCTACTTATCTGGTTTTATATGCTACCTAGACCTCTGCTGGGGGTAGAAGGATACTCCATTGATGCTATTTGAAGATACTGGTGCTGGTGATTTCTCTCTGCTCACTTACCAGAATGCACAATTGGAAAATATATCTAACTCTCCTAAGAACTAATGACCGCATGAGATGGGAAGGATTTAGATTCCTCTGCTAGAGATATGGATCAGAAGGACTGGTAACCAGCCTCAGAGATTAGAGAGATGTCAACGTGTACAGTGGTTGCTACAAATTAACATTATTTCCATCAAATTTATTACTGTCTGGTCAAGGTTAATAAATTTGTAGTTCATCTCTCATCAGCGAATTAAAGATGTAGAACAATAAACGATCATTTCTGCCACCTTCTTTAGAAGATATAATCACAATAATTGATTTTGGAAGGTGACAAGAAATAGAGATGGTGAGGAAATTGTATGAAACGTGGTGGGAGTAAGCTGCCACAAAGATGAGTTTGTAAATATTCTTTCAGATTGAGGTGACTCTACTGGGGAAGGTATTTTAAGATGCATGGAGGAGTGGGAGGGAGGGGAATATATATATATATACATATAGCTGATTCACTTTGCTGTACAGCAGAAATTAATGCAACATGGTAACACAGTTATAGTCCGATTTTAAAAAAGGAAAAAAAAATCACTTCTCCCCCATTGTTGAACAGTGGCTCACTGTTACTGAGAGTGGATAAATAGGAAGCGATGCTCCCAAGTTTGAAAAGCTTTATTAGAGAAATACAAATGGTTGGTAAAGTTTGATCCAAAATGCTTAGAGGGTTTCACTCAGCTTCACATGTTTTCCCAGAGTGGTTTTTAAAACGGTAAAGCTTCAGTCCTAAGTACGATGATAATACCTAACGTGGACCAAGGGCTTAGATTTGTGAAAGGAGACAGGCGTGATTGAGAAATTAGCCAGACTTGATAACTTTGCTGTTTTGATTTGAATAACACTAGGCAGGTGGATTTGCAGCTCTGAAATGAAGTGACCAATTTTCCATCGGATGCTGAAAGGTCAAGCCTTGGGGAAAGGCAGTTTGCTCTTTTCTGCTCTAAAGTTTGGAGCAAAGGAAGGCTTGGCTGTGGGACAAGGGTACAGTTTAAAATAGCGTCAGGAGATATACATAAAAAGTAACATAGATAATTAGATAGTAATATAGATATAGTAATATAGCAATGTAGGTAAAAAAGTAATAATGGGTTTCAGCCACAAAAATTTTAATATTACTTTGCTTTCCCTGAATTTTCTTTTCTTGAATGGAACTTTCTATTTAAAAATAGGATTTTAGCTATTTATTAAAGATAAGTAAGTTTGGAGTATAGACTAGTATAATATAAAGAACATAGGATTAACTGTAGACCTTAATGGCCAAATAGCTCTATGAAAGTGAAAATCAAGTCAGAGTCTTTCTGGGGCAGAATTATTTTATTTATAAAATGTAGAAATGATGATGATGGTGGTGGTGTAAAACATAGAAACTAGATGATGTCCAATATGCTCTTTAGTACTGGATTCTATGTCTTATACTGTAAGATCGCATATATTATTGCCAGTTTGGAACCCCGCTGCAGTGCTCTATGACTGTTTGGCCTGGACATCGGACAGTCAGTGACTGCAACTCCAGAGGCACCTTCATGGAGGCACGAATCCCCTGTAATATGTTAGAGAAACAGTCACACACCAGATCTTAATTTACGATTAAAAGCACAAACACAACATCACAGCAGAGATGGTTTTAATAGAGATGCTTAAGAAAAGTTAAACAGTTATTTGATCCACTGAACTAGACATTGCTGGGAGAAAAAAAAAAGTATTCACGTCTGAAGAGGCACCTTGAAAGTGATTGGAGAGAAGAGAGAATAAAAGAAAAGGAGACATAGAGAAAGGAAGAAAGGATGGGAAGGAGGAAGGAAAAGACAGGAAAGGAAAAAGGGCAGGAAGGAGCAAAGCCATGAAGGGAGAGAGGACGCTCGAGTGATCGAGAGAACAATTCAAAACTAACACATTTGACTCTCAGCTCTGTCTCCTGCTTTGGGACTTTGGGACGTTGGGAGATGACTTAGCCTCTCTGAGTCTCAATGTTCTCATCCGTAAAGGGTGTCTAACAATGCTTTTTGTCTCCATTTTCCTTACCAGCGAGGCTGTAAGGTGACCCAGTGAGGGGCTTTGCTCAGTGGCTGGCCAGGTCTCTACAAGCTGCAGCTGTTACCATCGTTGCGGTCACGGTGGCGAGGATTAAACTGTACCTACCATGTATCAGAAACTCTTTAAAACCATCCCTGGCACCTGCTAAGCAGCAGACTGTAGAAAGCAAAAGGAGTATAACCGTGTTTATGGAGACCGTCAATAACGACCTCTATTCGTTGCGCCCTGTGCGTCACCATGATGACCCGGCAAGGCTGCGTCATCACTTTTTTTGTGGGTGAAAAACACGGGTGCTGGGAGGTTACCACAACCATGAGACCGGGAAAAGGCACGTATTCCAAGGTGTTATTCTGTCCAGTGAGATAAATTCAAACTCTTTCTTCTACAGCATTGCCAGGCATTACCTTTGACCCTTTGAGAGCTTATTTATTTATTGTTTACACTTACTCTGAGAAGTGAGTATTCTGATTTTCACTGATAGAAAATCCCAGGAAGAGGGTCTAAATCCTTGATTCTCAGATTCCAAGGTCTACTGTCTTCCTGTACTAAGAACATACAGAGGTGGAGTTTGTAAAATATTGAGTGTATAGATCTCTGCATACCACTATTGTCCAATAGAAATAGGATGGGAACCCTCAAAATAAGAGACAGGTGTGATTTCATATTATCTAGTAGTCACTTTAAAACAAGTTTAAAAAAAAAAAATAGAAGTGAGGATTTCCCTGCTGATCTAGTGGTAAAGAATCCGCCTGCCAATGCAAAGAAAATCTCATACACCTCGGGGCAACCATGCCCTTGCACCACAACTCCCGAGCGCTGCAGAATGAGAGGGCGCCGCGGTGAGAATCTCCCACACAACCAGAGAGAGCTCCCGCTTGCCACAACTAGAGAAGCCGGCACAGCAGTGAAGACCCAGCACGGCCAAAAATAAATAAGCAAAGAATAAAATTGTTTTTCTTTAAATGTTGGTGTTTTTTCAAAAAGGAGGTGAAATTAACTTTAATTTATTTTGTCAAACTTGATAGATCTAAAATATTTTTACTCAACCATGTATGGGAGATGACTAATGAGGAGTTTATATTCTTTTTTTTCCTCTTCTGTTTGGCCTTTGAAATCCATTATGCATTTTATACTTACAGCACATCTCAGTGGGGGCCGGTGGTGGCCGTTGAGTCGCTAAGTCATGTCTGAATCTTTGCGACCCCGTAGACTGTAGCCCGCCAGGCTCCTCTGTCCACAGGATTTCTCAGGCAAGAATACTGGAGTGGGTTGCCATTTCCTACTCCAGGGGATCTTCTCTGGCTCAGGGATTGAACCTGGGTCTCCTGCATTGCAAGTGGTCTTTTACAGACTGAGCTACCAGGGAAGCCCGGAAAGGGAGCTAGCTACATTTCAAATAGTGGTTGAAATCCACAAGAGGCTAGCAGCTACCACATTGGATCAGGGAGCTTTAGACAACAGCTCTGTCAATTTGGATAATTCTCCAAGCTAAGGAAAGCATTGAAGTTGCTAGCCACAGCAATATTGCCTCAGTATAACGAACAAAAAGGAAAATGTGATCAAAGATTTTATGAATCAATCCTGTCAGTGAAATTCTGGACTACATTGGCTAAATCTACAAAGAAAAGAAGGGTCTATATTATTTTGCTTTTAAGAAAAAAAACTAATTTGTTCACTCAAAATAGGAACTCGGTTGCTTTTACCTTTTTCAAAGCAAACTTTTAATAGGTAGTGAGGATTTTATGGGGAACAGGAGGAAATATTTAGATTTCATTTACTACATATTTAGGGAATATGAAACTGAGAGATGGGAGAGTGAAAAGTGTGAGGATGCCATCAAAGTGTTTTATCAGCAAAGCTGTCACTTTATAGAGACGTAATCCGACAGGCACTACCCTGAGTTTGCTTGGGTTGAAAGCTTCCACTTGTAGGGTAATTTTATGAACTCTACTCAGAGATTCACAGGAAAAGGCAAGAGGCAGTATCACATGCTTCTGCCTCTTTTATTTACTTAAGTCACGCAAGCCAGATGTCAGAGCTCTTAAATTTGGAGATTTTAAAGTCCCATGATGAACTAGATAATAGTCAAAGGTGACAGTCAGGGCCAAGGAGTTTCAAGGAAATGCTAAATCTCTGACTTTCAGAAGCCACAGTTACATAATACTTCACTGGGGTGCCAGAGAGTTACTAGTTCCAGAGAGTTACAATGGTGTTCTCAGAGCTTTCTCTCCAAACCTAGACCGTAATTGGCATCATCTTTTTGTTTGTAGTTCACCCAACCAAAATACCTGTTTGTGTCTGCTGTGAATATAATAATTTTAAGTGTGTCCACATTTAAATGTTTTTTCATTTCCTATCCCTTGCTTGATTTTCCTCATTGACACCATTGCTTTATCTGCAGAAGGAAATGGCAACCCACTCCAGTATTCTTGCCTGGAGAATTCCATGGACAGAGGAGCCTGGTGGCTACAGTCTATGGGGTCGCAAAGAGATGGGCACGACTGAACAACTAGCACTATTGTTTTATCAAACTCTCTTATTTTTATTATAATTCTAAAACAATTAGAAATACTAGTAATTAAGTTGCTGAAATCTGCATTGGTAGAGTAAGAACATTTCAATTCTATCAGTATGAGTGTTAATTATTTTAGGCAAGCTGTCATTTAGGCCTTCTAAAGTGGATTTTGTTCTTGCAGTCAAGAACATTGCTTAGTGCAGAATTAATTAATCATTATAAATATAAAACCTGCAGTATCAGCTCCTGTGTTCAGAAAGGTTTCAAGAGGCAAGGTTGAAAGAGTCAATAGGCTGCTGAAGGGAATCTTATCAGGCACATCCACCCCCAATCTGATAAAAGGACAATTAAACTATGTACTTCATTTTTATATGGGTTTTTACTTCAAGACTCATTCCAGAAACTGGAAATGTCTACTTTTTCTAACACAAAGTTTTTTATTCTCCTAAGTATCTTCTTTTAAAGAGATTTTTAAGAGCAAGATTGACAAGGTGATGTCTGAAAATTGAAATTTCCTTTGGTTGAAGGAAGATTTCTCCCACTCCCTCACAAAAATCATTTTGGTAGCACTATGCTGGGTGGAAGATACATCTTCTATGGGCTCTGAATTTTTTCAGATACCCCGTGGCTACTTAAATGTTCTATATGATGATCATAATAATTGTATTCTTCACATTAAGGCTCACAGTCATCTGCTACAAGAGAAAAAGTTCGTGTTTCCATTGCCTTTTCCACTGGGTTTTAATATAATGATTCTGCAATATTGTGTCATTTCCCTCCTTTAAAATGAAAGCAAAATTCAACCAAGTTATATTGGAATACATCGACCAAAATAGGGAGATCATGCCTATATGGGTAAAGAAACCAATTGGCAAAAGAGTCCAGATAATGATGTTATTAAGTAACATTTAATAAGCTCAATGATAGGCACTCTAAATGCTTTAAATGTAATTGCCTTGTATAAGCACATTATACGTAATTGTCTCATTTAATTCTTACCACTCAGAAGCAAAGGATGCCTTTAATATAGAAAAAAATGGGCTCAATTTTTTAATGTAATTTTGCTAATACATCGGACTTGAAGAAGAATTTATTTAAAATTGTACGTTGAGAATGAGTTCTTTCCAAGGCACTCCGCTAAGGACAAGGCAAAGTGTACTACTGCTTCTCGAACTTTAACGTCGAGACAAACCACATGAGCATCTTGTCCCACTGCTGATCTGATTCAGTAGGTCTGAGTGGGGCCTGAGACGGTGCATTTCTGGCAAGCTCCCAGGTGATGCTGCTGCTGGTGGTGTGTGACCATCCTTTGAGAACAAGGACCCAGTCTTTGTTAAAGAGAATTTTGGAGTGATAAAAGCTGAAGAGCTGTATCATCCTTGTTCTAAAGAGCCAACTGGCAACTGCAGCTGAGGAAAGCGGCTTAGCTTTGTTGAGAGAACAAGATGTGAGCTGGATCTTGAAGAATGGGTAAAAGTAAGGAGCAGAGGGTGTTGCTTAGTATCTTCTTACTGGTTAATTAGTTGATAGAAAAGATGTAGAATGTGTCCAAAGCTGTGATGAAATATCTACAAGGTTTTTGATTTTCTTACAAGTGAACCAGTGGGGATCTATACATTTCATTGGTGCCCACATCTGCGGCTGACACACTTCTCCAATTTTTCCCTCTTCAGTAATGGAAACGTCTACCTGCATCTGGGCAGGTGGTGACTGAAAAGTCTGATGCTGTCTATGTGTATCAAGCCTTAATTACACCAGAACCCCCCGGATTTTAGTTTATTTTAAAAGATATCATTTTATGATTTGTATCACTACAATTATGTTCCTAATGGGATTTTAATTGATTTGGAATCCAATTAAAGAAAATCTATTTTTAAAGCACATCTCAGCTGCTGCCACTCGGAAGTCACGCCAGGCTGGCAGAGTGTAAGTCATCGAAGCATAACTTGAACACATTTGGTGTGATCAGTCAGGGGGATTTGTGAATGACCTATATTTAATACTCTTAAAAAAAAAAGTCTTGATGTGTCTTGTACTTCTCAAGACTACGTGTATGCCTAATGATATAAATAACAGCTTTTACTTGAGAGAGTTCTATGGTCTTTTGGGTAAAATTTATTAGTTCAGGTTTTGGAAAGGGATATTTTCTAGAATGCAGTACTCCTTTGTCCATATATTGTTTCTGTAAATTATGATTTTTTCCCCCCAAAGTCACATCTATTCTGAGTTCCTATGGAGGACTGTTTCAGTTTTTTCCCCCAGACTTGGTTCAGTTACATTGCTCACAAACCTAAACATTTTAATGGTTCCTCCTAGTTTATTGAATAAACTATAATCATGGCTCTCCATGGTATAATTTAAACCTAAACTGTATATTTTTGAGATTAATCCTTTGTCTGTTTCTTCATTTGCTATTATTTTCTCCCAATCTGAGGGCTGTCTTTTCACCTTACTTATAGTTTCCTTTGTAGTGCAAAAGCTTTTAAGTTTCATTAGGTCCCATTTGTTTATTTTTGCTTTTATTTCCAATATTCTGGGAGGTGGGTCGTAGAGGATCTTGCTGTGATTTATGTCGGAGAGTGTTTTGCCTATGTTCTCCTCTAGGAGTTTTATAGTTTCTGGTCTTACATTTAGATCTTTAATCCATTTTGAGTTTATTTTTGTGTATGGTGTTAGAAAGTGTTCTAGTTTCATTCTTTTACAAGTGGTTGACCAGTTATCCCAGCACCACAAAAATAGAGTTACCATATGATCCAGCAATCCCAATCCTGAGCATATATCCAGAAAAGACCAAAACGCTAATTCAGAAAGATACTTGCACACCAGTGTTCATAGCAGCACTATGGAAAATAGCCGAGACGTGGAAGCAAGCTAAATGTTCATTGACAGATGATTGGATAAAGAAGATGTGGTACATGTATACAGTGGAATATTACCCAGCTGTAAAAAGAATGAAATAACGCCATTTGCAGCCATATGGTTGGACCTAGAGATTATCCTAGTAAGTGAGGTAAAGCCAGGCAGAGAAGGACCAATATCAAATGATATCTCTTAAATGTGAAGTCTAAAAAGAATGATACAAATGAACTTATTGCCAAAACAGGACCAGACTCACAGACATAGAAAACAAACTTAAGGTTCCCAAAGGGGAGAAGGGGTGAGAGAGAGAAACTAGGAGCTTGGGATCGACAGAGGCACAGCACCGTACGTAAAGGAGATGAACAGTGAGGTCCTAGTGTGAATAGGACTGGGAACTATATTCATTATCTTGTAATAATCTATAATGGAAAAGAACCTGAAAAATATATGTATAAATGTATAACTGAATCACTTTGCTGAGTACCAGAGACTAACACAACATTGTAAATCAACTATATGTCAATAAATAAAATGATATGAATAGTGTACACAGAAAAAAAAAAAAAAGAAATTCAAAAAAAAATAAATAAATAAACCTAAACTGAAGTCAAACTCTAGTTCTTACTCTCCCTTCATCCCACCCACAGACAATAAATGCCGAAGAGGGTGTGGAGAAAAGGGAATCTTCCTACACTGCAGGCGGGAATGTACAGCTACTATGGGAAAAAATATGGAGGTTCCTTAAAAAACTAAAAATAGAGCTACCATATGACCTAGTAACCCCACTCCTAGGCCTATACCCAGAAAAAACCATAATTTGAAAAGATCCATGCATCCCAATGTTCACTGCAGCACTACTTACAATAGCCAAGATATGGAAGCGACCTAAATGTCCATCAACAGGTGAACGGATAAAGAAGATGTGGTACATTTATACAGTGGAATATTACTCAGCCACTAAAAAGGTTGGAATAATGCCATTTGCAGCAACATGGATGGACCTGGAGATTATCAAATTGAATCCATTGCTGCCCAAAACGTAGGAATTGGGGCTTTTGAGCAAAATAAGTTGAATTATAGAGAAATAGTTACATGAGTCAAAGAGTATAAACTTCAATCCACCCTGTCCTATTTCAAATGTCCTTTTCTCCCTGATATCTTGTCCACTCCTCCAGTCGAATGATTTCTGTTACTCATAGAGAAATTTCCAAGATAACCTCATTGTTATTGTCTTGGTTCACAGAAATTGATAACCTTAGATTCATAGATTCTCAGAACCAAAAAGGGCCATCATTTAGAACTATTCTCCTTCCCCCAAGATAATTCTTGAGGGAAGAAAAAGCCTTCCTTTGTTCTTTAGCTCAAAGTACCAGTGCAGATTTTTGCTCATCCTCAGTAAAATCAGTGTGGTTCAGCCTGTGATGCAAAGGCATGTGGTTTTCTCACCTGTAAAACCACAAGAGACAATGTCATGATGTAAGTGGACAATGCTGACTATTCCTTCAACCTATATTTATTTCTTTGGAAGGAATTGAACCATCCCACCCCCTCACACCTCTTTGTGTTTGTGTGTGTGAGAGTAAGGACCAGAGAGAAGAGCAAGCAACGTTTTAAAATTGTGTATCTTTGTTTTTGTTTTTGTTGTTGAAACTCACCTGGGCCGAGCTGAGCCTAGTCACCTGGGGACTGAATGAACTGACTTTTAAAACTGGCTTTGACCTTTCAGGCTTAACTGAGAAAATGATTAGATTATAAGGGAAAGGCTATTTTTATTTCTCCTTAAAACTCACTTCAAATGAGCAGATCTGCAGCATGCTGACTTTTTCTCTATCAGTATTTGTCACAATATCTTTGTTGTTGTTGCTTTTATTGTGTTCTCACCTAGAACTTCAGAACAGGACTTGAAAATGCAAAGGGCAGCTAAGTTCTACTGGAACAAGCAAAAAACTGATTTTTAGACTTGAGCCTGTAAAGGATAATAAATTAGCCATCTCTATTCTGTTTCTTTTCTCTCTCACTCTCTTTTCTGTGAACTACCTATAAAGAGGGTTGATTATGGGACTCTGAAAGACACACATCTTGGTTTTGTGTGGATTTTTCACAGAGTCCTAGAGTCATTAATTCTCCCCACTTTTCCATCACATTACTTCACTTTGGCTCTAGACTTGTCAATTATGAAAGTTCTGATAATGGTTTTTATTCTAGATTTAATCCAGAATGTCTTCTCTCAGGAGGCAGGTGAACATGGGAAGAGTGCAAAACCTGAACGAGCAAATTAACCAAATTGCAGATATTTTAGATGAACTTGGAACCAGAACTCAGGCAAAGTGTGTAGCTCTGGAAACAGAGAAACTGAGGTAGATCCAAAAACTGAAAATAAATTAGAGGGAACTGCTGAGACTTAACTCCATGATCACAGGGTGCAGGAGAAAAGGGATGCCCTGGGGTCGAATGCTCTTAAAAAGATGATTAGAATAAGAACATAGAAAAAGTCTGAGAATTCTAAATTCTAATTTGACTTCCAGGTTATATTTTTGTATAGGTAGGAGGATAGAACATATTGCATTTCATAGCTTGTTAGCTTGATCTATAACTTTTGAACATTTAAACAACAGTATGAAGGCCTCCACTTATATGTCTTCTTGCTCCAGGTCCCATAGTTATAAGTAGTGGACCTGCTGGGAAGCATCAGACATAGAAGTAATCATCTTACCACTCACTCTCCTCCTTCACTTGGATGTCTTCACTTATTAGGATTTTTGCTTCTTTATTAGGATTGTGCCCATGCTGAGTTGGGAGAATTAACCTTGCTTTTGGTACTGGGGTTTGTCTTGTTCTCTAAATTATGTGGACTTGGTGGTATTGTAATTATCTGTGTGACCTACAAACTCTCCAGACTTTTGAGAAAGGAAAACACAAAAGAAACTGTATTGAACTAATTCTTTGTTGTGAACAATTCAATGGAGGAATCACCTTCATTCCAGGTTGTGCTGGAGGACTCCTGGAGGAACACGACATAGATGTGCTGGTGGAAATGCAGCAGAATGAGATAAATTTGGGACCCTAATTTCAGGAGTTTTGCACTGTCATATCATTGAACAGTCATGTTGAAGGCAAGAACACTTGATTTTGAGGCCTTAATTTTCCTCTAGGAATGTAAATGTTTGCTCACATCTGGAGCCCTTGGATGGGTTGCTGATGTTGTCTTGTCTTAGCACCTTTAGGTATTCGTGTGATGACTTTGTATTATAGGCTGAATTGTGTCCCTCCAAAATATGTGTTAAAGTTATAACTCTCATTACTCAGAACACAAAACATTTGGAAATACGGTCAGTGCAGATATGGCCGGTTAAGTTAAGAAGAGGTATAATACAGTGAAAGAAACTAAAAGTGAAAGAAAGCGTTAGTCACTCAGTCACGTCTGACTCTTTGCAACCCACCATGCTCTGCAGCCCGCCAGGCTCCTCTGTCCATGGGATTCTCCAGGCAAGGATACTGAAATGGGTTGCCATTTCCTTCTCCAGAGGATCTTCCAGACCCAGGGATTGAATCCAGGTCTCATGCATTTCAGGCAAATTCATTACCATCTGAGCTACCAGGGAAGCCCCACATAATGCAGTAAGGTAGGCACTTAATTTAATGTTACTATGTCCTTATAACAAGAAGGAAAGACTACAGGAGAGATCACCGTGTGAAGACACAAACCTACAAGTGGAGAAAACAGCTATGTAGTGATGGGGAGAGTGATTGGAGTTGAGTATCTGTAAGCCAAGGAACGTAGAGGATTGCCAGCAAACACCAGAAGCTAGGAGAAGCCAAGAAGGATTCCCTGCATAGGTTTCAGATGGAGCTTGGCTCTGATTGACTTTAGACTCCCATCATTAAAACTTTGAGGAAAAAAAAATATTTTTTTAAATCACCCAGTCTGTCTGTGGTTACTTGTTTTGGCAGCCTGAGGAAACTAATATACTTTGTATAGTTCTGGGCAGCCATGTAGAATAATTTACGGGGCAAAATTTTGGATGATAAATAGACTAAGAAATGAATTTGCAACCATGGGCGGCGTTGACCTTGGTGCTTAGCTAATCAATTTTTAAAAAAATATGTGATTTCAGAGCCTTCTCTAAAGAAAAGCTTAGCTGTCCTCCTGCTCTTCCAAAGAGGCAGTGGTAAGGGGAACCACCTCATAAAAGTGGGAGTAAGACCGTCCCAGATGAAATGCTGCTCTTCCACTGCTCCGTTATCTGCATGCAGCAAGGTAGCTACATTCTGATTGACATGGTTGAACGATATTAGAAAGGGCCTCAATTCTCACTCCTTACATTTCTGTAACTAGCAAGGTGAGGAGTGCTGTGGAGTGGGGCTCCACCACTCTTACCCGAGGGAACATTTCAAAAGGTATGCTTCTGATCTTTGTGACCCACTCACTCCTCTCCTGTGGAGAAGTATGACTGACTGCTGAGATTGGAAAGAGGGTGGATATTCAGAACTGAATCCATTTCTGGTTTCTCCCTTTGGCTCTGCCTGCCAACAGCATGACTGTTTCTGCTTTGCTCTTCCATTTGGCTAGCACATGTGAATCAGAGGCTAAGCCTGGTTTCTGAAGGATGGGTTAGAGTTCTGAATCTTCCTACTAATAAGGCAGAAGGCATGTGGTGCAAAAGTTCTGAGTAACCGTGTCTGATCTGCTTGTCTACATTATCCCATGTCCAGATTTGGGGTCAGAATTGGGAAACCCTAACATGGATGCCCACTTCAGCTGGTTTCTCTCTTCCACTTTTACTTATAATAAGGGGATACTTGTTTTCCATCTAACTTTTTTTTCTCTTTTCTTAAGAGATGGGCATGGAAAATAGGTGTGATTTTTTTTATAACCCCTAATCCAGCTTCCCTGGTGGCTAAACAGTAAAAAGAAAGAATCCGCCTGCAATGCTGAAGACCCAGAAAACACAAGTTCTATCCCTGGGGCGGGAAGATCCCCTTGAGGAGGGCATGGCAACCCACTCCAGTATTCTTGCCTGGAGAATCCCACGAACAGAGGAGCCTGGCAGGCTATAGCCCATGGGGCCACAGAGTCAGACACGACTGAAGTGACTGAGCATGCATGAATGTGCAACCCAAACATATATTAAAGAGTTTATCAAGGGTACAGTGCAATGGAATGCAAGGAAAACATTTATGTAGCGAAAAGAGCATCAACCTCAGAGTCAGCCCTGAGTTCAAATCTTGCCTTTTCAACTAACCAATGGTGGTTGTTCAGTTGCTAAGTTGTGTTTGACTCCGTGATTATCATCCCAATAATCCAACCTATCTAAGCCTCATCTGGGAAATATCACAAGCAAAACCTCTCTCATGGGACTATAAAGATTACACAAGTAAAATGCATAACTTATTTCATTCTCTCTCAATATCATCAAGGTTGTCATATAGTAGAACTCTACTGTGAATTATTTTCCTCATTTCTCTTTTCTTGAACAACATTTATTTATTTTCTACACCCTCACACACACATCCTCCACACATTCATAAGCCTATTTCACTTTATCACAATCACTTGACCTCTTGTTGAAGGAGGGTATTTTTGTTGGGAATGCAAACCAATCCAGGGCAGCATCTATGACATACACGTTCGATGAAAATTATACTATTTTTCTTTCTTTCTTACCAACACAGTCCCTTTGAAACTCTAGGTTTTCCTCTTATGCTACACCTGCATTTTAGAGTGTGATAAGAAATTAGTCTTATTTACAAAATTATGAATTTTTATCATACAGGTGGAAAGCAAGCGTTCTGCTACAAAAGTATATAGTTATATAAAATGTCACAGTGTTATTACCCTTGAAACTATTTTGTTTGTTGTGCTTGCTCTATGTAATTTCCCTAATAATTAGCTGAGGCTTGTGTTTATAGTGCTTTTATATTTTTCTTTCATTCCACAGAAGGATAGAGAAAAATAGAATTATTTTCCTTTATCAGCAAAACCACAAAAATATGACCTTAGTGGGTTATTATAAAACCATACAGAGGCACAGAAAAGCCTATTTAAATGTCTTTGCCATGGGTTTGGCCTACGTTGATTAATTACTTCATTCAGAGTATATTTACTGAGCTCTAGTCTGCCAAGTCCCATGGGTACTGGGCCATCAAGATGAATGAGACTTGCTCCCTGCCCTTCAAAGTCTCCTGATCAAAAAAGGCAAAATAAAGTGTAGGGTGGCAGTCATAGAAGACACATTACCTTGGTATCAATCAAAGCTTAGTCAGAGAGGCAGAGCTGGTAGGAGATACATGCTAAAAGATTTATTGCAAAGAACTGGCTTATGCAATTGTGGGGACTGTCTAGGCAAGTCCCAAGTCCCTAAGATGGGCCATCAGGAAGGCCCTGCTGGAATCCGTGGGCTCAAGTGGAAGTGCACTTCATCAGGGAGGCCCTCAGCTGCAATTAAGATCTTTCAATGGATTAAGTCAGGTCCACCCAGATTATCTAAGACAAAGTCTCTTACTTAAAGTCAACTGATTATGGATATCTATCTCATCTACAAAATACTTTCAGAGCAACACCTAGATTAGTGTTTGATTGAATAACCTGGGGCTGGAGCCAGTCAAATTGACAGACAAAATTGATTATCGCAATCATCATTTGCAAAATTCTCATGAGTCAGAGATCTAATGTAAAGCTCTTCCAAAATCACAATGTCTGCTGAGCAAATATTACAAGAATCTGTTACCTAACATTCTAACAACTTTATATTGAAATTATAATCACCAGTTTTACCTTGTCTTCAGAATTTCAGGACTCTTGCTGTTATATCTTTAAGGAGGAATTAGATAAAGAAATGAGTTTTATATTACTCCCTTGAATCTATGTATGTGTATACAGGGGGAAAATATAAGCATATAGTATTAAAAAAGAAATATAAATGACCACTTGTAATAAAACAGCCTTTTTTGTTATTAAAGTCAATAAATGTTTTTGGGTCCACTTTTCCTAAAGTTGGCTTCACAGAAACTAGTTTCTTGAGATGAAATGTCTATTTACAATATTGCTGTCTATATATCTATCTGCATTTATGCCTATACTTACATACAAAACATGCATTTTATACTGTATGTAAATATACATACATATTTACATGCAAACAAACACTTTATAAATTTATTCATTTTTTATTTGTATATATATATATATAATTTTATATAATCAAATACGTGAGAAAAATATTAGAACACATTTAAAAAGTCTTCTTTACTGCTGGATTTTCCAGTCTTTAATATATTGACATCATTGTCATCTTCAAGAGGGAGATTTGTAATTTAGCTTTAGTCAAACTCATTTGACCACGGGGTACCTTTATTCATTGGTTAATGCTTTGGATTATTATTCATTGCATCTTTAAAAGCTAGGCAATAAAGTATTGTTTATGGGAGGTCTGGGATGGGTTAGTAATTAAACAGCTATTCAAATCCAACTGAAAACTCTATCATAACATGTTGGGGGAGCGGAAGAGAGCTTAAAGGTTGTCAAGTCCAACCACTCATCCAATAGATAATACTTTTATTTTCCTCAATCACACAGCTGGTCAATACCCCATATATAAAAGAAACTGTAGAGTCTGACACATGATCCATCACACTGTCTCCATCATTATTTTGATAATGCTATTTGTCACTGTCAGAAGTCTCCAACAAAAGTGTTTCTAAAAAGAAAACCAAGGGAGTAAGAGTAAAAGCAATGCCATGTAGTGTGGTTCGTTAAGCATTTATTGATGATTTATTACATGGAAGGCATGGAGCAGCTCACCACACTATCTGGGGAGATGGATGCACCCCAAACTAATTAATACAATGCATCACAAGTCATGTCCAGCTATAACAATTTTGTATATAATTTTGTATATATACAATTTGTATATAACAATTGTGTATATAATTGGTACAAAAATACTGGTGGGAGAGGCCATTTCTTCCAACTGTAGAAATGTGTGCATTGAGGGAAGATAAGGATAGAGGTCATAACTTTTGAGATTGGCTTTTATTGGTGAGTAAGATTTCATCATATTGAATAAGACATGAAGGATGTTCCATATGCAGAAAAGAAAAGAGTCAAGAGACCCCTGGTGGTATCAAAGAGTATAGGATGATATGGGGACCTGAATGTTACATGGGATCATAGCATGGGATGAAAAAATATTGGATGGGAGATGGGAGGTGTTATGGGTTGAACTGTGTTTTCCCCCAAATTTTATGTAGAAGTTGTGACCCCAGTAGTTTAGAAAGTGACTTAGAACGAGAGTGCTTACAGAAGTAACAAAGTTATAACGAGCTCATTAGGGTGGATCCTAGTCCAGTAGGACTGGTGTCCTTCCAAGAAGAGATTTGGACACAGACACACATAGAGAGGAAGTGGTGTAAAGAAACTCGGGGAGGAGACAGCCAGCTATATGTCAAGGAAAGAGGTTGGAACAGATCCTTCTCCCACAGCCCTCAAAAGGAACCAACTCTTCCACAAATTTGTGGTACAATAAAATTTGTCGTTAAAACCACCCTGTCGGTGGTACGTTGTTAGTGCTGTCCTAGGAGACTAATATAGGAGGTGAAGCAAGAAATGCAAATTGGGGCTAGATTGTGAGAGTCTGTCCATTGTAGGTCCAGCAGTCTGAGCAGTTGGGAGCTTCTGAAGTTGTCTGAGGTTCGAGTGGCCTGGTCAGAGGTACCTTAATGAGCTAACTTTGCAGCAGACTGGAAAAGCTTTAGTCTGAAGGACTAAAGTAATAGCAGGACTCCAGACCTCAGAGTTTCTTTAACAGGCCAGGTGAAAAATGGTGAAGGCCTCAATTAGGCCAAGAGCTTTGGGTGGGATTCGAAAAACATTGCATAGGGAAACTCAATCAGCCATAGGACAGAGCCAACAAAAAAGGAGAAATCAAAACAGCCACCAGATTGTTGTAGCTTTCTCCTCAGATTGCTCATAAGTGGGTAATGTAAAAATTAAGACACAGAAATCTTATTTATTTTTGTGGATACAATTTTTAAAATTGAAGTACAGATAATTTATAATATTGTATTAGCTTTAGGTATATAGCATAATGATTCAATATTTTTATAGATTATACTCCACTTAAAGTTATTTATTATGAAATATTGGCTGTATTCCCTGGGTTATACAATATATCCCTGTAGCTAATTTATTTTATCCATAGTATTTTGTACCTCTTAATCCTCCACCTCCCCTTTCTCTCTCCTCACTGGTAACCACTAGTTTGTTCTCTATGAGTCATTTTGATTTTGTTATGTTCATTCTTTTACTTTTTAGATTCCACATACAAGTGATAACATACAATATTTGTCTTTCTCTATCTGACTTACTGCCCTAAGAAAAATACTCTTGATCCATGTTGTTGCAAATAGCAAAATGTCATTCCTTTTTATGGCTGAGTAGTATTCCATTGCATTTCTATATGGCACATCTTCTCTATCTGTTGGACACTTAGATTATGTCCATATGTTGGCTATTATAAATAATGCTGCTATGAAAATTGGGATACATGTATCTTTTCCGATTAGTGTTTTTTGTTTCATAGAAACCTTATTTAAAATGGAGGTAGGAGGCCAGAAGAGGGAGCCATCATTCCCTACAACTCCACCTCAGTAGCAGACCCAACAGGAAGAGATATATTTTGCATCTCCAACAGAAAGAAGGTTACTATCTTACTACTCAGCAGGAAGAAGAAAGAATTTTCCTTGCCTGGCAACACCCCAGGCCACAAGTCTGTCACAAGTCTGTCGAAAAGTCACTGCGAACTCCCAATTTCCTCCAATGGACTCCTTATAACAGCCCTTCGCAACTCCCTTTTCTCCTCTGTAAAGAATGGCCCTTTCCTTTGTTCTCCAGACTTGCCTGTTCAGTTCAGTTCAGTTGCTCAGTCGTGTCCGACTCTGTGACCCCATGAATCGCAGCACGCCTCTGGTTCACCATAAATTGCATATCCTGAGTTGCAGGTCTTTGCTGTTGCTGAGTAAACTCATTTTGCTGGTGAAAATAACGAGCTGTTTTATTGTTTTAGGTCACTAGTAAGAATCCTGGGTCCAAAGGTACTGGATTGATTTTGAATACAACCTTCTCACTACCCACAGAGCTTTGAAAATGCACTCTTACATTCATTCTTTCCTTTATATAACCCAACCACTGACTTACTTTGTGATCTGTGAACAAGCCAAGTGCTTTCCCAGCCAGAGCCTTCACATTTCCAAATCTCACTGCCTGGAAGAGTATTTCCTCACCCCATTATCACCTCAGTGGCTCATTCCCATTCTTCTGGTGTTCGAGTCTATACTACCTCATTTAGGGGGGTTGCCCCGTTTCCTGAACACTCTATCCCTATGTCCTTTGAGTCTCCACTCTTTTTATTTTTGTTTCAAAGCACTTCTCATGCTCTGTGATTGAATTGATTGATTGTTTATACTTCTTGTCAGTCTTTCCCATTTCAACTCCCTGCCCTGCAATTTTAATAAAACTCTTTAAGAGTATAGAGATCCTGTCTATTTTGTTCTATTGCTTCTCCCTGGAGTCTATAACAGTCTGTAGCACTGAGTAGTTGTTCATTAAATAAATGAAAGTGAATAATGCATAAATGAATGAATTATTATGTTTGAAACTGAAGTAGAGCATTGCAGTTTCCTGAGAGTTAAAATCACTTCAATATTTTATATTACTTCACTTTTGCTTGAAAGGAATGATGTTTTTGGTTAACATATTTATAATTGAAGAGATTATTCCTAATAATGATAATTTTAGAAAATATTTAAATTTCAGAACTATGACATTGTGGTGAGCTTTGAAAAAAGGTGAGCTTTTAATTTCACATTTTTCATAGAAAAGGTATTGCATTATTAGTATTTTGAAAATTTGCATGAAAATATGGACAAGACAAAGGAGAAGGAGCTTCATGATGATATCTCTTGTTTACTCTCCCTCCCGTGGCTCTAGGAGTCTGTAATTTGCATTAGGTTTTGCAACAGCAGATAAAGGCATCCTCTGACCTTTGGGTCACTAAAGCATTTAGACACCTGATGGCAATCTTTCATTAAATTTGGTATAGCAACAATCATTCTGGCAGGTAGAAGAGAACACAATTTGTTGTTCTTCGGCAATCTTCATACCAAATTTCTGAAAATGTTTCCCAGTGACAGACAAAACTGAAAGCTTAATGTTTTTTTGTAGATGAGTATGGTGACTTTCATGGAGAGACAATGATGTGGGTGGATGAGCTCAATGAAAAGTAAAGAGGAAGGGAAAATGAAGTTTATGCATGGTTCAGATACATTTAGAGAGTTGGGCAGCCTACTCAGACAGAGAACAGGATGGGATGCTAATAGGCAGGAAGTATGCTGTTTTAAAACGCAGTATAATCTGGTGAGCCACCGTTCCCTCCCTCCTTCCTTCTTCCTTGGTTTCTCTGCCCTGCTTTCCACTTTCCTTAGGTTGGGAATAAAAGATACAGCTTTGGTAAAAGAGTGGATATTTCTCCCCAGCAAGAATGAAAAGGGCAGAATTGTATAGTGAGTCTTCTGGACTTCCCAAGTGGCAAGTCTTCTGGACTTCCCAGGAAGCTCAGTGGTAAATAATATGCCTGTCAATGCAAGAGACACAGGTTTGATCCCTGTGTTGGGACAGTCTTGAAGAAGGAAATGGTAATCTGCTCCAGTATGCTTGCATGAGAAATCCCATGGACAGAGGAGCCTGATGGGCTACAATCCATGGGGTCACAAAGATTTGGACACAACAAAGCAACTAAACCACCACCACCATCAAGTCTTCCTTCCCACTCATTGGGTCAACATTTTCTGTGACCTTGATGATGTAATAATATTACTTAAGTGCTACCTTTTATCAAGCACCATCTTCATGGTCATCTTCACATTAATGACTCCTGATTGAATTCTCCAGTCTCTGTCTGTCTTTTGAACAAGACCTATACACTCAGATGCCTTAAACCATCTCCTATCAGGTATCTCACAGGCCCTACAAACTTACTCAGGACCAAATTCTGCCTCACTTCACTTAAGTCCTCTCATTTTAAGAAATAATGCCTAATGCTGTGTGCCCTCAGTCTTTATGCCAAATCCTTAGGAGTCATCCTTGACACTCCCATCCCCAATACTCACATGCAAACAGTCACAGGGTCCTGTCCCTTTTGCCTCTAAGATATATTTACCAATCTGACCCAGTATCTTAGTTCCACCTTCTTGGACCAAGCCACTGACACCTGGACCAAGACAGCATGTGTTAGTCAGTCAGTCATGTTCAACTCTTTGCGACCCCCATGGACTATAGCCTACCAGACCTCCTCTGGCCATGGAATTCTCCAGCAAGAATACTGGAGTGGGTAGCCATTCCCTTCTCTCAGGGATCTTCCCCACCCAGGGGTCAAACCCTGGTCTCCTGCATTGGAGTCAGAATCGCTACCAATTGAGCCACCAGGGAAGCCTGGACCAAGACAAAAGACTGTTTTAAATCTTTGCTTTTATTGTGAAATGTAGCATACACACATTCTAATTTATGTAACAGAAGAGTTTAGAGGACCTAAATGTATTGTTTAAAAGATAATAATGAAATAACATCCTTGTATCCACTGACCAGTTTAAGGTTCAGAAATCACCAACATCTTTAAAGCATGTGCCCCTGCCACCCAAGAAAATCTCTATCCTGCATTTTGTTAACAGTCCTCTTTTTTCCTCTATAGTTCTGCCACATATATATGTATCTTTACAATATATTATACAGTCATCCCTCTGTATTGGTTCCATAACCCACAATGGTTACCAAAATCCTTGGAGGGTCAAAACACATAGTCTGCCCTTCCTATCCAGGGATTTTGCATCCAGGGATTCAGCCAACTATAGACATAGTCTATCTAGTCAAGGCTATGGCTTTTCCAGTGGTCATGTATGGATGTGAGAGTTGCACTGTGAAGAAAGCTGAGCGCTGAAGAATTGATGCTTTTAAACTGTGGTGTTGGAGAAGACTCTTGAGAGTCCCTTGTACTGCAAGGAAATCCAACCAGTCCATCCTAAAGAAGATCAGTTCTGGGTGTTCATTGGAAGGATTGTTGCTGAAGCTGAAACTCCAATAATTTGGCCACCTCATGTGAAGAGATCACTCATTGGAAAAGACCCTGATGCTGGGAGGGATTGGGGGCAGGAGGAGATGGGGACTACAGAAGATGAGATGGCTGGATGGCGTCACCGACTCGATGGACATGAGTTTGAGTGAACTCCGGGAGTTGGTGATGGACAGGGAGGCCTGGTGTGCTGTGATTCATGGGGTCATAAAGAGTCGGACACGGCTGAGCGACTGAACTGAACTGAACTGAGACAGGGTAGTATGTGTTTTGAAAAAAAATTCACTTGTAAGTGAACTCACACCATTCAAACCCTTGTTTTTCAAAGGTAACTGTATTATAAAGTTGGCTGTCCCTATCATCTGTTCTATTAATACATCCATGGATTGAACCAACTGTAAATTGTAAAAAGTGCTATACTTACAATCTCTTCCAGGTTGGTTGAACCCTTGATTGTGGAATCAACAGATATGGAGAGAGAGGAGGACAGACTGTGGGGCTTGAGTATCTCTGGATTTAAGTATAACACAGCAAGTCTTTGAAACAATCCTCAGTGGATACCAAGGATTGGCTCTGTTATAGTTTACTTCATTTTGAAATGTGAACAAATGTAGAACAATAAAACAAAGAACAAGTTTTATTGCCACTTATTCTTTTCATCAAGAGTTGTGACAGTCTCTCATTTGCTGGGCTATTGCCAGGTGAGAAGAAATTCTTCCTTCTGCTGAGTAGTAAAGTTGTAACCTTTCTGTTGCAAGTGCAGGGTATCTCTTCCTGATGAATCTGAGATCGAGGTGGAGTGGTAGGGCATGACAGCTCCTCTTGACTCCATTTTAAATAAGGTTTCGAAGAAACAGAAATACTAATTGGAAGAGATTCGTTCACCCAATGTTCATAGCATTACTGACAATTGCCAAGATATGGAAGCAACCTAAGTGTCCATCAATAGATGATTGGATAAAGATGTTTTATATATACACATATATACATATATATATAGTTATATATATACACAAAGATGTTTATATACATAAAGTTGCTTCAGTCATATCCCACTCTTTGTGACATTATGGACTGCAGCCTGCCAGGCTCCTCTGTCCATAGGATTCTCCAGGAAAGAGTACTGAGTGGGTTGGCATTGCCTCCTCCAGAGGATCTTCAACCCAGAGATTGAAACCACATCTCATGTCTTCTGCATTGGCAGGCAGGTTCTTTACCAACTGCACCATATATATATGGTATTATTCAGCCATAAAAAGAATGGAATTTTGCCGTTTGCATCAACATGGATAGATCTGAGGTTATTCTGATTAGTGAAATAAGAAAGAGAAAGACAGATACTGTATATTATGACTTACATGTGGATTCTAAAAAAAAAGAAGAACATATATAATAGAAACACACTCATTGATATAAAAAACAAACTAGATCAGAATAGCTGAGAATGATTCTTAATTCCCTCTTTCTCAATCCCCACATTCAGACTGTCATCTAGTTCTATTGATTTCACCTCAATCTCACACACAGTTAAAGAGAAACAACTCTAGGAACTGAAATCTGCTGATTCCTGGACAATGCTCAATTTCCATCTCACTGTAACATGATTTCCCCTCCCCCATGTTGTGCTGTCCAGGACATCAAAAAGTCATTGTTCTGTGCTAAACAGGGCCAGTTCCTCTGCAGATCAACAAAATAGCTCTGTATCCTTAAAGTTACAAGACAGGGAGGAAAATATGAGGAAAGGGTAAATGTTTTCTGCAGGGTAAAGATTTTCCTCATGGCTCTGATCACACTGTTTAGCTGTGTAACAGTGACCATCCTAAGGGGGCAGCAGATAAATAACAATACTTTTTAGGTAATACTTACTGAAGTCTTTCAATGCTTCAAGCATAATTGTTTGGATTTTCTGTAGCTTATTCAGTTCTTCTAACAACTTCATGATGTAGGTGCTATTATCATCCCCATTTTACAGGGGAGGCAAATGAGGCATACAGAGTTTAAGAAAATTGCCCAAAGTCTCAAAGGAAGTGAAGGAACTCAGACATTAACGCGGGAAGTTTGTCTTTAAAGCCAACGGTTTTAATCATGACACCCTAGAGCTCTCAACTGGAATAAGATACTATCCCTTTTTATAGGGGTTTTATGGTTGGTGTGGAAGAGAGATCCATAAATATAAGACAGTGTGATAAGTGTTATGATTCATTCAAAATACCTTTCGGGTGACTGCCATGTAGTGAATATTTTGTAATGTGCTTTCATTTACATAGTATAGAGTAAAGAATATGAACTCAGAAGTTAGAGGGTTTGGTGAGAGTTATTTAACACCACAGAACAGTTTCCTCATAAATAAAACATGGATACCAGTATCTATTTCAAAGTTTTGCCATTAGTGTTAAATATGTTAACATATATCAAATAGTCAGTGTACAATAGGCCAACATGAAAACTTTTATGAGTTGTAGGAGTACTAATAAATAGGAAAGAGCTATGTATAATGTGTCAGATGAGCATTAAGGAAGAAACTATTAGCTTAGCCTGGGGCATAGGGGGTTTCCTCAGAGTTGATAAGCGGGGACTTGAAAGATATACTTAATTTATTTCTCTGTTTCTCCTTTTAGCATCCAGATTTTTCTCTGGGGAGCCACCCTTTGCTCAAGATGTGTATCTTCCATCCCATGTAGACCTGATTGCTGCTCATATTCATCCTGTTACCCCAAGGTGAATTTTCCTGGCACTGAAATAGGTACTGTAAAAAGGCAGAGGAAAGGGATGGTAATTGGTGAACCCTTAATAATGCTGCTGACCCACTGGTTCAACCAACTTTGAATCCTGTCAACCTCTTGACTTTCCGATCTGTGAGCTGATACATACACTTCATTATTGAAGCCTGTTTGAGCTGAGTTTTCTGTTACTTGCAACTAATCTATCCCAAGCTGCAGGGAATTCTAGATAGGAGGGCTGCATGTGCAAAGACTCACAGAGAAGAGGCCATGATGGGTTTGGAAATGTTACACTGAGAAATGAGGCCAGAAGGTGGGTCAGTGCCAGCTTTTCAAGGCACTGACTTCCATTTTAATGAGTTTGGACTCTAGCCTGTAGGCAGTGGGGAACAACATTTTGAGCAGAGAAGTGACATGATCAGATTTGCATTTTAGAAATATAACTCTGGCTGTGAAGTTGAGTGTGGAGAAGAATAGGAAGGCTGAAAGGAGAGAAGAGACTTAGGCCTAACTGCAGTGAAATGAACTCAAGACAATGGTAGTGGGGTGAGAGAGAAGAGAACTGGGTATTCGTTTCTTTCCACATCCACCTTACTGTTACATACTTACTTTTATGGATTCTCTTTGGCTTTTATTTATGAGTTCGCAGATACCTCACCAGTTACCTCTGCATCCTGGCAGAGAGGGGTCTCTGCTTTCCAGGGGCTCTGAAGATCCTTCAAAATCTAAGACATGAGGCATAAGAGCTTTCTAACTTTTAATACCTCTGTGCTTCCCTTATTCCTACTCTTCAACTGGTGATGCTCTTCAACTGGACATTAACAGAACATACCCAAAGTCTGTGATCATCAAAGATCACAGTTCAGGAAGTCAGTTTAAGTGTCTTCCTGAATGCATATTTAAGTTCTTCAGTTTCTTCTCTTTCAGGAAGGAAATGCCCCAGCAGCAAGTACTAAAATATTGTCATAAAATTCGTGTTTATTGCATCTTTTTCCTGTATCAGAAAACCTCCAACCAGTTACAGAGTTAATTTTGGTTCCCACTCTCTGATATCTTTTCAACAGAGGGATGTTGGAATTGTATGGGGGCAGAGACGCATAAACAGTTGGGAGTTTGGTTTTAAGTGTATACATTTAAAAAAAAGCAGGCCTTCATATTTCGTGTCTCTAGCACTATGCTTTCATTTGCTTCATGCAGTTTGGTGCAAGTGTGAACGGTCAATTAAACATCTGTTACTAGGACCTGGGAAGAGTTATAACTCCATGGTTCCATGAGTAATACCATCTATGCTATGTTAGTCTTCTGCTGAGCTACAAAGTCATAGCAAGAATCACGTTGGGGGACCTCTAGGGATTTAGACCAGGAAAATCCTTCTCCAGTCCTTACTGCTGTCACCTCCGTAACTTTAACCCATTCCTATTCCTCCCCATGGGTGGAAGGAAGAGTGATATCATTTAAAAAATTTTAATTATGGGTATGGGAAAGAATATTAGAAATTACCTACTCTAGAATTATTAGTAAATGAGTTCAGTTGTTTTGGTAAGACTAGACATACTAGGAATCATGCTCCAAAGCTAGACTCTTTCATGCAGGACTTGCCACAGAGAAGATGACTTCAGTTCCTCATCCGTAAGATAGAAATGATTATAATATCTACCTCTAATGACTATAGAGGATTAAATCAATTAATATACTTAAAGTACTTCAAAGGATGCTGGCATATATTAAGTACCAAATTGTTAGTTATTATGACATGGTTATTTGGAGACTCAAGTTTGCTATTAATTTCCAGCAAGAATGGGCTGGCCGGCTGAATGATCAGTTTGGTAAAACAAAGACAAGTTTGCTGCATTAGGCAGCAGGCACTTTTGAGTTTGTAAGGGTAAAGGAGGAATGAATATTTTCTATGAATTCATGTGCCTGTGCACAATAAACATGTGCAAGGAGGGGTCTTAAGTCTCATCCAAAAGAGGGGAGCAGGTCTAAGCAGAGAGGAACTGGAGATGCTGCTGGACTCCTAGGATCTGGGGAAAGGAGTAAGAATCAGTAGAAACATGTTCACCTTGTTCTATGGAACTGCAGGTGAGGCAAGTGAGAGTCTCAGTGATGGAAGGATACTAACGCTTCATAAGAGAGTCAGTTGTCAACATCTGACAACTACAGAAAGAGTCAGGGACAAGTCAACGTGACAATGTCAGCTGAAAAGAGATGTCCTCCCATTACTTTCTTCTCTTACTTCCCTCAGTGTTGGGTCTGGGTGGGGAGCCATCAGAAAGCCTGTATAGCAAATTAGGGAAAGGGGAAAAGAAGAGAAAAGATGATGAGGAAAAGGATAAGACTGAGCCAGAGGGAGGGAGAAGCTTTCATTTTAATTGAAGATATATTGTTACATGGAACTACACATTTTAATTACTGAACTGAGGTGGTGTTTGGTTACTTAAAGTAACAGAAAACTAGTTGTAAGCTGAAGGGTGACCAAAGAAACATCATGAACCCTGCAGAGCTTCCTGGCAGGACTAGAAAGCATGAGAGTGGACTTAAAAGGACGATGGGAGACACAGTCAGGTTGCTGGTGATTGAACACATGAATTGTGCCTGTTTAACATAACGGCTACACAATTAGCAAATATTTATTGATCACTACTCTATGCCAGGCATTGCTCTGGTGCTCAGGATATAGCAATGAACAAAGACAAATCTCTGCTGTCTTGGGAATATGATCTTACAGGGGGAAATGGATGGCAAAGCAATAAAGAAATGGTGACATAAATAATCATTCTGTAATAATCAGGTGTGGGGTGGGACAACATGGAAGTAAGAGAAAAGGAGTGAGGAGGGGGTGAATGTGATACTCGGGGCAGAGGAAGTTCTCTTCTGATTGCTTCCGTTTTCTCAGTGCACTTGGAAGTGACGTCATTGTGGGGAGTCAGGTAGAGACAGGAGGTGTTGAAATTTTAAAGGGAAGATATAAAATTGTCATCTAGAGTCATGAGAGAGAAAATTGAATTGGGAACTCTCAGGTAACTTTCAGGACTCTCTTAAGAGCCGTGGTAATGGTTGTAAGTGACATGAGTGAGAATTTGTATATGTTTTTCTCTAGCTAAGTTGAATTACCCTGGTGTCAGCATAGAGAAAGTGGGGAATCACATTTATTCAAGGTTGGGACTTGACCAGGGAATCATGATGGAGGAAGAGAGGGGAAGGGACTTGAGCCTGTTTGCAAAGGGTCGTGGAATCTAAGTTGTGGACAGTGGGGAAATGAGGACAAATGTAGAGTGGTGCTGGGATGAATGGTCTACTGGTTCCTGTGGGGTTTCTTAATTATTTAAGCTGTGCAAAAAGAGTGAATAAGCTGCATAGAGAGGATGTGTGTTATGAAAAGAGCATACTTGAAATGGAGGTGATGGTGATGACAAAGTTCAGGATATAGCCCAAGGACTGGGTGGCTGAAGTTGAGTAGACAACAGCATGAGGAAGGGAGATCAAGAAACATCTAACCAAGAGGCTAGAGTAACAAAGACTAAGTGGATATGGGAGTCATCAAGAATCATAACAGGAGGAATACTGCAAACTAATAATCAGCCCAGTACTAAAATTGTTAAAAGATGAGTAACTAAGGGCTAGTGATGATGAAGAAGGGTGGCAATGGTGGTATTGTCTGACTGAGTTAAGTTCAAAGCTGGGAATTACAGCAAGAGGAAGAGACAATGATCTAGAAATGGCTAAGAGGTGCAAAGACAGCACCCTTCCCTGAGGTTCAATGGTATAAGAGGTATGGGAGAGAAGGAAAAAGTACTCAAGAATGCTATGGTGGAGCCAGGGTTTTCAGCAGTATTTCAGTTAAAATAAATAAGAGAAGTGGAAGGAAAATGGACCATGAATTCTAGAAGAATCATGGGGAGGAGTGGGAGATGGGGTCAGATTAGAAGATATGTATAATTATCAGATGGTGAAGGATGACCTGTTGGATGAGGCTTCTGGTGTGAACCGACATACTTATGGAAATAGGGTAAGATCAGTTCATCTGGATGTCCTGGTTTCAACTGACTATGATGGTGAGGCTGCTGGGCAGGAAGGAACGGAGGTCTTGCTTGAGGAGCTCACTGCTCTGGGTAGTGCCAAGGTAAAAAAAGTGATGATTTAGTCATGTTGGGCTGGGCTGGCTGCAGTAGCCCCTACACACTGAGGCAAGTGTTTCATCATTTGTATATATATATTTCATTATTTATATATATAAATATATAAGTATATATATTTATATGCTGACATGCTCAGTCATGGCCTACTCTTTGTTACCTCATGGACTGTAACCCACCAGGCTTCTCTGTTCATGGGATTCTCCAGGCAAGAATACTGGAGTGGGTTGCCATGCCCTCCTCCAGGGGATCTTTCCAACCCAGGGACTGAATTCATATCTCTCTGTCTCCTGCGATGGCAGGTGGATTCTTTACCACTAGCACCACCTGGGAAGCCCCATCTATATCCAGCTCTAATCAATTAGAATAGCTGCCTGGAGCTTCAGTGTGAGAAAAGGCTGAGGATGGATTAATGAGCTCAGCCATGGACACCTAAGGGAGAAGTGGTTTATAAGTTGTAAGTGGGCGACCTTTTCATTTTTACATTAAAAAAAAAAAAAAAAACAGAGATACAGAAAGGCAGGCAGTTTGCTGCAAATCACAGCTATTTAATGAGAGAATCAGAGTCATTCCACCAGGAATACGTGAAAACCCTACTGAGTTAGCTCTCATCATCAAATACATCTTATTTATTTATTTTTTTTACTTTTGTTCAGTTGTTGAAGATTAGTACTATATTTAGATACAGCGTCTTGGCTTTGCCACCAGCTATCTGAACTATGGACAGGTTACTTGCTCTGTCAGTTTGGGTTCTCTAAGAAGCAGACACTTGAGATGGGATTAAATGTGCCAAAGATTTGTTGTGGGAAAACGTCTTTGATGGGTAAGTGATGAGGAGCGGGAGGAGGTGGAGGAGCGAAGTGCACATCAGATATGTTAAAGATGAGAGGAAGTGGAAGTGAGTGGAAGGAACCTCAGCTTGCAGCTCAGTTGTAAGCAAAGCTCCCCTGAGAGAGTGCCTGCATCGGGCAGCCCGGGGGCATCTCCAGTACCCCTGCTGTGCTCCATCGTGGACCAGGAAAAACCCACAGAGAGGATGGCGTTGGGGCATAAGTTCTGAGGCAGCTGGAGGCTGTCAGCCAACGACCTCCTGTGCGGCGAGAGCTGAGTGGAGTACCTCCATGGCCACCGCAGACGCTAAGTCTCATTTAAAAACTTCTGCTATTTTTAAAGTGGAGGTGATTGCCAGCCATCTGTGTGTCCTCCTTGGAGAAATGTCTGTTTAGTTCTTTGACCCATTTTTTGATCGGAGCATTTATTTTTCTGGAATTGAGCTGCAGGAGTTGCTTGTTTATTTTTGAGATTAATTCTTTGTCAGTTGCTTCGTTTGCCACCATTTTCTCCCATTCTGAAGGCTTTCTTTTCACCTTACTTATAGTTTCCTTCGTTGTGCAAAAGCTTTTACGTTTAATTAGGTCCCATTTGTTTATTTTTGCTTTTATTTCCATTACTCTGGAAGGTGGGTCACAGAGGATCCTGCTGTGATCTATATTGGAGAGTGTTGTCCCTATGTTTTCCTCTAGGAGTTTTATAGTTTCCAGAATGGCTGCTATCTGAAAGTTTACAAACAGTGGATGCTGGAGAGGGTGTGGAGAAAAGGGAACCCTCTTACACTGTTGGTGGGAATGCAAACTAGTACAGCCACTATGGAGAACAGTGTGGAGATTCCTTAAAAAATTGGAAATAGAACTGCCATATGGCCCAGCAATCCCACTTCTGGGCATATACACCGGGGAAACCAGAATTGAAAGAGACACATATACCCCAGTGTTCATCACAACACTGTTTACAATAGCCAGGACATGGAAGCAACCTAGATGTCCTTCAGCAGATGAATGGCTAAGAAAGCTGTGGTACATATACACCATGGAATATTACTCAGCCATTAAAAAGAATACATTTGAATCAGTTCTAATGAGGTGGATGAAACTGGAGCCTATTGTACAGAGTGACATAAGCCAGAAAGAAAAACACCAATACAGTATACTAATGCATATTTAGAAGTATGGAATTTAGAAAAATGGTAACGATAACCCTACATGACAGCAAAAGAGACACAGATGTATAGAACAGTCTTTTGGACTCTGTGGGAGAGGGCGAGGGTGGGATGATTTGAGAGAATAGCATTGAAACATGTATATTATCATATGTGAAACAGATCGCCAGACGAGGGTTCGATGCTTGAGACAGGGTGCTCAGGGCTGGTGCACTGGGATGACCCAGAGGGATGGGATGGGGAGGGAGGTGGGAAGGGGATTCAGGATGGGGAATACATAAGAATACCCATGGCTGATTCATGTCAATGTATGACAAAACCACTACAATATTAGCCTCCAATGAAAATAAATAAATTAAAAAAAAGAAAAATTACATTCCCAGAAATTTCAGAGCGTGCCTGGATCATGAAGCATGCACATAATTGCTACTTCATAAAAGTTTGATAAAGTGGAGGTGAAATTCAAATAACATGACATTAACCATTTAAAAGTATATAATTTAGTGACATTTTAGTACATTCCAAACACATGTACAACCATCAGCTGTAGCTAGTCTCAAAACATTTTCTTCATCCACAAATGAAATCCTGTATCCAGGAAGCAGATACTCCCTGTTTCCCCCTCTCCCAGCCCCTGGCAACCACAAGTGTACTTTCTGTCTTTATGGATTTACTTATAATAGACATTTCATATAAATGGTATAATATAACATGCGGTGTTTTGTAACTGGTTTCTTTCACTTGGCACAATGTTTTTGATATTCACTCTTATTGTATTCATTTGTTATCAGTCCTTTGTTCCTTTTTCTGGTTGAATAACATTCTGTTATATGCTTACATCACACTTTGTTTATCCATTCATCCACTGATGACCACTTGGGTTGTTCCACCTTTTAGCTACTGTGAAAAGTGCCATGATAAACATTTGTGTAGTTATATTTGTTTGAGTACCCATTTTTAATTCATTTGGGTATACACCTATGAGTGGAATTGCTGGGTCAAACAGCGACTTTATGTTTAACATTTTTAGGAACCACTACACTGTTTTCCATAGTTCATAAGCCTCATTATTCTTATCTGTAACATGGGGTACACAAAAGACCCCACCTCCTAAGGTTGTGGAGAGACCAAATGAGAAAACACTGCTCACAGAACACAGAACATGCAGGGTAGATGCCTTATAAATGGTGACTATTATTTGTAATGGATACAACACATTTACCCAAGAGATTGACTTATTTACAGAAAAAAAAAAAGATGTAATAGCTTCATTTTGATTTCTTTCCCAAAGAGTGAAGGTATGAAGCTAAGAATATTCTTTACTCTTAAAAGAGAGATGAACCATACTTCAACTTGTCTCACTGGGGTTTGTGAAAGTGAAGAGCCCTCAGGATTAAAAGCGTGATCACATCCTGTGACTAAGGGGTTCTATGAAGGATGCGTTTGTGGGCCTTTCTCTCACTAGAGACCACACTCCCTGCAGACGATTCCCTCCTGACAGAGCCGTCCTTGAAATACCATTCTGGTTCGTCATGCTGGTCACTGCCTCTCACAACTTAGCAAATTTGGGCAAGCCCTTACCGACTCTCATTTTGACACCTGTTTTTTAAGGGGGAAGAGGAAAGGAGATGTTAGGAGATTTAAAAAAAAATCAGTCACCACTCAGGGAGGGAAAGAAAAGGAACAAAATGAATTGTTCTACAAGCAGTTTGGGAAGAGCAGGGGGAGAGAGTCTCTGGTGGTGAGACTTCTCAGTGACCAGGGGGCTTACTGAGGAATGTGGTCTAATTTTTTGTCTGCAAGTATTTGAAATACTAAAAGCAATACTGAAAGCATCTCCCTCGTTCCCCTCATAAAACATTTGCCTTTGCCAGTGATTACTGATACTGTAACAGTGTAAGTGATGACCACTCTGATGGACAGGTTTCCTTTCTCACTTTCTATTTTTGTTGGTTTGTTTTCTGATGGAGTTGTTTGTATCCCAACCAGTGTTGGCATTCAGAAGGAGTTTCATGAACAGTGTTTGGATAAACTTTCCATGGCTGTCATGGCTGTCATGTCTGGTTACTTGAGCCTGTTTAGGAATCCATGGTCTCTAGTATTGGACTAAGTGTGTTTGAATCCTGGGACTACCACCTAGGAGTTCTATGATTTGGGGGCACTTTACTTATGGTACAAATGAAGATAATATTAATCACTATCCCAAGAGATTGGTTTTAGGAATAAATGAGATACTTCATGTGATATGCTTGAAAAATGTCTGGCGCATACAAGTTAGATTAGTAGATGATAGCAAGCATTATTGTCTGTAGATGTTAGCTAGCGTTATTGTATGTTGGCTCTTATGGCTTTGTTTTTATTCATTCAAGTCTTATCTCTCCCAGTAAAAATCTTGATTCTTGAAAACAGACTGTGGTTTAGAGGTATTCATTACCTATTGATACATAACAATACACACACATACTTGCAAATCCTATTTGATCAATGGATCTAATGCTGAAACTGTGCCATGGAAAGTGGTGAAACCCAGATTTTTCATAAGACAAAAAGTCAACAAAAAGATATAGGCAAGCAAAATCAATGCTTCTGTAGAAAGTATTCTGCATAAGGGTAGGGTCATGTCCTCCACACTAAGAATGGTGCCTGGTCCAGAGGAAGCATTTCGTAAATTCTGAATAAATAGATGAATAGCATGATTGCACAAATAAATTCCAGAACTTCTTCTCATGTTCAAGTCTCACAAGAGTTTATTGTTGTTCAGTTGCTGAGTTGTGTCTGACTCTTGAGTGCAGCACGACCCCATGGACTGCAGCACGCCAGGCCTCCCTGTCCTTCACCATCTCCCAGAGTTTCCTCAAACTCATGTCCATTGAGTTGGTGATGCCATCAATCATCTCATCCTCTGTCATCCCTTCTCCTGCCTTCAGTCTTTCACAAGGCTTTAAGGTATAAGTATCCCTGTATTTGTTAAGAATTGAGTTTGGCTGCAAGTTGGTGAGACCTACCTGACTATAATGATGTCAACAACAAAGGCTTAATGTCATCAGGAGTCCAACTGTCACTGGCTATAGTTTATGAACTCATAGTTCAGGACCAAGATTTCTGCAGTCCTTTGTGCTTTTCTTTGTGGTCCTGAGATGGTTGCTGTAGTCCAGCATCAGGCCCTTGTTATAAATGAAAAGGATAAACAACACGAATAGTTTTCCCACCTGAGGAATGTCCTTGAAAACTTGATCTTCAAGGACTTCTCCTTACCCACCATTGGCCACCACCATCTGCAAGCAAATGGGAAGATAGAGGGCTCCTCCTTCTCCTTTTCTTCTCATTCTTCTTCCCCTTTTTCTCTTCTTCTTTTTTTTCTGCTTTCATCCTATTCCTGTTCTTGTTCTTGGACTTCCCTCCATTTTCTCCTCCCTACCTGTGCTCATTGTTGCTGCCAATAACTATGGTTCTTTTGCTAAGAAGCAAGGTGACGCCGGTTGTGGGGGCAGGTATTAAACATCTCTGCCATGGTCCCCACTTTGTAGGTGTAGGTAGGAAACAGAGACTCCACCCTGTAGAGCTCCTTGTTATTCTTCCTGTAATTCTAAGGAGTTTTTTTTTTTTTCAATCACATCACATAATGATCTCTTTGGAAACTCCAGAACAAACCCCTATTGCTTGTGGTTCTCTGAGCCATCAGTGCCTTACAAGAGCTATAGATTGTGCAAGTGACTGTGTGTCCCTCTTTACTTATACTCACTGCTAAAAAGGTCTAGGAAGTGTGGAGATCTGTCTAAAATAACTGTTAGGGAATATTCTACTCTTGCTTCATTTTCCTTTCCTCAAAGCACCTTGCTGTGCTACATGTATTTCTTTAAGACAGCTGGAGCTACTTTGAGGATGAAAGGGTACAAGTGAATAATAACATACATATACTTAGATATATTAGTGCATAAAACGGAGGATCTGAGAGTTTGTGTATAAGCTTATGTTAGAGATGAGCCAAGAGTCCACTCTATTTCCCTGACTCCAAAATCTTTCCTATTTTAAATATTTTGGCCCTATTTATTTATTTATTTTTAACTTACTTTTTGGCCACTCAGCGTGTGAGATCTTAGTTCCCTGACCAGGGATCTAACCCGTGCCGCCTGCAGGGGAAGCATGGAGTCTTAACCACTGGATCACCAGGAAAGTCCCTCCAGCAGCGGTTCTCAAGCCTGGCTGCACATTGGAATCTTCAGGGAGCTTTAAAAAACCTCAGTACTTAGGTCACACCCCAGACAAGTTAAAAAATCAGAATCTCTGGAGCTTAAACCTAGACATCAGTGTTTTTAAAAATCTCCCCAGATGATTTTAATGCAGATCTAAGGTTGAGGATCACTACTCTTCAACTTCACTTAAGCAAAATAAATGAAGTGTAGGGTTCTCTAAAGAGAGTACTCTTAGAAAAATTATTTTAACTTATCCCAGTGGTTTTCTCATCTGCTTCATTTTCTTCTAGTGGAGTCACCAATATGTAAAATAAATGAAAACAGAGCTTCCTTTACCAAAGAAGAAGGTGCTGGTGGGGGAGCCAGACTCCCATATATCACCCCTTCCTTAGGCCACCCATTCCTTGCAGATGGCCCTTATGCCCACCCACAAGACAATGACCAACCTATCTCAGTACATCCCATGGAGTAGCTTTTTAAACTACCCAATAGACAATCTGACCATTACAATAATATGCATGATTGGGAAAAGTCTCAGCTCTATGGGTGATGGTAGGGCCATCTTTTCTTCCTGTGCTGCTAAGCTTCAATTTCCACCACTTTACCTATGGCTGTTAAGAGGACAATTTGCTAAAAGGAGCACCAGGATGGATGGTAGAAACATATAAGTGTTGTGAAGTTTATGCTTTCTCTCCGCTCATGTTGCCTTCTGTGTGTGTGTGTGTGTGTTTATGTATGTGTATCTTCTTCATCCCTGTAGCTCCATAGGTATAACTAACCATGTGGACTCATAAAGCAGATTGCACAAACTCAAATGCCTACAGAGACCAGGCAGAAAACAGTTTCCATATTTAGGTAGATCCCGTGGAAAAGTGTAGTACATATGTCCTTTTTGAAGGCATTTATATATTAAAAAAAAAAAAATTCTAAACATTGCATTGGCAAACAGATACATACACATATTTTCTGGGCATAATTAATTTTGCTAGTGTTCCTGGCAAGGTGAAATTTATTTTATTTTACTTAACTTTAGATAGTAGCTATAAGGGCTATGAATTGCTTTGTTAGGTGAACCCAATCAGTGAGTTTAGAGGATCATTGTATTTTCAGAAGACTTAGTTTTGCAACTGTGAGATGAGTGTGGACACGCTGAATATTTTGAGTCCTGATCAAGGTTACCCTCTCTTAATGCAGTTTTGATCAGACAAGTGTAGGGCAGCAAGTTTGCATAGGGGCCAACGTATCTCCTAGAAAAATAGATTGCAACCAGAATCTCTTTGACGGATTGAGATGGAACCAACTGATTGGCAGAAAAGAACCCCATGGCCCTCAAAGGGACAACCTTTTCCACAAGTAAGGATGGATGAGTGAAGGGAATCATCTGATGCCTAGATGTTCCCTTGTGACTGGCAAGATCTTGCATTTCTCGCTCTGCCACTTGGAAGCAGAAGCTACCCACCCCACAGATGAGTGCATCCCTCTAAACTGAAGAGGCTGGTAGAGAGCCTCCAGAGGAGATCCCTCCAGACTCACTGCTGGTATAGGCAAAGGGATATTTGAATAGTTGATTGGATCTGTGAAGATATTTATTCCTTGAAATTGGGAAAACAGGACACAGGGGTATTGTCTCTGACTCATTGCAAACCTATGTATTGTAGCCTGCCAGGCTCCTCTGTCCATGTGATTCTCCAGGCAAGAATTCTGGAGTGGGTAGCCATGTGCTCTTACTGAAGATCTTCCCCACCCAGGGATTGAACCCAGGTCTCCCGGATTGCTGGTAGATTCTTTACCATCTGAGCCATCAAGGAAGTTTGCCAGAATAAAGAGTCTTAATGAAATGAGCAGTACATTCCAAATACACTTCCTTTCAACAATCCATTGGCCTAGGAACTGCTAAGTTAATCTGAGTTCCCATTACCTCTGAACTTGAAGCTCAGTTGTGTGAAGAAGGGGATGAGGTTGGAGCTGATAACATGGTGGTGTGTGGGTAGAGTTTACCAGGGCAGATAAAATCAATTCTTAAAAAAATTGCATCTCAAGGTAGAATGGAAACTGCCGTAGAGTCACATTCATGATGTGCCACAGTGATCAGTGGAAGAGGAGAGCCCATGTGATTGGACACAGTTTCCCAGCATTAAAAAGAGCCTAAATGTGTTTCATAATGGAAACCTGGCAGAGAGGGCTGCAGAGTTAAGAGATAAAGAGAGGCATGGAGGAATCCCAGTGGACAGTGCAGAAGGGAGTCAGTAAGCACCGAATGAATGAGGTATTGATAAATCACACTTGATAGATATTTTCCTTCCTGACTTTTGAGTCAACTGAGGAGGAAATGCAGGCGTTAGAAAAATTGCCAGCATAGGATCAGCTTTGTGGCTGATAAAGGTGATTGGAGGTGCAGCTTGGGTGTCTGTGCCTCAGCTGAATTTCTAAGACTTATTTTTACTGAATTACAGTTCCCCGCTGAGTGAAAGGCAAGGGCAGTCATCCCTGTCTTCCTCTGCTCACTAGGGTCAGGTTTCTTATAGAAATGCATCTTAAAGAAAGACGATTCTGAAAAACAGGACAGGAAGGGCTAAGCCACACTTGCCTTGTGTCTTTGCCCACTTGTATGAATCCCCTGTCTGTCCTTCTGGAGGATCCATAAGAATACAGACAAGAGTCCAGCATGTTCACTCTAACTGAATTTCTCTCGTAAGAATATAAGGACAGGAGAATGGAGGTTCTCTTCCAACACTTTTACAAACTTCTCACCCCCAAACAAAACAAAGCATCAGAACTTCATTGCTGAATTGTTATTCAAGAGCACCCCCCCTCCTTTTCTTTCTCATTTTCACTAAAGTGGATTTTTGCAATTTATCTATAGTCCATTATGGCATATTCTAAAATCTCCATTTTCTACAATGACAATATTTGAATAGGTAACTTGGTTTCTCTGAAATTCCATGTCTATAGGTGTTTTGGAGTTTCTAGAAGCACAAGGCAAGTAATATGGCTTTTCAGCTCACACTAAAGTTTTATCTCTCACTTGAGGATCATTTCTCTCAAAGAAAGAAAGGTTTTATCACTCACTGGGGTAACTGTGTACACAAGATGAATAGAGAACAGCGAACCTGTATTGAGATGCTGATGTTGGCCAGTGAGCTAGACTCATCTGCCAAAGAGTCAAAACTGACAATCCAGATTTGTATAAAAAGCATCTTCAGCTCATCCCTGAATATTTGAAACTTCAGTGAAGTCTAAGAATTCCCAGAGCCCAGGTCCTAGCATTCACCTCCATTTATTACAAATGAGTGTTTGTGTCTCTTCCTTCTCAACCCTACCTTGAGTCCTATGTCTTTCTTTAAAAAAAGAAATTAAGTCTTCAATACTGTACTCATAATATGCCTTGAAAAATATTTGTCAAAGAGATGAATGCAGTCACTTATCAGAGCAGCACGTCTTGTGCTCGTCTCATGTAACAATTCTTGGACCAGGTCATTTAAGGAGATGCCCACATGGCACAGCGACATCCGGACTCTAGGCCAGAGTGCACTTACTGTCTCTCTGCAGGGCATGGAGTGCGCACATGTGAGTTCATGGACAGTGACAGTTCTATCATCTATGTTTTCAAGTATAAACGAAGTTTGCCACGTTGTACTTACTGCCTGCTAACACGACTGGACTGATGACTTACTGTAGTGATTTTATCACTCAGGAGCCTAAACGTCTGAAGAGTCTTGAGTTACTATTACAGTGAGAATCAGAAAGGATTGTGATAGAAAAAAATATGTCTTATGGTTTTTCCTTGTCAGGATCTTAGAAAAAAAAATCTGAGTACGTTCTGTAGCGATTTCCACTGAATCCCTTTACTTTTCAGGGTAGATCTGGCTAGAATTGGGCTCTGGGGCTGGGACAGAGGGAAACTGTTTCACTGAGTTTTGGGGGATGTCAAAACCTCAGTTAGAAAATTAAGTCTCTATTGTTTCCTAGGGTGGACCCAAGTCAGTGGCTTACAACTGGAATTTATTCTCTCATGGTTCTGGAAATCAGATGTCTAAAATCAGGGTGCTGGCAGGTTTTATTCCTTTTGGAGATGCTAAGGGAGAATCTATTCTCTGCTTTTTTCCTACCTTCTGAGAGTTGCTGGCAATCTTGGCATTGCTTGGTTTGTAGACACACTACTTCTATCTCTGCCTCCATCATTAAACAGAACTCTCCCTGAGTGTCTGTGCTCAGGTTTCTCTCTTCTTACAAGGATGTCAGTCACTGGTTAGGGCCCACCCTAATCCAGCATGACCTCCTCTTTTCTTGATTTCATCTACAAAAACCTTGCTTCCAAATAAGGTCACATTCTGAGGTTCATGTTGGATACCAATCTTTGGAAGACCCCGTTTCTATACCTTTCAACAGAGCCTAGGAAGCTAAGAGGGAATTGAACCAAAACAATGGGGTCCAGAGTCCAGCAGTGGCCATGTGATAAGGGAGCAGGAAGCCCAAGCCAGGGAGAAGAGAGTAAATACAGCACCTCCATAGGAAACTGTGGGCGGGACGGGGCACAGAGCTTTGGGTCATCTTGAATGGCGCCTGTTCTTTACTCTTAGCTTTGGTCGATGTATCCAATCCCTCCAGCCTTCATGGTGTCCCTGGACTGTACTGCTTTAACACAGATGCAAAATTAAGCCTGTTTTTATTTTCCAGAGATCTCTGTAGCTCAGACAGTAAAGAATCTACTGGCAATGCGGGAGACTTGTGTTCGATTCCTGGGTGGGGAAGATCCCCTGGAGAAGGGACTGGCCGTCCACGCCAGTGTTCTCGCCTGGAGAATCCATGGCCAGAGGAGCCTGGCAGACTACAGTCCGTGGGGTCTCAAAGAGTTGGACATGACTGAGCGACTGACAGTGCTACTGCTACTTATTTCCCAGAAAAGTTCACTTACATGAAATTATGGGTGATCAGCGCTAAACCCTGAACTTTCCAGGTGGCGCTAGTGGTAAAGAATCCCCCTGCCGAAGCAGGAGACATGTGAGACACATCCTGGATCCCTGGGTCAGGTAGATCCCCTGAAATAGAAAACGGCAACCCACTGCAGTATTCTTGCCTAGAGAATTCCAGGGACAGAAGAGCCTGGCTCCAGTCCACGGGGCTGCGAGGAGTTGGATATGACTGAGCGAGGCGCACACACACATACACCATCAAACCATACTGAGGATTTCACAGGGGAAGGCACATACCATGTACCACTTGGCAAACAATTTGAAATTCACAGCTAACATTTTTGTTTTTCTCGTAAAACATTGCTATTGACAGCTTCTGTTTCTTGCCTTCTTCTCAACTTAGTCGAGAGTTTATCTGGAATTCTTCTGTTATTGGAACAACGGAGCTCTCCCTCTGGCTTCTGCTCCAAATGCACACACACACATGTATTCATCTAAATAAGCTCTAGAACAAAAACTCTGTTTTTATCATCATCTAACATTTTCAGAAGACAATCTGGATTAGTAAAAGCATACACTGTTTTGTTTTGTTGTGCCCCTAACCTAGGTAGTAAACTACTTTAATGGCAAGAACAATTACGCTCATCTTCATGCCCTTTTCAGCACTTAGCATGATGTTTCCCATATATTATGTCCATAATAACTGCTGTCTAATAATGGCACTGTTAATATGCAAGCCTGTGCTTTTATCTTTTAAAAATCTGCTATGGTGCTGTACGGGCATCAGTTTATTGATCTTATTTAAGTACCAAATTTCTAAAGATGTTGGGAAGTGGAGAAATAATTTTTAAAAAGTCACTTATTTTCCCTCATGAATAAGTTTCTAAATATATTTGCATTTGTTCTAAGAGAGAATCATCCAATGCCCAAATATTTATTAAATGACAACTTGGTGAATGTTAGAAAATTCAAAAAAATAGGACATATAAGTTTCTTGCACAAGCTTACATTATAATGGAGATTACTTTTGTGCATGTAGAAGAAATATGAATCCTTGTGGTTTGCTGTGATAAAAACAACATTCAAATTCTCTGCCACTAAATGGTTACTTCATTTTGAACACCTTTTAATGTGTATGAAACTCAGTTTCCTCATCTATAAAATGGGGATGAAATAGTATACAATAGAATTGTTGGGAGGATAAAGTAAGATAATGTTTCCTATGCACCAATATAGCATGCATTCAATGAATGCTAATTATCATTGTGATTACCATTTGATATTGATGATGAAAATGAGTACTCTGGGATTTCCAGAGGGTCATTTTTATTGTGAGGACTCAAAAAAAGCTGCACAGAAGATGGAGTTATTTTATTTTATTTTTGGGCTGTGTCAGGTCGTTGTTGCAGCATACAGGATTTTCGTTGTGGTATTCTTCTCTTTAGTTGAGGCACCTAGGTCCAGTAGTTGCAGTACACAGACTTAGTTGCCCATGGCGTATGGTCTCCATAGTTCCCCAACCAGGGATCGAACATGTGTCCCCTGCATTGGAAGATGAATTCTTAACCACTGGACCACCAGGGAAATCCCAGAAGATGGAGTTTTCGAGGTGGTCTTATAAGAATGGTTAGGATTTACAAAACCTGAACTAAGCTAGTCCTTGAAGGGATGGTGGTAACAGTGCTGAAACTCAGAGAAGTCTTGAGGTGGGCTCAGACCAAACTGTGGGAAGAAAAGAGTATTAGAAAAAAAGCAGCTCTTCTCAACTGATGAGAGTAAAGTTCTGTGGTCACACAATTGCATTTTGTTTCTAATCTCCCCACCTCCCAGGTCATATTGCAGTCATTAGTGATGTATTTCACATTCTCTAGGTGCAATCACCTGTTAGATATAAACTGGTAGGAAGTGTGAGGCTCTAAACTAGTTGGCCACCTCTAATTAAATAGTCCTAGAGCTTGTTGTATTTCCTGAGAGCCGTTGCAAGCACAGATTTGACTCCCTTCTAAAAGTTCTGATTAAAAGGAAGCAAACTTCCAAAATTAGACTCGTAATTAAAATTTGACTTTGATCAGTAGCTGCTGAGAGGGTCATTAAGAGCCATGAATGTGCTGACACAGAGGGTTGTTGGGTGGATGAGGTGAGGAGGGAACCAAAGAGATTGGAAACAAATAAAAAATTGTTCAGAAGCATTATCGAATTGCAAATATCAATTATTATGGGTCTATGGATGAGCGATTATTACATTAAAAACATTCTTGGCAGAAAGCCCGTATGAGCATAGAAAGCTGCGACTCCATCAGAGCTTGGCTTTAATTTGATTTTTGCAAACATGTTTTTGGTTTCTTTTCCTTTGATTGGTTTCAGAGGACGCTGGACAACAGCTGGGTAGAAACTGCATCTAACTCTCTGTAAAACTTGTTGAAAGATGATTTTTACCTCCTGCAAAGCTAGGAGCATGTCATCTCTGAAGAAGTTGCGTGAGGGAGGGAGGACGGGGAGACTGATGGAGGTGGAGGGGTTCTCACACTGAATGTGGAGGAGATGAAACTGTGTTTTCCAGAACCAAGGAGCGGTGATCAAGGAGGGACAGATGAAGGAGCTCAGGGCTTGCTTTTCTTTCCTTGATTAAGAGTAATGACTCACTGGCGTGAACGATGAGGGGCGATGTGGCAAAACAATGCAAGAAAGATAGTGGCTTTAGCCCTCTGTGAGCCAGCTGTGTGCTGTGTCTGCCAAAAAGACTAATATGATCATAGGCTGCAATTATAGAGGATAGAAGAAAAAGATCATTCCCCTCTTTCCACACACCTGGTGTGACACATTCACTTTTAAGTGCATGGCATGCCCCCTCATCTGCCTGGTGTATTCCTATTCATCTTTCCCAAGCTAGCTCAAGGTCACCTCTTGTCTTTTATGACACTTTTCTTGACCCCATGCTCACCAGATTTAATCACTGCCATCTTGTGCAGGCTCAGTTGTTCCATCACATTCATCATTTTTCATTGCCATGTTGTTTATGTGTCCATCTGCCCTGGAGAGCAGGATCAAGGCCTAATTGGACTTTTTTTACCTAGAGATCCTGGCATTTAGGAGGAGCTCAGTACATATTCATGGAATTGAGAGGAACAGATCACTGGAGCATGTTTGGTGAAGATCAAGTAGAAAGGTAGAAGGACTTGAAGTCATATTGAAACCCAGCTGAAATCAGGTCATGCTAAGTCAGCAAGTTGACTGGGAGTGGGCCTCTTCCTTATAGGGGAGAAGGGTCTCATCTCTTCATAGAAGTACCATGGAAAGGGCCTGTGAACTAACTGGGAGGAGAGACTCCAGGGGAAGCCAGAAGCTACTCTTTACCTTGTTTCAAGAGGGAGAATGAGAAAGCTGCATGTAAGGGATAAAGCAATTGCGTCTTGCAAAAAAAAGAAGTTACACATTTTCTTCCTTCTTCCCAGCCATTTGGTAACATGTCTTCATGTGTTTTCAAAAGAATTCAGGTATCCAAACATATTGCTGAATTTATGCCAGAAATGGAAGCATTTTCCTGAGTCTTAGAAAATGATGTCAATGTCTGAAGCTCCAAGGATGATGAAGGCCAGAAACATCGCATCATATATAATGAAAGTCAGAATATAAATTAATTAAGGAAACTTGAGATACCTTGGTCATCAAGAGTGGAAAAAAAAAAGATGTGTGGAACGGTGAAATTTTGTGGTGTGGGGAATTCTAGCTTCCACTCACGATATGCAAACTCATTGGTTATTGTATTTATAGTTTTAGAGTTCTTCCTGTACAACCTTTACAAACCATTGCAAAAGTGCTGGAATAAAAATCAGAAAGCATTTATAGTCTTGTATTTCAGATATTTTTCAGGAATATCTGACAGTGGGGGAGAGAAATGAGAAAGAGAAGGGAAAGAAAACTTATGACACATAGCAGAAGTTGAGGAAAGGTGAGCTGGCCTCTTAAAAAGTCATATAAGGAAATGAAAATACTTGAAGAACATGCTCACGAGTCACTCATAGAAAGGGCTGTAATATTAAAGAGGGAGAATGCCTGTATACGGGCCTCCCCGGTGGCTCAGCTGTAAAGAATCCACCTGCAATTCAGGAGGCATAGGAAACATGGGTTCTGTCCCTGGGTCAGGAAGATCACCTGGAGGAGGAAATGGCAACCCACTCCAGGATTCTTGCCTGGAGAATCCCGCGGACAGAGGAGACTTGTGGGCTACAGTCCATGGGGTCACAGAGTCAGATACGACTCAAGTGACTGAGCATGTACACACATGCCTGTCTGCATTTCTCCAGATGAATAAATACAAGACAAATAGGGTAGCAAATAATATTTTTGGTTAAAAATAATACAAATCAACTTTAATTTTAGGCAAAAATCAAATTTATGAGAAACTGTTGGGTGCTCGTCAATCTGAAATTTAAGTTGAAGAATTTGGTCTTTCAGGGAACCAGGCTCTTCAAAGTACTACCATTAGGATATATTAGTTCTGACTATTTTTATTTCCTACTCCCTTACACTCAGAATTTAAATTCCTGGGAGATAGATGTGGATCACATGAGCACTCCTTGGTTAATGAAGAAGAGGACACCTCAACTGATGGTACCATTAAGACAGCATTAACAAAGGAAGACCCTGGAGAAGGAAATGGCAACTCACTCCAGTATTCTTTCCTGGAGAATCCCGTGGACAGAGCAGCCTGGCAGGCTACAGTCCATAGGATCTCAAAGATTTGGACACGACTGAAGTGACTCAGTGCCAAACAAGGAAGACCAATTTCCCAAAGGAAAACCAAAGGTGTCTCCTTCAGAAGAGGAAATACAAGATGCAGAGCTAAAATATCAGTCACCTGCTGCAAATTCATAGACTGTTCCAGAAATTCTCTTTGACTCAAGGCACGCGGATGGGGGTTGAATGACTGTTTGTCAAGCATGTTGTAGGAAGAATAATTGAGTAAGTAATTGGATGGTATAGCCTCCTCTCTACCCCCTGAATTTTTACATCTCTTTGATTTTTGGAAAAAGGAACAAATCATGAAACTCCCTTTAGGAGGAATAACGAAACTTTCTTTACTATTCCTATTCACAAGTTTATGTGCAAATATCTGGGATCAACCTGTATATACACAAACAAAAATACATCTATAAGCAACCCACAGTGCAAACAGATTGTAATTAAAGAACCAGACTAATGCAACATTTTCCCACTTACAACTCTTCCCCACTGCTTGCATTCTTTAAGCCTTCTGTTATCAGGCAATTTAGTTATACACAACAAATACATACACATGCGTGAAGAGATTTAAATATATTTTTCCAAATGTAAATTAAGGATCTTTATCCAACTGCTCTCAGTTTTGAGCCTGGTTTATAGTGGCTAAAAAATATAACTGAAAATAATTTCCCTAGATAAGGTCATTTCTTCTCATTTGAGAAGGCTATAATAGGATTCTTTTAAGTTTTGAGATATTTGGGTTCAGTTACTTGACAGGTATTAATGATGGTTTCTATTTTGATTATATTACAGGATCATAGATATCTCAAGGTGGAGGACATGTTGAGACATCCTCCTATATAAGTCTCTGGGACACCAAGAAAATTACTTTAGATGAAATGGAGAAACACATAAAATTTTGAGAGCTGGGATCCACTCACAGAAAGACAGAGAGCATAATATGCTCTGAAAAAGTTTCTCTCCTACTTCTAGTTGTAAGGAGCGATCTTAGACATGTAACCCAGGTCTCTGAAATGTAACACCTTCAAAGGCCTTTTAAGATCAAGATATTGAAAAGTCTCAACTTACCTGCAGAATTTACCTAAAGAATATTTTAAACTGTCCTTAGTAACAACAATTTACTGTAACACAATGCTTCTCAATGGAGGGGAAAGAGAACACTTGGGGACATCAGAATCTTAGGGATTCAGGAGAGTGTATTATAGCCTCCATAGGATCTTGATGTAACTCCCTCACTATACCTCTTCACTCCCAAGTTGAGACTAAATGGTTTAGGGGGCAGATGATGGATGTTTGAAATTGATATAGTTCATGAACCTGCAGTTTGTTGACTCCGACTGGCTTATCACTAGGGAGAAAAATTGGACTAAGATAGCTTCATATTCTTCTGCAAGTCTTCAAAAAGTTGGAGAAACAAATGAACTAATCTTTATAATCTGCATACACATGACTATAACATGCCCTTTTATCCCCATCATCAACTTGATTTCCTCAGCTATCTCTGAGTGTGTCTCGTTGCCACACTTGAATTTGTGTCTCACTATTGAGAAATGGAATATTCCCTGCTGTATCAGTGAACAAGGATGTCACAGGTATCAGTCATTGCAGCCACCAGGGATGATGAGCTCATGAGCCCTGACGGAACTCAGGAAGGGAAAGAATCCCCCCATCTAACAGCCATCAGACTGTAGCCACTCTCTATGGTGAGACCCAAGGAAACTCAGGATGTGAAAACCCAGGATACTGGCCCCAGATAGCTGAGCTGCGTATCAAAGGAATGATTTCCGTGAGCCCAGACTCTTGCATCTTTCCACAACAAGGAAAAATGCTAAATTCTTTAACTTGGGTTATCTGGTTTTCTTTAGGTAACGATAACTTTTGACCTGCCCTTTGTCAAAAAACTTCTATATAACCTGGCTCTTCCCCTCCTCCCACCTCCTCAGAGCGGTTCTTTCAGGGTTACCTAAGATGCTGACTCCCAGGCTTGAAGTCCTAAACATTCCCACCAAATAAAACATAACTCTCAACTTTTAGGTTGCAAACACTTTTTAAATCTATACCATGATAATCATATATTTTAAGTTAAACTTTGATCTCTGTGGGTAAGAAATTGTACATCTAGCCTTTGTATTCTTGTGTAGGAGAAGGCAAAACTTCTTTTCTCTTTACCCCATCTTAGGTTCATTGGCTGGGGCCTGGTAAATTAGATTGTCAGAAGACAGATTAATAGGAGAAAAACAAACAGAAGTTTTTTTTTTTTAACACATATGTCACACATACATGTCACACATACTCAGTGATGAGTAACTCAGAGGTGGGGGTGGTCATTAGAACTTGAGCTTGTGTAGCATCTTAGCAAAGAATAATAACTTTGTAGAGCAGTGACAAGACAAAGAATTTCAAGCTTCTAGGGGTTGACAAATGTATGGGGAAAATTGTGGGTTGGCAAATGTATGGGGAAACTAAGGGTCTACTTTTAGGGAGATTTGTTTGTGGATTCCTCTGATGCGTGTCTTGCTGATGAGGTCCTAGAATTTTCTCTAGTGATTTACGTCTGTCCTTCCTATTAGGGTAGAAGGGACACCTTTAAAAACTGTGTCCCACTTTTAGGCAAATAGAGGGAGAGCAAAGCATTTTCTAGTATCTGCTTCTTCTCAGTTGCATTCAACTCAGAATAATCCTTATGTCAAAGTGACATATTTTGGGGTGGTGTATCTTGACACACTTCTCTTACATTGTCTAGTCTATCTGTGGTCATTATAGTTCCATTGTTCCAGTTTTATTTTAGAGTATCAAAGTCTTCCCCTTTTATAGTCCTGACAACTAGCAATAGCTGGATGCCATTTGAGGAGACAGACTGGCTGCCACAACTATTTTCATGCTTCATGACTGTCTGTTTCTAAAAGGAAAATGTTTTCCTAGAGTGCAGCATAAGTTTGGGAATATCAAAGGCAGTCAGATACTCAGCATAATTATAGGTTAGGTTTCCCAACCAGATATTCAAATCATCTTCTTTTCATGGGAGGAGTGTGGTTGATTAAAACATTTGAGGCAGCATCTGACACAAACACTCTGGAGAGCTTGTCAAGGAGATCTGGTAGTGGAAAACAGCCCTCTGAAGTCAGGAAGTCAAACTTCATCCAAATAACACCTGGGGAGGGAAAGATGGTTCAGATTTGAGGCCCATGGGTATGGATGACTAATCTTTTGTGACAATTTTCCCCCCTAATTCACAGCTCTGAGACAATAGCTGGATTTAAGACAGGGACCCCTTATCCCCTCTAGACACAGATGGGTGATGATGTTTACAACCATTGGCAAGATTATTAGAACTTCTGTGTGCTAACTATAACTTCATCTCGCCCCCCACTCTCATGAAAGCATGCTGCTGCTGCTGCTAAGTCACTTCAGTCGTGTCCATGTGCAAATGAGAAGTGGCATTTTCCTATGGGCCGGTTTCCATGAAGAGTGGTTTTAGGTAGTTCATAGATAAGAATCAAATAACATTGATGCGCATAGTCACTTAATCCTATTTAAATTTTCTTTCAATTCTTAGATAACATCAAGTGGAACTACTCAATTTGTTGCCCATGTTTCTTTAAACATCTCAGCTTTTACTGTCTCCCTTTTGAACAGATCAAAAACCATCTCTGACTCAGAGATGCTAGCTTCTCAGCTAGCAACCGTCTCTAGTAAGTAACAGGATCTAAGAAACAGGATCTAAGAAAAAATTAACAACACTATCTGGTAATTTTATTCATTTAAGATTTTATTTTGGCAAGTGATACTGGTTTTCCATTTATAGCAGTGACATAAACTTTCCTTCATAAATACATTTATTTAAGTAAATAATGAATTTATTTAAAGAAAAAAGGTTTTAAGTAAATAACAGTTAAGATACATCTCATAATGCATAATAATACAGATATGTTACAATAACAGTACAGAAAATTCTGATAGTACTAATTGAATAATGGGAATTCAGGAAATATTGCTGCAGCAATAATCTTGAGTTGGCTTTAATTTTTCAAAAATAAATTATTTTCAACTGTTAATACTTTGACGATTATTACTAACGAATTCTTTATGATAGATTGCACAAATACTTAAGATGTTACAGTGTATTATTTCACTCTGGTTTAGAACTGCTGACCTATGTAAACTTGTTACACAGAAAACAGAATGTTGGACTGTCTCTAGTTTAATATTTTGGAACCTATCTCACATTTATGACCTATGTTTGTGCTCTTAAAAAACACAGTATCAGCAAGTGGTTCTAAAAGGCTCTTCTCGGGGAGATAGCTAGTTTTCTAGTCAATTCTTCCTTTCCCTTGTTCATTGTGGCTAAGTTGTATCTGAGAATATGGATGACCAGTTACTTATATTTTTTTTCATGTGGCAAAGTTCTTACCCTTGGAATGTAAGCATGCCTCCTCTCTGTTCTCCATCTGCTTCCTGATGGCTGGAAACTGGGTTTGGTAGAAAGGCAGCTTCAATCATATAAGTAACAAGATGCCTAAGGAAAGATGGAACAGCAAGAGGTAGGAGCCTAGGTGTTTGACCAAGTGGAGCAGAGCAGCTCACCCTACCCAGATCGTGCACAATGGAACGACTGTGAGACAGAGAAATAAGGTCCTTTATCCATTAAGCCCCCATATTGCTTCCCATCCCCTTGTCGTAGCATCTTAGCTTTTAATCTAATATAGTACTCCTCCACCACCCAAACCACTCTCTATTAATATTAGATGTAATTAGTTGGCATAATGAGAAAAGTGGGAAAGACGTTGTGTCACCTTGTGCCCTTGTCACTAAATTACACTTGACTCCTTCCACACCATCTCCTTCCTTTTAAGACTCAAAATGAAGAAGAGGGTTGTGGAGCAACTATTTAAATACACATTATCCCAAACTAATAAACATCGAATCTTTTGCTTTACTCCTCCCCTAAAGCAGAGATTGGCTCTAGGCAGAATAAGGGGAAATGAATTTATTAGAAGGATTTCAAAAAGCTCATAGAACCATGGAGAAAACTGGAGAGTCGAAGTTTCATAAATTAGATGGACTGGAGCTTGGGCACGGGGTGAGGGCTGGGTTTGGATCCCAAGAACTGTTAGGGGTTTCTTCCAAGCAGTTGTTCCTTGCTGTCTTCTGCTCAAGATGCAGATTTTTGGGAAAGTGAAAAGTGAAAGTATGAGCTGCTTCGTCCTGTATAACTCTTTGTGACCACAAGGACTGGGTGTAGCTTTCCCAGCAGGGTCCTCTGTCTACGGAATTCCCCAGGCAAGAATACTGGAGTGGGTAGCTTTGACCCATCTCAGTTCTTGTGACTACTCCTCAAGGCAGGGGGGCAGCCTTCACTGTCATGCGCCGTGGAGGATGGCTTAGTCTTTAAGGAAAACTTGAAGCTCCCTTACTCTGCCCTCAGTGGTGTGCTGGAACCAACTTACACTGGCTCATGGTAGCTGATGGTACAGCTTGCCCACGCGGTGTTCAGTGGGCATATCCCTGGGGGCTTGAAAACAGCTCTGCTGGTAATATTTATACCACGGAAGTGAGCAAGTGACTCCAAGTCAGAGAGTAAGTCAGAGAGCCTTTCTCTTCAGAGAGCTGGTTGTTAAACATTTGCATGCTTTCTGTTGCCTATACCCATTCCATCTTTCCACTTCGTATTTTCTGTAGTATCCCTTATCAGATAGGCTGGCCTTGCATCAGAATCAAGGGAAATGAGATTTTTCAATTGACTTATGAAAGCTAGCTGATGAAAGTAAAAATTTTATTTTATAAACATACAACTATGTCAACATATTGTATTACTTTATTTGAAAATTAATTTCATCCATGTAGAACAAACATCTAATTAAAATGAGGTTTGGGGGTGTTATTATATCTTGTACAATTCTGAAAAAGATTCCAGAAAGGCATTCTGTTTTGGTTTGGGAACAAAGACAGCCCCGTTTAGTATCTGAGTAGTTCTTATTTCATATTCCTTAATTATTTATTATGTGTAAGTATAGCCTTCAAGTGAGTAGAATGCAATAGACAATTAATAAATGTAGGGTGAATGAATGAATACCAAAATTGCAATCATCTGAAGGAAAATATGGTATATTATACTCCTGTGTTGTTTCAAGGAGTTTATCACAGTACTGAGAACATGATTTAATAAATACATACTTGGTTTTTAACTTGGATTTCTCAGGTAGTATAACAAACTGTGGTTAAATGAAAAAGCTAGGTATTTTGTTAATTGATTTTACTTTCAAGACTACAATGATCAGAATTTGGGGTTCCTTTTTTTGGGGGGGAGGGGATGGTATTTATTTCATCTATTCAATAAGTTTGTTTTGAGGACCTATCAGTTGCCTGACTTTTCAGTTGTATATTGAGAGAGAGTGTGTAAAGAATGTATCCCTAGACAAAAACTTGAGGATATGGTAATTTGCGTATGTGTGTGTTTAATTTTGATTCCAACTTATGAACCATTAGATTAAAAAAAATAAGTCCCAAATAGAAGAAAGTAGCTAACCTGTATCATGTAAGCTGATTCCAAAGCCGTCTTTCTAAATGCAGAATTGTTTCCACATAGCTATTTATTTATTGAGGAAATACATTATGTCACTAGCTATGTGTGAGACACTGTCTATGTAGTTTATAAATATGAACTCAATTCTAATTATTCTGATTTTACAGATGTGAAAACCAAGATGTAGAAAAGGTAGGTGATTTATTCAAGATCACACAGGTAGTAATGGGAGACCCAGATTTACACCCAGTTGGTCTAGCTCCAAACTCAAAACTCTTAACTTCACACTGTTTTGTCTCCCTGAGATGATTCTAGGATCTGTTACTGCAGAGAAGGAGATCACCAGAATGGTCGTGAAGTAGTGATCTTGATCAGAGATGCCTTTAAAATGCATGTATAAGAGCATTTAATGCAGAATTATTCACATTAATCCCAAGTCAGAAAAACATGCTGATGTCTACCAACAATGAAATAAATTAAAAAGAGAAATAAGATGAACAAACAGTGGAGTACATACAGTAAGGAAAATGAACAGACTATAATCAAGTAGAAAAGTATCACAAATCTAGTACTGAGCAGAAAACTGAGGTATGAAATAATGGTCACATGCTGAATTACTCCATTTATATAAAAATAAAAAATACATAAATGGCAAAAACACTCTATAAGGCCAAAAGTAATGGATATGGCTGCTTTTTAAGAAAGAGAATAATGATTAGGAAGGGGTATGCTGCTGCAGCGGCTAAGTCGCTTCAGTCGTATCTGACTCTGTGCGACCCCATAGATGGCAGCCCACCAGGCTCCCCTGTCCCTGGGATTCTCCAGGTAAGAACACTGGAGTGGGTTGCCATTTCCTTCTCCAATGCATGAAAGTGAAAAGTGAAAGTGAAGTCACTTAGTCGTGTCCGACTCTTAACGACCCCATGGACTGCAGCCTACCAGGCTCCTCCGTCCATGGGATTTTCCAGGCAAGAGTACTGGAGTGGGGTGCCATTGCCCTCTCCGAGGAAGGGCTATAGGTCTTCTACTTTGTTGGCAATCTTCTGTTCTTTGACCAGTGTGGTAATCACACAGGTGTGCCCACTTGGTGATAATTCTTTGAACTCTACAGAGTTATGATTTTTAGCTCTTTTGTAAGTGTGTTATAGTTCAATGATAGATTAAGAAATATTGACTAGAGGGATAACAGGAAAAAACAGGGTTGAGTGAAAAACAAGAAAGAGTTAAGAAGATAAATTATTTGTACATAGTATATTTTATGAAATCAAACAATTAATCTTGATTGGTTGATTTAGATATTGAGATTTGCAAATGTTTCTACAAGGAACCAGTAAATACTCAATAACAAATATTTTAGGTTTTGCTGGTCAAGTACAGTAGTCTTTTTCACTTACTATTTCTCTTCAGTGCCTTAAAAAATGTAAACACCATTCTTAGCCTGCTGGCTATATAAAACAGGTCACTATGGGTAATTATAATTTTTCCATGTAGATTCATCAGTCATGACTAATGTACTCACTCTGGTGGAAGACGTTGATAATGGGGGATGGTATGCATGTGTAGGTGCAGGACTATATAGGAAATATCTGTACCTTCCCCTCAATTTTGTTGCGAGTCCAAACTGCTCTAAAAAATAAATTCATAATTAAAAAAAAAAAGCCACAGACAAGATTTGGTTCAAGAGCCATAGTTTGTTTACCCCTCAGCAAGTTCATGGTAATACTAAAATGTTTAAAATACAATTTCTGCCCTCCACACTCCATGCATTTATTCACTGGCCATATCTTTACTGAATATCTTCTATGTGCTTTAAGTGGATGAGACAGCTGTATAAACCAGTAAATTACCCTACAATGTGATGAGTACCCTAACTGAGGTACAAAGTGCTTGAGAAAAAAGAACATGTAACTTTCTCTTTTTGAAGTCAATTTTCAACAGCTTTGGAAGTAGGTAGGGACTTACTAGGCAGAGAAAAAGGGGCAGGCATCCAGCAGAATGGATGTATCAATAAGTAAATCCATGCAGGTGTGATATAAACATACATTTATAAGTTTACTATATTACTCTGTGTTACTGGAGCATCACGTGTGTAGGGTAACAGAAGACAAGGCTAGAGCACTGTTTCCTAAACTTTTTCACATCATGGCACATGTATACCTTACATGTTTGGAACACTGGGTTAAACAAATGAAGCCACTTGTGGACCCAGGGAATTATGCTTCTCCAGGGCCCACTAGGCTTCTCTGAGATCTTAGTGTATCACTCCACTCACTGACAACCCTTGGCATCCAGAAGAAAGTTCTGGAATAACTGGGGAAGCCCTGATTCAGCCTGTGGGTTCTAGGTCAGGAGGAATTTTGGTGGCTTTGCATAGTACAAGGCTGAGATTCAAATTCTAGTTTTGTCATTTATTGGATGACCTAAGCAGCATATTTGAAATCCCTCTGCTTCCATTTCCTCTTCTTTGTAAAATGCTGACAGTATCTCGAAGGGATCCTGTGATCCTTAAAATTAATGAGATATTGTATATAAAGCTTTTGCTGCAGAGTCGACACTCAACAAATTATTTTTTTCTCCACATCCTTCTAACCTCCCTAAGTACAATTTAAAAATCCCTTGAGAAGAAAACCCATGACTTTTCTGTTCTCTACACCCACTGCCTGGGGATAGTGGTAGGGCTATTCTGGCACGGAGGGAAGAATGATAAGTGAAGAGAAACCATAAATTTATGAATAAATCTATTGCTTTGGCAGTCTTACTTCAAATGAAGAATCTTCTTTAGAAAGAGAAATGTCATCAACTCCTAGAACACATATTAATAGATACAAGTTGTGCTCTCTGTGTTAGCTGATACTTTTTCCTCCTTCCCTCCTACCTCTCTTCCTCTCATTTTTTTTTTTTTTTATAATCCAAAGGTGCAGAGACTGAGTGGGCTGTGCCCTGGAGGTGAACTGAGGACTCCCCTTAACCATGGCTTTGAAGGAAACTCATCAGCTGACTTCAACAGGAACATCTGTGAGTTCATATTGGCCAAGTCCCTAGAGATTTTTTTCACTGCTGAACATGCTACTTTCCAACTGTTCAAGATAGTGGCTCAGAGCTGTGCACATATTTTGAGATGCATTCTGCTGATTGGATTATTTTTAAAGCCTATTTCTTATCTAAAGTATTTCCTTTAATTGCTTCTTCTTGGCCCAATGGTAGGTCTCTGTGAGGTTGTTTCAAGTTTAAAATCACAGAATACTAATCTCCAAAGTTGGAAATAGCCACTCCATCACTTTCCAGATGAGGAAATTGATGCCCACTGGGGTGAAAAATTGCTCTAGTCACACAGTGCATTCTCTCTTCCTTCCTTTCTTCCTCTCTTCCTCCATTTCTTATTTGCTGAATAACTCCCTGATGCCATGCACTGTTTTCATTGTTAATGATACAAAAAGACATATGACAAGACTGCTGAACTCCTCATCTTGTGCAGCTGGAACGATGTAAACCAATTATTACTCTAGACATGAAAAATGATTGCATAGATGGGCACAAAGGATTGCAAGAACCCAGAAGAGGGCCAGGTAAATTAGACTTGGAGAGTCAGGGGAATCATCGTGAGTGGAGTCTCCAAGGGTGTGTTGGATATGAGTGGGCTGTATAGGGAGTGGAGTGTGAGAAGACAGATGAGAGAAATGATCTTCCAGATGGAGGAAAGAGTATAGTGTAACAGCATCAGATGTCCATAAATTTCTTTATTTATTGAGAGAGAAAGAGAGAGAGTGGAAGGAAGGGAGGAAAAGAATTAGGAAGAAAATAAATTCCCACATGGAGTGTGACTCTTCTTGCTCTCCCAGACTGGACTTGTGTGATGTACCTCACTCTCCAGCCCAAGGGAGTCGTAACTGAGTCTTGCATTCATGGAGTAAGAGGGGCAAACTCACAGCCCTCAGTATCTCTCACAGGCATGTGTTAGCATCTCACCAAGCCAGGGAAACCAGAACTGTTTTGATTATACATGATTTTATAAGCCAAGTGTAGAACTGAAACCCCTGTAAGACGCTCTTCCACTTATAAAGACATTCCTACCACGTACTTATCCATAGGGGTTTTCGTTAAGGTGAGCTGGTTGCCTGGGCTGGCTTTAGGAAGTGCAATTCTTTCTATTGATTCGACGAAGATAAATTTTATGGCTGCCATGCACCATCTTCTCTGATCTCTTTTATTGGAGGCGGTGTTGTTGAAAGAGCTGCGAAGTCAATAAACAAAGTTAACTGCGCAACTTTTACTTCCCAAGCTCCGCGTGGAAGCCAGAGCCTGTGTGATCCTAAGATACAGCCTCCCCATAGGTCATGCCCAAGGGCTTCCACTATCTCTAAGCAGCACACACTCCAGAGCATCTTATTAATGATATTTAATTACATTGAAATTAATGATGTTTTTCATCTGATCCTGGGTTTTTTTTTACAGCTGGGAGATAGGCTGGGGCAACTTTGGCTTCTCTATTTCTCCATCTCAGCAGTCAAGTGCCCCGTTTTATCTCTGTTGACTTTCTGCTTTTTCCAGGTGTCCCATTTCTTCACCTGCATGTCTTTCTCTGACTACCACCCCTCCATTACCCAGGAATAATTAGCTACCCCAAGCTGCAGACATGATACGTTTCCACATGAGGGTTTCTGATCATGTGGACTATGCAGTATTTCTCAACAGAGTTTAATTTGCATATATTCTGGCCACAACTTCATTAGGTTTAAAACACAGAGATTGTCAAATGAGCGCTATCTGAAAGCTCCAACAATGCAATAGTTTCAGCAGACTCTAATCTCATCATTGTATACTTGAGTGCTCTGGGTTTTGCTGATGAAAATCTTTACAGAAGTGGAATGGAGTATTCAATTCTCAGCTTCAGGAATTGTTATTATTTCCCAATGAAAATAATGGGGATTGTAGATAGGATTTACCGAACTTGAACTATATTGATGGTTTTTGTTTTGTTTGAGCAAAAACAGGTGTTTGGGGGAATTAAACATTTCTGTTGTGAACTGTAATACAATAGCATTGAGAATGAAATGTTTAAACACTGAGTATAAGGCCTGATGATGAAAGTGAATTGGATTGTAGAAATTCTTTCAGAGTTCAAAGTCATGCTATTTAAAGGATTCGAAGAGTAAATTAGAAATACACTTTATTTGGATTTTTTGTTCTGGGTAAATGGTGAGGAATGCAATCCTTGAATAGTGCTTCATTGTACTGACAACCTATCAATTTATTAGGACAGAAATCCAGAAGTATTACATCAAATAATTTCCCTTTTTATTTCTTTCTCTACTCACCTCTAACTTTCCTTCTACCCTACCCCATAAAAAATGAAAAGAACTGTAAAATTATGTCAAAATGGTAATATAATAAAAACAACTAAAATAATTCATTGCATTCATTTACGTAAGCTTCAAAATACTGAATAATTGAAAATTCTACTCTACATCTGATCCTAGGATGCACATCTTTACCTTCTTCCATATTCTCTTGGTTCATTCATTCACTGAACATATCAGCATATATTATAGAGATCTGCTATATACCAGATATTATAATAGACACTAGAGAAACACATGGGTCTCTGATGGATTCTGTAATTCAGGAGAGAAAGCTGACATTAATCTGTAAATCACATTAGTAGAAATGTAAAATTTTAATCATGACAAGTGCCAGGAAGACAGGTGTATGGTGTCAAGAGAGCTTAGAGAAGTGAGGTTTGACTGACCATGGAGGACCAGCAAAGGCTTTTCTGTAAAAATTGCTTTGGAGCTGAGATCTAATGAAACCATAGGTATTTGTCGGCCCAGAGAAGGTGATGAATGTGAGCATTTCCCAAATGGAAGCTGGTACCTGTTCAATGATCCCGTGGTGAGAGGGGAAACAGCGCCAGAGCATAACAACCTCACCCTCTTTAGACAAGAGGTTGGGCCTTTGGTTATTTATTTTTTCCTTTGTGGGTGGTTTCACCTTTTGTGCTTCAGATTCCTACAGATGAAATCTTTCACCCTAAGAACTTGGTCCTAAAGGTGAAGAAGAAAGGGGGAAGGTTTCCTTCCTGATGCCAATCCTCTTTACCCTCTCATTTTCCTTCCTCAGCCTCGTCAGAATTGATGAAGGAAACAGCGGTAGACTAAAGGAGTCCTGTCTGGATGCAAGCTGTGGGAAGGTCTGTGAGGGCCTTGAATGTCGGTTGTCATGTTCTAGCTGGTAACAGGCTCAGTGGAAAGAGTCCTGGACTTAGATTCAAACAATTGGACTTTGCAGGGTGACTCATTTAACTTCTCTGAATCTCAATTTTCTTCATCTAATGGGTGGTTGTAAGGTTCAAATGAGACAGCAGTGCCAGAGAACATAATACATTTATTCATATATGTAAGAAACAATTTTATTGTTATTACTTATTCAGAAGGTCTGGGAAGGTTCAGCATACTTTTCAAATAGAGTCTCAGAAGGAAAGATTTTCTCAGTGACCAGAATGTATATTTTTTAAATGTATGTTCTAAAATAGTATAATGATACACTATCTCCTCAAGTAAGAATAGGATTAAAGGGTGGTGTTGACCACTTGAGCCAGGATGCATTTCACTGCTGTGTTTACTGGTGCAGTGGATCATTTGGGCAGTTCTGCTCACCAACTTGACTCTATTTAAAGTCTTAGTTCAATTCGGTCACCATATGTGGACACAGCTGGTGCTTGCTGAAACAGAATTGGATCACTTTCTGAGATGATTCAGATCTTCAAAGTACTTCAGCTGAAATATCAGATAAGTGAAGCAAAAGGTCACCCATGCTCTAAACAGAGACTGTCAGGATGGGTTTCCTTTAGACCTGACACAAACAGGTTTTAAGATCTTCTGGTCCTCACTCTTTCCTATCACTAAAATGACTAGAAAGAAGGGATGCCAAAAATTCATTTTACCTCTTCTTTAACCAGTATCAGGAGGTGTCAGAGTCCAAGAAATTTGAATTCCTTTTTTTTGGAGATAAAGTATTTTAGGGTGCATATTACCTACTGAGAGAAGAGCAGATTTTAAGTGCCTGCCCAGAAATGTTAGGAGAACTTTTGCATTGAGCAAGAAAGGATGAACAGGCATTATTTCTACAGTACCCATTTTTTCTAATTTGAGATTTATGAGAGGTCATTGTTAACATATTTATTTGATGTGTCATACTATTGTTTTTTTTAGACAACTTAAAAATAAAGGGCTTTTTTGGTTTGTTTACAGAGGTAACTTTTAAAGAAAAATGACTTGTGTAAAACAAAAAAGATTTAGTAAGAATGGTATAATTGTCATACACTAAAAATACCTTATTGAGTTATGATTGACATACAAAAAGATGTAATGCTTAATATATGCAATTTGATGCCTTTGGAGGTAAGCATGCTTCCCTGAAATCATAATCATGATTTATGCCGTAGTAATTTATAAATAAATAGTGTAATTTATTCATTACCTTCTAAAATTTTCTTCTACCCTCCTATAAATTAGTATTAATATTTTTTGTGGTAAGAGCACAAGATAAGATTTAGCCTCTTAGCAAAATTATAAGTATACAATAGTAGTTTGTTAACTGTATGCTCTATGCTATACATTAGTCCTCTAGGACTTATTCACTATATAAGTCCTAGAGATCTACCATATCTCCACAGTATAGATACAGTTACTTCATATCCTTTGAATAATACCTCTCCTTTCCCTCTTCCCCCACCCTAGCCACTGGCAATAACTATTCCATTCTCTGCATCAATGTTAACAGAGTTGAATTATTATTCTGGCTTTCTTATTATTATTCTGTGTGACCTTAGGCAAGTTACCTAGCCTCTCTAAGCCAATTCTATCTTTTGTTAAGCCAAAGGAAGACTTACAGGGTTTCCATGAAGATAAATTGACATGAATAGGAGATACATTCATGAGAATCTTTCATGCATATTGAACGCTAAACAAATGTTTATGACCTTCCATTTCGTTTTCTTTTCCATTTAGGTTTGTAGGAGTGAATTTAGTCTATATGAGCTTTTGTACTTCAACTGGCCTCATCTAATTGAGAACTTCTTGAGTGGAATACAGACCTGCCAAATTTTACATGGCTCAAAACCAGTAACTGTTCACCACATAGAAAATGCTTGAATTTCCTCAACATTCTGAGAGAGAAATAAGTTTCCATTACTTCCAATTATTTCACTTGTAATAATTAGATACCAACCTTATAACTCATGATATTGCCTTACACTGAAATATAAGGAAGACAAATACTTAAGAAGGTAAGGAGAAAATGAGTGTGAGATATTAAAAAGTTCCCTATGCGTTTCTAAAATAAATGTAGTGTGCTTGTTTTTGAAAGAATTGCTGCTTTAGGGGAGAAAGGTGAAAATCTATTAAAGGGAAAAAAGTTTCCAAAGAAGTTGAGAGGTTTCTTTTTATTTTCTTCAACAAATTCTTACTGCTTAGTATTGGCTCTTGGAAAACATGGTTAGCCAGCTATAAAGTCATAATAGAAAATAGTAAAAGCAATGAAATGTACAATTAAGGATTACACACCCCAGATATCTTCTAGTTCATTAGTCATCCTCCTATCTCGGCCCAGGAGTTTTCTCAATCTCTTGCTTTTTACTCCCAGACTCAACTACAGTGAAACTGATGATAAGGTTCACTCTTTTTTATAGTTTTCCTTGCACAAAGCAATGATCTCTTAAAGATGAAGTTTAATGCTCCCTCAGGAAATGCTATCCATTTTAGACTTTTTTCCCTGCATGGAAGCGTTCTCTTTTTCTCAGTAAGTGTTGTAAGGTACATCGGGAGTCACAGGGATTTTTTACTCTCTTCACCAGTAGAGGGAGTTCAAACCAAGTTGTGTGAAATACGGGGGAAGGGGTTGTTCTAGAAATTTTGAGGGTGCTATATATCATGGGCTGAATCCAGAAGACTGAGGGAATCAGTAAAGAAATGTAGATGAAAGCATTCATTGATTTTTTTTCAACAAAGGATTACTGAAATAGGCTAGGTGCTGGAGATATTAAAACAAAAGACCAAACAACAACGAAACAACTAGGAGAGAATCTATACTGTCCTTTAAGAGTTTGTGTCTGTAGTTTGGTGAAGGAATGTCTACATTAGTCCATCTACCTATAGACTAATGCCCTATTCTTGGTATAATTACAAAATGGAGGAACTCCTCAGCTAACCTGATTGAGGTGAAGGCTGAGAAGAAAGTCATGTGCTCAATGTGAGTCCCAGAGAGATGAGAAGTTACCCTCTCTTCAAAGAGTCTGTTGAGCCAGGAAGTTAGGGCCATGGATTCCATAAGCCTGGGAGCAGGATATTTACCAGAGACCCCAGAGACTCAGAGGCTTCTAATTTTTTTCTCCCACTGAATGGCTCTGTGATCCTAACCAGTCAATTATTTAGAGCCTTATTCATCTATAAGTGAAGTGGGATTGATGAGTAAGTACTTTAAGTTCTCTTCTGTGATGGATGCCTAAAAGCTTGGCAAGGGGAGATGCGGATACAGAACATGGCCTCTAGCTTACTGCGACTTCACGGTGGAGTCACCTCCTTCTTGCCCTTTCATTACCTCTTTAAGTCACTGTCCAAAATCGTGTTGCTCACAAACCAAAGTCCCCTTAAATCACTCTTCCCCATTTGATGTCCTGAGGAGTCAAGACTGTTAGGTTAGGTGAAGTGTGGGTTAGGAATAGCCCACTCAAAAACCAATATTCCCAAGTAGGGGACAGATTCATTCTGGTTGAGGGGACTTCCCCTTTCTCAGGTATCTATGCTTACCTCTGGGGCTTCACAGGTGGCATCAGTGGTAAAGAATCCACCTGCCAATGCAAGAGATGCAAGAGACCTGGGTTTGATCCCTGGGTTGGGAAGATCTCTTGGTGTAGGAATTGGCAACCCACTCCAGTATTCTTGCCTGGGACATTCCATAGAGAGAGGAGCCTGGTGGGCTACAGTCAGTGGCGTTGCAAAGAGTCAGACATGACTGAGTGCACATACACACACCATGCTTACCTCTAGTGTAAGAAGTGTAACTGTGTATTATAATAGGGTGGTTGTCTAGTCAAGTTTTTTTGAGAGAGGAGGAAGGAAGTCTCAATAATCTCTCCATCCCCAGCAGTCAGCACAGAACTAGAAACGTAGTAAATGCTTAATATATGTTTGCTGGATGAATGAATGAGTCAATGAGCAAATGAATTCACATTTTGCTGAAAGTCTGATGGTTATAGATAGTCTACGACATCCCCCAGGTTATGATAATATTGAGCAGCCAGAAAGGTTAAGCTCCAGGCATAACTATGATCTTTATTTCAAGTGCAAATAGCCTTCATTTTGTAGAATTTTGTAGAAAAGCTTAGTATCATAAAGACCTTCTCCTGAGATTGATTTTTCCTTCATATCTGTATCTGTGTCAAAATACCACAAACAAAGTTTGGCAGAAAATGCAGTGAAAATTATTCATTGTGGCCAAGGAGGAAATATCAAAGCAAGTCTTTCAGGATGACTAGGATATGTGAGGTCTAATGACCTTAGAATTTCCTTGTAAAGCTGAATAAGTCTACTCAGGTAGAAAGGTAACTTATTGCTTTCAGTAAAATCCTTTCTCCTTGCCCATCTTGAAAGATTTTCACTGCCTTTTTCTCCACTTCTAATCCTTTCTAATTTGCACCATATTCTAAGAGAGAAAGTGAAAGTTGCTCAGTCATGTCCAACTCTCTGCCACCTCATGGCCTATCCAGTTCATGGAATTCTCCAGGCCAGAATACTGGAGTGGGTAGCCTTTCCCTTCTCCAGGGGATCTTCCCAACCCAGGGATCAACCCAGATCTCTCGCATTGCAGGTGCATTCTTTACCAGCTGAGCCACAAGGGAAGCCCTAGGGACATATACTCATTGATCTACAGCATCCAAATTGTGTTTGCACGAATAACTTTAATATTAGTGATAATAGTAACTGATATATTTGAATGCCAGGCTAACTGCTTTCAGTGATATTATCACACTGAAGTTCTGTATTCTTGTGAAGAAAATATTATCATCCCTATTTTTTAACTTGCCCCAGGTTTTGTGCCTGGTAATCGTTAGAGTTAGAACTCACACCAGATTTATTATCTGTATTCTTTCAATTATTTTCATGTTGCTTTCATGATATTAAATTCCTGATAGATGGAACTGATTTGACCTAATAATCAGAAAATCCAATGAAATTAAAAGACAATTATAAATGGTAACTACATGGAAAAATCAATTAGCTGCTTTCATTCTTCACCTATGAAAATCTTGTGAAGTGTTTATGGTATATCACCAAATATTATATTTTTCCATAATAAAATTAGAGGTTCAAAGAATTTAAATTCTTTTTTTTTTTTTTTTAGAGAACGTTTATTGATCACCTACTGTGTATCTTGGAGAAGGAAATGGCAACCCACTACAGTACTCTTGCCTGGAAAATCCCATGGACAGAGGAGCCCGGTAGGCTACAGTCCGTGGGGTCGCAAAGAGTCGGACACGACTGAGCAACTTTACTTACTTACTTACTTACTGTGTATCTGTTTCTGGGAGCTTGGGCATAGTAGAACTGAACAAAATCCATGCTCTCAGGAAACTTGGGATATGTGAGTGAGCAATACAGACAAATTTCAGGATCTTCTGGAACTCTCATTCCCATTCTTGTCTCAATTACAATTCAGGTGAAAGCAAATTATTCCAAATTACACAGATAGTTGCCTCTCTACTCCATTTCACGGTTCCTGTAGACTTAACCACCCTTAAACACCCACTGGGACCCCATGTAAACATTCCTTTGAAAAATAATTAAAGTACTTCCCTGGCAGTGCAGTGGATAAGAATTTGTCTGACATTGCAGGGGATATGAGTACAACCCCTGGTCTGGGAAGAATCCACATGCTGCAGAGCAGTCAAGCCCATGAGGCGAAACTCCTGAGCCCGAGTGCTGCCACGACTGAAGCCTGCTTGCCCTAGAGCCACACATCACGACTACTGAGCCAGCATGCTGCAACTGCTGAAGCCCACCTATCAAGAGGCTGTGATCTACAAGAGAAGCCACTACAATGAGAAGCCCACACACCACAAGGAAGAGAAGTGCCCACTTGCCACAACTAGAGAAAGCTTGCCTGCAGCAATGAAGACCCAGTGCAGCCAAAAGAAAAATATTAACTTGCCGAGTGGAGAATAAAGCTAAATATTTAAAATTGTTTTTTGATCTGTTTCTCAATGGACAATATTGAAGTAATATAATTTCTGCTTTGGCAAAATGGTAATGAGCCTCTTGCGCTTAGTCGCTCAGTGGTGTCTGACTCTTGTGAACCCATGGAATGTAGCCCACTGGGCTCCTCTGTCCATGGGGATTCTCCAGGTAAGAATATTGGAGTGGGTTGCCATGCCCTCCTCCAGGGAATCTTCCCAACCCAGGGATTGAACCCAGGTCTCCTGCATTGCAGGCGGATTCTTTACCACCTGGGCCACCAGGGAAGCCCAAGAATACTGGAGTGGGTAGCCTATCCCTTCTCTAGGGGATCTTCCTGACCGAGGAGTTGAACCAGGGTCTCCTGCATTGTAGGCAGATTGTTTACCACCTGAGCTACCAGGGAAGACCTAATGAGCCTTGATGCTCCAATTTCTCACGGGGTCTGACTCTTTTTGTGACTCATGGACTGTAGCCCATCAGGCTCCTCTGTCCATGGGATTTCCCAGGCAAGAATACTGGAGTGTGTAACCATGCCCTCCTCCAGGAGACCTTCCCCACCCAGGGATCAAACCCAGGTCTCCTGCATTGTAGGCAGATTCTTTATTACTGAACCACCTGGAATACTTTGGCCACCTGATGTGAAGAGCCAACTCTTTGGAAAAGACTCTGATGCTGGGTAAGATTGAAGGCAAAAGGAGAAGGGGGCTGCAGAGAATGAGATGGTTAGATATCATCACTGACTCAATGGACATGAATTTGAGCAAATTCTGGAAGATAGTGGAGGACTGAGAAGCCTAGTGTACTACAGTCCAGGGGGTTGCAAAGAGTTGGACACGCCTTAGCAACTAAACAACAAGAGGATTGTTGACAATAATTGTGCCTCAAAAGTGTGAATTATTTAGTGAATTAAAATTCACTTCAGTAACTCATTCTGATTGTACAGGTGTGGACAATAGTCTTAAAAATGTGTGTAGACATTGAACCCCTCTGGACACAGTAGGTCAGTGACTCACCAAGACATGCCATGACCTTCTTTTATTTTCAAAGAGAAACCTGGCCATCTGTACATCCTACACTCACCAGCTAATTGCTCCTTCTTCTTCACATGGCTCTAGGTGCTCATAGATGAGTTATTCCCAGAAGAAGATTAAAGAGTTTTTAATCTTTGAATCTAAGACTAGCCCCTGTGTTTTTTTTTTTTTTTTTCCCAAACAGAACCACTTGGTAGAGCTGGTACTTACCTACCTCATTACTGGTAGTGACTGAATGTTTTAAGTGTATATTCCATTACCTACAACCGTTGGGAATCCTGGGACTTAAGCTTTGACATATTGTCTGTGAGCTTGGGTATCTCTGAATGTGGTAATAGCTGAATGCAGTAATAACTCTTTTTTTTTTTTTTTTCTGGTGTTGAGTTCAAATCAGCTATCACTGAAGGCAAATGTGTAGGGTTGAGGCACTTATGTCAGTGACTTACATTTACTCTACACATACATCACCAAAGGATTTTATGAAAATTCATATTCTGACTCACTAGGTCCACAGAGAGGCCTGAGATTCTGCATTTTCTCAAGGGATGCTGATGAAACTGGTCCTTAGAGAGTACTTTGAATGGTAAGGATTAGTTGGCGAGTGAACCTGATGTACTACCCATAAATCATAGCTCAAGGTAGCTCTGTTGTTTTCCTTTTATTGTTACATGCCCAGTGATTTTAATTAAGGTTTTAAAGAAGCAACTTAAATTTATAGTTGTAATTGAATGCATTTTATGAAGAAATATATGCTACAGAGATGTTCACAATTTGGGATAAAGAAGCTCTCATTTCAGCTAAAACCCTCATCCATGTCAGGGGTTCATTGCGTATACATTTAGGGAACTCCTTCACATATGTTGTTGTATTTGCACCTTAATTACCTCTGTGAGGCTGACCAGCTGAATATTTTGCTAACACATTTTTACAGATAATTCAAATGAGAAACAGCAGTGAGTGACACCATCCAAGATCACACAAAGCATTGTGACAAAGCAGGGATCTGAGACAAGGATCCCAGCTCTTAGTTTGGTGGTAGAGCCATCTAACAAAGTTGTTTTCATTCTATCCTTCCAAAACCCACTGGATTGCTTGCCTTGCTTCATATAAACTAAAATTGTTATACATGCTTATACTATGCTTAACTATTATCAATGTCATTACCGTTGTCACCCAAAACATGACGTGATAGTGCTTATGACACTTATGTTTAAGGACTATTTTGCATAGTACACTGGATATACAAAGGCACATAGGAGTCAAGGCCTGCTGCTCAAATACCATACAAATGATTTTCATGATAATATAAAAGAGGAGATTTGAAATATCAAATTACAAATATCAAATCAAATGAATTAATACAGTTTTGTTAGATGCTTAGTATTTCATGAAAACTCAAATAATGTCACTATCAAACAGGTGTCTAAACAGTAAAAGCTATCTAATATTGAAGCCTTTAGTGGTCAAGGAAATCTCAATAGAGGGAGTAAGATTTTCAGTAGCTCTTGGAAGAAGTAAAGTCACAGTGGTTAAAAGCCAAGCTCTGGGGTTTTGTTGCCTGGATTTGAATTACAGCTCAACCACTTCCATGCTGTGTGAATTTGGGTTAAGTAATTCAGTTACTCTCAGAAGTAACTCTGAGCCTAAACTTTCTCATTGGTAAGCTGGGGAGAAAATAATTAGTTCTACCTCAGGTCTTGTTGACAAAATTAAGTAAGACATTAAAAAAAAAACCACATAGTATACTGCCTGATAAATGTTAAATGCTCTGTGAGTGGGGGTAATTTGGTTGTGCATTTACCATGTTCTGAGCACTATTTACTTGTGTCTACTCTTTTCATCTTGACAGCAACACCATGATGTCGTGTATTATTATTCTCATTTTAAAGATATGGATACAAAATCCAGAGTGATTCAATGACTTCTCTTAACTCACACAATTTGGGATTGTGAGAAATGTGATTAAAACCCAGGTATCTGGCCTTACACCCATGTTCTTTATTCACCTATACTAACTGTACAGACATCCTTTCTATTGTTGCTACCAGCAGGACTGCCACCGCCATACCAGCCTACTACTTTTGTTGTTATTCTTGTGATTGCTGTTGTTATCATTTGTGTTGTATGCCATTAAGATTTTAGGAAAGCTGAAAAAAGTAAGGTGAAGTGGGTTACATTGGGGAGAGAGGTAAAGTTAGAAAGCTGGAGATCCACATGGCCTGATAGAGAGCTGTCGGGCTAGTTTGACTGAGTTGGAGAACTTTTTGTGGTGAAAGCGTAGGAAATTAAGTTGCAGAAGGAGGTTGGCACCAGACCACAGATGATCTTTAATACCATTCTAACATGATAGAGCTTTGTTCTGAGAAAAATGAGGGATTTTAAATCTCTTTTGATAAGGGCATGATTAAGTTGCGTCACTGTTTAGAATACAGTGGAGGGGAAGGAAAGAGAGACAAGGGGGGTGATTAGTAATACACATTTAATGTTGAGTCATTCATTCATTCACTTATCACCCGTCCATACACCCCATCCACTTTGAGACCCATTACTGCTTCTGCTGCTGCTAAGTCGCTTTAGTCGCGTCCGACTCTGTGTGACCCCATAGACAGCAGCCCTCCAGGCTCCTCTGTCCCTGGGATTCTCCAGGCAAGAATACTGGAGTGGGTTGCCATTTCCTTCTCCAACGCATGCATGCATGCTAAATCGCTTCAGTTGTGTCCGATTAGGAATATAGGTAAGAAGGTCTTAGCTATTCTAGGACAACAGACACAGTCATAGACTCACATACACACACATATACTGTGTTCGAAGAAACACATATATAAATGTGGCTATAAAGTAATGAGGCTAACTGTACAAGGCTCTTGTGAAATCTATTACTCTCTAGCCTTGGCTCCTATATAAGAAATATATCAGAAAATAAAGTCGGGAAATCAGTCACACTGCTTAGAAGTTCTTCATCCATGTGGTGCACTTAGTGGATATGTGGTGGAAGGAACTTCTATGGTGGGGAAATTCCCACCAGTCACAGCTTTATAACTGCCTACTGATAATACACACAGCTCTACAATGGCAGTGGTGAAATTGGCTTTTACTTCCTTAAACCATCATTGTATTGAACCATGTAACCAGAAAATCACACTGTGGTAATCTTTCTCTACACTAATCCGTCCATGAGTGCTTAATGACTTATCTGTTCATCTTGGAGATAATAAACCTTGCATTGAAGCAATAGCTGTCTTGGTGACTTTGCATAAATCATTATTTGTAAAAGTGAAGGAAAACCTATGGATAGGAACCAAGGACTGGGATTGCTCAACTTTTCAGAATTAACTCTGGTAATTGCTATGACTGCATTAGAAATGCACGGAACAAATAGATGCAGACCAAAAAGTAAATATTATCTCTCGAAGTGATCAATATAACAACTTCTAACACAGGATGGGCAATTATTAAATAGCATAGCAAGGTTATTCAGAGCAAAAAAACATTGTGATGAAATGCCTACTAGGTAGAAAATAGGAAACAGATAAAGACCTATAGAAACATGGAGAGTTATTCTTCTGTAGCTAGAACTCATGTTGCTGTCTTACAAGAAAGTGTACGTAGAAAATAGTTATTAAAATGGTACAACTTACAATTTTAAAACAAGCTTTTTCCAATGATTTAAAAATATTACTTCATTTAAAATAGTTTTCTCAAGGCAGGAGACCAATTTTCTTCCCAAGTGAGATTTGTACCATCTTGTTTTTCAGCTCCTCCTGTCATACCTCGAGTCACTGTTGAATCACTCCATTTCTCAGTATCCTACTAAGCTAAGAGAACATAAACATTTTCTTGAAGCAAAGACAGATAGAATTTTTCCCCAAACACAGATTCACAAGAAAACAAGGCAAAGATAAATTGAAGAGAGAAGCAGGACACTATATTTAGGCCAGGTACCTGATTTCCACAAGACTTTATCCTAATTCCTTTTAGACTGTTGTCCCAGAGGCTGATTTCGTTGTTCAAGAAGCAGACACACCTACAGGTGGATAGCTCAGCCAGCAGTAAATACCCTTAGATTAGTAACAGACCAGTAAGCAACACACTCCTGAGTCTGAAGTGATAGAATATCACACTGATGGATTAGCCAATGGTTCAGAGTTTGCACATGGAAGCTTTGTTTCTTTCTTTCTGTTTCCATTTAATTATTTCTCCTCTTTATAACTTTTTATACACTTTCTGCCTTCTCCTCTACTCCTCTTCCTTTCTTTATGCTTTCTTTTACTCCTCCTACCTAGATTGCTACAATAATCTCCTAACTTGTTCCCCTAATTCTACTCTTGCCCCTAAAGATGTCTGCACACAGAGACATCTTTTTAGGACGCAAGTCACATCATAACCCTCCTCTGCAAAATACTGTGCCTTGGCTTCTCATTTTACCCAAGTCTAGGCTAAAGCCCATGCAGAGGATATAAGGTCCTATAAGGCCCAGTTCTCTGTTTACTTGCAGAGTTTATCTCTTCCTTCTTTCTCCCAGACAAGACAACTCCACTCCCAACTTTGTGCTCTTTTGTTGGCGCTTTCCTCAATATCTGAACGACTGACTCTCACCTTCTTCAAGACTTTTCTTGTTGTTGTTCAGTTGCTCAATCATGTCTGATTCTTTGCAATCCCATGGACTGCAGCAAGCCAGGCTTTCCTGTCCATGACCAGCTCCCGGAGTTTACTCAAACTCATGTCCATTTAGTCAGTGATACCATCCAACCATCTCATCCTCTGTCATCCCCTTCTCCTCCTGCCCTCAATCTTTCCCAGCATCAGGGTCTTTTCCAATGAATTGGCTCTTCGCATCAGATGGTCAAAGTATTGGAACTTCAGCTTTGACATCAGTCTTTCCAGTGAATATTCAGGGCTGATTTCCTTTAGGATTGATTGGTTTGATCTCCTTAATGTCCAAGGGACTGTCAGGAGCCTTTAGGGCAAAAAGGCTTTGCTTAAATCTCACCTTCTCAGTGACCACTGACTGTCTTGTTTAAGATTGAAATCAACTCTTTCTCCTCTCCCTTAACCCTGACATTCTTTTCTTTAAGTAATTTTTATTGAAGTGTAGTTGATTTACAATGTTGCATTAGCTAACTGGTATTCTTGATTTCCTTTACCTTATACTTTTTAGCACATTACAAAATTTATATATTTATTATGTTTATTGTTTATTACGTCTTCTTACACTAGAATGTAATCTCTAGCAGAAAGGGATCTTTGCTTGTTCAATGATATGGTCTGAGAAAAGCAGGCACTTAATAAACATATTTGTCAAAAATTGAAAGTAACCTATCTTCCAAGTGGGAGATAGAGAAGATAGTCAAATATAACAACATTGGTGGGCTTCCCAGGTGGTGCTAGTGATAAAGAACATGCCTGCCAATGCAGGAGACACAAGAGACGCCGTTCGACCCCAAGGTCGAGAAGATCCCCTGGAGGAGGGCATGGAAACCCACTGCAGTATTCTTGCCTGATTAATTCCATGGACAGAGGAGCCAGGCTGGTTACAGTCTATAGGGTCACAAAGGGTCGGACACAAGTGAAGCAACTTAGCATGCACCCATGCAACACCATTGGTAAGTGTGAAGATGAAGATCTGTAGTTACTTTTAAAGTAAAAATAGAATTTTTTTCTTCTCTGTTAGCATGGGCGTGAAGACAACAATTGAGGAAATGATCAGAGAAATGGTAACATCAGTGTAGGATTTGGGAACATGATGAGAATCTCACCAGGTAGACAAGAATATCATGGGTAATGGAAAGCATTCCAGGTAGGAGGAACAGCATTTGAAATGGCACTGATGTGTGAAAGAACAAGATACTTGGTGTATATATTGGTGGGAAGAAAGTGCAAAAAATATCGCCAGGTGTATTATAGGGAATATATATGGGAGAGGTTGGAAATGAGGTTGCATAGGTGGAGCCATGGAGGAGTGAGATGATGATGAGTCTCACTTGCAAAGCCAAAGAGATTATATTTGTCCTAAAGGCTACAAGTATTGGATTTCCCTGGTGGCTCAGTGGTAAAGAAGCTTCATGCCAACATAGTAGACACAGGTTCGAACCCTGGCCCAGGAAGATCCCACGTGCCGTGGAGCCACGAAACCTGTGCACTCCAACTACCGAACTTGTGCTCTGGAGCCTGAGAGCTGCAAATACTGAGCCCGCATGCCCTTGAACCTGTGCTCTGCAATAAGAGAAGCCACTGCCATGAGAAGCCCTCGCACTGCAACTAGAGAGTAGCACCCGTTTGCTGCAACTAGAGCAAAGCCCGAGGAGCAGTGAAGACCCAGCAAGCCAAAAAATAAAGAAATAAAAGACACCAGGTGTTCACTGAAGGACTGAGCAATATCGAATCTATCTGCCCAACAAGTCTCTCTTATATGAGAAATAACCTTCTCTTCACTTTATATCCAACTTCAATCTCTCCCTTATTTCTATGTTACCCTTCATTCTGATTTCTTGAAGACTCATCTAAAAACATAATCTTCTACCCATCATATACCTTAGGTTTTCTCAAATGGCATAAAATAACAGAGATTTATTGCTTCTTATGGAATTCAGACAAGTCTCAGTGGACAGTTCTGGGGAAATGTCATCACTTAAGTTACTCATCTGACTACATTCCATTCTATCTGGACTGGGCTGGAAGGTCTATGCTTAATTCATTTACAAGCCTGGCACCTCTGCATGGTCTCTCTTTGACTCTCTCTCCCTTTCTTTTCTCCTTTCCTCCCTTCTCTCTTTCTCTCTCTCCACATTGAGTGTTATCACTTAATAACCTTGCTACCTTCTTTATGACATGGAGGTCGGCTTCCCTTGAGAGCACAGAAGGCAGAGCTGCCAGACCTCTTCAAAGTGAGGACTGAAACTCAACAAACTCAGTTCTGCACATCCCGATAATTACAAGGCCAGCCCAGATTCAAAGAGAATGATTGAAATAGACTTTCCCTCTTGATGAAGGCACAGGCTGTGTATACAGGGAGAAGGGGAATTGATGACAGCCATTTTTGGAGACTCTCTACCACAATGGGATAGAAGGAAGAAAATCCATGTTCCAGGTATGCAAAGAGAAAACCCAGGATTTCAGTTGCCCAGAGGCTATTGGCTGAAGTTTATTTTATGGGTGAAGTTTTCATACCCATAGAGGGAAATATAGTATTTTTTTTCTAGAAGGCAGAAATTCTTTCATAGTGCCGTGGATTTTCTAGCAAAAGTTTCAGGGCTTAAGGAAAAAAAAAAAAAAAACTAATGTATTTGAAATTTCATTTTGATGTTCAGACTCAGTTCACTCTGAGGAGTAAAAGTAGTTTGGACATGAAAGTGTCACACTAAATTAGTCTCTGCTTGGCCTTTTGGGAGATGGTAAAATTAGGATTTGCCGTGAAAACATGTAAGAATTTGAATCTCACAGGTAAGGCTGATGTTTGGGAACCATATGAGGCTGGGATAGTAGATGCAGGACGCCCTCTCCTTCTGAGGGTTTCCTCCCTCTGTGGCAGCACTCAGCTCCTTTGGGACCCAGGTTTATTCATTATTCAGGGCTTGTCATCTATGGCTTCTTGTCCTTTTAGGAAGTCTTGACTTTCCTTGGATTTTCTTACCGGAGTTGGTGCCTCCACTTTGACCCTCCATGAGGTTTCTCTGCCTGCCTTTAGGCTTTACCTTCTGGAGTGGATGTGCGTCTCCGTCTCCTTTCTTGTTAGGGGAACAAAAGATTTTTCATATCCTTTGATTTTAGAGCAACGGAAGTTTCTGCCTTTTGAGCTTTGACCTTTTCCTTTGGAAAATTGAGCTACACATTCTTGAGGCTTCCTGTGACCTCTTCCCTGAGGCTGTACCAGGGTTCTGGGGTCAGTACAAAGTACCGATACACTGGTTCTGTTGAGAAGTGGATGGTCCTGGCTTCCACCGCCCACCGTCCATTTAAAGAATCTTTGGTAAGATTGTGAGCCCTGGGCCCTAGGCTTTCTGAGACACTATGTGGTCAATCACTGAATTTTTGCCTACCATCTGATGTCACAGGAAGTAATGTGCATGTATCCTCAGTATGTAGAACCATGTGACTTTTCTTCCTACCAATTCTCTTCCAGCCAGGAAAATCTCTTTTAATGATGGGTATCCCTCTTACCTCTAGGCCTACTATTATTAATGGGTTTACACTCTTGGCTATAAAAGCCAGGAGTCTTATCACAATTCTCTCTTGGTCTGAGCCTGTTGCCTGCTTGAATGGGGTCAAAGGACATGGGAAAGACAGAGAAAACATAAATTAATAATGTAAAACTCTTTCTGCCTCATTTTCATGTCACTTCCAATCAAAGATGATTTGTCCACATGTCTCTACCTCCCAAAGGGACCGCTAGGTAGTCTGTTAAACAGTTATATCTAAGTGAATATGATAACTCAGAACAGTGAGAGAAGCTGTTTGAGTTTCTACAATCCTCATCCTGGCATATGTGTCCATTTCAATAGTCGCCTTCTGGAGAAAATGCCTAATTTTGTTGGTCATTCAAAGGAACGACATGCTTTTCAACCTAGGTAGAAACAGAGGGATAGAATGAGAGTGGGCAGGGAAGTTCGGGCTTATTTCATTATAATACTCAAGTATCAGATTATTCAGGCTGTGGTAGAATAGGGTCATTGATGTGCCCATGTTGGCACACGTAACAAAGATGCTAACATCCGAATATCACTTGACAATATCGGCAGCACTTTTCTACCCACAATTTCATTTGAACCTGGATTCTAAACTCATAGGATATTGGCATTGACAGTAATTTACTTACTTTCTCTTCCCATCCAACAGAAGAGTCTGTATTAAAAACCTAATGGACACTTGAAGTGACTTGCCTTGGAGAATTCAGGCAACAGGGAGTCCATGACTTTAGGATGCCAAGTATATTAAAAGCACATTTCTACTTGCTCAGGAGAGTTTTTGTTTTGAACAGAGCTGATAGCTATATCATCCGTAAATTCCTTTCATTAGCCTCAGTGTGAGAAAGAAAGAGCCAGCTTTTGGAGTTAAGCATACATTCATCAAAATGGCAACTTAGTCACTGACTGGGGATTTTGGGCAAGTGGTACAAGCACTATGAACGTCCACGAGCTCTCCTGTAAAATCCTGAGCATCTACTGACCACACAGAATTGCTTTGCACATTAAAAGAAATGGTGAACTGTGACCCTTAAAGGTTCAAAATAATAATACCTCATTTGGTCCTCACCCAATGAAGGGAACTTTACAATGAACATCATGTATTGTATCATGTTATAATACACCAGGTTTCCTTTCAGGCTCTAAGCCACTGCTTTAATTGTGCGCCTGTCAGTTTTGTGAAGCCTTCTCCTCTCTCATGGACTGTTTCCAACATGCTAAAACCATGTAACATCATGTCTTCCACCTAAGGGTCAGTCAAGAGCCATTCTGAGCTGAGTGAACCTCACCAAAGTCTGTATGGACTCAGCCATGGGTTTTGCAGACCTCGTTTCTCTGGCTAAGGGCTCTTCTCCCTTTATTTAAGAGTTCTATTAAATTCTTGATTATTGACCTTATTGTACACTTGATATTTTTTCTTTATAATTTGTTCCTTCTTCTTCATATGACATCATCATGCATAGCACACTCATCTTCTCAGTTATTTGTGCCAGAAACTGGGAATTGTAATTTGCCTTCATCCTTGGCCCAAATGCCACATTTAATTAGTCATGAAGTTCTGTCAGTTCTACCTCCAAATTACATCTCAAATCTGTTCCCATCTCTTCATTGCCCCTGCCCGGGCCAGACTTGCACCATCCCTCCCTGGAACTGTCACAAGAGCTTTCCCAAATGGATGATGTCAAGTCAACTAAAAATCTTATAAAATTAAATGATAACCAAAATTTATTTAAGGAAACCAAGGTCTACATAAAATATTTAGGAATATATCTAGCCCACTGTCTCTTTTTATTTTATTTTTCTTTTTGAGTATTAAGTTGTTAAGTTTTAAGTCACCTGGAAAATTCAGTTTTGTGGAACCCCTCATTTCCTAACTGTACCAAGTGAAAAAATGAATATAATATAATATATTTATTCAAGTTTGATTTTTGCAAAAGATTGTTCCCATATGTAGGTTGTACTTGTGACTCATGGAACCTCTCTTTTTGTTCTGGCTGCTTTGAAAAGCCGAGCAAAAGTTCCTTCAAGCCCAGCAGTTAATTGTCACAGTGATGTCTGTTTGATGACTCCATATTTATTTTAAGAGGAACTGCATCCCGTTGGGCCTGCCAGGATGAGTTAGCTGCGAAATGCATTCCTAAATAGCTAAATGATTCAGCTCAGGATCCCATATATGAAATTGACTTTGTAATGTGGCTGCGTGTCTCTCTGTTGGAAAGTCTATCTATTTCGGCTCTGTGCTTTATTTTATAATTCAATATTGCATATGAATAGGTAATGGAGGGAAGCTTTCCTGCCTCACAAAACCCATGTTGCAACCAATATGTCATTAAAACTTTGCCCAGGTACTTGGAAGCTTCCTCTGACGAGAACTCAGTATATGGGGCCAATGTCTCTGAAAACATTCAGCACTGCACACCGCAGATTGCAAATAACAGCTAGGATGCTCTTGAACTGAGAAACCCCCAAGAGGGTACTTACCTCCTTTGCATCAATAAAGTACAACAGCTTCTTATTAGAGGCTGACTTTTGCTTACAGCTAGAAATCTGGCTAAACCCAGTTTCTAACCACTTAGAGACTTCAAATAATTCCCCAATTATACCTTTCTTCAAAGGGAATATGCTTTAAATCAAGTGTTTAATGTTAGGAAAATAATAATTCACACACTTGCACACCTTAGCAGCCTGTTTAAAGACAAAGAGAATAGAGAGAGGCCCAGATTGTGCCTTGGCCCCTGGCCTTCCCACTTCCCACCAAAGTGCTCAGGAAATGTATGTTTTTTTTTTTTTTTTTTTTTTTCAAAAGAGTAAGGATTCAATCGGCATTGAACCCCAGAGTGGCTCAACTGGGCATTCTGCTCAGCAAACAATATTGAGGATAAAAACGTCGGTGTTTTTCTGAGATAGCATGAGCCCTGGTGGAGTAAGGTTGCATGCTTGTGGCAAAGGACCAGAGCACTAACTTGGTTTTCAGCAAATTCTCTAAGTGTGCTTCCCTCTGTTTCTACTTAAGAACCCAAAGTCTTGTTTTTGCTGTTCAGTCACTCAGTCATGTCTGACTCTTTTATGACCCCATGGACTGCAGCATGCCAGGCTTCCCTGTCCGTCACCATCTCCCAGAGTTTTCTCAAACTCATGTCCATTGAGTCAGTGATACCATCCAACCATTCATCCTCCGTTGTCCCCATCTCCTCCTGCCTTCAATCTTTCCCAGCATCAGATTCTTTTCTAATGAGTCAACTCTTTGCATCAGGTAGCCAAAGTATTGGAGTTTCAGCTTCAACATCACTCCTTCCAATGAATATTCAGGATTTATTTCCTTTAGGATTGACAGGTTTGATCTCCTTGCAGCCCAAGTCCCTCTCAAGAGTCTTCTCTAACATCACAGTTCAAAAACATCAATTCTTCAGCATTCAGCCTTCTTTATAGTCCAACTATCACATCCATACACGACTACTGAAAAAAACCATAGCTTTGACTATACCGACCTTTGTCAGCAAAGTAATATCTCTGCTTTTTAATATGCTGTCTAGGTTTGTCATAGCTTTTCTTCCAAGGAGCAAAGTCTACGACTATGTATTCCATCTGTGGTTCACTGTGTTCTGTGGACTGCCTAATAATTCTGAGGGGAAAACAATTCTTCCTATTGACAAAGAGGGACTTGGGTGGGATAAGAGATGCAATATGTTTCCAGGGATTGCCATCTCCAATGAGGGTCTGAGGGTAACACCCAGCACTCTAGGTGTTCATATATACATGACCCTGTCTTCTTGCCTTAGCCTCTGAAATGGTGTTAGGCACCCTCTTTGGGAGAAGCAAGAATATAGTCATTCAAATGATTTTTCTGAATTCTGTGGATTAGATAAGGGACCCCAGATGAAGAAGTCTTGTTGAAAGTCATGCTATTCAGTTTCTAATTTTGGTATGTCATAGATCTATGAGGTTTTGAGAAAGCCATTTAATTGCACTGGGTGTCATTTTCTTTATCTGTCAAATAAAAGGAGCTGGTCAATTTCTACAATGCTTTGTTACTCAAAGAATCTCAGGTGAATGAGAAGGGTGGTATAATGTAAAGGGTTATTTATATTGATGATGTGCTCAGGAGTTATGAAGCTTCATATTTTAAAATATTTGTGCACATTTTTATGCTGGAGTATTTTTTTTCCCTTAGATCAAAATTGAGGGAAAAATATCATAGACTCTAGTCCAGTCTTGCAGCCAACGTTTGAATTTCTTCTAAAATTCTTTTACTAAATAACTATACATTCCATACTTGAGTGCCTCTAGTTACAGAATACCCACAATCAGCAAATTTACTCATTTCATCTTTGAAGTACTCTAGCCGTTCCACCTTATATATTTCCCTTACCCTAAAATAAGACTACAAAATGAAGTTATATTCTTCTTACACACACACACCTACACACACACATACCCACAAATCTATACCAAAATGGTCTCATTACTGAAAGCTGACTGCTCTCAGTACATCCACTCTTGTCTTTCAATACCCCCTAATAAGTACCCAGAGTACTCTCTCTGCAGTCTTCCATGCCAACAGACTTAGTTTATCATGGTGCAAATGACTATGTTTTGGGGAGCGAAGCAAATTAATACTTGGCTTCCATACAAGAAGAGTACTGGAAGCATGCCTGGAAGCACCCACATCTGAAAGAAAGTGTTGTTTACAAATTTAAACTCCCTCAGTAAGTGGGACCTATGGCTCTTGGGGGCCATAGGTGGACAGTGACTCCAACTTGGCCCCCTGGACATCTAATAGACCTGAAGCTTCCCAGTTCAATTTGAATAATTGAGCCTAGTCCTTTTTCCTGGAGGGAATGCCCAAGATATTGTCCATCTAATCTGTTTTGTTTGTACAACCACCTTTGCAAGAGTTATGGCAGTAGAAGTGGGAAAGACATTAGGACTTGATGATGGGTGTTATGAGTGGGAAACACAGGGCTTGGGGAATCCCTGCTGCTTCTGATAGACTCCTCAATAAGGTCAATGAGGATGGTGATCACATTGTGTTCAGGCTGTCTGGCAGGGGATGTCAGGCCCAGTACGTTGCTGAATCTGCTTGCAATACTTTGGGAGAGCTGTACCAGAGTATTTTCGTAGTGACAGAAGTTCTAAAGGTGCCTGTGAAAGACAAAAGACCATCAGTGTTCCTCCTTCTCATATCCCTCACAGGGTCTAAGCTGATGGGCACTGGAGTGTTGCCTTCTCTCCACTGTGTCCCATTACAGTAGTCATAACTTCACATTTCCCCCCAACCATCTTCTTTTCATATCTAGACCTTTTGTTTGGAACACACTGCTGCAAAAGGGGTAAGGGTATCTTAACATATATGCTTACTATGTATTTGACTCTTTTGGCTTACTTGTACCACTATAGAAAAACTCATTGAGCTGTGTACTTATTATCCTTATGATCTAGTTTCATGTCAATCCAACAGGAGAATTCAGGAGACTGAACCAAAATTCATTGTCAGTCCTTTAAGCCTCTTTTTGGTCAGACACCTTGATGATATGTCTTCTAGGTCATTCTGGGATTGTTGATGAGGCAAAGAAGGTAGCTTCATGGCTAGGAATGGCCAGGATGAAATCCTGAATTTTCAAACTTTTCTAAATAATATCCACTGCTTTCTTCCTGACAATTACCTCAGAAGCAGATAAGAGGAGATAATCCTTTCCTGTGGACAGCTGCAGGGAACAAATTGCTTAACTAAGGTGTGTAAACTAGGGGGAGTTGAAACAGGTGAAGTCAAAAAAGTGTTTGACTCAGTGTTTGAGGAGGCCATCGAAACTACCAACAATACCAGCTGTGTCAGGATGGGCTGGGGAGTCCATTGAATACCTTGGCTGTAGGCCATTTTTGAGTAGCTCCTGCAGTCAGAGGTGCACCATTATCAGATGGCAAATGGCCCAGAAACCTTAAAACCCAACACAGATTAGTATTATAGGTTGCAATGGGATGGATAGAGCTGACTGATTATACTGACACAGTGACTTATAATCTGAGAAATTGTCCACAGTGGTGAGGCATCACCTGTAGTTCTGGGAGGGGGGTCAATAGTCTAACATAATCAATAGCAAATGGGTGGTGGCCACACCCTTTGCAATGCAGCCTTCCTCTCTTTAAAACAAACTGGTGAACTTTTGGCAAGATTCACAAGTCTGCGTATAGTGGTAGCTTCTGCTTCAGATAATAGGGGAATTCTTAGTGTCGCGCCCAATTTGCAATGGTGGATGTATTGCCATGTCCAGGACCATGTGGTGTTCAGGAAGCTTCTGTCAATCTAGGAAATGCAGAATTAATCAGCAGCTTTATTCCACTTGGTTTGACTGACCCTTACCATCGACATCTTTGTGAGTGACTCATGCTTTGATCATCTGCTGTGATTTGTCTCTGCAGTTTGTGGTTCCAAAGAGGGCTGTCTTTGATCTGCTTGCCTCCAGTTTTCCAAGTGGTAGGTCAGCTAGCTAGGTTATTGGTACGAAGAGCCCCAAGCACGTTAGTGAGAGCTGAGAATGGCCTTGAGTTTTGGCTACTGAACTAAAGGATCACATCTACTTTCTGTTCTGTAATGCTGATGTTGAACAGCTGTAATGGTCAGTGGACACTATTGAGTTTCAGTTAAGTGACCGACCAATAAACCAGACTCAGGAATTTAGGGGGGTTTTGGCGTGTTTAAGGCCCAGTGAATCAAAGCTCTGTGGAGTATAATGTTCCCCCAAAGGGATAACTACCGCATTTTCATGTATAGTTGTGATGTTACAGGGGTCAAATTAGCTGCATTCTTGAGTATTTTATTTCAAATTGACCAGCAAGTCTTGTTGGGATTCTTCTACCTTCTATCATCTAGTCCAAGTAGACCAATGGGAATGCCAGACTGGAGTGGTCATAGGATTCCCTGTGCCAGGAGTTCATTTATGTCAAGAACCTAGTAGCAAGCTAAAGGATGCTTTTCAAAAGAATATACTGGTTGATCTTCAAAGATAATGAGTTCGAATACCAAGGGGCTCTTCTGGGTTGAGGCCACCACCTTTGCCAGAGATTCTACTTGGCAAAATTTTCAGTCACAGAGACTTTTAGCTTAAATGAGTCATTAGGGTTGTGAGTCTTAGAGTTGTTAGTATTTCTCTTAATGTAGTTCTTCTCAATTGGGAAAGTCTCCTCTGGTACTTACAGATAGGAGAAGTATAAGCATGTAGGACATTATTTTCTCCTATACATTTGGATGAAAAGAGCAGCAGCAACAATACATTAAGTCAGCCCAAAGCCTCTATCCACAAGATCAGGTTCATTTTCTTTCTTCACTCAACCCAATCCAAACTCCATCAATGAATCCAGGTGCCCTAACTCCACCACTGCACTGAGTCAGGTTATTAATTGAGTATTGTTATCCAGAAAGGCACAGAAGCTTGTGACCCTCTCTTGCCAAATTTCTACTGCCTGCTTAAAGCTGAATACGGCATTCAATTTCCTCTGGAAAGAGTGAAGTCTTTGACCTACTGTTCATCATCTTTGTCCTTAAAGCAGCCAAAGTCAGGGTAGAAGAGGATGGAGGAATAAGACGTCATGGAGAGGGAATTGCCCTGCATCAGTAAAGAAGCTTTGTATTTACTTTTAGCTTTAAATGACATAGCAGCTGCTTATGGCTCATCCAAACAAAGGTCGAGCATTTTTAGCCATAATACTTTACATCAGGTGGGGAGATCATCATTATGACCACCACCTGCATAAACTTTGGATGCCCCTTGACCCAGCAGTCATAGACACATTGCTTTTTGATGTGGCCCATAGGGTTTGTACCTTGTGGCTGATTTGGTATTTATTTGTACAGTGTCAATCTTTTTGTAAGGAGTTTATCTTGATCTGGGATATTGCTACTCCATCATCAAGGTGACACCTCTTAAATTCTTGAACATTTTCAACATAAGGCCTAAGGGAATTTTCCAGGGCAGTGTGACTGACTACAAGAATTTATCTAGGTTTATAAGGGTGAGTTTCCCATTCTCCAGTCAGGCCACACTCATCAGGTCTATGAACACAATCCAGTCATTAAAAGTCCTAATGTTACTAACCTTAAATCAAAACCCTTATGACTATACAGTGGAAGTGAGACATAGATTTAAGGGACTAGATATGATAGACCTAGTGCCTGATGAACTATGGACAGAGGTTCGTGACATTGCACAGGAGACAAGGATCAAGACCATCCCCATGGAAAAGAAATGCAAAAGGCAAAATGGTTGTCTGAGGAGGCCTTACAAATAGCTGTGAAACGAAGAGAAGCAAAGGAGGAAAGGAAAGATATTACCATTTGAATGCAGAGTTCCAAAGAATAGCAAGGAGAGATAAGAAAGCCTTCCTCAGTGATGAGTGCAAAGAAATAGAGGAAAACAATAGAACGGGAAAGACTAAAGATCTCTTCAAGAAAATTAGAGATACCAAGGGAACATTTCATGCAAAGATGGGCTCAATAAAGGACAGAAATGGCATGGACCTAACAGAAACAGAAGATATTAAGAAGAGGTGGAAAGAATACACAAAACTGTACAAAAAAGATCTTCATGACCCAGATAATCATGATGATGTGATCACTGACACTCACCTAGAGCCAGACAGCCAGGAATGTGAAGTCAAGTGGGCCTTAGGAAGCATCACTATGTACAAAGCTAGTGGAGGTGATGGAATTCCAGTTGAGCTATTTCAAATCCTGAAAGATGATGCTGTGAAAGTGCTGCACTCAATATGCCAGCAAATTTGGAAAACTCAGCAGTGGCCACAGGACTGGAAAAGGTCAGTTTTCATTCCAATTCCCAAAAAAAACAATGCCAAAGAATGCTCAAACTACCGCACAATTACAGTCATCTCACATGCTAGAAAAGTAATGCTCAAAATTCTCCAAGCCAGGCTTCAGCAATACGTGAACCATGAACTTCCAGATGTTCAAGCTGGATTTAGAAAAGGCAGAGGAACCAGAGATCAAATTGCCAACACCTGTTGGATCATCAAAAAAGCAAGAGAGTTCCAGAAAAACATCTATTTCTGCTTTACTGACTATGCCAAAGCCTCTGACTGTGTGGATCACAATAAACTGTGGAAAATTCTGAAGGAGATGGGAATACCAGACCACCTGACCTGCCTCTTGAGAAACCTGTATGCAGGAAGCAACAGTTAGAACTGGACCTGGAACAACAGACTGGTTCCAAATAGGAAAAGGAGTACATCAAGGCTGTATGTTGTCACCCTGCTTATTTAACTTATATGTGGAGTACATCATGAGAAACGCTGGGCTGGAAGAAGCACAAGCTGGAATCAAGATTGTTGGGAGAAATCAATAACCTCAGATATGCAGATGACACCACCCTTATGGCAGAAAGTGAAGAACTAAAAAGCCTCTTGATGAAAGTGAAAGAGGAGAGTGAAAAAGTTGGCTTAAAGCTCAACATTCAGAAAACTAAGATCATGGCATCCAGTCCCATCACTTCATGGCAAATAGATGGGGAAACAGTGGAAACAGTGACTGACTTTATTTTTTTGGGGGGTCCAAAATCACTGCAGATGGTGATTGCAGCCTTGAAATTAAAAGTTGCTCCTTGGAAGGAAAGTTATGACCAACCTAGACAGCATATTAAAAAGCAGAGACATTACTTTGTCCACAAGGGTCCGTCTAGTCAAGGCTATGGTTTTTCCAGTGGTCATGTATGGATGTGAGAGTTGGACTATAAAGAAAGCTGAGCACTGAAGAATTGATGCTTTTGAACTGTGGTGTTGGGGAAGACTCTTGAGAGTCCCTTGGACAGCATAGAGATCCAACCAGTCCATCCTAAAGGAGATCAGTCCTGGGTGTTCATTGGAAGGACTGATGCTGAAGCTGAAACTCCAATACTTTGGCCACCTGTTGCAAAGAGCTGACTCATTTGAAAAGATTTTGATGCTGGGAAAGATTGAAGGCAGGAGGAGAAGGGGCCAACAGAGGATGAGATGGTTGGATGGCATCACTGACTCAATGGACATGGTTTTGGGTAGACTCTGGCAGCTGGTGATGGGCAGGGAGGCCTGGTGTGCTGTGGTTCATGGGGTCGCAAAGAGTCAGACACGACTGAGCGACTGAACTGAACTGACTGAATGTTTTCTCATATGACTTTTTCATTCTCATGGAAATATCTCCTTGAGAGGGCCAAAGTTCTCTTGTAGCAGCTAGGATCCATTGCAAAAAAAATCTGAGAACTTTTACTGTCCTCTCTAATGGATTTTGTGTGTGTTACTCGCTCAGTTGTGTCTGACTCTTTGCGACCCCACGGATGGTAGCCCACCAGGCTCCTCTGGCCATGGAATTCTCCAAGGAAGAATTCTGGAGTGGGTTGGCCTTTCCTACTCCAGGGGATATTGCTGACCCAGGGATTGAACCTTAGTCTCCCTCACTGCAGGCAGTTTCTTTACCATCTGAGTCTCCATTTTAGCTGGCATTATAAACTATATTTGGGGATGAACTTTAATATTGCCCAGGCTTCCTTATGAAGTGATATTCATCAACCCCCAACCCCAATTTCCTAAGCCAATTGGACAAAGTTCTAATAATGATTTGCCTGATTTCTGCTCACAATGGTCAAGAATTTTTCCCATTTCTCCTTCAGTGTCCCTGGTGGGGACTTCCAGCTTTCCTGGTGGTTCAGACGGTAAAGCATATGCCTGCAATGCAGGAGACCTGGGTTTGATTTTTGGGTCGGGAAGATCCTCTGGAGAAGGAAATGGCAACCCACTCTGGTACTCTTGGCTGGAAAACCCCATGGACAGAGGAACCTGGTAGACTACAGTCCACGGGGTCGCAAGGAGTTGGGCAGGACTGAGCGACTTCACTTTCATTTTCACCTTCAGTGTAAGTTCCTATCTTTGTAACAGTGCCTCAAAGGAGGTAGAATCTTCTGTCCAACTAGGGCAAATCTTATACTGGTTGCTGTGAAGTTCATGTAAGACTGATCACCAGATTAGCCAGCACCCTCCTCCTGACCCACTCACCCCCACAAAACCCAAAGGTGAGTTAGTAACAACCAAGGCAATTTGTAGGCAATGCCAGGGTTTTTATTCATTCATTCCGAAGTGCTTATTGTGTGTCTACTTTTGCTAGGCATTTTTCTGTGTGCTGGGGATTTAGCAATAAACACAATAGTCAAAAATCTGTTTGGAGAATCTAAGTTCCTAGTAAGTGAATTGCAACAGATATTAGAAAGTGGCAAATGCTGTGAAAAAATAAGAAGAAATGAAAAATAGAACAGGATATTAGGACTCAGGTGTGAGGATAAGGGTGGAATGTAATATGACGGAAGCAGAATGTATGTTCAGTAGTAAGGTCTGAGCCAGCTTTATTGAGAAAGTGAGAAATGAGGATGCTTTGAGGGCTGAGAAACTGACTTTTGTGAGAATATTTTGTTCCTTCTTGTGAACCTGCCATTTAGAACAGTGCTTGATAAACAGTAGAAGTTCAATACAAATGTGTGGATGGAATGGAGATGCAGGCAGCATCTGATGAATCTTGTCTTGTTCACAGATTGACATGAAGATTCTAGATTTGATTTCCAACCCTCCTGTGAGCAAACTGATGGGCAATAATACAAAAACCCATTGATCAAATAATTTTTAGTTGTCAGAAGTGTATTTAATGGTTCAGTCTGGGATATTTCAATCAGGTCAGGTATGAAGAGTAATCAGCTGATTCTTGTCACCTGCATGACCAGAGTTTACCTGGTTTCAGGTACTTCTTCCTGAAACAAAGGTAGATCTGTTTCAAGGGCAAATCCAATTCTCTAACTCAGAGTGCAGAAATTGATGGAAAGCCTCCAAATTGCAATTTTCTACTTTCAAAAATTCTGTGATCTGACCAACCTGTGTCTCCCTTTATCCATTGTCCCAGATCTGTTTCTTGGGGCCATAATGAGTAGAATCCCTCTCATAAATGGATACTAAAATATTTGAGGTAGACTGTTATCTTCTCTGAGTCCTCTCTACTCCTGGGTAAATAGTCTCATCCTTTTTAAAAATGCTTCCACTTAAGACATTAGATTTTTTTCACCATCTTATACATTGTCTTCTAAAAATGTTCTAATTTGACTTAAATTGGAACTTAGAATTGGATTAGAACACAAGTGTGTTATGCGTAGTACACAGAAAAGAATGTTGCCTTCTCATTTGCTCAAGATATATGGTTTGTTAATGCCGCTTAAGATCACACTAGCTCTTTGGGGGGCAGTTCATCTCATCATAAGCATTTCTTGAGCCTATTGCCAGCTACAACAATTATTTTTACCTGCTCTATTAAGCCAAATTGTCCCTGTGTTTTACTGGTGAAGTAGTTTATTGGGGAGCCACAATACTAACTAAGTACTTTTCTTCCTGTTAAATTTTAACTTACTAGATGTAACACAATACTTCAGCCTGTCAGAATATTTTTCATTTTGCTTTTACCAGTCAATGAATTTGCTATCCCCGCTTCCCTCAATTTCATGTCATTTTCATATTTTAATGAGCCTGCCTTTCTAATTGTTATCTAAGGTAGTGGATTTAAAATTTACATGAACAGAAAGCTTTTTGAAGTAAACTGTTACATAGCATTCTAAAATGTAAGAGAGACATTTGTTTGTATAATCTTATTCTGCAAGTTAAATAATTAATATTTATTCATTATGAAGTTGTTCATATTAGCCAACTGTTATTGTTGAACACAGAATTTCAAATCAGTGCTTATGGATGATAGTTGAAATCAGATCAATCTTATTTAATTTACTTGAATATTTTCATTGAACAGTATTGAGAATACTGTGATGGAGACAGAAGTAGTTGCAATAGTTTGGTTAGTTTTTAACTCCACTGTTCTTACAATTTCAAGATATTTTTCAAGTGAAATGAATCAGATGTTTGAAAGGAACAGTAGAAATTTTGACCTTAAAACTAAAGCATTGATAATATTTACTGAAGGTTCTCATTCATTTATTTAATAAACTTCTTGAAAATCTACCATACAAAGAGCATTATAGCATTATTTTAGATGCCAGGGGTACAGAGATGTACAAGATGTAAAAGTAATTGGCTCATACAACTCAATTAAAAAAAAGGAACAACCCAATCAAAAAAATGGGCAGTACCATCTTTCTAAATTCCATATGTATGCCTTAATATACTTGTCTTTCTCTTTCTGACTTACTTCACTCTGTAATAGGCTCTAGATTCATTCACTTCATTAGAACTGACTCAAATGTGTTCATTTTTATAGTTGAGTAATAGTCTATTGTGTATATGTGCTGCAGCGTCCTTATCCATTCGTATTAATATATATATAAAGAATCCAGAAAGATAGTACTGATGATCCTCCTTGTAGGGCATCAAAGGAGACACAGACATTTTGGACACAGACATTTTCCCCCAGTGGGGGAAGGAGAGGGTGGGATGATATGAGAGAATAGCACTGAAACATATACACTACCATATGTAAATAGCCAGTGGGAGTTCAATGTAAGAGGCAGGGCACTCAAAGTCAATGCTCTGTGGCAACCTAGATGGGTGGGATGGGGAGAGAGGTGCCAGGAGGGTTCAAGAGGGAGGGGACGTATATATACCTAATGCTGATTCATTTTGATGTATGGCAAAAACTATCACAATATTGTAAAGTAATTATCCTCTAATTTAAAAAAAAAAGGAAAAAATGGACAGAAAACCTAAATATATATTTCTCCAAAGAAGACATATACATGGCCAATAAGCACATGAAAAGATGCTCCTTATCACTACTTATTGGAGAAATGCAAATCAAAACTACAATGTGGTACCACCTCATACTGGTCAGAATGTCCAGCATTAAAATATCCACAAATAACAAATGCTGGAGGGGGAGTGGAGAAAAGGGAACCCTCCTGTACTATAGGTGGGAATGTGAATTGGTCCAGTCACTGTGGAAGACAGTATGGAGGTTCCTCAAAAAAACTAAAAGTAATCATATGATCCAGCAACCCTACTCCTGGGCATATATCTGAACAAAGCTATAACTCAAAAAAAAAAAAAAAAAACAACTAAAATGTATCTCTATGTGTGTGTGTGTGTGTGTGTGTACTTAGTTGTATCTGACTCTTTGCAACCCCATGGACTATATCCCACCAGGTTCCTCTGTCCATGGGATTTTCCAGGTGAGAATACTGGAATGGGCTGCCATTTCCCATTCCAGTAGGAATATTCTTGACCTGGGGATCAAACCTGAATCTCTTGCATCTCCTGCTTTGGCAGTCAGATTCTTCACCACTAACCCCACCTGGGAAGCCCATCCCTGTTTTTAGCAGCACTATTTACAATAGCCAAGACTTGGAAATAACCCAAATGTCCAGAAAAAGAGAAATGGATAAAGAAGATGTTATAGATAAACACAATGGAATATTGTGTGCATGCTCAGTTGCTCAGTCATGTCCGACTATTTGTGACCCCATGGACTGTAACTCCCCCAGGTTCCTCTGTCTATGGGATTTTTCAGGCAAGAATATTGGAGTGGGTTGCCATTTCTTCCTCCAGGGGATCTTCCCCACCCAGAGATAGAACCCATGTCTCCTGCAGCTCCTGCATTGGCAGGTGGAGTCTTTACCACTGAGCCACCTGGGAAGCCTGAAATGGATAAAGATGTACAAAAACACAATGGCATATTACTTGGTCACGAAAAAGAATGAAGTAATGCCATGTGCAGCATCATGGATAGATCTAGAGATTATCATACTAAGTGAAGTAAGTCAGAAAGAGAAAGACAAACACTATATGAGGTCACTTATATGTGGATTCTAAAATATGACACAGATGAACACATCCACAAAACAAACAGATTCAAGACTTGTGTTTGTCAAGAGAGGTGGGGAGTAGGAGAGGAAAAGATTGGGCGTCTAGGATGAGCAGATACAAAATTTTATATATAGGATGAATAAATAAGAAGGTTTACTGTCTAGCATAAGGACTTCCCTGTAGCTCAGATGGTAAAGTGTCTGCCTGCAATGCAGGAGACCAGGGATCAATCTCTGGGTTTGAAGATCCCCTGGAGAAGGGCATGGCAAGCCACTCCAGTATTCTTGCCTGGAGGATCCCATGGACAGAGAAGCCTGGCGGGCTACAGTCTGTAGGGTTGCAAAGAGTCAGACACGACTGAGCGACTAACTCACAGATTTTATAGCATAGGGAACTGTATTCAATATCCTATTAAGAATAGTTGGCTCTTGGAGATTACATACTAATAAGATGAGACCAAAAAAGAAACATACACATATGTGTACATAAGCTTATAAATGAATTTTTTTCAGTGCTTGCATGTATGTGTTTGTGTGTACTAAGATCAAAACCCTCATCTCTGCAGTTGAATAGGAGCTGGAGGAAAATACACAATGTGCTCACTCTTCCCATTTTATGTTTATTTCAATTAACTAAAAGTGGACTCATTGCTATTTACCTAGTGTTTATATTACACTTCCTTAATCCATTCACTCTTCTACTTTTCTAGAGAACTATTTTACAGCTTCTTGTCTCTCTCCTCAATCTCTGACACAGCTTTTCTATCCTCTCTCTCGGCCAGGGACCTCTCCTCTCGCTTCTTTGAGAAAACGAAATCTCTCAAAAGGGAATATTTGTAGGGCACCATTGCTTCCCAGGTAGCTCAATGGTAAGGAATCTGCCTGCGAGGTGGGAGACCTGGGTTCAGTCCTTGGGTCAGGAAGATGCCCTGGAGAAGGGCAAGGCAACCCCACTCCAGTATTCGTGCCTGGAGAATCCCATGGACAGAGGAGTCTGGTGGGCTACAGTCCATGGGGTCGGTCACAAAGAGTGGACATGACTGAGCAACTAACACACACACCCACATCACATTAATAAAACTGCCAACATGTCTTCAGCACGACGTGCTTATTTCCACAGGTGAGGTAGCCATGCTTCTGTTTGATGTCAACCGTTCTACTTGTGCCCTGGATTCCATCCCTTTTTGCCTATTGGAAAACCTTGCTTCAGTGATTCTCCTTTATTTCTTCTCCATTTGCTTTCTGCAGAATAAATTTCTTTCATCAGTCATCCTCTTGAGATCACGTCCCCCAACAGCTTCAACTTCATTTATTTACTCATTTTGAAACAGAACTCCTCAAAAGTTTAGTCTATAATCAAAATCTCTTTTTCTTCATAATTAAAAATTTAATTCTTGTCACGAATCTGATCTCTTATGAGCTTGTTTGCTTTTGAAGTATGATTGACCTACAAGACTATGTTAATTGTTACACAGCACTATGATTCAATATTTCTATACCTTGCAAAGTGGTCACTACAAGTTTAGTTGACCTGTCACCATACAAAGATATTTTATAATTAATGACTATATTCCCCATGCAGTACATTTTATATCATGTCATATTTATTTTGCAACTGTAAGTTTTACCTCTTAATCTTTCTCACTTATTTATCACCTCTCATCGTCTTCTCTCCTCTGGCAACCATGTGTTTATCCTCTGTATCTATAACTTTCCTTTTGGTTATGTTTGTTCATTTATTTATTTATTTTTTTAGACTCCACACATCAGATAGCAGATTTGTAGTACTAATGGTGGGAAGTGGGGGAAGGGTGAACTGAAGGAAGGCACTGAGAAGATACAAACTTACAGTTACAAGATAAATAAGTACTAAGGGGTGAAACATACAGTGTGAATATATTTAACACTGCTATATGTTATATATGAAAAGTTGTGATGAGAGTAAATCCTAAGAAATCTCATTACAAGGAAAAACATTCTTTTCTATTTCTTTAATGTTGCATCTACACGAGATGATGAATATTCACTAAACTTATTGTGGTAATAGTTTCATGATGTATATGTCAAACTATTATTACTTTTGTCTTAGATATTGCTGTATGTCAATAATATCCCAATAAAACTGTAAGAAAAAAATCTTATTTCTCCTTTTTCAAAAATTAAGGCCATTTGTAAAGGGCAGTTTTAGGCTTACAACAACATTGAGAGGAAGGTACAGAGATGCTCTCTCTGCTCCCCAATTTTTAATTGCTTATATTTTTAGTATCTTTCTAATGACTTCAGATTTTTTGTTATGAAATAAATATGCAAAAATTACCTAAAAGTGAACTGACAGCTTAACGAATTATTATAAAGAAGCACTCATGAAAACCACCAAGATCAAGAAATTAGATATTGCTACTGCTGCCGCTGCTGCTAAGTCACTTCAGTCGTGTCCGACTCTGCGACCCCATAGATGGCAACCCAACAGGCTCCACTGTCCCTGGGATTCTCCAGGCAAGAACACTGGAGTGGGCTGCCATTTCCTTCTCCAATGCATGAAAGTGAAAAGTGAAAGTGAAGTCGCTCAGTCATGTCCAACTGTTAGCGACCCCATGGACTGCAGCCTACCAGACTCCTCTGTCCATGGGATTTTCCAGGCAAGAGTGCTGGAGTGGGTTGCCATTGCCTTCTCCGATGTTGCTACTATCATCTCCTAAGAGATGATGCTGTGAAAGTGCTGCACTCAATATGCCAGCAAATTTGGAAAACTCAGCAGTGGCTACAGGACTGGAACAGGTCAGTTTTCATTCCAATCCCAAAGAAAGGCAATGCCAAAGATTGCTCAAACTACTGCACAGTTGCACTCATCTCACACGCTAGTAAAGTAATGCTCAAAATTCTCCAAGCCAGGCTTCAGCAATATGTGAACCGTGAACTTCCAGATGTTCAAACTGGTTTTAGAAAAGTCAGAGGAACCAGAGATCAATTTGCCAACATTTGCTGGATCATCAAAAAAGCAAGAGAGTTCCAGAAAAACATCTACTTCTGCTTTATTAACTATGCCAAAGCCTTTGACTGTGTGGATCACAATAAACTGGAAATTTCTGAAAGAGATGGGAATACCAGACCACCTGACCTGCCTCTTGAGAAACCTGTATGCAGGTCAGGAAGCAACAGTTAGAACTGGACCTGGAACAACAGACTGGTTCCAAATAGGAAAAGGAGTACATCAAGGCTGTATGTTGTCACCCTGCTTATTTAACTTATATGTGGAGTACATCATGAGAAACGCTGGGCTGGAAGAAGCACAAGCTGGAATCAAGATTGCTGGGAGAAATATCAATAACCTCAAATATGCAGATGACACCACCCTTATGGCAGAAAGTGAAGAAGAACTAAAGAGCCTCTTGATGAAAGTGAAAGAGGAGAGTGAGAAAGTTGGCTTAAAGCTCAACATTCAGAAAACTAAGATCATGGCATCCAGTCCCATCACTTCATGGCAAATAGACGGGGAAAAAATGGAAACAGTGGCTGACTTTATTTTTTTGGGGGGTCCAAAATCACTGCAGATGGTGACTTCAGCCATGAAATTAAAAGTTGCTTGCTCCTTGGAAGGAAAGTTATGACCAACCTAGACAGCATATTAAAAAGCAGAGACATTACTTTGTCCACAAGGGTCCGTCTAGTCAAGGCTATGGTTTTTCCAGTGGTCATGTATGGATGTGAGAGTTGGACTGTAAAGAAAGTTGAGCACCGAAGAATTGATGCTTTTGAACTGTGGTGTTGGAGAAGACTCTTGAGAGTGCCTTGGACTGCAAGGAGATCCAACCAGTCCATCGTAAAGGAGATCAGTCCTGGGTGTTCATTGGAAGGACTGATGTTGAAGCTGAAACTCCAATACTTTGGCCACCTGATGGGAAGAGCTGACTCATTGGAAAAGCCCCTGATGCTGGGAAAGATTGAAGGAGGGAGGAGAAGGGGCCGACAGAGGATGAGATGGTTGGATGGCATCACCGACTCAATGGACATGAGTTTGGGTAAACTCCGGGAGTTGGTGATGGACAGGGAGGCCTGGCATGCTGTGGTTCATGGGGTCGCAAAGAGTCGGACACAACTGAGTGACTGAACTGAACTGAATTATCATCTCAGAAGCCCTTCATGTGTGTCTTTCCAATTAATGCCCCAGGATCTGCTAGTAGATAATCACAGATTCAATTTTTTAAAAATATCAATCTCTTTGTCATATATACCACATACTAGTTGTACATATCTAAGAGGATTAGTTTAGTTTTATCTGTTTTAGAACTTTGAATAAATAGCGTGATGTAATCTTTGAGCCTTTGTATTCCTTGTATCTGGTTTTCTTCATTCATAGTTTGATTGTGATCTTATTACCTCTATGTTGTGTGTAGTAAGAGTTTCTCCATTTTCATTGCCACATGCTGCACAAACCACAGTTTATCTTTCCAGTCTACCATTATTGAGCCTTTGATTTGCTTTTAGATTTGAATTGTCTTGAATAACTATTGTGGACATTCTTGTCCATGTCTCTTGATTATTGTGTGTGTTGCAATTCAGAGGTATATATAAATGGGAGTGGAATTAGGGACACATCTTTTCAATTTTAATAATGTCACACTACTTTCCAAAGTGTGTTAATTTACATTCTCATCATCTGTACATGAGAGTTTCAGTTGTTCCTTGGAAACACTTGGCAATTTCAGCCTTTAATTTTTTTTTTTTTTATTTTGGTAGGCCTGGAGTCATAATCCATGAGTTTTAAACTTACATTTATATTATGATCAATAAGGATGAACATCTTTTCCTATGAGTACTATTAGGGGAAGTAGTCTTTTGTGAACTACCTATTCAGTCTCCTCTTCATTTTTTTCTGTTTTGTTGCCATTATTTCTTATTGATTTGTGGAAATTCTCTACATATTCTGCATACTAGTTTTATGTCAGTTATATTTGTTGAAATATCTTTTCCCAATCCATCTTTGTCTCTTTATTTACTTAGTGGTAACTTCGATGAACAAAATGTTGTCAAATTAATTATCATTTCTTTTATAAAAAGAGTTCTTATGTCTTATTAAAAATTTTCCAAAACTGATGTTATGAACTTATTCTCCTATACTGTCTCTTAAAAATATTTTTGAATTTTATATTTAGGTCTTTATTCAATTCAAAAAATTGTTTTTGCTTATGGTGTGAGGCACGAGTCAAAATTAATTTTTTTCCCTCATGGGAATCCAATTCTCTTTCTCTTAAAAGTAGAGCTGGACTTCATATTCAGGCAGTTAGGCCAGAGGTAAAAATCTTGGTCTCTCATCCACACAATGACTCATTAACCGATTTATTCTTTTATTTATTTAGCAACTACTTATTGAGTACCTGCACATTCCAGATATTATGTTAAGATCAGGGATACAGGAATGAATAACAAAAAGGTCATTCCCATCTCTCAAGAGCTGAGAGCCAAGCAGTTACTCACATGCAATTATCCTTCCCTGGTGGTGCAGCAGATAAGCATCCACCTGCCAATGCAGGAGACGCAAGAGATGTGGGTTCAATCCCTGGGTCTAGAAGATCCCCTGGAGTAGGAAATGGCAACCCACTCCAGTATTCTTGCCTGGGAAATTCCATGTAGCCTGGAGGGCTACAGTCCATGGGATTGCAAGGAGTCGGACACGTCTTAGCAACTGAGTACACACACAGTGTGATTATGATTATACTTGGACTTCTTTCATCACAGTACCATTTTAAGTCTCAAAACACAAATGGATTTGAAAACATTTTGTTAACCACAAAGTTCTATACAATAAAGAATTTGTTTTACTTATTCAGGGGTCATATGATTGAATAACACTTTAAGAATATTTTCTTCTTAAAATTTGGCATCACTTCTATCATTCTACTTTGCTCTATTCCCCCCCCCTTTTACCCAAGAAAGGTAAAAAAAATCATTTACGAGGTGACATGCTTCAACCAAACCCAAGTTATGGGAATTTGAATTTCTAAAATGTACTTCAAGAAGTAATTTAAACAGTAGTTCTCTTAGTTCATTTAAAATACCATTTATGTACAAAAGTATTGGATTTGCACAAACATTTTCAAGAATGTATATATTTGCTCTACCTGGTAGATTGCTCATATTGGAGCTGTTTTAAAAAGATGAAACAACAGACAAAACCCACTTTGCCTAACAGAAAAAAGTCTGCAGCTCTATTCAGAGTTCTGATTCCTTGATTGCTATCGCATTAAAAATGAAAAAAAAAAGTTGGGCAAGGGGAACATACATTCTAGTAAGTTGGGCAATAAGTACATGAAGTCTGGAACAGGTGGCAAGGCTCCTTAGCTACATGACCTTTGGTGAATCATTCAACTTCCTGATATATTAGTGTCCTTATCTGTAAAATAGGAATAATCATAGTAAACTACTTCTCAAGGTTCTTGTGAGGCTCAAGTGAGTCTATATGAGTAAACTCTTTATAGCTGAGCCCAGTGCCTGTGAAGTGAAGTCGCTCAGTCATGTCCGACCCTTTCGACCCTGTGGACTGTAGCCTACTAGGCTACTCTGTCCATGGGATTTTCCAGGCAAGAGTACTGGAGTGGGTTGCTAGTTTCCTTCTCCAGGGGATCTTCCTGACCCAGGTATCGAACCCAGGTCTCCCGCACTGTAGGTAGACACTTTCCTGTCTGAGCCACTAGGGAAGTCGCCCAGTGCCTAGCAAGTATTATTTTTATTTCTGCTAAAAATGAAATCTTCCATTTTTAAACAAAACTATCATTATTAGGTTCACTATAGTCAATTCTCTTCTGAGTTTTGAGTGTAAAATATCATTTCTGTTGTTGGAGAGACAGAAGGGAAGGGAGAGAGAGAGTAAAAAGAGAGAAAGAGAACAGATATATGTGATTTTCCGAAGTTGAAAAGCCAAGTGCAAGTTAGCAGCCATGAATGTAATGCCCAGCTTTGAAGAGAAGCTTAAAACATAAGCAGTTAGGACACATTTGTTAAATTGTTTTCAGCATTTCCTGTAGATCCTATTATTTCTGCAAATTCCTTCATAATATTGTACTTTTTGTCATGATGAACACAATCTCTCTTATCTCAGAAGTGGGGTTTTCCAGCTGTTGAACTGAGGAAGCTCTATTCTCAGGAGTTTCATATGGAAGCAGTGATAAAAGAGACTACGCTGCTGTATTTTGACGAGCTGCCCTGATGAGAAGCCTCCATTGTCAGGTGGTATAACACCAATTGTTACTGTTAATCAAAGAGAATCTAATAGCTTAATGAAATCATTGATATTAGATGTTCCTAGTCCTCCAGCGGAGAAGGCAATGGCAACCCACTCCAGTACTCTTGCCTGGAAAATTCCATGGGCAGAGGAACCTGGTAGGCTGCAGCCCATGGGGTTGGAAGAGTCGGACACGACCGAGCGACTTCACTTTCACTTTTCACTTTCCTGCATTGGAGAAGGAAATGGCAACCCACTCCAGTGTTCTTACCTGGAGAATCCCAGGGACGGCGGAGCCTGGTGGGCTGCCCTCTATGGGGTCGCACAAAATCGGACACGACCGAAGCGACTTAGCAGCAGCAGCAGCAGTCCTCCAGCAAATTGATGACCACCTAATAGGAGTTTACTTTTCCAATATTTGAGTAACTATCCTACGGACCTAAGCAAACATATATACCTTTTTTGTTTTGTACTAAAGTGATCCTCGGTTTCCATTTCATATGCTGTAAGTAGCTACCACATAAGGGAGGGAAACTGTGTTTTAAGCTCTCCATTCATGCAAATCTTTGACAAGACTCCATGGTCATAACGTTTCTTCTACTCTTCCATCTTGAGGGGAAAACATATATATTTATTTCCTGATATTTAGCTGTTTCTGAGCATTCTTGAGCTTCTATTTCAAATGTTAATTATATAAAATTTTGGTTGTTGATTGATTATTGTGTTAGCTCTCTTGGTTTTTGGCATCTCATAAACCATTGCTAGGATAGTTTCCATATACCTTAAAATGTAAACTGCTTATTGATGATCCAATAACCATTTATTAGTCAGACTTTACTGTAGGAATTAAAAATCTTAAGATGTAATCTTATTTTTAACACAATTTAAGTTAATAATTATAATAAAACAATACACAGTTTTTCGTTACAGGAAATGGTGAGCAGCTGACTAAGTTCATAGCTATTTCTTGAACTACACAATTTAGTCTTTGCTAGAAGGCTATATGTACTGGTCATTAATTAATGGGTCATTTTTGCATGTCAACTACACAGAAAGAAATGTGTTTTCTTCATTTGATATTATCTTTCCAGTAAAAATGTGTTAACCAGAAAGGTAACATTTACTATTTTATTCTCCTGCTTCTAAAAACTACATGCTTATTAAATACTTGATAATCATGTTAGTTAGCTATTGCTATGTAGCAATGTACCTCAAAATTAAGAAAATTAAGACAGCTATGACTGTTTTTGTTTGTTATGTCTGCAGGTCAGAAATTCAGAAATGGTGTGGCTGGGGGTCCTGACTCAGAATTCTCATAAGGTTACAACACCCAGGGTTCTGGATTCCCATCATCTGAAGGCTTGCCTGGGACAAAATTGCTTCCAAAATGGCTCACTCTGTAATTGGCAAGTTGACTGATGGTTGGTGGTAGGTCTTAATTTCTGTCTTTTTCTGTTTATGTGAAACATTCATGGGGATATTTAAGTATCTTCATGGCATGACACTATCTTCTCCCAGAGGGAGAGAGCCAAGAAACTAAGCTAACTAAGAAAGCTAAGCTAAATAAGTGTTAATGCTTTTCTATGACTTAACTTTAGAAATACACATTATCATTTCTTTTACTGCTCATAGCCAGACCTCATTTATTGTTGGAAAAGACTACATCATGGTACAAGCATCAGGAAGTAAAGACTGTTAGAAGCCCCCTTAAAGGTTAGCCACCACACCGGTTCACTGAATTGTCTCAAATATTCAAAAGTCAGATGCCAATATTTGTACGTGTTAACTCTCACTGAAAATCTATTATCATAAAAAATTGATTCAGGTGAAGACAACAGAAACATTATTATTTTTTTATTGAGATATAACTGAGCATAACTCTGTGAAAGTTTAAAGTGTACAAAGTGTTGATTTGATGCATTTATATATTTCAATATGTTTGCCACCTTGGTTAGCTATAGTACTTCTATCATGCCATATAATTAACATTTCTTTTTTTGTGATGAGAACAATTTTAAGGTTTTACAACATTCAGTTTGTTATCTGTAAGAGAAAATTTAGCCTATACAAAGGGGAAATCTTTGTTTACATAAGTGGAAAGACTAGGAACATGGTGGACTTAATCTAGGTATCATCAATGTCATCAGAGATCTACTGTTTTATGGTCTTGTTTCTTCTTGTTGTGCTTTCATTCTAAAGTGGGCTCCTTATAGAGTGGTTTCAATTCAGTTCAGTCGCTCAGTTATGTCCGACTGTTTGTGACCCGATGAACTGCAGCACACCAGCCCTGCCTGTCCATCACCAACTCCCGGAGGTTATCCAAACTCATGTCCATTGAGTTGGTGATGCCATCCAACCATCTCATCCTCTGTCGTCCCCTTTTCCTCCTGCCTTCAATCTTTCCCAGCATCAGGATCTTTTCCAATGAGTCAGTTCTTTGCATCAGGTGCCAAAGTATTCGAGTTTCAGCTTCAACATCAGTCCTTCCAATGTCATCCATGGGGTGACAAAGAGTCAGACACAACTGAGTGACTGAAGTGAACTGAAATGATATTGAGGAGGCAGGATCATTACTTGCATGTGTGCTCATTTATGTCCAACTCTTTGTGATCCCATGAACTTTAGCCCACCAAGCTCCTCTGTCCATGGGACTTTTCTGGCAAGAATACTGGAGTGGGTTGCCATTTCCTCCTCCAGGGGATCTTTCAACCCAGGGATTGAACTCACATCTCCTCCATTGCAGGCAGATGCTTTACCACTGAGCTACTGGGGAAGCCCAGGCAGAGTCATTACATAGTCTGCTAAGCTCAGACTAGGAATTGGAAGTCAATGTAATACAATTCATTCACAAGCATGAATAATCAATGTTGAAATTTCTTTATTTAAAAACCATATTAAAATATAATAGAATACTAGATAAGACCATTACATCATAATCAACTACAGACAACCATATAATTGGACAAAATATATGAATTAGTGGATTTGAGGCTTTCAACAAGAGGCAGAACAGTAATCCCTGAAAAAGGGAAATTTGTAAGGGGAGTCCCATTATTTCTCTGGTTCTCTGCCTGGGACAAATTTCCAGCTGTGGTACAAAGAGTTAGAATCCAAGAAAACAAAGTGATTCTTGCTAAGCTGAAGAAACTAATATTTAAATATGAGGCTCCTGAAGAAGCTGCAATCTACAAGACAGGTCACTGGAGAGATAGAAGTCCAGCATTCTCTGGAACAGGAGTTCCTCATGAGTTCCTGACTGAGTTCTGGGTGCACAGATACCGTATAAGACTACACATTGTTACCAGAAGTGCTAAAGTATATTGGAATTCTGGCCTAATTAATGTAGAAAAACCTCATTAATACTTTTGGATCTAGGTGATATATCAGAAAGTAAGACCCCTCAGGAGTAAAGCACTTCAGCAATTACTTCTCCTCAGAAGTAAGGTCCATACTTGAAGTTAAATCTACTCTGGGCCAGCCTTAACCAAGAGTAAAAGAAGCCCTGACAAGATCTTTAGAACTGAGAGTTTGGAGGTGGAGTTTGCAGTGTAGGGGAAGCTGAAGAAAATGTCTTTGGCTTTTCACAGATCCATCTAACAGCAAAATTAAGTCAACACAGTCCAATGGTGACGAGTCATAATTGAAATGCTTAATAGGACAAAAATTAACAAATTTCAGAGGAAGATAAAAGAATCTGGAATCTATGATATTATTCACAATGTCCAGTATATAATAAAAATAACTAGACATGCAAAGAAACAGGAAAATGTAATAAAGAGTTAAGTAAAGGAAAATAAGCAAATATTGGAAATCAAATCCAAGGTGCCCTGATAGACTTGTGGACAAATGCTGTAAAACAGCTAATAAGTAGGCTCAAAGATTTCAAATGAGATAAATTCAAATAACTAACAGAAAATATGGTCTAAATACATGAGTAGATAGGACATCTCAGAAAAGAATGAAAACTATTTAAAAAATCAAAATTAAAGATTGGAAAAAATAAAACTGAGGTGAAAAATTAACTCTATAATTTTTTTTAACTGGATAATCTTAATAGAAAATTGAGTATGGCAAAATATAAAGTCAATAAGTTTAAAAGCAGATAAATAGAAATGATACAATTTGGAAATGAAAGAAAAAAAACTGAAGAAAAGTAAAAGATGTACAGAAACCTAATGGACAATATTAACTGGCATATCATTTACATATAATATAATATAAAATAAAATAATGTAATATAGTATAATATAACATAATATAATATAATATGTTTACATATAATCAGAGGCCCAGAAGCAGACAGTGTGAATAGTGTAGATAAAAATACTTATATAATATTTTAATGTATCCTAAATATAAGGAAAAACTAAAATTTACAGGCCAAAGAGATTCAAAACAACAGCATGGATTATTTAAAAAAATACATGGAGGTACATCAGGCTTGCTAAAATCCAAATATTAAGAAAAAATATTGAAATCAGCTAGAGAGCAAAGAGTTACTATATACAGGGAAATAATGATACAAATAGTTGCTACCTTTTAAAAAGAAACAGCATCTAGAAGGCTGTGGACACCACATTAAGAATAAGTAAAAAAAGAATAAAATAAAGAATAAAAACTCTCAATTCAGAATTGAACTTGCAAAAATGCACATCAAAAATAAAGAAGAAATAAAGACATTTTTGGACAAATAAAAGCAAAGATCATGGATCCCCAGCAGAGGTGCACTACAAGAAATGTTTAAGAATGTTTTTCAGATGGAAAGTTGGATCTACAGGTAGGAGGAAAGAACCAGGAATTGGAGAATATAAAGGAAAAATCTTATTTTCTTTCTCATAAGTTTCTTAAAATACTGAAGACTGTTTAATGTAAAAATAATAAAATTGGAGGCAGGGTTAAAATGAATGTAGCAATAAAGAAAGAATGCTTTATGGTACAAAAAATGCAGAAAGTTACTACATTTGTGAAGTGGGAATTATGAAGTATAAAAATAGGAAGTAGTGATGTTAGAAATGATATGGGTGAATTATCAGGTATAAAGTGTGAGGTAATACAATATTGGTTCTAAATAAACTTTGAAAACCTAAGGGGGAATATTGTAAATTCTAGAACAGTAATTAAAAAGAAAAGAAATATGGGTAATAAGCCAATAGAGGACATAAAATAGAATAACAAAATACATCAAATTAATTGAAAAGAAGGTATATAAGAGGAAAAGAGAAAGAATAAATGACGCTAGTAGACAGTACATAGACTTGTGTGTGTGTGTGCTAAGTCGCTTCAGTCATGTCCAACTCTGTGTGACCCCATGGACTGCAGCCCGCCAGGCTCACTCTGTTCATAGGATTCTCCAGGCAGGAATATTGGAGTGAGTTGCCATTTCTTTCTCCAGGGGGTCTTCCTGACCCAGGGATCAAACCGCGTTTCTTAAGTCTGCTTTGTCGGGTGGATTCTTTACCACTGCACCACCTGGGAAGCCCATCATACCTTGTTTATAATTGTAAAATTATACTGGAAAAAAGTTTTCCACTTTTATAAAATAAAACATAAAGCTTCATTGTGACCAATTCCACTCATAGATATTTATTTAAGAGAATTGAAAGCATATGCTTACAAAAGAATCGTATACTTATGTTCACAGTAGTTCTAGCTGTAGTTGTCAAAATTAGAAATTAATATCCGTCAATAGGTGAATGTATAAACAAATTGTGATATACAATACAATGAAAAACTACTCAGAAACATACAGGAACCCATTAAAGATGCAAGAACAAAACTTTTAAAGAGACATACTACCACTTCTGTCCTATTCTATTGGTCACTCAGTTGATGTTATTACATGTAAAAGAATTGCACACAGTGGTATGAAGGTGTGAATACTGGAAGTTGGGATCACTCTGAAGGCTGGCTGCTTCAGGTATTTTCCAGAGATGGCTATCTGGTGGCTATCTGGAGGTGAACTGGTGGGGTGTTTGAAGCGTGGCAGTCAAGCAGGATTGGGAAGCACTGTTGTGATCAGATTATGATAGAAAATCTGACTTGTATGTGGCAAAAAGAAAGCTGACATTGTCCAAAACATATTGTAAAAGGAACTCAACTGTAGCAATGAGACTGTAAATTATGTTGGATAAAACTCTTTCAAAAGGACTTACTTTTGGAAGCAGGGCTAGGAAATACACAGTCCTCTTGTGTCCAGAGGTATCTGATTGGCTTGGCTCATTGCTGTATGTCTGTTGATGTTGATAGATAATTTGCAAATTGTGTTGTCAACACAACATTTAATCTGCTCTGAGCAGCTCATAAACAACACTTTGATTAATTCTTTCAGTCTGTGTCTTCTGGACAAGATTTACAGAGCTCTGTTTATTTGGATGAAAAATAGAGAGAGACAAGTTGTCAGTAGAAAGGGAAGGGGGATGGAAAGATTTCCTTTTCTATCTTTGGTTGAATTTGGAAAGTGTTTTTTAATTAGGATTTTAAATGTTTGGTTCCACAAGGGAAGGATTTCTCAGTGGAACTCAGCAACTGGCACAAGGCGAAGCTCAGTGTCAAAGTGGAATAAGTCAGGACAGACAGAGGCAGATTGGCAGTGGAACCCTGTAGAGGAGGAGAGTCAGCCAAGCCTAAGGCAGGAGATGCCTTTCTGAATTAGCCAATTAGTTCCAGAAACCTGTTGGACAATTACAACTCATAGAGCTTGCCATCCACACTCTCTATGGAACACTGAAATGTTGTGTTGAATAGAATTCTGTTCAACAAGCACATTTTAACAAAGAACTCCAATTAAAGAGAAACTTTTATAATATGAAATATAAAGATAAGTATGTATTATTACTGAGTGATTCTGTGTCTATATGTGAGAGAAAGAGAGGAATTGATTCTGTTGCTCTCCTTTTTGTGTATTATTATATGCCAATTTCCCCAGGCCCCTAAATCTGTTTAGTTGAACAGTTTCTATTAATTTTGGCTTTGAAATAATTTTCCATTGAAGCATGCCTTTTAATCAGTACCTCTCTACCTTTGTTGATTTATCCTAGCCAAGATAAGTGGATAGAGTTCTAAAACACTGCTTCTGGAATACTCATATCACTTTGAAACATGCTGATCATCCAGCAACTTAGGCATAAGAACCTGAAAGAGTGTCATTTGGATAAAGGTCTTTTCATTGCAATTATGACATAAGATGTAAAGACAGTCTGTGGCTGGTAGGGAAGAAAAGATCCAAAAAATAGCTATCTAATAATTTCAGGACTATTAGAAATGTAAATAACCCAACACCACAATTCCTCCCTGAATTTTTCCCCTTTTATGCCTGTCTCCTCTCAAAGGGATAAATATGATATTTATGAGCTGCTTTTGGAATGCACACATTTCCAGGGATCATGCCAAGTGCTTCTTTTGTTGTTCACATCTGCATCTTTCGATATGATGAAGAGTCAACAAGAAAGTAGATTTGGTTTTGTTCCTTTGACAAATAAAGTTCACTTGGGGACACAGTTGGGAAAAAAGCAACCACTACATGCATACCAGAAAACCAAAGTTGAATTTTCCATTAGTGGTAGTTATACACTGTAACTTACATGCAAGGCGCTTGGTTGGAAATATTAACCCAGATTCAGAAATTAGTAATTATATTGACCTTGACATCTGTCCTCATTACCTTGTTCCCAGCTCACACAATTAGTTTAGCTGAGACTGTCATCAAAACCCTGTGTTTTAGATCTATTTCTAGTAAGGAACTCCTTCAAATCATCACCCCATGAAAATTACAATATTAAGGACACAAAGGTATATGTGTGTCTAATTGCAGTAATTGTGTTGAGAAAGAGTTCACATAAATCTCCTTAAGGGGCTTCATTCCATTTGATGGCCTTAATGTACTCTCTTAAAACTGAAATGATTTCAAAGTATTGTTCTGCAAAAGATTATCAGCAATTATTGTATATGAAAAGAGCCAGGGTGAAAGAGAACAAGTTGAGAGATTAACATTGGGAAATAAACTTCAGGCTTTTAACAGAAGGATGGTAGAGGCTGATTCGGGCCCCATCTCCTATGTTTACTCCCTCTCTGTCCTGGATCACAATTTGTTGGATGCATCATTGCTCTACAAACAATATGCTGACAGAGTCTAAATGTAACACTCCCCTCCTAAAGAATGAGGGAATCACATACTCATACAAAAAGGCAAATACCTAGTGATTTTCAATACTCTGAAAATAGCAATAGTCTATTGGATTTATTTCATGATTATAAAAGCCTAATAATCTATGATAGCTGAAAGCAAATGTGATTTATTAGGGTCTCTCACAGACAGATGATAAACCATAATGTGCAGGCAAACATTTTTTTTTTTAAAGGAGTGTGTTAAAAAGAAAATAGTCAACAACTTGCTTACTCCATAGCTCCAGAAAATGATGATTTGAAGCACTGAAATATCAGAGTTGATGAATGATAGAAGCAAAATTATAACTGTTGTTCTATGGCAAGATAAACTTTCACCTCTGTGAAGGAAATATAGATTACGGAAACTGATTGCAAGCAATCAGCGCTACATATTCTTCTTCCCTAACTGAGCAGTGTTTGAATATGCGCCTTTCAGACAAACACATTAATAACATTTAGCCACTAGGTATTTGTGGAAGAAATTGGAAATTGTTTTTAATTTGTTGGTTTGGTGAAGCGATAATATATTGAGCCATAAGGGAGAGGGTCAAAAAAAAAGCTATTGGTGTAGGATTTCTACTTGCATATGTGAATATATTAATACCCACAGAGCTATGTTACTCTTAGAAACTCTCCCACACAAAGCAAAGGGTTAATAGACAGGGAAATCTAAAAAGCTGCATGACCATGTTGTGAAATATGGATTTAGCGTATAACTCATTGGAGGCCCCAGTGAGTTATGGGCCTCATTTCCTGCATATTACAGACATTTTTTCCATATTCCTTTTCAACAAGGCATACGGTTTAAATTAGTTTCATCTTGGGTTTTCTAGGATCTTTTGTGGGCTGTTTTCTACAACAAACTGTAATTCTTGGGCTCCTTTAATTCTATAGTGGGATGCTATTAAGTGCAGTTCTTTAATTACCACGTGAGGCAATGCCTCAGTAACGTATTCTGAAAGAGGCACAAGCTGAGGTGAGGGTTTGAATGAAGAATTCACACCCAGCTGATGAAATTAAAGAAGCGCACACTCGTTATGGATGAGGGGGGATGGGTAAAAGTCAGTGTTCGTTGGGGTGGAGGTAATAGGGGCAGTTAGGGATGAAAACCTACAGACACACCTTCAGTTGAGTCAGGAAAGGGGGCTCTGATAGGTAGCAACATTCCGAAGAGTTAAGGATATTAAAGGACCCTGTTTCCCATAACTTAGCTCATAAATCATATTTTCAGGTACTTTACATGATTTATGAGAGGCTGGCTGTCTGCATGATCAGTAAGTCGCATTAAAATGGCAATTGGTCTTTCCAAAACAGAGCATTATGAAAAGAATCCAAATCTCAGAGATGGCGAATTTCAGCACCTGAAAGCTGGGGTCAAAAGAAGGTGTCTGCATTTCATTCTTTGTTCAAAATATAAAATCATAATATTATGTGGGAAAAGCATTGGTCTAAAGTCATGACACTTAGACTTTTGTTTTTTTTCTCACTGCTGTAACCTTAAGTCATTTATTTTCTTTGGACTTCAGTTGCCTCTCAGTAAACTGAAGGATTCAGGGCCTTCCTGTTTCTAAATACATATTGTACATATGTATAAATTATATATTCCTATTATGTGTATATATTTATATATTATTTCTTATCTATGGGCATATTACATATTATGTGTCATATATGTGTGTATATATAGATACAATTCCTTAAACATGTGAAAGGAGCTATAGCAAATAATACACATTTACATACATATGCATACATAATAATAGAAATATATACATATGTATGTGTTCATGTATTGGTGGACTGTTTCACACTATCAGCTTAGGGGTTCTTATGACCTAATTTTACCTGTTATTCTGAAAATCATAAATGCTGACTCCTAAGAATTTATGAGTGGGGTTGTAAAGTATGATTGAGTACTCAGTCAAGTATTATAGTTGTATAAAGGTACTATATTGTTTTCCTTTAGAAATAAATAAAAAAAATTACAGGAAACTGCTAGTTGACACTGATCTTGTGTAAATGGAAGATTAAAACAGAAGTTTATAAAGGGTGTCTTTTTACTTTACATTAGGGAATAAATTCCATCTTGAGAGTGAATTAAAATTCATCACTTTGTTATAGACCTTTATTCTAATGGACTTCCCCAGTGACTCAGATAGTAAAGTAACTGCGTGCAGTGCTGGAGACCTAGGTTCAATTCCTGGGTAAGGAAGATCCCCTGGAGTTGAGAATGGCAACCCACTCCAGTATTCTTGCCTTGAGAATTCTATGGACAGAAGAGCCTGGCAGGCGACAGTCCATGGGGTCACACAGAATCGGACACGACTGACTGATTAACACTTTCACTTTTATTCTAATACAACTTATCCATATTTGGATTTTATATTGGAGGACTGCTACATCTTTTTTTTTTTTAATCTAGAATCTTATCTTCCCTTTTCTTTTTTCCATTTATTTTTATTAGTTGGAGGCTAATTACTTTACAATATTGTAGTGGTTTTTGCCATACATTGACATGAATCAGCCATGGATTTACATGTGTTCCCCATTCTGAACCCCCCTCCCACCTCCCTCCCCATCCCATCCCTCTGGGTCATCCCAGTGCACCAGCCCTGAGCACTTGTCTCATGCATCCAACCTGGGCTGGCGATCTGTTTCACACTAGATAATATACATGTTTTGAGGCTGTTCTCTCAGATCATCCCACCCTCGCCTTCTCCCATAGAGTCCAAAAGTCTGTTCTATACATTTGTGTCTCTTTTTCTGTCTTGCATATAGGGTTATCATTACCATCTTTCTAAATTCCATATATATGCATTAGTATACTGTATTGGTGTTTATCTTTCTGGTTTACTTCACTCTGTATTGCTACATCTTTTGAAGCTTTCTCAACAGGAGAAAATTCAGCATATATTGTTCTGTTTGCAAAATGCACTCTCTAAGCCATTAGATTATATGGAAGTTGTGTGTTCCTGAACACACCAGCGATGAATAAGACTCAACAGGTCACTGCTAAGCTGAGAAGTAGAATATTAATGAGTTCTGAATTGTTTGACACATTGGATCAGTTGAGAATCATTAGCAGGAATTTAGAAACAAGTTTTTCCCTAATAAACTGTCCATTGTCCTTGTAAGTCAAGAAAGTTGCTGACCTGTGGTGCTGAGCCCATTAACTAGAACCATTGCCCCATCTCAAGTTCTCAATCAGTTATCTTAGATCAGTAGTCCTTCAGATTTGGCTATTTGGGATTGTTTTAGTCAGTTCAGGCTGCTATAACAAAATACCATAGACTGGGTGACTTAAAGTGCCCTGGAGAAGGCACTGGCATCCCACTCTAATATTTTTGCCTAAAGAGTCACATGGACAGAGGAGCCTGGTGGGCTACGGTCCATGGGGTCACAAAGAATCAGACACAGCTGAGTGACTAACAGACAGAAAGGATCGCATACACAGAGCAGAAATCCAAGGAAGCCCTTAGAAAAGGCTTGCACACACATTTGAATATTGGGTATTAAAAGGATGTGATGGTTAGTCTTAGTTGTTAATTTTTCTGTTATGTTATCCAATTAGTTCATCAAATATTAACCCAAGTGCTGCTGTGAAGGTAATTTGTAAAGGTGGTTAACATCTAAAATCAGCTGATTTTAAGTAAAGGAGATTATGTTTAAAAATGTGGATGGGCCTCATCCAACCAGTTGAAAGACTTAAGAGCCAAAACTGAGCTTTTGGAAGCAGAAATTTTGCCTCAAGTCTGAAGTTCAAAACCCTGCCTGAGTTTCCAGCCTGCCCTATGCAATTTAAGATGTAAGCTTCATAATTGGGTGAGCCAATTTCTTCAGATTGATCTCTTTCTCACCCTCATATATGTATGAGTACTATATACATATATTGCATATATACAATGTGTAATACATATGCATATTATAATATATATTATCTATTACTATAATATATGCATATGTATTCTGATTCTCTGGTGAACCATAACTAAGACAAATGGTAAGGGTCAAAAGCTGAAAGTACCTGCAGCAAATGATATTTATATTCATTTCTTTGATTTTTTAAAAGATTAAAACACAAAAAACCACGAGCATAAATCCCATTATACCACTATCATGAACACTAAAGATTTAGAGAATTTCTTAGTATGTTCTATGTGAATAGATGGAGGTTTGAATGGAAATCAGATTAATACATCATGTCTTAAACACATCATTCAACTAAATCCTGATAGCCAGCATGATATTTATGGCTTCTATGAACATGTAATTATATTATATTATACACATATATATATATATAAATTTTTAATTTATACCCAAATTATAATTGTTTAAGCACAGGGTTCACAAAGAACCCTGCTGCTTAAACACAAATTAATAAGCATAAAATAAAAATAGAAATTCATCATTAGGTGATCTACCCAGATAATTTATCTGATCAAAATCCTTCTATGAAATATCAATACATGCTCAATACATATTTTTAATTAAACATGAAATATAGAAATATGTTATTTTTAAAATCCAACAATATAAAAGTATATTGATAAAAAAGCAAGCATAGTACTTAATGCTTCTTACCACTTTCATTCTTCCTCTGCAATTCATATGAAGGTAAATATTGACTGGAGTTATATTTTCAAACTTTTTACATACACACTTACATTATACAGGCCATCAGTGACCTACCCTTTGGAAAATACCAAGGACCTGGATGACCTAAGTGATTTACAGCTCATCTCTTTTTTGTAGGTATTCTGTCAGTCTCAGATTTGTTTCTTATTTTGACATTTTAATGCAGTAGAGACTGTGTAAAAACCTACATTAAACAAATTTGATAAGCTTTAATTACTAATTCCAAAAATTGCATTCTACTTATAAAAACAAACAAAAAAAACAATTATACATTTATATATAGTTATTTAATAGCTCTTTGTTTCATGTAGAAAACTCAAATTTGGCTCTGAAATGTGCGGCCCGAGGCTCATAGAGAAGAGAGTGATGATAAGCATGCTTGAGCAAAATATATGCACATGATTGACATCATGCTCAGCTAGATTCTCAGTTCAAAAGCACATTGAAAACATTTGACTGGAAGTGACTGGAACTGAGAGCTGTGGGTAAGAAAGCTATGTCTGTGTGCCAAGTCATTTCACAGACTCCTCTGTCCATGGGATTCTACAGGCAAGAATGCTGGAGTGGGTTGCCTTTTCCAGGGGATCTTCCTGATCCAGAGATTGAACCCTGCCTCCTATGTCTCTTGCACTGGCGGGCAGGTTCTTTACCACTAACTCCACTTGGGAAGGTTGGGTAAAGGAGTTACAGGAGTCTCATCGGAACACAAGAGTTGTCTCTCCAGAGGAAGGGGCCAGCTATATGTTGCAGGTAGTGTGTGAGAGGTAATCAGATCATGGGATGGTGTGCTCATGAGTGGATCAATGCCCTTAGAGAACTGTGTCCTCTCTCTCTCTCCACTGTTATGAGGGTACAGCAAGGAAATGTCCCTCTGCCAACCAGAAACTGAATTGGCTGGTACCTTGATCCTGGACTTCCTAGCCTCCAGAATTGTGAAAACTATCTTCCCCACCCAGGAATCAAACGTGGGTCTCGCTCATTGCAGGCAGACGCTTTATCATCTGAGCCACCAGGGAAGCCCATACGACTAGGGTTATGGAAAATTTCCATGGGTAAGATTAGAGTTAGGGTTTCTCTGGTGGCTCAGATGGTAAAGCGTCTGCCTGCAATGCAGGAGACACAGGTTCGATCCCTGGGTGGGGAAGATCCCCTGGAGAAGGCAATGGCTACCAACTCCAGATTCTTGCCGGAAAACAAGGGAGAGAGGAACCTGGTGGACTACATTCCGTGATGCCACAAGAGTCAGACACAACTGAGTGACTAACACTTTCACTTTCACTTTAAGATTAGATTTACCCCAGAAATTCCTCTTCACTCTATGGGTAATAAGACTTGATGTGTAAGTACCCCAGCTCTCTTGTATAACTCTGAGGCACATGTTCTCTCTCTGTCATTGTTCCTTGAAACTCTCTCATTTAAATAAATTCCACTTCAATCTCAACAATGATTGTTACTGGTATAAGCAAAACTAACACACCATTATTTTAACTGGTATGAATATTCTGAAATGATTTCTTGAAACCCAGTGCAGTACACAATTCACTAAGCAGAAAATAAAGATCTGAATTAATGGTTCCTTCTTATTATTATTTGGTTTTCAGTGTAAAGAACTCTTTCATATAACAAATGTTCAATACCTTTGAAAGTGTGTGGCTGTATATTTTGTATCTATTGAATAAGAAAATGCAAATGTACACCTAGTTTGGGGAATTCTTTGCAATACATTTGTATATTTAATCTTCTTTCTTTCCTAATAAAATTGAGGTTTTGTTAGGTCAAAGTTGTTATTTGGTTTACTACTGACCTTTCTGAGACTGGAAAAAATACTGACACATAATAAGCATTCAATTAATATTTCTGAATGAATGAACAACATGGGTGCCCAAGAGTTCTCCTTTGTGTTGACTTAGCTCCAGTGATTTGTAAAAACAGCTGCATGAAAATTTCTGAGAAATGTTAAAAACTTAAAAATCCTGGATACCATCCACCCAAATAGTAAATCAGGAGTTGTAGCGCAGGGCCCAAAAATCTATCTGTACCTATTCATACATATATATACATCTATATGTGCATATGTATTACAGATTTTATTGCTTGTAACAAATATCTAATTACTGTTTAAGCATTTCAAATATACTAATATTTCTCCTTAAGAACTTCTTACAAATAAAATGGTGGTCAAGGGAATACATTTTATAAGCTTGCAAAATAAGATATTGTCAAATTTCCCTCCAAAAATTCCATTAGAACTCAATAATGAAAGTATATTTTTAAAATACTCTGACCAACATTAAATACCAATAATTAATTTTGGGGCTTTTGATAATTTGTAAATTTCCTAATCTATGAATTTTTTACTTATAATTTTCTGTTGGATTATTTCATTTTATTTATTTTAAAGACTTAGTCTATTTTGTTACTATAAATCCTTTCCTACCTATGGTGCTAATGTTTTTGTGTATATTTTGACTCTTTTTATGATCATCTTCAATCACACAAAAAATTAATGAATTAAAATTTAACTCTCACCACCTACTTTCTGGTATTTATTTTTGCATTTTAAGATTTTCCTAAACCAAAGTCATAAAAATATTTGAAACTGGTGAGCTAATTACTTCAACATTATTGAATTGTTTATGCTCTGCCCACAAAATTTGATATATCAAGTTTAACATCTAACACATTTGCATAAGTAGGTTAGTCTATTTCTCTTTGATCTACTTCTCATACCAGTATCATACTATTTGAATTTCTGTAGGTGTATAATATATCTCGTTATCTGGTAAAATAAGATCTCTCTTGAAAAAGTTTTTCCAAGACCTCTTGAACATTTTCTTTTTTAGAAGTAGAATCACTTTATCAAGTTCTATAAAAATATCTTGTTGGGGTTTTAAAAGATATTTAGCTGAAATTTTAGTTTAATGTGGGGGAAATTCATGTGTTTACAATATTAAATCTTTCCTTCCAGGAACATGATGTAAATTTTCATTAAGTCAGATGTTCTTTTATGACTTACCTGATACTTGAAAAGATAGTGATAATTGAATCCAGTTGACTTTTGATATATTGGAATAAAGAATGTTTACATCCTCAGCCTGCCATTTGCAATCTGCTGGCAAAAACAAAAAACAACCCAAGACCATTTATATCCCATCATGTAGAAAAAATCATAGGCAAATTAAAAATAAAACAGTTGTTTCTTTAAAATGCAGTTTCCAAAGACTCCAAATTATGTCACTAAAAAGTTTTTCATCTTACGTTTTGGAGACATGGTTAAATTTTAATCTACATTTTAGTACTCATTAGTTCTCCAAACAAAAAACAATATATTTCATTTTTGAATTTATTTGTTGACAATTCATGCTTTTTATTACATAATTAATTTAAAGTAAATGAAACAGTATGCATCACTTGTTAAATGGGAAAAGTAAGGATTTGTCTTTATATAGTATGAATACTATTAAAGATTATATTAGCATCTTTATAACATGATATTTAATAACATGGATCCCAAGCCACTTGTACCCTAAATCACTTGTCACACCCACAGAAAATGATAAAATACAAAATAATGAGAGGAGTCTCAGGAGGTGACAGGTGACAGGAATGGGTGTTTTGAAAGATAAGCAAGATTGGGGTGTGTTTCTAGAATGTGCTTCTTGTTTCCTGATTTGGAGCTTAGAGAACAGTTCCCATTGTTGCTGCCCCTGCCTCTTTATTCATGCCCAGAATCCTAAGAAATTGTAGAATGTGCTGGACAGAAGTTAAGGAACTTGGCTATCATATAAGTGTTTTTCACTGAGTGAGGGTTGCTATTTTTCCTTCAAAGCCTAAGCTATCAGGCTAAACCTAACAATAACTTTGTCTACTTTGCATCCCTATCTAGTGACTTAATTTGAGTAACAGTATTAATATTTTATCAGGCAGTCAGCATTTTCTTTTAAATATGTACTTTTAAAGCTTTATTGTACCCGAACATAGGATTTATGATATCTAGAGGCATAGATATTTTTTATTGGAATGGTGTTCCCCGTCTTTCACAAAAGTTAATTGGTGAATGGCATTCAAAATGCAGAACTTTCTTCTATAGATACCTAGCATCCCTGTCACTGTTGGAAGAGTGCAAAAACTGATTCACAGATGAAACTATCTGTAATCCCACCTGTCATCCAGGAACCTTCCCCATTATTTGCAAAGCATATATACATGAGAAACACATAAAATCTCATCAAAGCACATGAAAGAAACATATAAAACAACCATGTTTATCAATTATGCCCACAGAATACACTCTTTTATTTCTCTTCCTTTTCCACCTTTTTTCTATATGGTACTTAATGGCATACCTAACTTTCTTTTATTCATTCTTTTTCAAAACTAACCCCAAACATAGCTCCAGTAGTTTCTTTCTTTAAAAAAGTATGCTTTTCTCCTTGCAATTGCACTTTTCAAAATTCCTGCCATGTATTATTCCAACGTAGCAATGTAATGATGTTTGATGTGAATTCTTGTTCACCTTGCCCCTCTAACCTCCCCGGCACTGTTCACAATGCACAGGAAGCTGATGGAGCCTATTTGCTAAATCATGGCTTCATTAATCTCATTCCTTTACCTCAGATGTCTTCCTCTTAACAATTTGAAATGGATCCTGAGTCTTCCACTTCCGACTGATTTGCATTTTTCTTGGTTGTGTACTGTTGAACAGCTGCTGTTTTCTCCCTAGGAGGGGGCAGGGGATGGTTTCCATGGAGATGGTGATGACTCTGCTCAGATGTGGACCTCTCCAATATTCCTACTGCATTTATAATTTCCAACGTCCATTCCACGTGGAGCTCCTGAGCAGTTTTATTGCCTTTTGGCAATTAACTCCTTGGAATTCTGACTCCAGAATTTTCTCTGGTTTGTGGCCACCAATTTATTTATTGACATCAACATGTATTTATTTGTCATTAAGTCTTTACATAGTTGTGTGCTACCTAAAGCAATTGAAGCAGACACAATGTCTGTTATAAATAGGACACCTTGCCATAGTGAGTAAGCCATAGTGGGCACAAAAGTTTGTGGCAATATAAGGGAAGCTTTTAGTCCCATTATATTGCTGCAGAAAAAAAAGAGACTAAGTTAGAATCAGTGTGGGAGTACTATTAGGAAATTGATTGCTTGTGTTCTGTTTTGGTCAAATTATAAGTCTTACAAAATGCTGAGTTTAGAGATGATTTTGCATAATGCCATCAAGAAAAATAAGTCAATAGTTTAGGCAAGGCAGGTGGAATTATAGGACAAGTTTGAATAGGAAAGGAGGCCATATTTGTGAAGCATTGGTTGTTCAAGGAGTGAAAATATGTAGAAGTAAAGAGAAATAAAATAAGACCTATATTATAATGATTCATTTATTCTTTCCTTTATTCATTCAGCAAATGTTTATTGAAGTCCTACTGTGTACCAGACACTGCTAGGCACCACAAACAAAATTGTGAGCAAAACACCACCTCTTCCCTGTGGAACTTAGAGTTTAGCGGAGGATACAAATATCAAAATTATAAGAACTCAAAGTGAAAGTGAAAGTTGCTCACTTGTCATGTCTGGGGATTCTCCAGGCCAGAACACTGGAGTGGATAACCTTCCCCTTCTCTAGGGGATCTTCCCAACCCAGGGATGAAACCCAGGAATCCCACATTGCAGTCAGATTCTCTAGCTGCTGAACCACAAGGGACGCCCAAATACACTGGAGCGTGCAGCCTATCCCTTCTCCAGCCTATCCCTTCTCCAGCATATCTTCCCCACCCAGAGATGGAACCTGGGTCTCCTGCATTGCAGGTGGATTCTTTACCAACTGAGCTATCAGGGAAGCTTGAAAGTATACATAAAAACTCAAAAGTACACATTAATAAGTAGTAGTCATATCTCTGAAAAAAAAGTGCAGTTATATGAAAACTTTAACAGGAAGGCAGAATCTAGACTGAGGTGTGTGTGACCAAAAGAAATCTAAAAGGTGAGTTGGAGCTAACTGGACAAGGTTCAGAGTGGGATTTGAAGCAGGATTAACATTCCAGGCAGTGCTTACAAGTGTTAATATTAATCTTAGGTGCTCACTTAGGCAACAAATTATTAAGTGAATAATAACATTATTATTATATGAGGCACACATCAGGTCCTTTTCCATAATCCAGGCTCTATCATCACCTCCACATATGAAGAAATGCAATGCAAAGAAGTCTAGTACAAGGTGAGAGAGAGGTCAGTTTACACCTAGGCAGTCTGCAAAGATAGCACACATACCTAAGCCCTACCTACTCTGTACTTTCTTCTGTGCGGAAGAAAGACAATTCAGAGCTTTTTGTTCTAACAAGCTAGTGATTTTATGTGACTATAGTTATGAGATCTGGACCCAAACAAAAATGTTATAACATTGGTTATTTGCTGTGCAGACATAAAGTGAGTTGAGTCTATTTATGCTGTTCAGTAATGTACATATAAAAGTTATCTTGGAGCCATAGAAGGATGTGAGAAGATGTCACTTGTAGTCTGTGCAAAGTGTTAATCTCACATCATTACTCCCAGATATCTTGCCTTGCTCTTTTTTTTTTTTGGCCCTGCCTTGATAATTGATAAATACAGAATAATATTTTTTAGCAGTGGTCTTGTATGTATAGAATATGCAAATAATCCAAAGAAACACGCCAACTCTGTCTACTAAGAAAATATTTTTTAGGTCATCAAAAGCCAGCAGACACTAATTGTTTTCTTTCCCCCTAGAAGCTGAAGCCAGGATGGTGGAATGAGCTTTAAATTTGGGCTCACTCGTGCTCAGGACAAATATGTGATCTGTGTTGAGTGGAGGGAAACCCCGGTTTGACAGTAAGAATGTTTATCATGTGGGTAGATGAGGTTGCAAGATGGAAATATACTTTGATTGTAAAAAATAAATTAACCAATAATTAGTTTAAAAATTCAATAGGAATAAGATATCTAAATGCAATACCTCAAGTATAAGGTGGCTATTACCTATGACATACCAACTGAGTTTTTGGCTTATAAAACAAAACAAAGACATAATTGGGTTTATTTAGGCATGTGGAGGTAGAAAAATATGTACGTGCATTTCTTTCGGAAGAGTTAGTTTGGAAAACTGCAGTCTGCCCATCTTTTTTCTGTTCCCATAGTTGACATTTTAGGCCATTATGTTCTAAGTGTCTGGATATTTGCCTGTACGCCCCACTCATTTGGCCCAAGAACAGACATAGTCTAATGTTGCTATTGGTCTCTTTTGGATACACTAATAGTTTAATTGTACTTTAAATTGATTTTTAATGCCCGGAGTTTCCCTAAGTGAATTTTTAAGATCTAAAAAATAAATACAAGTCTGCATTATACCAGTGAAAGGTTTCCCCTTTACAACACTGGTGTGTCAGAGGACTGTTAAGAAGGCTTAATCATTAACATTTGTAAAATGCTTTAACAACATTAACCACAGGATTCATATTAAAAAAAACAAATATTGAGATTTTTTTAAACATACTATCTCCTTTGGAATATATGGCACAGAAATATAATTTGATATGCTTTTATGCATAAAAATATTGAAAATAATTTAAATGGACATTTGGTAAACTACTAGCAGCTTGTGTTACATTTTGTACATTTGCTGCATTATAAAAATTTTAATTTGAGTTTCACAATAACCCTGTGAAAAAAGCAAGGTTGGTAATATTAACTTGTTGGTTAGTGAGGAATTATAGTTCAGAACAGGAGAGTGAGTTTTGCAAAGGGTACAGCTATAAAGTTGGAGGTCTTAGTGCTCTTTCGACTCTCCACAAAAGAGTTATGTATATTTTGGAAAATTTTCTATTGCGTCAATTCTTTACAATGATCAACTTAACTACCATCAAGAATAATCTATATTGAAATAAGCCATCAAATCTCTAGATAAAGCTCCAAGTCATGGACAATCATGCCTTTTGGATAACAAATAAGTCACTACCGAACTAACTACTTATGCAACTTTGGTGGAGCTCTGTTTTATTGGTTGTGAGTGATAGAAATTCATTTCAAACTAACTTAATCAGAAAGAGAATTGGTTGATTCCCATACCTGCTAATTCCAAAGATAGCACTGTCTTTGGTCTTGGTTGAATCCACAGGTTCAAAGGGTCTTATTAAGACATTCTGATCCCCTCCACTTGGTTCAGGCTTTCTCTATATTTGGCTAGTTTTGTTTGTATGACACTCAAGATACCTACTGACAGATCTAAGGCTTTCATTATATTTTCAGCCTGACACTCCAGAAAAAAAGTAGCCATTGGGGAGAAACATTAGACATTAGGATGGTGTGATTTTTGGTGAACCAGTCACTATAGTCAGGGATATAGGGTGTTCTAAATGGGCAGGCTTGGGATCTGTGACAAACCCAGGAGCAGGATTTTCTGACATCATCTCCACATGGTCTGAAAAGTTTTACTAGAGATCACCTCAACCAAAGATGCTCTACTTTTATCTGTTTTATTTGTTGAAATCTTTTGTATTTTGTTTGAAGAGGGATTCTATGGCTTCAAAAACTTGTCAACTACTGCTTTAGTAGAACTAAAGTTGCTTAAAACTAAGTAGCATTTAATTCTTCTGGCTATTTGATATAATAGAAGATATTTAGGATATAGAATTGGGGGACCTGGATTTGATTTCTGGCTTTTCCATTTATTAACCTTTGAGGCGAGCAGAAGTAATGCAGCTTAGATTAGGAGTAGGCCTTCCTACTTGGTAAGATTATCAGGCCACCTGGATACAACCAATTAGCTTTCGCTTAACACTGACCGCTGTTTGCCAATTAGGCACTTAATACTGACCGCTGTTTGCCAATTAGGAAATTAGGAACAGGGCGGAAACCCCCAGGAAAGTCCCACGCGTGCGAAAGTTTTGACCAATGAAATTGCTTTGCAAACGTGTAACCAATCCACTTCTCACCCTATAAATTTGTGTAACAGCTTGAGCTTGGGACTCTCTGACCTGCACCACTGCGTTGGATGAGGCAGAGGGCCCTGGCTCGAGTCAGTAATAAACTTCCCCCTTTTGCCAGTTGCATTGTCTTGGAGGCCTTCTCTCTTCCCGCTCGGGGATTCGGACATCGGGCTTAACAAACCGTGTGCAGAAAACTTGTCTCAGTTTGCCTGTCAAATGGCCTAAAGTAAATTTCCTTAGCATCCAATGGAAAAATGCACATGAAAGTGTTTTGCAAAGGTTTGTTGCTGCTATTTTAGTTATTATTTATTATTTTAAGCTGTATTTCAGTCAAAGTTCTGAAATAGATGGAAATAGGCAACACAGTCAAAAGGATTAACTGGAGATTAAAAGGAGATAATTTTATTAACAGAATATTTACAAAGATATGGGCAGGGCTAAGGGAACCAGTAAGGGAGAAACACCCTACAACTAGCAAACATAGGAAACCATTACCTTCCCCAAACCTGAAAGAGCAGAGAGAAGGAAGAGATGCTGAAACGCAATGAGAACTAAAGCTATCAGAAGGACTGTCGAAGAGAACCTGTGGCTTTAAGTACTGAAATATAAACATTGGCAAACATAACTAAGCAAAAAGAGATGAAGGATAAAGACCCTAAACTCTACCTTTTCACTGCAGTTTCTTGATGGAGCTTCCTGTTGGCCAAACCCAACTGGAATCTAGAGGTCAAGGAACCCTGATGAGGCATTTCTTAGAGGTCAGCCACCTGGGTCAAAGACATAGATAGGGAAGTGTGAAGAGAGGGTCTGAAGGGAGAAATGAAAAATATCTGGTACAGCTTCCCTTTCACCTTAATTGGTATATCTTATTTAAGAGCATCAAATTTCATTCAGTATTTCATTTAGTTTCTAATTAATTAGAATCATTGATTGTAGAAAATATTTAAATATGAATTCAGTGAGAAATGTCAGTTATGTTGCCCTATTTTATGATCTATATATGTGGTCTTAAAGAGTACTCTATAAACATTCTTCAATGTCCTGTGAAATTCCATTTTGGGTGATTAAGATCATCTCTCATGGTGCTTATGAAAGGGTAAACTGTATAATTTCCTGTAGTGATATTTCTTTAATGGCAGAAAGTGACAAGGAACCAAAGAGCCTCTTGATGAGGGTGAAAGAGGAGAGTGAAAAAGCTGGCTTAAAACTCAACATTCAAAAAACTAAGATTATGGCATCCAGTCCCATCACTTCATGGAAAATATAAGGGAAAAAAGTGGAAGCAGTGACAGATTTTTTTTTTTCTTGGGTTCCAAAATCACTATGGATTGTGATTGCAGCCATGAAATTAAAAGATGCTGGCTCCTTGGAAGGAAAGCTATGATAAGTCTAGAGGGCATATTAAAAAGCCAAGATAGAACTTTGCTCACAAAGGTCTGTATAGTCAAAGCTATGGTTTTTCCAGTAGTTATGTATGGATGTGAGTTGGACCATAAAGAAGACTGAGTGCCAAAGAATTGATGCTTTTGAAATGTGGTACTCGATAAGACTCTTGAGAGTCTTGGACTGCAAGGAGTTCAAACCAGTCAATCCTAAAGGAAATCAACCGTGACTATTCATTGGAAGGATTGATGCTAAAGCTGAAGCTCAAATACTGATGGAGATTGGCCACCTGATGTGAAGAGATGACTCATTGGAAAAGACGCTGATGCTGGGAAAGATTGAAGGCAAAAGGAGAAAAGGCCAGCGGAGGATGAGATGGTTAGATAGCATCACCAACTCAATGGACCTGAGTTTGAGCAAACTCAAGGAGATGGTGAAGGACAGGGAAGCCTAGCGTGCTGCTGTCCATGCTGTTGCAAAGAGTTGGACATGACTTGTGACTGAACAACAATAGCAACAAATGCTGTGTAATTTTCTACAGCAATATTTTCAGTTACACTTTAAATTGAGTATTTCAAATAAGGATTTAATTTAGGTTTAATGAGGGAGTTATTATATGTTAATTAAATATAAACTGATTATTATGAATATCTATTGGAGCATAGCAATCTTTTTTATTAAGATGAATATCTCTTAAACAATCAAAGCTAAGTAAATATGCTACTAATAATGAGTTTTAAACTAACATTCGATAGAAAGAATATATCTAAAGGCAATGCATTGAGTATAATGTGGTTATTACCAATTAAACATCAATGGATTCTTGAGAACATGGTTATTGAACTCAACTCATAGATCTTAATAACCTGCTAGTTGCGCCTAAATAAACCTCCATAAGTCGGCTACTATTTAATTAGCAGAAGTATTTATACCATGGCATTTACATTAGCATATTTATAATCAAATAAATAATATAATAACCATTTTATTAAATCTAAATTAAGTCTTTGCCAGAGGCACTTAAGGAGTAGTGAAACTACATTGACTCTGTGGTCTTTATTATATGGTTTTTAGACTTCAGTAATATATTAAACAATACCTTAATATATGATTCATTATCTAGGGATATTATGAAGTTCCACATACTCTATTTGGTATAAAAATATTTAGATTAAACTGGATAAGATAATTCTCTAAGTCTCTTACTTGATCCTTTATAACAAGGCACAAATATGGGATACAAACAAACTATGCCACTCTAGTTGATCATGGTAATTGTTGCTAAAGAAATTTAACCAATATGAGGAGTTGGCAGCGCTGGCATTGTGGCACGTGAGGTTTCCATAAACGTTTCTGTAATCAGGAGTTTGGATGCCAAGTTGCACCCAAGAAGAGAAGCCCTGAGCAGAAGTTGTGTACGGTTAGCTGTATGTGCACAAAAATAACACAGATTATCACTCCACAGATGAATTGGTAGTTGTCTTGCACAGTTAAAAATGGAGCATAATTTCCTCTCAAGAGTGAGAAATAAATCCCAAACTAATTTTATTTCAATATTGAAATATCATAATTAAGTGTCTTTTCACACAAAGAAGCCAAAGATGCAAAGAGAGCATTAGAGTCAGGTTCGTCTCTTCTGAGGAGTCTGGTTAGCTTTTCTATCATTCTTGCTTGAGGTGAAGGGCTTGTTTCAGGAAAACTGTTTATTTTTTCCAGGAATAAAAATCTTCAAAGACATTTATTTCAACATAAACATTAGGAAATAGTGCTTTGAGGATGCTAACAATGTGATATTGATTTGTGGAGGTGTGTTTATATTGACCAAAGAAATCAGGAAAAGGCTACTAATAAGTGGGTCCAAAATGCAGATGAAGAACTGCATACTCTGGTACTAGTGAAACTTGCACATGCCCATGTTCTTTGTCCTAAGGCTATTGTGAAGTGAAGGAAACATGGATGACGATGGTAGTGATGATGATAATAAAGAGGAAAAAGTAGAAGGAGAAGAAGAAAGTGGGGAGGGGGGGAAGAGAGGAAGGGAGGATGAGGAGAAAAAAGAAAAAAGACTACGATGAAGAAGGCAATGGTGGTTTTCATTTATTACAATTATGGGACTCAAGGGAGACTTTGTGCCTGCTAGGCAGTATTCTAATAATCTTTATGTAGATGATCATATTTAATAACTCAATCTTTTCCTATCAGATTTTAAGAATATCTCTTTCTTTCACTCAGTAATGATCTTCCAAGATCAATGGGCATCATATGATCCTTTGAAAATCACCATGCCTTTACCGATTTTGTGTGCAAGTCATTTTACAAGGAGAAGGTACAAAGAGAGACAGGAGTGGACTAGGAGAAGCCACGGTCTGGAAATCTGCTGTCTTGCTTTCTCATCTCCACAGCTAACTAGCTATACAACCCACCAGATTCCTCATATATGAGATACGGGGTTTAGATCTCAGGATTTCAAAATCTCCTCGAGTGCTGGGTTTTCATCCTTGTGGACACCAGGGTTTCAGTTGACCACATTTATTGTTAGAAATTGGAATATAGAATGCCTTTAGAAATGTTAGTCTAGCCATGTGTTGTCATTGTTCTGATGGAAGCTAGTTATATATAGTCTTGTTTTTCAGTAACATTAAAACTTAATCTTTATGCATGTCCTGAAAGGAGAAATAAAGATGATTGTTATTGAGTATGTTCACTGACTGTCTCAGAAGGGTTTAATTACTTTCCATTCCATGTATACTGAAGGGAAAACTATCAGGATAAGGAAAGCTCAGCATTTTGAAGGAGGCTGAAATGTAGCAATCACGCCATTCTACTTTTATATACCATATTTCTCTCCAAGATCTATTGATAGAATTTTTCAAAATTTAGCTCCTGCAGAAATAGGAATTTTGATTCTTTGGTTCAGTATTATAGATACGAAAATTTCCACTTTATCTCTGCTAATGATTTGCTGAAACAGAGTTCTTTAGGAAGGCAGGTTGACCAAGCATACTTTCTTAGGTAGTTAAGTCACTTGGATCAAGTTCCCAGTGTCAGGATTGCTTCTTTATGTACAGAGGCTAGAAAAATCAGTGAAAAGAAAGCCACAAGATCCTGACTACCCCAAACCAGATGTTTTAATTCCAGACTACATGCCTAAGGGGATTTAGGGGAGAAAGAGACAGCTTAGGTGGGGTCTTACTGAGAAATAGGGAAAGCAGACTGGAACCAATGTCTACCTTGAAATCGGCTTTTGCATTTTTTCTTTCCATATCTCTGTTAATAACTTCTTTAAGAGACTCTTCCAGTAACACTGTAATTGAATTACAGTTTCATCTATGAGACAATAGATAAAATAGCTTTATCAGTTTATCTCATTCAGAAGCCAGTTTAGAGGTTTAACATATGTTAATTACACTGGTATGTCTCTTCAGCTGCTTTTCTTTGTGGTACTGATTAGGTATGTTTCTTCAAAATCACAAATCATGAATGAGGTTTATTTTGCCATTTAACCCCATTTTTAGCTTGGTATTTTCCTAAGTTTAAGATGAAATTTGAGGGAGCCATTGAATGAGGAAATCCAAGCTATCATTTAATTTTTAAACCATATATGCTAATATAATGTTTCTCTAACTACTATTTCAGTCATATAAAAGTATCTAAAGTTACCTACTGTTTAAAAAATTTGCTCAACTTGAGTTTGTTTGTACCTATCATGGTTTAAATGTCCAGGCAATTTTTGCTTGTAGTTTGTATATTTGTTTTTGTGGATTGCATGGAATCTTCTGGAACCATCTTGGAAGTCAAACATAAAAATAGATGTAGTTTGTCTATTTGTTTTCGTGGATTGCATGGAATCTTCTGGAACCATATTGGAAGTCAAACATAAAAAATAGATGTAAAAAACAGTCTCATCTAATTCCCAAATAAAACAGGACACTGCATTTTCTTAGAGGTTGGTCAACAACAACACACTCATTTTAAGTGTAAAGCTTCTCTTGATCTCAACAACTTTTATTGCCTGTATTCCAAATATGTGATATTAAATGACTTGATCAAACAGTTTGTCTGGCAAAAAGCAGATAAACCTCTCTTTAAGTGGTGAAGATGAACCTACTTTGAAAACACATTTAGAAATCAACTCACAAGATCAAGGTTATTCCAATGTAGCTTGAATATAGGAAACAGATAAAGAGAGACTTGAGGAGCAGAGACAAGAAATCTCTTGGAGTGATTGAGAAGAAAATTAAAACACCCAAAGTAAAGCACAATCTTGTGTTACTTGACTTTGCTTTTGTTACAACAGTTTTTTCTTAAAACTATTGCATCCAGATTTCCTTATTTTTCCTAACATAGTCTTTCTAGGGTGCATGTTTTACCCATAGCTTTTGTATTTCTCCTGAGGCTATCAATTATTTTACACTTCCTCTTTTTATTTTTTTTTTCTGGAGTGAGAACACATTTTGATTAACCTCTCTTAACCCATTCAGATCTTGTCTCTTCTGTTGGTCTTACTGTGATTTAATTCTTCTTGCCTATGTCCACTTGGATTATGGATACTTTCTTCCATTTCCTATAAGCCAGCCCTTTCATTTTACACCTATGAATCATTCACATGCAAGGCTGAGAAGAGATTTATAAGATCTTAATGCAATAACTCAAAAGGTGTACTGCTATCAGATAGCTGATTTTCAAGGGAATAACAAACAAGTTCACCTCATTATAAAATAAACCAAGATAAATATAGGTTTAATCTTGACTTTAAACCCTTTGTTTTCTTGTCACTTTCAAGATTATTTTAAGGTTAGTTCAGTGGTTACTGTAATTTAGAGAGAATATTTGGGTGTCATATTTACTTCAATATTTGAATTTAATTATGCAACTTTCCAAATGCATAGGATTTGTTTATTTTATAAAAAACAAGTGGTGGCAGCCCCAGTTTCAACTCTTTCAAGTAATTTCTTCCTAGGACATTATAGCTGGATTCACTGAACTGGAATCCATGCACTGAAGCAGGTTGAATATAAAGTTCAATATCCCTCCTATAGTGGAGCTTAGAATTTAGCCACTCATCCAGAAAGAATCAGGTTCATGCAAGGGTCAGGTGACCTCTACAAGGACACTGTTCCATATGCTGTATCTCTGCAGATCATTATTTATGTGTTCTTTAGTTTTCCCATATCCATTACCAAACTTAGCCTAAATCACCATTGCTTAAACTATGGTTACATTTTTATTCACTTGTATATTGTTTAACCAATTACTCAGATGCTAATTTTGAGGTTGCCAAGATCTGGTCTGTCTTTTTTCCCACTATATCCCCAATGCCAAGAAAAATAAATGACCTGTATTAGGCACAATCTATATATTGGATGAACTCAACATATATTTGTTGCATTTCCCTTTAAAAACCAAATTAAAAATATTATCCACGGTCTTCCAAACAAAGTTATCTCCTTCCACTTCAGACTTATTATCTCTGTCACTCTGTTTTCTCTACACTTTCACTTCCTTAAGTACTAAAGCTGTAGCATAAGTCTGAACCAACCTCTTTGCTCTTTTTACATTCTGCAACACGCTTTGTCCTCTTTCTACTTCCTATTTGTCATCTTTAACCCATTTTTAACTTAGATCTACCTTTCCTCATCTCATTAGTAAGGCAAACATTTCTTAAATGTTTACCCATTGAAATGTAATTCTGTGATGTTATGTTTAATATGCTTCTCGCTCTTACTTCAGTGTTTGTTCCTGGAAGTCAGAGACCATTTTGCTCACTGCTATATTTCTAGACCCAGTAGGTGCTCAATAGCCATCCATCGAAGGCTGAATGAATATTCTCAGATTCACCTCATGCCATCCATCATGTCCCAGTGCATCGAGCCAAGATTTTACCTTAACCTCTGCTTCTAGGTTTAGAGTTGTGTGACCTTGTATTTACTAGTTTTCCTCATGGAGTCAAAAGCTTTATTCCACACCCAGAAAAATGAATGAGCTTCTGTTCCCTGAGGATATATCTTTAGCATAAGGAAAACACACCTACTTGACCTCTGTGCTCTATCCACTTAATCAGAAATCCCCATGGCTAACTCAATTTGAGTGGTGTCTGATGCGAATATGACTCTTATTCTTCCAAAACAGATCTTGTGGCTGTAACTCAGCCATCATGGCACTTGCTCAAGCCTCTGGTAATAATACGCAGAGCAGAAAGGACTTTCTCGGAGAACTCATTGTTTCTCCAACATGGCTGTGCATTTGAATCAACTAAGGAATGTTTGAAGTGTACAAATTCTGGTTTTACCAAAGTATTAAGTTTTTCAAGGGTAAGGCTCAGGAATTTAGAGTTTTAAAAATGTCAGCTGGTGATTTTGATATACAGCCAGACTTGGAAATCACTGATCTTTATTTTTATTTTCTACCTGAAGGACCACTCTTATAAATCCTGAACTAGAAAAATTACATTTCCCCATGGTTTAAGAAAAAAATAATAAAATAGGGTTTAATTTTTCATGAGGACAGATAAAAAGTACATGTGAAATAAAATTCAATCAAGATATCCTAGGAAATGAACCAAAACTCAAACAGTTAAGGGACATGGATACCCTCCATTTTTCCCAAGGATAAAAACCAAAGTTTTCAGTGTCTTCTCTGTTCCACCTCATTTGTTCATTCATTCACTAACAATTATTTATTGAGTGCCTACTACTGACCAGACACTAGTCTAGATTTTAGGAACATAAGGATGAGCAAAATACAAAGTTCTTGGTCTTACAGAGCTTACAAGTGGAGACAAGGGATTAATACATGAGTCAACACGCAAAGGATGACTTTTTCTTGAAATATTAAGTTCTTTGAAGAAGAATAAAGCAAGATGAAGGGATAGAGTGATGTTATTTTGTCTGTGGTGATCAGGGAAGAAATACTCTCTAAAACATGTGGTATTGAGTTGAGAGTCTTGAATAAGATAAAGAAGAGAGATGGGTAGTAGATAGTTGAGAAAGTGTGGCAGGTGGGAGTGACCTCAGAGGGCCTGAGGCAGCAGTGTACTGGGGACCTTCACTGAGCAACAACACTAGTAAGTCACTTATCCTTCTTAGTTTTCATTTTCCTTCACTTCCCCAATGAGAGTGAAAACTTCGTTTTGCCAGTGTTTAAGAGCAATGCATGTGTGTTGCATTAGCAATGTACATAAAAATACTTTGTCAAGGATATTGAATACAGTTCTCTGTGCTATACAGTAGGACCTTGTGTTTATCCTTTCTATATATGAAAGCTTACATCTGCTAATCCCAGCCTCCCCTCTCCCAAACCTCTACCTGTTGACAACCGCCAGTATGTGCTCTATGTTCTTGATTCGGTTTCTATTTCATAGGTAGGTTCATTTATATCATATTTTAGATTTTATATATAAGTGATATCAAATGGTACTTGTCTTTTCCTATAAATAATAATAGAGAAGAATATTAAAAAAATGTGTATATATGTATATATAATTGACTCACTTTTCTGTACAGCTGTAATTAATACAATATTATAAATCAGCTATTATATACCTCAATAAATAAAATAAAATTAAAAATACTTCATCAAATCAGAAGCACTATGCAAAGGAAGTCTATCAAGTATTAATAAGCTGATGGTGATTAATGTTCCCTTTACATAGAAATAAAAGCACAATTTTGGATATAATAGAGCAAGAAAGAACCTCAAGAAATCTTTTTACTTTCTTTAGGCTTTAAAGTTAGAATGATATTATTAACCCATTTTCCAGGTCACATAGTTTCATCAAGGAAAGATTAAGTGACTTGCTTGAGGTGACAGTGATAGCTAGGACTGGAAGAGGTCTGATAACTTAGTTCTCTGCTTTGTAAGCCACTGCTCTTTCTACTAGATTCTTTTTCGATACCATTTGATTCAGTCATTTTTGGCTAAGTACTTTCTAATGTGTTTAAACATCAAACTCTGGTGAAGAAAATGCAATCCAGTCTTTCCACAAACACTGTCCAGACTCAAAAGAGGAGATGGAGAGCCTTCTGGTACCATTGTTAAGGTCATAAATATATCTCTTGCCGAATTAGCACTGGGACTGCAATCCTTGACTTCAGAAAATGGCTTCTGCAGCCGGGCCTTCCATCACTGTGAAATGACATATATCATCACCCAATATGGATTGGCCAACATAAAAATGCCCCTATGCACACAAATATTGAGACATTTTACTGAGAAATGGAGCTTGAGAAATTGCCCAATGTCTTCCTTCCTCCAACCCCCACTAAAACCACCTCCCCTGCCACCTCCGCCCCTCCCGCCTCTCCCCGGGAAATGGATATACATGACATAGTCAGAAGCTGTGGCTTAGGAGAACTCCATTGGCTTGAAACTAGGAGAGCTGACTGCATGATCTGGGGAGGGCTTGCAGCTGGCATTGAAATCCCTGCAGGGAAAGGACCTAGAGGACAGATATCACATTGGTTTATCCTGCACAGAGCTTCATTGAGCGAATCACACAGAAAGGGTAGCATAATAATGCAATCTCTTTGTGCAAGAACTGGTCAATTTGGAAAGCTGTCTTAACTCATGCTGGCCACTTTGGGACCTTTGAGTAAATTATTGCCTCACTGGGAGAAGCTGGCTTATTAGACTGCCACATATATAGCAATGATATCTTTATATTTCCATTCCCAGGAATGTTTGATAGATATTAATAGACTCTATTAAAGACTGGAAGCAGAAAGGATGTCTATTAGGAAGATAGCCCTTTATTTTATTTCTACTAGCTATGCTTTCAATCCCTCAACTGTGCAAGGGGAACAAACACATTCATTGAATGCCTACTGTGTGCTGGCAATAGTTGCATATTTTTTTCACCTAATTTTCCCAATATCCCTGTTTTAGAAATTAGGGCATTAAGGCTCTGACTTAAACTTCTCCAGAGAAACAGAACCAATATGTACATGTATATATAGAAAATGATTTATTATGAGACATGGTATTATGCAGTTACAGAGGCTGACAAATTCCCAGATCTGTAGTCAGCAAGTTAGAGACCCAGAAGAGAAGAAGATGTGCTTTCAGTTTGATTCTGAAGTCTGGGAACTAGACGTTCTGTGCATGCATGCTCAATTGTGTTCGACTCTTTGTGACCCCATGGGATTTTCCAGGCAAGAACACTGGAGCGGGTTGCCATTTTCTCTTTAAGGGGATCTTCCCAACCCAGGGATTGAACCTGCATCTTCTAGAATCTCCTGCATTGGTAGGAGGATTCATTATCACTGAGCCACCTGGGTCTAGAAGAGTTTTGGTATATACTCCAGTCTGAAAGTCACCAGGCATGAGAAGCGAGAAGAACCCTTGTTTTAGTTAGAAAACCCAAAGGCTAGAAAAGACCCATGTCCCAGCTCTAGAGTCAGACAGGAGTTCCTACTTACTTATCTTTTTCTCCTATCCAGGTCTTCAATTGATTGGATGGGCCCCACCCAACATTCAGGGTGGAAACCTACTTTACTCAGACTACCCAGCCAAATGTTAATCTTCCCTGATGGCCCAGTGTTAAAGAATCCACCTGCCAAGCTGGAGACTCTGGTTTGATCCCTGGTTCAGGAAGATCTGGAGAAGGAAATAGCAACCCACTTCTGTAATCTTAGCTGGGAAATCCCATGGCCAGAGAAACCTGGTGGGCGACAGTCCACAGGTGGCAAAAGAGTCAGATCTAACTTAGTGACCGGAAACAACAACTCATTCAGAAACACCCTTGCAGACACACCCAGAACAATGTTTGATCAAACGTCTTGGCATGTGGTCCAGCCAAGTTGACACAGGAAACTATACAGTTCAGAGGGACAGAAACTTGCTAAAAGCCACATAGACATGGATGAGCATATTTCTATGTTTGGAAGCTTGACTCCTTCCCTTGTACCTCACTGCCCCTTACCACTTCCTAACTTGTCCCTCTCTATGGGACAATGCATATTTTAGTAGTGTGATTTTTGTTTTCTAAAGACTTCATTAACTACCCATTCAACTTGAGGACAGGCCCCTGCTACTGTCCAACATCCAAATTCCAACTCATTTAAACTTGTCATTGTCAATTGTGTATTTATGATCAATTTGTGTATATGTGACTATGACTCATAAAATATATCCTCTTTGAGTTTCCCTAGAATGAATGGGTCATACTTTTCCTTGGAATCCTGGCTGATATTTCATGGAATTCTTAAATTAAACCTATCAGGAATATACACCACTATTGCCCCATTCACAAATGACGAAAACAGTTGGGCTTTAGCAATCTGCAGAAGATCACAAATCGTGAGTAGAATAGCTGGGACTGGAACATGGGAAGTCTAGCTTTTGAAATCATGTTCTTAACCAGATTATAAAACTTTAATAAAAAAAAAAAATTCCTTGTTCCAAATGAACACTCTACCTAGAACAATAGCTCAGTTTAAGTCCCCTTTTCTTCTAAAACATTCTCATTTTATTTGACCCCTATTATTTTGTGATCCTTATCCTTCAAATTTATTGAAGATCATCCTTAAATCTTATGCTTGTATATTTGTTCTACAGTCACAGAAAGCATACTTGTTGGGGGCAGAGATCACATGTTCCCGTCTCAATTTTCAGCAAGTAGTTCAGTCCTGGGAACATGAAACATTCTTAATAAAAAATTGCTGATTGATTTAGGTTCACTTACATAGAGTAACTCAACCAAAAATATCTTCTTGAATATGTCAGAATACGAAAGGAAGTAGGCTGCTAATGTTGAGTGGCAAAATCATGGGTCTGGAGGCAATTCTTCTTTTCCAGCTTGTGACTTTGGATGAGCCACTTAACTTTTTTGTTTGTCAGTTATTTCCATGAAGGCAATCACCATCTTGTGCCCTTTGCATCTAGCTTGGACCTTGGCATCTATTGGACACTTGAAAAATACGTTAAATGGATGAATAATTGCATTTTTTTAAAAAATAAACTTTGTTTTTTAGGATAATTTTAGATTTACAGAAAAATTAAGATAGCACAAAGAGTTCTTACATATTCCATACTTAGTTTCCCTGATTATTAACCTCTTACATTAGCATGGTACATTTGTTACAGTTAATGAACCAATACATTATTGGTTCCACAGTTTATTAAAAATCTATGCTTTATTCAGATTTCCTTATGTCCTTTGTAGTTTTTTTCTTGGCTCCAGGTCCTTATCCAGGAAACCACATTACATTTTATTGTCATGTTTCAGACTTTCTTTGTTCTTGATGCTCTTGACAGTTTTGTGTAGTACTCATTGGATGTTTTGTAGAATGTTCCCCTATTGGGATTTGTCTGATGTTTTCTCATGATTATCCTGGGATTGTGGGTATTTCCATCACATCATATCAAGGGTACATATTATCAAAATGACTTATCACTATTGTTATTGACTTTGATCACTGTTGTTGAGGTAATGAGTGTCAAGTTTTTCCACTGCAAAATTAAAGAATGTCACTATGCTCAATCTGCAGTTAAGGAATGACGATTATACACCACCTTCTTGAGGATAAAGTATCTATGTAAAGGATTTGAAATTCTTCTATATGGGGGATTTACCTCTTCTTCCTCATTTACTCATTCATTTTGATCAGCATGAACTCATGGATATTTATTTTATATTTTTCTTTATAATCAAATACTATTTGACTTTATTGCTCAAATTGTTCCAACTTTGACCATTGGAAGCATTTTTGATTGGCTTTTGTGTCTGTTTGACATACTCTGTCATTGTGGTTTGATTTTTTTTTTCTCTAAAATATCCTTACTTTCTGGCACTATAAGATGCTCCAGGCTAAATTTGTTTATTTCCTATCTCATTTTTAGAATCTCCAAGAGCCATGGTTTCTTTGGTCAGAAATGGTATTAGAAACCAAGATTTTGGCATAAGGCATATTCAATAAGTATGTCTTTAACGGGGGGAAAGGAATAGTAAATATTTCCCAAAAAAGGGTCCCATGCCACAAAAAATACCAAAGTGACTGGTGGTACCTCAAAGGTGTTGTCCATTGGATGACAAGGAAGAACTGTTTATGTCTTTATTACTGTCTTCTAATCCTTCAGGTTCAAGGAGAAAATCTGCATTTCATCCTGGTAATCTCAAACTTGGGAATTTATTTTCCTGACACAGTAAATGAACTTGAGGGACTAAGCTTCAGTCAAACAAAAACATTGAACTAGAATTTAATAATATTGTTTTATTTTGGTTATATTCATTTGTATTATCACCTTCAGTTATGACAGATTCAACTAGTTTTCTCTGTCATAGCAATATATACTTTCCTCTTCAAATGTATTAAGTAAAAACTGTAAGTAAATTTACAGAAAGAATAATAGCATGTCAATGGTTGGTATAATGTGGAGAAAGTGATGAGTGAATGATTGAGTTTGGAAAAACTGGAAGGAATAATCTCTTGCAGCTCTAGAATTTATTTTATATTAACTAATATCTACTATCTTACCCCCATAGTTGTGTGGAATTCTTGGGATTATTTGGAAATCTGAATCATAGAAACAAAGCAAGAACACTGCTGAGAACATGAAAATCCACACAGTGATTTTCTTGTAGCTATTCTTAGCCCCAGAGCAGATCTAACAGCCAGGCATTGGCATGTGGTCAGGTGAGAAATGCTTGGGTAGTGCCTCAGGAGAGCTATGGCAGTGAGATCAGAGAACTACAAACCAAGGGGAAAGTTGATTTTAATAGCATCAATGGATAGTTTCAAAATGTTCATGAAAAATGAAAATATAAAGCAAATAATTGTGACAAGCATATTGTCTAATTAAGATGAATGGGACATTCTTCTTATGCATTTTTAATCTGTTAAATAAACAGCATATTAATAAGGCTTAATTGTATCACCATCTACTTAAAGTGACTTTCTAAAATAAAGTTTATTTTGATTTAACATATGCTTTTTGGTGTGTTTTTGTAGCACTTTTACAAGCATCTTACACAAATAACATCTTGAAATAAATCTCTTGGGTGTGATCTTCATCTTGATCAGAATTTCTTCTTTTGAATTTCTTGGACAATTCAGGACTCAAAATTTCTGAAATATGTGTCCTTTCAGTCATTATGCTTGAGTATTGCAGAAATGGCCATCTTATCTTTGATTGTGTTTCTTCATGATTCTTATCTTCTATTTTTCACTCCACACATAGAGGGACAGCATATTCTGCTGATTCTTAAAAAGAGCTCCCAATCCGTCCCCCACCCTTTACATATTTGAATGATGGCCACAGTTTTCTTGACTTTTCTTCAAAAGGTAGGGTTGATATTCTTTCCCTTTGAATCTGGGCTGGATGTAACTTCTTGGACCAGTGGAATACAATAGACTCATGAGCCTCAGAGGGCTGGCAGCTTCTATCTTCATCTTTTGGAGCCCTGACACACCAATAAAATGTTTGATGATTCTTCTGGAAAAACAACATGGAGACGCTCTGAGACTACAGAAGGACAGGAACACAGTGCAGTGAAGAGGATGGTGATGACACAGCCTTTTCATATGCCAGGAACAGTTTGAAGTCATTCACAATTTTTAATAACCCCATGAGGCCATCTTAGTACTTCCATTTTATTAGCAGGGACACTGAGGCACAGAAAGGTTATATACATCACTCAAGATCACACAACAGTGAAATGCAGGAGCCAGAATTTGGACTCTGGAGGTCTAGCTCCTGAATCTGTGCTCTTTGTTGCCACACTGCACTGAAGTTACTGTTCAAATTGCTAAGGTAGCATTTTATATTGCAATAAAGTAATCTGTTTTTGTGTTTGAGTAGACTGTGAGCTTCTACAGTCAGAGACCATGTTAGTCATTTTTATACCTTTGATAAAACACAAAGTCAGACACATAGAAATTCAATAAATAATTTTCAATAGCTAAAGCAGGGTTGAATTTAGATCCTAGAGCTTTAAGTCCAGTTCTTTATTTTTTTTTTATCTATCACATTAGTCACCTTCATTTTATGTTGCTTTTCATCTTACTATTATAAATGAATTCTGGAAGTGCATCTGTTCTATTAGTTGAAATAGTAGCTAAGACATTTATTGAAGAAGACTACTAATTCATTTCAATTATTTCCTTTAATGTTACAATAATTATGATTCAAAAAGGAATGCTAATTTTATGGAAACTTGTTGTGCATGTTAAGATGTAGTCTAACCTCCTAGCATCTCCTTCAAGGTCTCACATTTCTTTTCTGGATTGTTCTTCACTCCTCTGTCTGAACTTATTGTCTCCATTATCAATTGCCTGTGATGTTTTGGTTCATAGTTCTTAGCTATCTTGGTTATAAGGGGCTTCCCTGGTAGCTCAGATGGTAAAGAATCTGTCTGCAATGCAGGAGACCCAGGTTTGACCCCTGCAATGGGAAGATCCCCTGGAGAAGGGAATGGCAACCCACTCCAGTATTCTTGCCTGGAAAACTCCATGGACAGAGGAGCCTGGTGAGCTCCATAGGGTCACTAAGAGTCAAACACGACTGAGTGACATATACACACCCACACACACACATTTTGGTTATAAAACTCTTCTTTTCACTGACAACCCCCTTTTTCACTAGGGCATATTGATTCTTCTCCTATATCACTAAATTTCTCTGGAAATACAAATTCTCCTAATACCAGTCATTATCATTGCCATTCCCCTTCTCCTCTTTATTATCATTCAGATATTAGCTGAGATTGGTCCCCTCCCCTTAACATGCACAAAAGTAAGTTTCAGATCATGAACAAAATAAATTTAACACTTATCCTAAGATTTTCATATTCTAAAGCTTTTCATGTTCTTCTGTGATTCTGAGATCCTACTTTTTCTGAGTTATTTCAGTTTAGAGAGTATCTCATTTCTGGGCTTTATTATCTTCAACTCTAATGCATGGACTGAGAAACAGAACTTAGCCATTTTCTATAGTTAAAAAAAAAGAATTAATCTATTTGGCTGTGCAGAGTCTTGCAGCATGCACTATCTTTTATTGGGGCACATGGCGTCTCTACTTGTAGTACCTGAGCCCCGGAGAGCATAAGTTCAGTAGTTGCTGTGTACAGGCTTAGTTGCTCCGTGGCATGTGGGATCTGAGTTCCTGGACTAGGGATAAAATCAGCATCCCCTGTTTTATAAGGTGGACTTGCAACCACTGGACCATCAAGGAAGTCCTCGTTTTCTATAATTTCTACTATAAAGACTTACACCAGGATTTTGTGTGTGAAGCAGGCTTTCTAGTATACAGTTTGAGGGATTTACACTCAAGTCAAAGTGAAAAGTATAAGTTCATCTGAGGCTTCTGATGTGCATCATATGATCTTTAGCCACATTCCTTTCATCCATCTTTTCCTTTCTCTGTTTGACTATCCCTCCCAAACAACATTTTCATTTGATTCTGGCCCCGGCACCAGAATTCTTTTTAATTTTAGTTACCTCTCTTATTAACTTGGTTTCTCTCAGCATCTGACTCACCTTCTTCCAACTAGCAACCTCTCAAAATATTTTCTCTGCATAGCTTCACATCTACCTTAAGAGACATTCCTATGTTGGTTATTAAGATATTTCATTTAGGTTTTCTACAGTAATATATTTTTTTCTTATATTTAGATAATCATTTTGTAGGTCTTTAAAGTGCTTTCATACTATTCTTATGAGATAAGAAAAATAAGCTCAAATGCCTTCGACATGCTAATAACATAGATAAGCACTTGTTTCCATGTTTAAAATACAAAGTTTGAATTTGATAAGGCTTAAAATCCACTCCATATATTTCTGTTGAAATGGAGTCTTAAAGTTGAATGGGCATTCAGGGATCATCTAATTTTTAGGAAGATAAGATATTATGATCTCTACTTTACAAATGAGATTTTTGGTGCCTGGAGAATTTCAACGGTTTGCAGAAAGAGAGAAGAAATGGTGAAACGTGACCATAAAACTTGTTGTCTTCTACTTTGGGGGCAACACTCTTCTTACATCTTCACCAAAAGTCTCTGTTTGGTGCAAAGTGTGGGATGAGACAGTAGAAAAGCCACTGAGCATGCATATGGTGCCCAGATGTAGATTGTTGGGGGAAAAGATGCATTGGAGAAGGTTTAGGAATGAGTCCAAGGATGTAAGTTGTTCATTTAAGTGTAGATGCAGCATAGGAAGTATCTATGAAAATGAGGATCTGTGGACATGCATTATTAATATCTTATTTGACTTCCTGCTTCTTTTGCTTTGCTGCCAGGATCTTTGGGTGGTTAAAGTTACAACAGAAAGATGGAAAGTCATGCTTTCCTATTAAGATACCAGATCTTATAAAGACAGGCAGCTAAATGTTTCACCAAGAGATACAATCACCTCCATCAACATATATTTATTCATTGATGATTTTTTTTTATTTCTGCAAAGGACTAGGTCAACAAGTTTAGTTTATCAAAGGGAATTCCATTTCCTCATTGACTTTAAACAATGAAGACCTTGAAACATTCAGTCAATACACATCTCGGAAAAGAACAAAGGAAGCATTTGAAAGGAGGATTAGTAAATTACCTGCCTTCAAAATTCAAATAAAACTGCACAAAAGCAGTTCTCTATATTTGCTGGTAATTCAACAAAGAAAGCCAAATGAAGCCCATAGATCCAGGTTATGTAGAAATGTTCAGCAAGCTGAAGGTTACACGGGATGGATGTTCAAATAAGGATCATTTTAATGAATACAATTACGAGATGGCTGATATGCAAAATGAATAATTTAGAAAATATGGTGGTTTATGTATGATCTATGCATAATTACAGTAACACACCATTTGGGATTATAAAAAATAACTGAACTGAAATTGTTCATTGGAGTGCAGAGAAGTAAAAAAACTCACAATATTCTTTGAAACTTATTATGTTATAAACATCCTCAGATATGTTAATTTTTTAAAAAATTCTTAGCCAACAAGAGAACACTATAGTTGAGGTCATTATGTGTTCAGTTGCATCTGATTCTTTATAATCCCATGGACTGTAGACTGCCAGGCTCCTTTGCCCATTGAATTTCCCTGGCAAGAATACTGGCTTCCTGATCCAGGGATCGAACCTCCATCTTCTACATGGGTAAGAGAATTCTTTACCACTGTGTCACCTGGGAAGCCGAGGTCATTATGACTCAGCAGCTAATTAGAGAACTTTTCTCACTTGTTCATAATTTCCTGTTCTATTTTTTGTTTTCCACTTTATTGGAACAAGTTTTAACAATGGGAAAAGATAAGAGATGGAAAAGAGGTATAGAAAGAGGTACAGAAAAGAAGAGAAAGCCAATTATTTTCTCTCTCTTTTCTGGCCCCTCTGGAGTGATGGAGACTGTTAGAACAATGATCTTCAGGGGATGCACCTTAAACCAATTTAAGTAAAACAAAAATAAATATCTGAAGCCCAGAGGCAAACATCCATTTATAAGGCAAACATCTTTATAAGAATTGTGCTAGGTTTCTGTTGAGGTAAGGGATTACTGAGAAAAAAGAAAACAAAAACAAAAAGTTTGTGAGAAGAATACAGGGATGTATTTGAAGCATGAACTTTATTTTGGCATGGAAACCAAATAATGGGTAACCATGGCCAGTTAACCTTTCTCTGGCTCAGTTGCTGTATCTTTTAAAAAGCAATAATAAAATCGTTCTTTACCACCTCTCTTAGGATAAGCAGGTTTCTTGGATACCTGATGATACATAAATCACATTTCCTTTTTTTTATTATCATTATCTCTAGGAGTAGGAAGAGTAATGAATTGCAGGGCTTGTCATGATCTTATTAAATACATTAAGATATTATTGGGTTACAAACAATAGAATTGGGATTATTTATAATATGACTTTGAAAGATGAGACCCGAAGAATGAAAAAAAGACTTAGAGTTAGCTGCAAATCTAGCAGACAGTAGCAGGTTAGAAGGGAAAGCAAAACCCAGACCAGTGCTGGGTGGATACTGATGGGTTGTAAGGCAGGTAAGTCAGCCTGATACAGGCTGGGTAGGCTTAATTAAGGGCTTCCCTCGTGGCTCAGATGGTTAAAAAATCCAATCTGCCTGCTATACAGGAGACCTGAGTTTGATCCCTGGGTTGGGAAGATCTCTTGGAAAATGGAATGGCTACCTCCTCCAGTGTTCTTGCCTGGAGAATTCCATGGACGGAGGAACTTGGCGGACTACAGTCCATGGGGTTGCAAAGAGTTGGGCAAGACTGAATGACTAACACACACAAACACACAGACAGAGGCTTAATTAGGGGCTTGAGAGCAGGAGTGTACAGTGAGTAGTGAGGTTAGCAAACTGCGTTCATAATAAGGGTATCATTTGGGGATGGCAAGCAGACTGGCTAAAGACAAAAAAAGCCGCAGAACAGGGAAAGGGGAAGACGAAAAGCAAGAGCCACGTTTCAGACCCACATGACAGCCACTGCTTGTTTTCTCATCTTCACAAGGTACTAATGTTGGTTATGTAATGGGTACTCAGATTTCTGCTGGATTCAACAAAAGAGAATCACATTACATTTCTGAAAGAGAAAGGATGCATTAATGGTTGCTATGGATTGGACTTACCCGCTTTGTAAAATAACTTGTGCCTCAGAGAAAATGATCCCACTCAACACTTCTTTCTCTGAATTGCTCTCAAAGGCTTAGTGCAGAGCAGGAAACTGTTTTTATCTCCAAGGATCACTTTCACAAACTAAATGTCTCTTGAATTTGGACATTTCCAGCCAGAGCTTGGCTCCCATCATCTTTTATCTGTCTTATATTGCAGTGGCCTCTGAATGGGTGTCCTTGCTACATCTATTGTCCACATTGCCACCAGGGTTATCTTGCAAGAAAGTGTATCTGATCATGTCATTTTCTTGTTGAGAAACCTTTTCTCAAACATGGTCATTTTCTCCTTAGTCGCTCTTTGGCCTTAATCCTTCTCCAGGCCCTCTATTTCTCTTCCAGCATGCAAACCTCTCTCCAGTCCTAATAAATGTCTTATCAGTGCCTCCAAATGCATGACTGTGTCTTTGAAGATGTATGTATTTTCTCTCCTTTTGTCATATAAACTCTTAATCATATTTCAAGTTTTTTATCTTCAAAGAAATCCTTTCTATGTATGCCAACATTTCCCCTTGACACATCCAGATAATTCTGAAACTTCCATAGGCTCTGGTACTCTTTCTTTTTAAGTACCTGTCCCACATTATATCAACTTATAAAAATGCACACAAATCCTACATTCAAAATAGTATTTTTTTCCACTGAAAATTTTTGTAAGGAATTTTTTAATGGGCTTCAAAATTATTTGGCAACACACATCTCAGTTAATTCAAAGTCGGCTACAGTTTTTCAGCAGTCATTGTGCATACTCATAAATTTTTGTGAACCAAGAAAATCTAACTTATAAGTTGATTTCAAGTGTAATGAAATGTCTATGAATGCTGGATATCAGTGTGAATGAAGCCAACATTATATTATGTTTACAGACTTCTGATTAAACCAATATGAATTTTGACTTGGCAGTTTACATTTTAGACCAGAAATTTGATTGTTAATTCAAGACTCAGACATTTTGGTCTTTGAAAAGCTCATGGCCTGAGCCATTGTGCGTGTAGAGCCTAATGAGTAGAGTTTCTTATGTCATGTTGCTGGTTATTGCATGGCATTCTCTGTATGTTCTGTTAGATTTGAATTCCTCAAAGATTAATACTGTATCAGTATTATAGCTGATGCATAACAGCAATTGAATATACTTCATATACTTTAATAGATATAGATGACCTAGATAGACACATACACATAGATATATAACATATGATATGTGATGTATGACGTGAACATGACACATGACTGAAGTCAGCCAGGCTAGTCTATTGCTGTCTATTGCAAGTCAAGTGTTCTTGATTTCCAGACCCAGCTCCAGAACCTGTGAAACATACTGTTTGCTCCCTCAGAAATTCCTCATCTGCTTCCCGTGTTGTATAGGTTATTTTCACTATGCCATTTGAAATTGTTTTTGATCAGTCAGTTGGCGCTTTAGAATGGGGCAGTGCACTCCATGGATTTGAACGGATTATTTTCTTTTTACATATTATTCCTTCAAGAATTGCATGAGAAGGCAAACTTTGGTACATTCTACTTGATGAACAATGTATTTTTCCCGTTCTTCTTATCCTTATATATTGAAAACATTTTCAGAAAATTTTTCTGTAAGTACCACATGAAACTGATACACGGCACACACATTCTCAGATTTATTTGCCTATTTCTTTTTTTTTGCCTATTTCTATATAATTATCTATCACCATCCTGTAACCTTTTAGAGACTAGTGAAGTGTCAAAACTTTCCTATTAGATGATTAGCTTACATTGATATCTTATAGGGAGTTACAGGGAAATTTGTCAAATGCTCCCTGCTAATTATTAGTGAAGGCTAAGTGACAGAGTTCATACTTTGACGTCATGTTTGACAGTGAAAAGTAATTGCAAGTCCTCTAACACAGAAACTAATTGAGGTGCTATTTGCTTTTTCCTATAATTTAAATACGATGTCTATAATTTTATGTGGTTAGTGTGGATATCTTTGTCTATTAATAGGTAATGGGTATTGGTTCACATCTTAAATTAATAACTGAGCCAGGCTAAAAATTATTTGAGGCTGTATACTAACCTCACTTTTACCTGAAAGAAATAGGCAAAAATTTGAATAAAATAGAAAATTTAGTATAGATCTTGGTATATTTTTAGAATAGGTTGTGGACAGCTGAATTATAACTCTCATTAACAATCCTGGGATTTGAACATCTAAATTCCTTTAAATGGTCATCAAATGATCGTCAGACTTTCCCAGACTGTATTAAGATATAACAAGCAGGGCTGTTCATTTCCCAGCAAGTTAGCCAATTATGGACAGGCCTTGCCATGTTATTGACTGCTGCATTGCATTTATCAGAACACTCATCCTCCATTAAGTACAAAAAACAAAGATTAAATAACATTATGGTTCTGACACAAATGAACAAAAGAAATTTGAGATCAAAGTCAATGATCTGTACTTTTATGATTTGCTGGCATAGACAGAGTAAGTGAATAAGCTAGCTTAAATTGAAGACAGAATTTCTATTTTGATTTAGTGTTTCTGTCATGAATTATGGTTCTTTTCAAGGGGAAATTTAGGTGTATAAGTGCCATACTGTTATTTTGAAAAGACTTTAGACAATTCCCCATAAGAAATATGACTGTAGGGGGTATAGAATCCAAGACCCACGAGGGCAGGGACTAGGTTGGGTTTAAGCACTGAGGAATTAGGACTTCTCTGATAAAGTTCTGTTTACACTCAGGCCTGAAGTTCACTCATTGTAAGGTGGAGATTAGAACATTTCCAGGCTCAGGGTACCCAGGGGATATGTCTGTGAACAGGCGTCAGGGAGTCTTAATCATGTGAACATTCTATGACAGATTCTATAAATTTGTATATGGATACTTTTCTGAAATTAACATTAATCCATAAAAGCATCCTAGGTTTGTTTCTGTTGATTAAATTTCTTGGTTACCTTTATTTTCCAAATCTTTAAATTTCAGAAAGGAAGAAATTCTAAATCTTATGTATTCTTATTTAAAAATATAATTTTCAAAATACGCTTTTGAATAAACACATATATTCTTACACTGAGTGATGGTTGGTATATAATTCATTAAGGAAAGCCTTCAGGCCTCACACTACTCACTGGCAGGCTATCGTCCATGGGGTTGCAACGAGTCAGACATGACTAAGAGACTAACATACGCTGATAACCACATTCTCAATTCTGTTCCAGATTTTCCTCTCTCCTAGTAAAAGTAAAGTATTAGTCATTCAGTTCTGTCCTCCTCTTGTGACCCCATGGACTGCAGCACACTAGGCTTCCCTGTCCTTCACTCTCTCTCAAAATTTGCTCAAACTCTTGTCCATTGAGTCAGTGATGCCATCCAGCCATCTCATCCTCTGTTGTCCCCTTCATCTCTTGCCCTTAATTTATCCCAGCATCAGGGTCTTTCCCAATGAGTCGGCTTTTTGCATCAGATAGCCAAAGTACTGAAGCTTCAGCTTCAGCATTAGTCCTTCCAGTGAATATTCACAGTTGATTTCCTTTAGAATTGACTGGTTTGATATCCTTGCAATTCATGGAACTCTTAAGAATCTTCTCCAGCACCACAGTTCAAAAGCATCAATTCTTCAGTGTTCAGCTTTTTTTATGGTCCAACTCTCACATCTGTATATGGCTGGAAAAACCATAGCTTTGACTATATGGACTTTTGTTGACAAAATGGTATCTCTGCTTTTTAATATACGGTCAAGGTTTGGCATAGTTTTTCTTCCAAGGAGAAGGCGTTTTTAAATTTCATGACTGCAGTCACACACCTGCAATGATTTTGGAACCCAAGAAAGTAAAATCTGTCACTGTTTCCACATGTTCCCCATCCATTTGTCATTAAGTGATGGGGCCAGATGACATGATCTTCGTTTTTTGAATGATGACTTTTGAGCCAGCTTTTTTCACTCTTCTCAGGAGACAGGTAGGGTGGTTTGGTATTCCCATCTCTTTAAGAATTTTCCACAGTTTGTTGTGATCCATAAAGTCAAAGGCTTTAGCATAGTCAGTGAAGCAGAAGTAGATGAATTTTTGGAATTCCTTTTTTTTTCTGTGATCCAATGGATGTGGGCAATT